>NC_136071.1:326027216-326701303 GCF_964261635.1 Lissotriton helveticus | reverse complement strand
CTATGGATCGGCAGCTCACTGCAGGTTCTCTGGTTTTCGGACTTTGTAGTGAATTATTAGGGGTAAAGTCAGTGGGGTCTCAGAGCCTCTTTAGCTTGCTGCCATCTTCTTCTGCGCTCAGCCACGCCCATTGGACCCTTCAGTTTTAAGCCCTAAAGTGCCAAGGACAGAGTGTCTATCCCGGACACCTCATCACACACTGGTTGGGATCAGCAGTCTCTCTGATCCCATCCCAATCTGTGATCAGGTAGGGACTGCTGCCTCCCCTAAGGTCAGCCAATGAGGGAGGCAGCAATCCCAAACCTCCTGGCACCTCCGATGCTTCCTATCCTGAGAGCTGTATTAGTTAAATGTTGTGTTTTTTTTGACTGGTGCATGTGTGTATGTGCTGTGAAAGGGTGTGTGTGCGCGTGTCTGCATGTGGATGCAAGGATGTAGGTGAGTGTGCATGTGTGTGAATGGCCCCCGCACCCTCTATACTGCATTTACTGACCGCCACGGATGTTTAATAAAAACAAGTTGTTATATATATGATTTCACATACTGTGAACCTTGCTCCAAGGAGCAGAAGAAGGCTCATTATTGAATATTTTATTGCAGCAGAGCCTTTTAAACACAGACTTCTTGACATGAAATAGTACTGTGTTTGGGGGATTGATATACAGTGTGTTCCTGTGAGTTGTTGGCTCCCAGATGGGAATCACACCTGGATATACTGCATGATTCACACGCCATTTTATCTGATTTGTGTGGCTCACCCAAGGCTTAGATGTTGCCTCTTCATGAATGCCCAGGTGTAAGACATGTATATCCATAGAAATGTTTTTTCTTTCCCTTGAGTAGGAACTAGGTCCTATTGTTTCGAAAATTACATCAACAGATCATATATAAGCCTAAAGTATAACACAACTGATGCCTAAATGATATAGAAGTCCATTCAAAAGCTTATCCTAGTTTCTTTCAGTTCAATAGAAGCTTACATTTTTTACGGTCCCTTGGTCAAATCAGAAAAGTTGCCAAATGCAACTGTATCTCAGAAATAGGCAACCTTGGCTTCTCAGTAAGTAGTCTGGACAGATAAACGTTTCTTCAGAAGGCGACTACTTTAGTGTAATGTGACAGGTGATAGTGAAATCATTCTGGAACATAATTAGATAGTCACCCATTCAAACATAAAATACTGTAGATAGCCTAATTGCCAAACTTTGCAAGAGCCAAAGCCAATAAACACGCACAAATAAGAAAAACGTATTATTTGGTTGCTAAAATATTCACACTAAATGGAAGAACAATTTCTGCTGTGACATATACTGTGAGATGCCCACTGAAGCAAGCAGCTATTGTAAGCTTAACAATATTCAGTGTTTATGGATTTTGGAATGGAATATGACATTTGTAGCAGCCTAAATCCTCCTATGTTTTATAGACTCTCTGCGCTCTGGGACACCTCATTTCTACAGAGTTTCCACTGGATGGTCCAGCAGACCTGACTGTTGAGTGGTGACAGTAGAAAATACATTGTGAAAATTGCTGTAAAAGGATAGTGGCCAAGAGACATTCCAGTGTATTCAAAGCCTGCTTCCAGTGGGAAAGTGTAAAAGGTATGACATATTACTAGGAGATGATTCTGGCAGTGTAATACATATGTACAATATTTTACAACAGAGTAAAATAATGTCTTCTGTCTACAGAGAGAGAGAAGGCATGATTCATCTGGATGTGTGGGTGGCTCTTCCTGTTTTCACAAACTGTGTCAGACTATCATCATGCAGGTGTTATCATCTCACCAAATTACCAAATTAAAATGTCAATAATTAAAGAGGGCATTTCAAATCATTCAATCATTCATCCTATGCAAATAAATAATGTTTTTACATAATTCTTTATTGACATCTGGTATGGTAACATGTTAGTCATTAGAAAACAAACATTTGGGGGCATGGCTGGCAATTGGGCAAGTATGGCACTCTGAGAGTGAGTTGTGATGCACTCTCACCTACCACTGCAAGACTGAAGGAATTAGCACACATCTGAGGATCAGTGGAGGAGAAGCTCTGGGATGGGTGAATGAGAAGATGAAAGCAGAGTTCTGTGATGAGGGAGGGCAAGCTCATTCCCTGGTGTGACAACCATGTTGGTACTAGACGTTCCGAAGAGCATCAGCATGGAATAGACGTGCCGAGCGGGGTGAAATTGGCTGTTTCTAGCTGAGCATCCATGATTACTCTAGCCTGTGGTAGTCACTCGCCATGCCTGGCTGGGAGATGGGGGCCGCTCCATTGGAAAAGGGTGGAGAAGGATAAACTATGATGAAGGCACCTTTTGATATGAACTTTGTTGTTCAGTGTTGAAAATATGCCCTTCCTGCTGGTTCACCAGGGTTTTTTCCCTTTTCATTAAATCATGTTTGTTGGCTGTGGAACTCTGTGCACTTTACCCCTGCTAACCAAGGGTAAAGTGTTTGTGCAGTCCCTGTTAAACATGGTAAAATTAGTATACACATTTTGCCACATTTAGTTTGCTTGAGAGTCCCTAGTATAATAATATCACCTGTACCCAGGGCATGCAAATGAAATGTTATGAGAGGGCTGCAACACTCATTGTGCCACCTACCACAGAAGCAATGTAGCACACTTCTCCAGGCCCTACTCTGCAATCTTGGTGGGCAGTTTCAAACTGCAATTTCGAACTGGCAAATACAAACCCTTTGGCGGGACTAACCTTCCTTTTTAATACTTATAAGTCAACCATGACGTAGGCCCTAAATGCCCACAGGGCAAAGTGCATGGTATTCAAAAAGTAAGGCATGTATATTTTAAAGTTTTGCATATTCTGGCAGTGAAAATACTCCAATACCATTTTTCACTGTGACAAAGCTAGCCTTCCCATTGGTTAACAATGGTTTACACTATTACCTTTGAAAAGAGCTAAAGTCGGCTTGTAAGTAGCTATAAAAATGCTTCAAGGACTCTAATAGTAATTTAATATTCACCTTAATGGTCAAAGCAGATTTTATATTACTATTTTGGAAGTGACACTTATAGAAAGTTGTCATTTTCCTGCCTAAAATCAAACTGCTTTCCTGCCAGTGTCCAGCTGTCACCCAACCCTTGATGGTTCCTCCATGGTGTGATGTGTTTTGGTCCCAGACAGTGGACAAAGTTCCCTAGGTATAGGGAGAATGATTTCTCCCTTGACAGGATGACCTATGGGCCCAGCCCCTACCTGAGCTTCAATAATGTTTACCTCATCACTGGCAGATGAAGCTTTAACAAGGCCTGCCTCCCCTTTGTCTCTCTAGTCAGGCTGCCACCAAACCCCGTGGGGCTAGATGAACTGACCACAACTGGTTTAAGGGGTGCACAAAGGTTTGCCCACCACCCACAGGATGGCACTGGGCATAAAAGTGGACATCACAGACCTCTCTTCATTCTTTACAAAGGTAGTCTGTCTTGTTATGTAACACAATAGCTATCTGTGGGCTTTAATGCATGAAAATAACAATCCATGCTTTACTGACAATTAATTTTAACATATGATTTTCAAAATCAATACTTCATGCCTAATGAGTTTATCATGTCATAATAAACAGATCAGACCTACTGCAAAATTAATATTTTTCCTAGTGAACCAGTCAAGCCTCTAGCTTTTTCAATAGCTTATCCCCATAGCCAACTAAGGACTCGGGTACTGAACATAAGCTTTTCCATAAAGCATCCTGCAGGCATCCAGTCATAAAATTAAATTGTATACAAAAATTACAGTTGGCAAAGCAAAATACTATCTCTTCTAAAAGGACATAACAATGATTCTGATAGTACAAATGTTATATATCCACAGTTTGTTAAAGGGAGTAACCAACATTGAAATGATTACCTATTATGGTACCCTTAAATGCCTACTTGACTTTAACATATGCTTTTCACAATCAATATGGCAGGCATAGAGCCTTATCATAACATTTCATAATAAAATAATCAGGTCTATAGTCATTATAATTGGATTCAAACCATAACCAACTCAGTCCTACTGCATGGAGTATAAACTTTTTCACAAGCCAAGCAGTGCAAGAAGTCTTTTTTAATGAAACCACACACATGTGGCCCAATTAAATCCCGTACTCAAGGAGATCTACCTATGAGTGGAGCCTAAGATACTCTCTCAGTAGGTCTCAGGTAGCTCTTTTTTGTTGACTTAGTAAGGTCAGGTGATAGCTGTACTGTCTAGTCAGACCTAAAAATCCATGGAGGTTAATAACTGCCCCCTCCCCTAACAAGGATTCTGACAGTACAAATCTTCTATAGCCACCATTTATCAGAGGGGGTAACCAGCACCGAAAGGCTTACCAACCATGGTAATCTAAAATATTCCATGTAAGAAAATACCTATCCATGGGCTTTGATACAGAGTAATAGCATTCTACCCTTAAATACCTATTGACTTTAACATATGCCTTTCACAATCAATATGTCAGGCATAGTGACTTCATCATAACATTTCATAATAGACAGATCAGGCCAATAGCCATGATCATCGGATTATGACCATAACCAACCACTCCTGCTGCATTGAGTATACACTTTGCCATAAGTCAAAATGTGCAATACGTGTTGTCTTTTTAGTGGAACCACACAACATCAGCTCTATAAAATCTTGTACTCATGGAGACCAACATGTGAGTGGAGTCTAAGCCCTCTCTCAGTAGGACTCTGAAAAACCTTTTTTGTTGACCACAAGGGATTAGGTGACAGTTGTCCTGTTAAGCAAGACCTAAAATTCCTTCGTGCAGGTTGTGTCAAAAGAGATAAAGGCAACATTTAGGTTTCAGGGGAAGGAAAACTTGTGTTGCCGGCTAGCTTGTTACCTCCAATGGCGAGACATTATCATGGATCTGCACATGTAGGTAGAGACGAAGAGGTATGGTCGTTCAGGCAAACCTGGTTCCATCCTACGTTCAGATTAATGGCTGAGGGTTGTATCAAAGATGTGTTGTGTGCCAACAGCAGAATGTAAGCAGAAGAACAGAAGTAACACTGAGTCACATAGGGAGATCTGGATGTACCTTCAAAGGATGCAACTGGACTTTATCGAGATGCCTGTGTGCAATCGGCTGAGATATGTCCTTGTGACTGTTACATATTCTCTGGGTGAGTTTGAAGCTTATCTGACCAGTAAATGTGATTGCCTCACAGTGGCCAAGTTGTTGTTGAGAGATTTAATATCACGCTTTGGGTTCCAGACTTCTCTGGAGTCAGACCGAGGAACTCTTTTATTAATAAGGTTCTGCAGATGTTGTGTGTAGCATTGCAAGTTGAACAGAGACTACATTGCAGTTGCCAATTGGAGGATTCCGAAAATGTGAAACCGGTCAATGAGACTTTGAAAACCAGATTGGCTAAAGTGTGTTACTTGACATTTCCGAAATGGCCTGATGCTTTGCCTCTTGTGTTGAATAGCTACACAGAACTCATTATAGAAGAACATGATTGTCTCCCCATGAAACAATCATGGGCAGAGCCATGAGACTGCCAGCTGTGCCCGCAAATGCGCTTGTGAACATTACAGATGATATATTTCTTAATGACTGAAAAGGACAGGCTGATCATTCAATGTCTTATCAGGTTGGAGAGGCTACAGCCCTGCCTCAACAGGAGCAGTGCCATGACCTCAGTCCTGATGAACGGGTTATGGTGAAAAAGCATGTGTGAAAAGTCATGCTTGGAACCTCAGTGGCGGGACCCTACCAGAAGGTCTCCTCAACCAGCTGCAAGGCTCACATACTTGCAGAGTGCCTTGTCCCCTTGATGAGATAACAGCACCTGTCCCTGAAGTGCCAGTAGTTACAGTGAGACAAAGGGAGAAGGTTAGTCAAGCTTTTGGGGTTCAGCAAGAAGCTGGGACAGCACTTGTTCAGCCTGAGGGTGGTCTGAGAGAATGAACAGGTCAGTACTAGAGGGTCTCATACTGTAAAAAAGTCCACATTTGTAAAGCGCACAATCACCCGTAAGGGTCTCTAGGCGCTGGGGGCCGTCGGGAAGATTAAGCGAGCTATTGCCCAGAGTCACATGGTGCTGGGCTAACCTGCCGCCGGAGCCGGGGATCGAACCGTGGTACTGTAGTGTTGACTGTGACAGAATCAGACCCTGGCAAAGGGCCAGGTGCAGTAGTAAAGTGAGTTGCTTCTGGAGACCGGTGGCGAAGAAGAATGGAACCAGGGAGACTCCGTTTTCTGAAGTGCATTTGCCATACACTATCCCAGAAGATGCTGACGGATCTGGTCTAAGTAACAGTGATAAAGAAAGGCCAACAGTAAGGAGATCAAAGAGAGCTTGAGTATCCTGTTGGAGGTACTCCTCACCAGAATGGACATTTCTTGCTGTCAATGACTGGGAGAGAGAGAGCATTTTAAACACTTTGCTATAAGAATTCACCTCCTTGAATTGAACTTTGTGGCTGAACTTGAACTTTGATATTGCATTGTCACTAAAAAGACTAAGTCAATTTATTCTAGATGTGACCATTAGTGAGCTTGAACTGAGCATTTATTAGAGAGAATTTAATAGATTGTGCCCAAACTACTAAGAAGAGTACCATGGCCCACGTCTGTTGAAGTAGTGTAAGGCTGTCACTTAGAAGAAAACAGAGAAGGGCTAAGGAAGTCTCATGAAGATCATTTGTATATACTGTGCTGGAAGACACTTGAACTTTGCTATGATGTTTGCGCAAGTGGACACAAACCAAGAAATCTGTGCTGCATTCTTCCACCTAAATGGTCTAACCTCAGAGAACTCATGGAACCTAGAACTAATACTGGTAGACTCCGAATCAGCCAATATATTGAGCAAGTTTGCATCTCCATCCACAGAGGATATTACTATTCTATTGAAAAATTGCACTTCTATTTCTCTATATGACCCTTGCCATCCCAATGTATCCAAATTTGCTAAAGAGGTCACTGCAACCAAGCTAGCTTCTATCTACCAAGCTATGTTTAAACCAGGTACCTTCCCTACCATCTGAAAGAA
Source organism: Lissotriton helveticus (assembly GCF_964261635.1). Classification (NCBI taxonomy): domain Eukaryota; kingdom Metazoa; phylum Chordata; class Amphibia; order Caudata; family Salamandridae; genus Lissotriton; species Lissotriton helveticus. Next base: position 326,694,278 of record NC_136071.1, on the reverse strand, counting down.
AGCAGCACTACTTACTCTCCTAAGAAAAGCCTTGGTAGACCAGAGATATCCCACTTACTCTCACCCCATCTCCCGGCCTCCCTTTAGCGGCCAAAATAGCTGAACAAGTTATTAACAACCAGCTTGTGGCTTTAATTGAACCTAATAAGGCTTTTGAACACCACTCAATTCGGCTTTTGAAGTGGTCATAGCACCGAGGCGGCACTGACCAAGGCAAGTGAAGAGATCAGACAGGTATTTGATCAGGGAAGAGAGGCAGCCCTTATCCTGCTAGACCCCTCAGCTGCTTTTGACACTGGCAGCCACAAGGTGTTGCTAAGCCAGCTGTCTAATTTTGTATCTCGTGTTTGACCTGGGATCTGCTAAAATCCTACTTGCTTGATCACAAGCAAATAGTTAACTATAGAACTATGCATCTCGTCCTAACCCCCTTCCTTACGTGGTCCCCCAAGGGTACTCATTGAGCCCTACACTTGTTAATATTATGTTTCTGCATTGCCAATTTGAAAAGTAGTTTTGAATTCCCTATGACCTCCTATGCGGGTGACACCCAAATCATTGCATCCATTGGAAATGACGAGGCGATCATTGGGGTCAGATTCCACAACTGCATGCAGGCTGTCCATCACTGCTTTAAATGTAATGCAGCAAAAACAAAAGTCCTACTTTTTGGAGCCCAATCATCTTTTTGTACTCTAACTGCTTGGCCAGCAATTATGGGTTCTATCCCAACACCAGTAGATAAGGCTCAGAATCTAGGAGTGATTTCTGATGGCAAACGATCACATGAATAAGCTCACCTCATCCACCTACTCCACCCTCAGAACAATCAAAAAGATGCTGCCTCTGATTCCTGATGAGCTCCCAAAAACTTTAGTCGCTTCCCTGATTTTGTTGAAAATAGATTATTGCAACAGCCTACTTCTCCTGTTTATTTTCTTTTTATTCCCCCCCTTTTTCTTATATACACATTGTATTACATGTCATACATTTATACATTTGTACATTTTCCGCTCAGCTTTACATCAATAATTTACTTTGTCTGGTTTGAGATTAAAACAATATATAATAACGTAAAACACAAGTTAAACAAAAGAAAGCCTATATTTATATTACATTATCCTGCGGTACCAAACTCTCTTTCCATTTCGCTATGGGTTCCCAAATTTTTAGCCCTAGCCTCCTTCCCCTTTTCCCCTTACGTGCATATATTGCTTTCTCAAGATTGTAACTAGCTAATAAATTTGCCAACAATATTTGCACTCCAGGGGGTGTCTTATCTAACCAGGCTCTTGCTATTGTCAATCTCAAAACTGCGGTAACCATAAACATAAATTCCTTATAATCAGGTCCATCCTGGTTATCTCTTCCTAACAAAATCCTCGTGGGTGTCAATTTTGTTCGTACACCAAGTGTATTACCAAGAAAATCCTCTACCTTTCTAATCAAGGTGTACAACTGGGGGCAGGTAGCAAACATATGAATTATATCTGCATCATCTGCATTACATCGAGGGCAGGTGGTGCCAGTGGACCCTCCCCACTTAGCTATTCTGGCCGGGGTGTGATACAATGAAAATAGAGTCTTATAGTGTTGCGATTGCAGGGGACCCGAACACAAGATATTACAGCCCATGTCCAAAGATTCTTGAAAGCTTCCAGGCTCTCCCCCCAATTTTTCAACCCATTTTTTACTAACTTTTTCCATATCATCTGTCTTCCCTTTTGCTAAACATGCATAGAAGGATCTGATGGTGCAGTCCCCTCCTAGTTTTATTTTCTCCAGTACTTCGTTACTATTGAACCCCGCGCTACCACCCTGCTTATGGCATAGAAAACTCCTTATCTGTAGGTACTTAAAGAAATCCTTTCTCCCAATACCATACTTAAGTGTAAGGTCCATAAACTGGGCTATCCCCTCCTCATCCATTAGATCTCCAATCTGTATTATCCCTTTTGAGTCCATCTTGCTATTGTCGAATCAGCGAATACTTCTGGAGGGAAGGATTTATTTTTGTAAAGTCTGATATATCTGTTATATCTTCCCAACCCCATTTTTTTTAGAAAGGCATTCCAGATCCTATATGCAGCTACTACTGTCTTGAATCTGGTCCTTTTATGGTATCCAAACTCAACTCTATTTAAGAAATTGTTTTCTGTCTCTGCCCCCAATACTATAGAATATACCTCCGTGGACATGGTCGTAACCCCAGTGTCGAGTCTCCCACCCCCGATTAGCCCCTGCATGTATTGTAATGCTGCAGCCATTTGATATAACCTAAAGTCAGGGGCCCCCCATCCCCCTCTTTCTCTTGGGAGAGTCATATACCTGTAAGCCCGCCTGGTTTTCCCATGCGCCCAGATAAACCTATTCAGTACTCTCTCTAGTAAGTTAAACCACTTAGCTTCAAAAACCAAAGGGATAGAGCGAAAGAAATATAAAAATTTGGGCAAAATCAACATTTTAATTACGTTAAACACCCCATAAGAGATAGATGTAGATTATTCATCCTCTCCAGGTCTCTCTTAACCTTATCAATCAGAGGAGTCAAGTTCATTTCTACAATCTTGTCCAGGTCCGCCATTATGGAGACCCCTAAGTACACTGCTGAGTTAACCACCCTATTATCAGCACATAGAGTATACCTATTTTTAATAATCTGTGTTTTTAGTCTATTTAAGCTATACCCCGAAATCTGTCCAACCAACTGGGCTTCTGCCTCAACCTCCTTTATGGCTAGACTGGGATTCGGGGTTAATATAGCTACGTCGTCTGCGTAAGCTAGGGTCTTCACCGTACAGTTGTTTACCCTCATTGGTGGTATCTCCTGGTTAGCTTTGAATCGTCGCAATAGCAGTTCAAGGTATATCGCAAAAAGGAGGGGGGAGGAGGGACATCCCTGACTAGTCCCCCTAGCAATTTTTACTATGTCTGACAGACCTCCATTCACTCTGATTCTCGCTGTTGGAATACTATAAAGTGCCTGTATAGCTTTTATAAAGGGTTCCCCCATCCCACACCACCTCATGACCTGCCAAAGATAATCCCAGGAGACCCTGTCGAACGCCTTCTCAGCGTCTAGAAAAAGTGCTGCGACAGGGTCCCCTAGTATGCCTGCAGAGTCGAACATGGTAACAACGGTTCTAACGTGCTGCGTTGTCCCTTTTCCAGGAATGAATCCATGCTGTATGGGGGTTACCAGCTGCTCGATGATCCCTGCCAGTCTATTTGCTAGGATTTTGGAGTATATTTTAATATCAGAATTCATTAATGTGATTGGTCTGTAGGACCCTGGTACTTCTGGCGGCTTCCCCTTTTTTAAAATAACAATTATATCAGCCCCTCCCCAAGAATCCGGACTGGATTCCCCCGATTGCGCTTGTTGCATAATTAAGAACATATCTGCCATGAGTACGTTTTTAAATATTTGGTAGAATTCGAGCGGGATTTGGTCTTGCCCTGCTGCTTTACCTGCTGGTAAACTACCGAGTTATTTATATTTAAACAAGGGAACCCGAAGAGTACCTATGGACCATGGGTAACTAACTTTTAAAGACAACAAAGGTCCTAAGGAAAAACAAGGTGAACACAAAAATGAATTTACAGACCACAATCGGTACTATAATCAAGCTTCCAGACCCAGCCGGGTAAGGAATTGTTTAATTTAGAAATAAAAGGAATAGGGTGACCTAGAGGTGGTCAGTTATACACACTTTTGATAGGGTACAGTCCTGTACCTATCCTTCAAGGAAGAAAGTGTAATAGAAGTAAAGAGAGAGAAGTTTTTCAGGCAAGAAGTTTGGAGCCAAAATGTCGCTTGTAGATTAGTGATCAATACACACAAGTTTCGACATACAATATTTACAGAATGGCATACAATTGAATTTTCTGCAATACTGTTTCAACCGTCAACGTTTCGATCCCCTGGCTCCTAATGAACCGGGATCATCATCAGGACTATTTCAATCATTTGCCTGTGTTCTAAGAACGCCTGTGAAAGTAATGGAGACAAGAGAGAAAGGAATAGAAACCATAAGGCATCCGTATGCAAATGAAGAAATTGTACAGACGTGTATATACAGTTTACGTGGCGAGGATTACTTACACTTTACATGCTTGCATTGTTGGTCTCAGGGGTGGTGTTGGGGTTCACATTAAAAGAGCAGTGCCGTGATGTGAGGGCAACTAAGTGGTCGATCATGACGCAAGAATTATATAAGAACGTCAAGAAGTGCGAGCCAGTGAGTGGGACAAGTGCTGGGCAAGTCGTGATATTGTACTCGAGTGTGGACGCGTAGCATGCACATAGAGTGCTAGTCATTGAGGGCCAAGACTGTTATAGGCTCCGCTATATTCCGAACGCGTCGTGATGCAGTGGTCCGTGAGATAGGTGGTACTAAGTATCGGCAAAAACAATGTGCCCGCGAGTAGATAATTTCATGCACGACAGAGTGTCTGGTGTAGTGCAGAACGAAAGAGGTGTTCCAGCAGATCAGACTTTCTAAGTATACAGAACACTAACCTGCCAGGTAAACAAAGTACTTTATTCTGGTCAGGTATTGAATTTGGGGAAGTCAGGCTACCGAGAGGTACCGGTACCTAAAGGAGGAAAAAATTGCAACGTTATCTATGCTGGTCGCGGCCATTGTGAGCCTGTGCCTCAAGGTGCTTGGCGTGCAGTTTACCTTGTCTCAGGGCGAGGATGGTGAACCTTGATATTGCGCGTGCCAGGAAATTTTTACTCGTCCGAGTAAAATGCGTCCTTAGGTAAGGGCCGAAGACTGATACAACGCCCGTGTGGCTGAAAAGAGAGGCAATGGAGGGGAAAAGTATTGAAAGCGGGCCGAGGGGAAGAGTTACTTCCATCCATACATGCCTGCACCGTTAAAGGGAGAGTGCTTACCTATTGAGTCCGCGGAAGGTGAGGCGGGGTAACGGCGAGACTCAGTGGTCTTTCTCCGTGTCCTTAGCAGCGTGGATACGCTGACCGGGTGTTGTGGGTCCACCAGGACTATAATCATGCAATGGAGTTTAGGAAACAAAAAAGGGACTCGTCTGGCGCGTTCCCTTTGGTCGCCATTTTGGGATGGGGAAGGGCCCAGAGATAGTAAAGGGACTCGAGTGCACGCTAGTCTCAGGGGTGGTGGAGGGATTGGTGCATCTGTGAAAGTGATTGTGCATTGTGGGTCGGCCATATTAAAGAGGCTATGGCTGTGACAGGTCGAGGGTGCATAAGAGGAAGAATTCCTCGTGGTAGTGCTACATGCTCCTTGAGTGACCCTTGACCAGAGATTAAAACCCAATATACATGACGAATAGTAAAAATACTGTCCATTTCATTTACATTACATTAGTACAGAAGTGTTGTAATAGCATCTGGAGTGACTGTAAGAGATCAGTCTTTACACACTCAAATATCACTTTGCATTCGCACTGCGATAATTTATATTTACTCCAATGAGCTCTGGAGTACATATTCATGGAGAGCCCTCCATTTCATAATGTCTTAAACAGGGGTTAGGTGTATCAGAGAGTCTGAGCAGTAATGAAATCAGAGGAGGGATGTCCAGTCCTCCATCCGATTCAAACCGTTGTGGATTGAGTCCAAAAGTATTATGCATTTCAGTTCTTCTTTGTTAAGGAGACTTGTCATGCTTCCTCCTCTTGGGGGTAGTTTTAATGCCTTTAGTATTGTCCAGCGAATGTCATCCTCGTCATGGTTGGCATCAATAAAGTGCTCCACCAGTGGGGCATTTGCTGTCTTGCATCTAATACGGCTTCTGTGCTGGCAAATGCGTGTCTTGATTTTTTGTGAGGTTTGGCCCACATATACTTTTTGGCATGGACATTGAATGAGATACACAACATTACTGGTATTACAATTTGTTAAAGTATTACATTGAAACTTGATGTTGTTGAACTCAAACGTTTTACCTTCAATGGTCAGATTACATACAATACATCCTCCACATTTCACATGCCCAACAATGGGGGACAGTCCCCATCTAGATTCAAGAGTGGAAAGTTGGACAGGACAGGGGAGGGCTGCTCTCACCAAATGATCTTTCAAATTCTTGCTTTTTTTGAAAGCAAAAAGTGGGCGTTCGATCTTTAAGACGCCCGCATTGATAACCGGCCAATGTTGTAGGATCATTTTTCTCAATCTATTAGATAGAGGGGAGAAAGTTGTTACACATGCTATCCTTTCCTGATCTTTCTTGGGATTTGGGACAAGCAGTGTTTCTCGAGGACGATACCATGCTCTTTTCAGGGCAGTTTTTACAGTTTTTTTAGGGTAGCCTCTATCTTTCAGTTTGTTGGCCAGGATGGCACTCTCTTTGAAGTAGTCTTCCCTGTTTGAGCAGTTTCTCCTGATTCGGAGGAACTGCCAGAAAGGTAGCGAGTCTCTTAAAGCCCTCGGATGCTTGCTCGTATATTCCAACAGTGTATTTCTCTCAGTGGGTTTTCTGAACAACCGGGTAAGCAATTCTCCATCCTGATGAAAAATCGTTAAATCCAAAAAGTCAATGGAAGATTTATCAATTGAGGACGTGAAGTTCAGACCATAACTGTTCGGGTCTGAACTTCACGTCCTCAATTGATAAATCTTCCATTGACTTTTTGGATTTAACGATTTTTCATCAGGATGGAGAATTTCTTACCCGGTTGTTCAGAAAACCCACTGAGAGAAATACACTGTTGGAATATACGAGCAACCATCCGAGGGCTTTAAGAGACTCACTACCTTTCTGGCAGTTCCTCCGAATCAGGAGAAACTGCTCAAACAGGGAAGACTACTTCAAAGAGAGTGCCATCCTGGCCAACAAACTGAAAGATAGAGGCTACCCTAAAAAAACTGTAAAAACTGCCCTGAAAAGAGCATGGTATCGTCCTCGAGAAACACTGCTTGTCCCAAATCCCAAGAAAGATCAGGAAAGGATAGCATGTGTAACAACTTTCTCCCCTCTATCTAATAGATTGAGAAAAATGATCCTACAACATTGGCCGGTTATCAATGCGGGCGTCTTAAAGATCGAACGCCCACTTTTTGCTTTCAAAAAAAGCAAGAATTTGAAAGATCATTTGGTGAGAGCAGCCCTCCCCTGTCCTGTCCAACTTTCCACTCTTGAATCTAGATGGGGACTGTCCCCCATTGTTGGGCATGTGAAATGTGGAGGATGTATTGTATGTAATCTGACCATTGAAGGTAAAACGTTTGAGTTCAACAACATCAAGTTTCAATGTAATACTTTAACAAATTGTAATACCAGTAATGTTGTGTATCTCATTCAATGTCCATGCCAAAAAGTATATGTGGGCCAAACCTCACAAAAAATCAAGACACGCATTTGCCAGCACAGAAGCCGTATTAGATGCAAGACAGCAAATGCCCCACTGGTGGAGCACTTTATTGATGCCAACCATGACGAGGATGACATTCGCTGGACAATACTAAAGGCATTAAAACTACCCCCAAGAGGAGGAAGCATGACAAGTCTCCTTAACAAAGAAGAACTGAAATGCATAATACTTTTGGACTCAATCCACAACGGTTTGAATCGGATGGAGGACTGGACATCCCTCCTCTGATTTCATTACTGCTCAGACTCTCTGATACACCTAACCCCTGTTTAAGACATTATGAAATGGAGGGCTCTCCATGAATATGTACTCCAGAGCTCATTGGAGTAAATATAAATTATCGCAGTGCAAATGCAAAGTGATATTTGAATGTGTAAAGACTGATCTCTTACAGTCACTCCAGATGCTATTACAACACTTCTGTACTTATGTAATGTAAATGAAATGGACAGTATTTTTACTATTCGTCATGTATATTGGGTTTTAATCTCTGGTCAAGGGTCACTCAAGGAGCATGTAGCACTACCACGAGGAATTCTTTCTCTTATGCACCCTCGACCTGTCACAGCCATAGCCTCTTTAATATGGCCGACCCACAATGCACAATCACTTTCACGGATGCACCAATCCCTCCACCACCCCTGAGACTAGCGTGCACTCGAGTCCCTTTACTATCTCTGGGCCCTTCCCCATCCCAAAATGGCGACCAAAGGGAACGCGCCAGACGAGTCCCTTTTTTGTTTCCTAAACTCCATTGCATGATTATAGTCCTGGTGGACCCACAACACCCGGTCAGCGTATCCACGCTGCTAAGGACACGGAGAGAGACCACTGAGTCTCGCCGTTACCCCGCCTCACCTTCCGCGGACTCAATAGGTAAGCACTCTCCCTTTAACGGTGCAGGCATGTATGGATGGAAGTAACTCTTCCCCTCGGCCCGCTTTCAATACTTTTCCCCTCCATTGCCTCTCTTTTCAGCCACACGGGCGTTGTATCAGTCTTCGGCCCTTACCTAAGGACGCATTTTACTCGGACGAGTAAAAATTTCCTGGCACGCGCAATATCAAGGTTCACCATCCTCGCCCTGAGACAAGGTAAACTGCACGCCAAGCACCTTGAGGCACAGGCTCACAATGGCCGCGACCAGCATAGATAACGTTGCAATTTTTTCCTCCTTTAGGTACCGGTACCTCTCGGTAGCCTGACTTCCCCAAATTCAATACCTGACCAGAATAAAGTACTTTGTTTACCTGGCAGGTTAGTGTTCTGTATACTTAGAAAGTTTGATCTGCTGGAACACCTCTTTCGTTCTGCACTACACCAGACACTCCGTCGTGCATGAAATTATCTACTCGCGGGCACATTGTTTTTGCCGATACTTAGTACCACCTATCTCACGGACCACTGCATCACGACGCGTTCGGAATATAGCGGAGCCTATAACAGTCTTGGCCCTCAATGACTAGCACTCTATGTGCATGCTACGCGTCCACACTCGAGTGCAATATCACGACTTGCCCAGCACTTGTCCCACTCACTGGCTCGCACTTCTTGACGTTCTTATATAAATCTTGCGTCATGATTGACCACTTAGTTGCCCTCACATCACGGCACTGCTCTTTTAATGTGAACCCCAACACCACCCCTGAGACCAACAATGCAAGCATGTAAAGTGTAAGTAATCCTCGCCACGCAAACTGTATATACACGTGTGTACAATTTCTTCATTTGCATACGGATGCCTAATGCTTTCTATTCCTTTCTCTCTTGTCTCCATTACTTTCACAGGCGTTCTAAGAACACAGGCAAATGATTGAAATAGTCCTGATGATGATCCCGGTTCATTAGGAGCCAGGGGATCGAAACGTTGACGGTTGAAACAGTATTGCAGAAAATTCAATTGTATGCCATTCTGTAAATATTGTATGTCGAAACTTGTGTGCATTGTTCACTAATCTACAAGCGACATTTTGGCTCCAAACTTCTTGCCTGAAAAACTTCTCTCTCTTTACTTCTATTACACTTTCTTCCTTGAAGGATAGGTACAGGACTGTACCCTATCAAAAGTGTGTATAACTGACCACCTCTAGGTCACCCTATTCCTTTTATTTCTAAATTAAACAATTCCTTACCCGGCTGGGTCTGGAAGCTTTATTATAGTACCGATTGTGGTCTGTAAATTCATTTTTGTGTTCACCTTGTTTTTCCTTAGGACCTTTGTTGTCTTTAAAAGGTAAACTACCGAGTGCCACGTTAAATTCTTCCAATTGTAGGGGTCCATCTAGTATCTCCCTGTCTTCTTCCGACATTGTCGGGGGAGCAATATTTCTTAGATATTTTTCAACCTTTATTAAGCTCACTGATTCCTCTGGGGTGTACAACCCTGCATAAAACTTTCTAAACACTTCCCTTATTAGATTAGTGTCTGTAACCATATTCCCCTGTGCATCCCTAATTTCTTTTATTCCCACTGCAGATGCTCTCTGCCTAGTTCTAATTGCCAGCACCCGCCCCACCTTCTCGCTAAGTTCATTAGTCTTTTCCTTTTTTGTCAAAAAATGATCTGCAGCTTGCCTAGCCAACCCTTCCACTGCTTCAGCTTTTAGAGTTATAATTTTAAGTAATCTTCTAGAGGTACATTTTGCGCTATAGCTCTACACAGATTACCTTCTTCTCTTAATAGTCTCTGCCCAACCTGCTCTCTCTTATCCCTTTCTCTCTTTTGCCTTCCCAAAGAATAACTGATTGTTTCCCCCCGTACTCCTGCCTTAAAGGTATCCCAGACCACTCCCATATCTGCTGTCCCCCTGTTAATATCCCAAAAAAATTTGATCCAGGCTGTCATGTGCTCTCTATAAGCAGGATCCTTTAACAGGGCTCTCTCGAAAGTCCACTGTAAAGGTGCTCACGGTGTTTTGATAATTTTAAAAGTAAAAATCACTGGACTGTGATCTGAGATCACCCTAGTCAGCTTTTCCACTTGAGACCCAGGGAGTAAAGAATTGGATATTAGAAAGTAATCAAGCCTAACCATTACTTTATGTGGGGCGGAAAAGAAGGTGCTTCCATCTAAATAGGGGTGTAGCTTTACCCATGGATCCACCAGGGCATTGTGTGTGGCCATAGCAGCTAATGCCCTATACACTTTCCTCTTCCTACCCTGGTATATCGCACCTGGACATGTAAATGAGCTCTCTAGATCATGGATATTAAAATCCCCACAGCATACTATGGGCTCAGGCCATTGGGCTAACTCTGAATCAAGAAACTGAAATACATCTGGATCATCTTCCGTAGATCCATAAATTGTGACAAGTGTTAGTTTCTGTCCCCTAAAACATACTTCCAGAATAACCCATCTACCCCATTGATCTTCCTTCTTCCTCCCTATAACCACATCCCTTTGCCTACCCAGAACTGCTACCCCTCTGGTCCTAGTCCCCTGTTTAGTACTTGCCAACACCTTAAACCCTAATTGCTCCAGAAGGTATGTCTTGCTCGCTTCTATGTGGGTCTCTTGCAGGCATATCAAATCCAGCCGCATAGTTTTTAGATACGCTGCAACTCTCATCCTCTTACTCATCTCATTGAGTCCGCATACATTAATTGATGCTATCCTGCACGCCATATTGCTAGTATTGGTATTTGAGACCAATGATGAACATTATTTACCATCATCAAACCAGTTTGTGTACATCCAATGTTTCTTAAAAAAATAACAATGTGCCAAATCTTATAGTGTAACAGAGAAAACTGCTGCTGTTCCCCCCCCCTCCTGCGACCACCTCCCTCCCTTCCCCTGGCCTCCCCCCCCCCACCCCCCTCCCCGTTACAGGCAAATAGGTCAGCCGACCTATGTGTGTCCGCCTTATGTTGCGCAAGCCGCCTCCCCCTCTGCAACAGCCTACTTCTAACCACCCACAAATACAATATTAATAATTTACAGGTCCTTCCAAATGCTACAGCTAGACATCTGTTAAAAATTCCCAAATTCCGCTCAGTATCTCAGGATATCTAAAACCTGCACTGGCTTTCCATCAACCAAAGAATCACTTTAAAGGCACTCTGTCTAGCCTATAAGGCTCTTCATGATCTTAGCCTGGATTTTCTTAATCAGAGCTTTAAAATGGTGCCTTCCTTACAGAAGTCTATGCTCTGCTCATGCTAAACTAGCTGTACTACCCAGGTTCAAACAAGTCAGGTGGGGGGTGGCAAGAGCTTCATGCTGGAAGCATCTAGGGCGTGCAATGCCTTACCTCTTTTCAATAAAACAGCACCTAGTCGTCTTACTTTCAAGAAAGTCTTAAAGACCTGGCTGTTTAGGTCTTTGTCATTTTGTGGTCTCTCTGTTCTGCTGGAATATGATTTTGCCTAGACTCCTCCAGGTAGTAGTGGGCTCTACAAATCCCACTAACATAACATAACACAGAGGTTTATGTGTAGGAGTATTTGTCATTGTGACATTAGTATTAATTGCTTTGCTTGTAATGTGGAGTTTGCCCCAACTTTCTCCTGTAGATGAGATTAGATCTACTAGTGACCCTCAAACAACACTTCTTACTGACACTAGTTTCCCTGCAATAGATGAGAAAGACTTACACATAGATGCATCTAGAGGAAAGTATTCACTGAATGCTTACTCCAGACTGCAGTATGAGTATGTTGACACTGTGGATGCTAGGCATTATGTCTGAATGCAATTACCTGCCTCTGTGGCTGAGCCAATTACATATCACCATCTTCTCTTAACATATGGAGTTACCTGCAGTTTATTGAGGAGGTTCATCTTCAATATTATCACTCGAATCTCGGATTAATTTTTTCAGAAGTTCCTGTGTTGCAGCATTTGACTCATCAGCCTGATGCTAAAAGCTCAGAGATAGTTGGACATTTCTTTAGACTCACCATGACATTAGACACTGCTTATGCACACCAACTTAATTTGACTCGTTCCTTTAAAGGCGTGGAAAAGAAATTCACAGATTCAGTAGAAGACAGACATAGAGATATGTTGGCTAATGCAGCAAATCATTCAAATGTACCTCAATGGGCCGAAAAGGAAAGTGAGGATAGGTTAGTGGGAAATTTAGCAGCATAAGCTCTAGATTAGCGACATTAAAGGTAATTATGCACAATCATTAGAAAATCTACAAATGACACAAATGATGTGGGAAACAGTGAATGTGATCATACCTTTGAAGTTCGGGAAAACTGGGGATTATATTTAGACGGAGCAGATCCTGTTTTACCAGGAGTTTATTATATTTGTGGGAAAATGCCTTTTACAGGTTACCAAAGAGATGAAATGGATCATTTTACATGGAAGTAGTTTTTCCAAAAATCTATCATGTGGGACAACTTGATGACCCAATGGGGGAGAACATTTGAGAACTAAGAGAGATGCCGCTGCTAGTGAAATTGCTGGTGACATCTTTCGTGTTCTAATACCATCTGTAGAACTGATACTAAATTCATATAGGATTAGAAGGCTTCCAACTGTAGTTGATTAGTTGTCTTCTATTACAGCTGGAGGGTTTTTAGTTAAGAATATTGAAATGGTTGAGATCGGATCAATGGTTTTGCAGAATAGGCTTGCATTAGACGTCCTTCTTGCACAAGAAGGTAGAGTCTGTTGGATGGTAAAAGTTCAACAATGTTGTACTTACATTCCAGACAAAAATAAGGACTTAAAGAAATACATTAAGAACATTACTAAGTCAAAAAGAGATTTGAAAAGATTAGAAGCAACGCTTGCTTGGGAAGCAATAGGGAATGTATTTTCTGCTGTGGACAGATGGTTTGGAAACTTAGAGAGTGGAATTGCTGGAAGCGTCTTAAAAACCCTTAGTGATAATTGCTCTCTGTGGGTTATTCTTGTTTGTATTCTATAAGGGATACAAATGTGCACTAGTGAAAAAGGGATTGAAGAGAAAGAGAGCAGACGTAGAACTAGAAAATATTCAAAGCAAATACTATGATATACATGAAGTTTCTGACGGAATCTAGGAGAAAGAGGATTAAAACAACCAGATTGTGATTTGACCAACGGATAAGAGATTTTTACCCTAATGTGATGGCTTGATTCACCATCAGGGGGTGTATTGAAGCAGGTTAATTTTGGCTCCACCTTTACATGTCACAAATACATAGTACTACGCATGAGCAAGTCACTATGCACATTATTCTTGTGTGGCTTAATGACATTAATGTAAATGGTTGCACTTGACATCATCATTGAAGTGCATTCACTGTAGAATTAGAGAGTAAATATACAGTGTGCCTTAATTCATTAAACAACATTTACTGTTTAGATGAGTGAGTAGAAACCCTCCACACAATATAAGAATGTATACACCTTGAAATGAAAATGATTTATGTAATGTGTGCACTAATGTTTCATATATGCATTTTAAAAAGTAGTTCTTAGTCTTATTTACACACGTGTATTCAAGATTTTACTGCATGCCACATATTAGTATAATGTACTGATAGTTTTAATCGTTTGTTTTTGAAATTCCACATGCATATTGAAAGTGCACCATTGATTTAATACTTTAAAGTTGTCCTGACTACTCCTGTTTTCCATTCTGCATAAAATACTGTATTTCCCTTTCCTGCTAGCATGTCTTTTTTATTGCAGGTACGTTCACATGGTTTGTTAGTTTGCGAATAGATGCAACACTGTACTAGCGATAAAGAGAGAGCCCAAGAAGCAGACCGTGACATGGTACATTGCAAGCCAGAGCGTTAACTGAAGAGTCCTGTTCAGCGCAATTGCAACATGGCTTAGGTGACCAAGGACAATGACGTCCCCATGTTCCATGTGGGATACTTTTGAAATGTAGCAGCTTACAATGTGAGAGTGGAAAAGGACAATGGAACCCCTGATGATGCAAGCAGAGGGGTGTTACCTGAGAGATTCTGGTGGAAATATCTAGTGTTCACCCTGCCTGATGTTACGTCACTTTCCCTTGGATTTTGAAAGGTTTAGACCTCTATGCTTAATCTGTTTGATTCTTTGCTAAGCGTGGCTTAGTCTAACACTCAATTCCCCTGACTCAATAAGACTCTTGACCGAGCTTCTGAGATGCTGACACCTTCCCTTATCTTCCTGAACTTTCCCGTAATTTCCTATTTTTCTGCATTTCTCAGAATTCTGAGATTTCTTTATACCATAGGTACTCAAAAATATTTTCCCAGGGGCCTCAAAGTTTGAACTATCATGTGACTGAGGGCCGCATTAATGGCAGCAGGGTGGCAATCGGAGTTGGGGATAGGGGAGGGGAGTTGGTGGTAAGGTGAGTGTTAGGTAAGAGAAGCATATACATCTAGTGTCTGAATTGCACAATGTGAAACCAGAGTAATATCGAGCACCAGCTATCTCTCTCAAAATGTATTCCATCTGATGGTATGTCAAGTGGCTCCACTGCTTCTAATAGAGTGTCAGTCTCCGTATCAAACCCAGCCCCCCACTGATACAGGTGCGGTTCCAACTGTTGTTTCACAGGATCCCCCTGGAACTTTGAGCAGTATGTCAGTCTCTGACACAATAGCCACACATAGGAGGGAACCACCTGGGAGTAGTAGTATAGGGTTGTTACAGGGAGGGTTGGTTAGCCTCAATGGTAATGATCGTCTTAATTTACCCCCCTGAGGCTACGCCCTATACTATTGTACCCTCGAATGTACCTCCCTTACAACCTGGCATGGAGAAAAACTGGGTTTCACTCAGGAACAAGGACCTTCACCTTGTAAACATCAAAACAGGGTTGGGTGGTCATCTATTCAAGGAATTTAAAATGACACGCAGGATCGCTTGGATAGGGAAATCAAGAAAAATAAGTGAGGTGACTGTGTGGTGCTGAATTTTGGGTCCCCCCATATAGTAAAAACAATTTTTGATAGAGCTAAATCAAGGCACTTGAGTGGAGAAGGTATCAACACCTTACCTCTGGGGTTTTTCCACCAAAATATACATACACCGATAACGGGTAGGGCTGACAGTAACACCATAATACATGCCCAGGGAATGTACGAGTACTCTGTACCGACTTATAAAAGATTTGATTCATTCACAAATTTGGAGGATATAGACTGACTGGGTCCCGCAACTCAATTAGAAAATACGTTATTTTCTATGGTTGACCAAGATGGGGGCTATCAAGTACCGGGCTTCACTAAAAGTGGCGAGGAAGCTTCCAATGGAACACAGTGGCTAACACCGTCTATAAATTTGGGCTTTTTTGGAATTAGCAGGTCCTGTGATCATGCTAGGGTTCAAATATGTAATTCTACTGTTAAGGTTCCAGAATCTCACACGATAAATCACGGAACGGGTTCCCAAACAAAAATCTGGGACCCTACCGGGGCTAGAACTGTTTTAAAAATAGCTTCATGGAATATTGCGGGGCTTGTAAACAAAACAGCTTCCACTGAATGGCCCTTATTTATTGAGGAGTTAGACATCATATTCTTTCCAGAAACTTGGGCAGTGGATCAGGTCTTTCGCCATGGTTATATAAACTTTTCTAAAACTGCTGAACGGGGGGACAGGGTAGACCAAAAGGGGGACTGACAATTTGGGTCAGGCAGCTCCACCAATATAAGCTAGAGGAGATTGTCACTGACACCAGGGACATTCTCATTGTCAAGTTATCACTGGGAATTTACCCGGATGTTTTACTTATTAATGTTTATTCTAGGGGCTTGCAAGGTGGGAAGGCCTCAAACATTGTAAGCCTTATTAATGATTTTTTTATTGAATCATAGAGGTCATAGCAATATATTAGTAGCTGGAGACTTTAACTGTACTTACGAACCCCTGGACTGTGAGGACATGAACTTTAGTGTGGAGGAGGTTGACCAGTGGTTTACTCCACCTCTGGAACTTCCTCCAATAAAAAAGTGGACTAGTGCAGCACTCCAAAGTATTTTGCCTGGATCATGGGTTGAGCGCAGCTAATGGTCGTACGAAATCAGATAAAATAGGGATGCCGACATATAGTAGTGGTACAAAAGGGGGTGGCGATGGACGGAGCATCTGAACCAATCAAACACTCACACCCAGTCAACAGATCAGGGTTTAATCCATCACCGTTCTTTAGCCCACTCTGCCACCCCAGGTCAGACATGGCCATATGCAAATCAGTCTGACCCTGTGCCTCATGGGAACAGTCCAGCCCGAACTGCCAAGCCATGCCTTCCCTGGACCGGAAACAAGCTTCCGAGGACCGGCTTCTGGCACCTCAGCCGTCCTCAGCCCGGCCCGCCCGAATCCAGTGGCAAAGTGAGCAAGGGACTCACGTCCGAGCACACCCTGCCAACTTATGGCAAACAAAGTGGTACAAAAGGGGGCGGCGATGGACGGAGCATCTGAACCAATCAAACACTCACACCCAGTCAACAGATCTGGGTTTAATCCATCACCATTCTTTAGCCCACTCTGCCACCCCAGTTCAGACATGGCCATATGTAAATCAGTCTGACCCTGTGCCTCATGGGAACAGTCCAGCCCGAACTGCCAAGCCATGCCTTCCCTGGACCGAAACAAGCTTCCGAGGACCGGCTTCTGGCACCTCAGCCGTCCTCAGCCCGGCCTGCCCGAATCCAGTGGCAAAGTGAGCAAGGGACTCACGTCCGAGCACACCCTGCCAACTTATGGCGAACAAAGTGGTACAAAAGGGGGTGGCGATGGACGGAGCATCTGAACCAATCAAACACTCACACCCAGTCAACAGATCCGGGTTTAATCCATCACCGTTCTTTAGCCCACTCTGCCACCCCAGTTCAGACATGGCCATATGCAAATCAGTCTGACCCTGTGCCTCATGGGAACAGGGTCCAGGGAAGACATGGCTTGGCAGTTCGGACTGGACTGTTCCCATGAGGCACAGGGTCAGACTGATTTGCATATGGCCATGTCTGAACTGGGGTGGCTGTGTGGGCTAAAGAATGGTGATGGATTAAAGCCAGATCAGTTGACTGGGGGTGAGTGTTTGATTTGCTCAAACGCTCCGTCCATCATCCCCTTTTGTATCGCTTTGTTCGCCCTAAGTTGGCAGGGTATGCTCAGACGTGAGTCCCTTGCTCACTTGGCCACTGGATTCAAGATAGCCTGGCTGATGAGGATTATGAATCCGAAACCGGTCCCAGGATGCTTGTTTCCGGTCCAGGGAAGACATGGCTTGGCAGTTCGGGCTGGACTGTTCCCATGAGGCAACTGTCAGACTGATTTGCATATGGCCATGTCTGAACTGGGGTGGCTGAGTGGGCTAAAGGATGGTTATGGATTAAAGCCAGATCAGTTGACTGGGGGTGAGTGTTTGATTTTCTCAAACGCTCCGTCCATCATCCCCTTTTGTATCGCTTTGTTCGCCCTAAGTTGGCAGGGTATGCTCAGACGTGAGTCCCTTGCTCACTTGGCCACTGGATTCAAGATAGCCTGGCTGGTGAGGATTATGAATCCGAAACCGGTCCCAGGATGCTTGTTTCCGGTCCAGGGAAGACATGGCTTGGCAGTTCGGGCTGGACTGTTCCCATGAGGCACAGGGTCAGACTGATTTGCATATGGCCATGTCTGAACTGGGGTGGCTGAGTGGGCTAAAGAATGGTGATGGATTAAACCCAGATCAGTTGACTGGGGGTGAGTGTTTGATTTGCTCAAACGCTCCGTCCCTCATCCCCTTTTGTGTCGCTTTGTTCGCCCTAAGTTGGCAGGGTATGCTCAGACGTGAGTCCCTTGCTCACTTGGCCACTGGATTCAAGATAGCCTGACTGATGAGGATTATGAATCCGAAACCGGTCCCAGGATGCTTGTTTCCGGTCCAGGGAAGACATGGCTTGGCAGTTCGGGCTGGACTGTTCCCATGAGGCACAGGGTCAGACTGATTTGCATATGGCCATGTCTGAACTGGGGTGGCTGAGTGGGCTAAAGAATGGTGATGGATTAAACCCAGATCAGTTGACTGGGGGTGAGTGTTTGATTTGCTCAAACGCTCCGTCCCTCATCCCCTTTTGTATCGACATATAGTAGTGGGCATCCTTATAGTCGTATAGACTATTTTATTATAAATAAGGAGTTTTGGCAAACACTGTTAGATATGGTGGTAGAAGCCCGACCAGAGAGTGGCCATAATTCCCTTTTACTTTCTCTGCGGTTTCTGGATTTAAATCATGCAGAGGGGCCACCACCATGTGCAGATTTTGTAAAAGGACACCTGTCAAATGACATAAGATGTCTTAATTGGGCCAAGGTTGCACTCAATCCTGAGAAGGTGAAAGATATGATCAACTTAGTAGTAAACACCATAGTTACCCTCCAGACAGATGCTGCGCTTGGGGTTTATTTGGACAGAGTTGGCCAGACACATGAGCATCTTTTTAATCAACTTAAACTCCTCCTGTCGCTCGGTCTATAGAACTTTGGCAGTTGCAATCAGGAGCAAAGAACGGGACATTTTAAAAGAGAAGAGGTAGGCATATAAGGTAGTGTAATCCCAAGCCAAAACAGACTGGGATAAAGCTCACTGGGCAGAATTACTTATTGCATGTTCCGGGAGAGATATGGCGAGATTTGGGCATCTGGTGAAATGGGGGAGCGGGGACCCTAGAAATGTTCCTACGAATCATGTGGAACCGGACCAGTGGGTCCGGCACTATAAAGGTAAGTTCTCCTGTGACTCAGATGCTCAAGACATCTTTGTAATGCCGTCTTCGCCCCCTCCCCGTTGCATTACCAAAAAAGAAGTCGAACATTCTCTTCTCCAGGTCCCCAAAGGTAGGGCTCCTGGTCTTGACTGCATTCCAGCAGACCTTTTCCTCCAAGATCTGGACTCTTGGGCAGCGTATATCCAACTGCTTATGAATGCAATCGACAAGGGAGCAGCGATTCCCAGTTACTGGGCAGGTGCAGTAATCCTTCCCATTTTTAAAAAAGGGGACCGTTCCCTACCAGGAAACTATAGACCCATAAGCCTAATGGATTGCATTCAAAAGGTATCGGCCAGGGTGGTGTTAGGCAGAATGCAAACTTGGATGGAGGAATGCCATATCCTTTCTGATCTACAAGCAGGGTTTCGGCAATGTATTAGCACAGTGGACCAGGTTTTAAGGTTTATTCTCATTTACTGGTGCACTGTTACCCTGGGGAGAGGCTCTATTTATGCGGCCTTTGAGGACCTCAGGTCAGCTTTTGACTTGGTCCCGCGTCCTAAGTTGTGGTACAGTCTTTTAAAGTTGGGTATGCCATTGGACATTTTGGCTTTTGTTGTCAAATTGCATACGGATAACTATGCCCAGGTTAGATGGGATATGACAGGCAGTACCACAGAAAAGTTCCCAGTTGAGAAGGGTGTGAGGCAGGGGTGCGTGTTGGCGCTCAACCTTTTTTCAATATATATAAATGGGGTATTGAAATATTTTGAAGACTGCCCCATGGATGCCCCGGGTCTAGCTGGGTTAAAGATTCCACTCTTAATGTTCGCCGATGACACCCTCATTCTTTCCAAAACAAGACAGGGCCTCCAACGTGCCCTCTTAAGATTTGAGGAGTTCTGTGTGGATCATGACCTCGTTGTCAATGTTGACAAAACGAAGTTCATGGTCCTCCAGAACTCTAACAAAGTCATCAACGAAGTCAGAATGAAGGAAGGTGTTCTGGAACAAACAACAACTTTTTCATATTTAGGGGTTATTATAGATAAAAAACAAAGTTGGAAGCCACAAATAGACTGCCTTACGGTGAGACATGCCCAACTTTCGGGTGTGTTGCTTAAGGAGCATAGATACTCTTATAGTAAACCCATAGCTCCTGTACTGCAGATCTATAATACTAAAATTGGTGCTTCAATCCTCTATGGTGCAGAGTTGTAGGGGCATGTAAATCTGGACTCTTTAGTGGTGGGCCAAAACACATTTTTAAGATCATTAATTGGCCTACCCCAATCCACTCCACTGGTCCCTCTTTTTTTGGATTTGGGATGCCATTCCATCAGGGATGTAGCACATTATAGGTTAGTGGCATATTGGAGGAGACTCTGGGTGACCCCCGAGCTAGCTCATTATGCACTGGCTCTGTTAGAAGTCAGGGAGTTAGATGTAAATAAGAAAATTGTGTGGTTTAGCTGTGTTAAAAATATTCTCTGTGAGCTGGGGTTGAGTCGGTTGTGGACTACCCCTGCCGGAAGTATATTCCCAAGCAAAACAGAGTTAAAGGAAGCCTATTGGCCTATGATACATTTAAGACGGTTCACGGTTCCCACCAGTCTTACCCTGTCCAGCACTTTTCTTGAACTTAAACATGAACCAAAACTTGAGCAGTATTGGAACCTAATCACATCAATATGGGATAGAAAGTTATTTCATCAGTTTAGGGTAGGAACATTACCCACCAATGCTTTTTATCTCAAAGTGGTCTAATACTGATGCAAACAATAGCAATTGTCCTTTCTGTCCAGATAGGGTGGAAACATTGGTTCACATCTTTTTTGTTTGCCCAGCTTATAGTAAACCGAGGCGATACTGGTTGAAACCCATTTGTACTGCATTGGGCACTAGGTCATGCAGTGATGCATTCAGAATTTTTAAAACAACAGCAGAAGGCCCTATTGTGACCACTACAGCAAAGTTCTTTGGCTGGGTGTGGGTGATTCGTTGGATTGAAGGGAGGCATAGGTAATGTCCCTCGTTTGTCCATTACCCTATTTCCAAATTACTGTTTTATGCACTTTATTGTACAGATTTGATGCTCTTTTCAAGGAAAATGATATTATGTTAGTTCCTGGTTGACGATCATGGGAGTGTTTTAGAGTTATTTTAAATTATTTATTGTTTTAACGATGAATATTATATGTCCACGCCAACTTCAAGTATCTTGTTATAGTGACAAGATGTATTGTCCAATTTGGTCTCTATGTCTGTTTTTGTGACAACTTTTGTGATTTTATAAATCGAAATAAAGTTTATGAACTGAACTGAAACCAGAATCTTGGGAATAATCTTGGCTTCTCTACTTAAGCAAATTGTGTAATCCTACTAAATTGTTTTATTTCACTTTTTCTCCTTCTTCTCCATTACCATATATGAGGACCTCGAAATACATGACTTTTTCAATTGTGTTTAATTCAGCCCTATTCATGCGTTTGTAATTATCCAGGATAAGTTACAAAAAAAGGCTGAACATAGAGACAATAACCAGACCCATCAGGTCACTGACCTGTGTCACCGACTGAAAAAAAAACGTTTAAAAAAAACGTTTCTGGTGGCACTAACGTACCAGTGATAGTGGCTCCGAACTACTAAAGGTACAGCTGCCCACCTATATTTCCACCGCCGCAGTTGGGCAGTACGGTAATGTGAGCCTAGGTAAACCATAACACCATCTCCACATATATTAATGCTCAGTGGTAGTTCTGGTATGCGTCCTCTCAAATATAGGATGGGTAAACAGGGCTCGAGTCGGGGCTACCACTTGGGGGGAACGGGTGGATGGCGCCCCCCCTTCTCCCCCCCCCTCTTATTTTACTGGGTGGACGCCGTCTCCCCTGCCAAACAGCTGGACTTCACTCTTTGGCCTCTCAGGGACAAGATCGGAGCGCACCTTTCGTGACGTCACTTCCCTTCGTGACGTCACTTCCGGTGACAGCTCCCCCCCCCTTCTCTTTTTAGGACTCGTGCCCTGCTGTGGGTAAATCCTATAGTTGAAGAAAAGATGCACTTCTGTATCAGATTAGAGCCAGCATTTGTATCGGGGGAGACAGAAGTGCTTACTGTCAGTGAGCAAGGGACTCACGTCCGAGCACACCCTGCCAACTTATGGCAAACAAAGTGGTACAAAAGGGGGCGGCGATGGACGGAGCATCTGAACCAATCAAACACTCACACCCAGTCAACAGATCTGGGTTTAATCCATCACCATTCTTTAGCCCACTCTGCCACCCCAGTTCAGACATGGCCATATGTAAATCAGTCTGACCCTGTGCCTCATGGGAACAGTCCAGCCCGAACTGCCAAGCCATGCCTTCCCTGGACCGAAACAAGCTTCCGAGGACCGGCTTCTGGCACCTCAGCCGTCCTCAGCCCGGCCTGCCCGAATCCAGTGGCAAAGTGAGCAAGGGACTCACGTCCGAGCACACCCTGCCAACTTATGGCGAACAAAGTGGTACAAAAGGGGGTGGCGATGGACGGAGCATCTGAACCAATCAAACACTCACACCCAGTCAACAGATCCGGGTTTAATCCATCACCGTTCTTTAGCCCACTCTGCCACCCCAGTTCAGACATGGCCATATGCAAATCAGTCTGACCCTGTGCCTCATGGGAACAGGGTCCAGGGAAGACATGGCTTGGCAGTTCGGACTGGACTGTTCCCATGAGGCACAGGGTCAGACTGATTTGCATATGGCCATGTCTGAACTGGGGTGGCTGTGTGGGCTAAAGAATGGTGATGGATTAAAGCCAGATCAGTTGACTGGGGGTGAGTGTTTGATTTGCTCAAACGCTCCGTCCATCATCCCCTTTTGTATCGCTTTGTTCGCCCTAAGTTGGCAGGGTATGCTCAGACGTGAGTCCCTTGCTCACTTGGCCACTGGATTCAAGATAGCCTGGCTGATGAGGATTATGAATCCGAAACCGGTCCCAGGATGCTTGTTTCCGGTCCAGGGAAGACATGGCTTGGCAGTTCGGGCTGGACTGTTCCCATGAGGCAACTGTCAGACTGATTTGCATATGGCCATGTCTGAACTGGGGTGGCTGAGTGGGCTAAAGGATGGTTATGGATTAAAGCCAGATCAGTTGACTGGGGGTGAGTGTTTGATTTTCTCAAACGCTCCGTCCATCATCCCCTTTTGTATCGCTTTGTTCGCCCTAAGTTGGCAGGGTATGCTCAGACGTGAGTCCCTTGCTCACTTGGCCACTGGATTCAAGATAGCCTGGCTGGTGAGGATTATGAATCCGAAACCGGTCCCAGGATGCTTGTTTCCGGTCCAGGGAAGACATGGCTTGGCAGTTCGGGCTGGACTGTTCCCATGAGGCACAGGGTCAGACTGATTTGCATATGGCCATGTCTGAACTGGGGTGGCTGAGTGGGCTAAAGAATGGTGATGGATTAAACCCAGATCAGTTGACTGGGGGTGAGTGTTTGATTTGCTCAAACGCTCCGTCCCTCATCCCCTTTTGTGTCGCTTTGTTCGCCCTAAGTTGGCAGGGTATGCTCAGACGTGAGTCCCTTGCTCACTTGGCCACTGGATTCAAGATAGCCTGACTGATGAGGATTATGAATCCGAAACCGGTCCCAGGATGCTTGTTTCCGGTCCAGGGAAGACATGGCTTGGCAGTTCGGGCTGGACTGTTCCCATGAGGCACAGGGTCAGACTGATTTGCATATGGCCATGTCTGAACTGGGGTGGCTGAGTGGGCTAAAGAATGGTGATGGATTAAACCCAGATCAGTTGACTGGGGGTGAGTGTTTGATTTGCTCAAACGCTCCGTCCCTCATCCCCTTTTGTATCGACATATAGTAGTGGGCATCCTTATAGTCGTATAGACTATTTTATTATAAATAAGGAGTTTTGGCAAACACTGTTAGATATGGTGGTAGAAGCCCGACCAGAGAGTGGCCATAATTCCCTTTTACTTTCTCTGCGGTTTCTGGATTTAAATCATGCAGAGGGGCCACCACCATGTGCAGATTTTGTAAAAGGACACCTGTCAAATGACATAAGATGTCTTAATTGGGCCAAGGTTGCACTCAATCCTGAGAAGGTGAAAGATATGATCAACTTAGTAGTAAACACCATAGTTACCCTCCAGACAGATGCTGCGCTTGGGGTTTATTTGGACAGAGTTGGCCAGACACATGAGCATCTTTTTAATCAACTTAAACTCCTCCTGTCGCTCGGTCTATAGAACTTTGGCAGTTGCAATCAGGAGCAAAGAACGGGACATTTTAAAAGAGAAGAGGTAGGCATATAAGGTAGTGTAATCCCAAGCCAAAACAGACTGGGATAAAGCTCACTGGGCAGAATTACTTATTGCATGTTCCGGGAGAGATATGGCGAGATTTGGGCATCTGGTGAAATGGGGGAGCGGGGACCCTAGAAATGTTCCTACGAATCATGTGGAACCGGACCAGTGGGTCCGGCACTATAAAGGTAAGTTCTCCTGTGACTCAGATGCTCAAGACATCTTTGTAATGCCGTCTTCGCCCCCTCCCCGTTGCATTACCAAAAAAGAAGTCGAACATTCTCTTCTCCAGGTCCCCAAAGGTAGGGCTCCTGGTCTTGACTGCATTCCAGCAGACCTTTTCCTCCAAGATCTGGACTCTTGGGCAGCGTATATCCAACTGCTTATGAATGCAATCGACAAGGGAGCAGCGATTCCCAGTTACTGGGCAGGTGCAGTAATCCTTCCCATTTTTAAAAAAGGGGACCGTTCCCTACCAGGAAACTATAGACCCATAAGCCTAATGGATTGCATTCAAAAGGTATCGGCCAGGGTGGTGTTAGGCAGAATGCAAACTTGGATGGAGGAATGCCATATCCTTTCTGATCTACAAGCAGGGTTTCGGCAATGTATTAGCACAGTGGACCAGGTTTTAAGGTTTATTCTCATTTACTGGTGCACTGTTACCCTGGGGAGAGGCTCTATTTATGCGGCCTTTGAGGACCTCAGGTCAGCTTTTGACTTGGTCCCGCGTCCTAAGTTGTGGTACAGTCTTTTAAAGTTGGGTATGCCATTGGACATTTTGGCTTTTGTTGTCAAATTGCATACGGATAACTATGCCCAGGTTAGATGGGATATGGCAGGCAGTACCACAGAAAAGTTCCCAGTTGAGAAGGGTGTGAGGCAGGGGTGCGTGTTGGCGCTCAACCTTTTTTCAATATAT
This sequence comes from Lissotriton helveticus, assembly GCF_964261635.1. Classification (NCBI taxonomy): domain Eukaryota; kingdom Metazoa; phylum Chordata; class Amphibia; order Caudata; family Salamandridae; genus Lissotriton; species Lissotriton helveticus. The sequence continues at coordinate 326,669,035 of NC_136071.1, read as the reverse complement.
ATAAATGGGGTATTGAAATATTTTGAAGACTGCCCCATGGATGCCCCGGGTCTAGCTGGGTTAAAGATTCCACTCTTAATGTTCGCCGATGACACCCTCATTCTTTCCAAAACAAGACAGGGCCTCCAACGTGCCCTCTTAAGATTTGAGGAGTTCTGTGTGGATCATGACCTCGTTGTCAATGTTGACAAAACGAAGTTCATGGTCCTCCAGAACTCTAACAAAGTCATCAACGAAGTCAGAATGAAGGAAGGTGTTCTGGAACAAACAACAACTTTTTCATATTTAGGGGTTATTATAGATAAAAAACAAAGTTGGAAGCCACAAATAGACTGCCTTACGGTGAGACATGCCCAACTTTCGGGTGTGTTGCTTAAGGAGCATAGATACTCTTATAGTAAACCCATAGCTCCTGTACTGCAGATCTATAATACTAAAATTGGTGCTTCAATCCTCTATGGTGCAGAGTTGTAGGGGCATGTAAATCTGGACTCTTTAGTGGTGGGCCAAAACACATTTTTAAGATCATTAATTGGCCTACCCCAATCCACTCCACTGGTCCCTCTTTTTTTGGATTTGGGATGCCATTCCATCAGGGATGTAGCACATTATAGGTTAGTGGCATATTGGAGGAGACTCTGGGTGACCCCCGAGCTAGCTCATTATGCACTGGCTCTGTTAGAAGTCAGGGAGTTAGATGTAAATAAGAAAATTGTGTGGTTTAGCTGTGTTAAAAATATTCTCTGTGAGCTGGGGTTGAGTCGGTTGTGGACTACCCCTGCCGGAAGTATATTCCCAAGCAAAACAGAGTTAAAGGAAGCCTATTGGCCTATGATACATTTAAGACGGTTCACGGTTCCCACCAGTCTTACCCTGTCCAGCACTTTTCTTGAACTTAAACATGAACCAAAACTTGAGCAGTATTGGAACCTAATCACATCAATATGGGATAGAAAGTTATTTCATCAGTTTAGGGTAGGAACATTACCCACCAATGCTTTTTATCTCAAAGTGGTCTAATACTGATGCAAACAATAGCAATTGTCCTTTCTGTCCAGATAGGGTGGAAACATTGGTTCACATCTTTTTTGTTTGCCCAGCTTATAGTAAACCGAGGCGATACTGGTTGAAACCCATTTGTACTGCATTGGGCACTAGGTCATGCAGTGATGCATTCAGAATTTTTAAAACAACAGCAGAAGGCCCTATTGTGACCACTACAGCAAAGTTCTTTGGCTGGGTGTGGGTGATTCGTTGGATTGAAGGGAGGCATAGGTAATGTCCCTCGTTTGTCCATTACCCTATTTCCAAATTACTGTTTTATGCACTTTATTGTACAGATTTGATGCTCTTTTCAAGGAAAATGATATTATGTTAGTTCCTGGTTGACGATCATGGGAGTGTTTTAGAGTTATTTTAAATTATTTATTGTTTTAACGATGAATATTATATGTCCACGCCAACTTCAAGTATCTTGTTATAGTGACAAGATGTATTGTCCAATTTGGTCTCTATGTCTGTTTTTGTGACAACTTTTGTGATTTTATAAATCGAAATAAAGTTTATGAACTGAACTGAAACCAGAATCTTGGGAATAATCTTGGCTTCTCTACTTAAGCAAATTGTGTAATCCTACTAAATTGTTTTATTTCACTTTTTCTCCTTCTTCTCCATTACCATATATGAGGACCTCGAAATACATGACTTTTTCAATTGTGTTTAATTCAGCCCTATTCATGCGTTTGTAATTATCCAGGATAAGTTACAAAAAAAGGCTGAACATAGAGACAATAACCAGACCCATCAGGTCACTGACCTGTGTCACCGACTGAAAAAAAAACGTTTAAAAAAAACGTTTCTGGTGGCACTAACGTACCAGTGATAGTGGCTCCGAACTACTAAAGGTACAGCTGCCCACCTATATTTCCACCGCCGCAGTTGGGCAGTACGGTAATGTGAGCCTAGGTAAACCATAACACCATCTCCACATATATTAATGCTCAGTGGTAGTTCTGGTATGCGTCCTCTCAAATATAGGATGGGTAAACAGGGCTCGAGTCGGGGCTACCACTTGGGGGGAACGGGTGGATGGCGCCCCCTCTTCTCCCCCCCCCCTCTTATTTTACTGGGTGGACGCCGTCTCCCCTGCCAAACAGCTGGACTTCACTCTTTGGCCTCTCAGGGACAAGATCGGAGCGCACCTTTCGTGACGTCACTTCCCTTCGTGACGTCACTTCCGGTGACAGCTCCCCCCCCCTTCTCTTTTTAGGACTCGTGCCCTGCTGTGGGTAAATCCTATAGTTGAAGAAAAGATGCACTTCTGTATCAGATTAGAGCCAGCATTTGTATCGGGGGAGACAGAAGTGCTTACTGTCAGGCGATTCAACAGCTCGCCAACCTGAGCATAATGATAGAAATTGTTTCGTCTATGACAACGTTTTATTTTAGTAAACGGGTTCACTTAACGCAGTTTTATTTTAGTAAACGGGTTCACTTAATGACGTATCCACCAAGACCTAATGTAGCATTAAATACCAAAGGGCAGCAGGAAATTCGAAAGTTATTTGAGAATCGCAAAAGCAGGAGCACTTACATCAGAAGTTAAGCCAAGCCAATATGTTAAAGCCAAAGACGTAACACAGAAGCCTGTTGCCCAAAAAGTGCAAGCAGGCCTTCAGTCAGCACAGGACTCCTGCTTCGCACAGTCTATTGACCAAAGGAAGTTAAACTACGTCAAATGATCGATTTTTATTGACCTGCAGTCCAACAAGGCAACAAAATAAACACACTGTAATGGATATGACCTTTTCATGGCATCACTGTCAGTTGTGATCAGGAAATGTGCTGAAGACATTTCCCTCTTATTAGCTAGTACTGGGCATGTTATATTTAGACAAGGTATTTTGTCGGAAGCAATTTCTTAACAAGCAGGTTTCTGCAGGGTGCTCTGCTTTGTGACCAATAGAAATGCGTGCATGTTTGACGTTGACAACATTTATTTGATCCTGTGCAAATCACGTCTGTGCCTCACTTCTCATAATCTGCCAAAACATGAGTTTTCAAAAGGGACAAATACAAGCATTAGGTGTTATATGAAACAAGAGTTAAGGCCAGTTTTTTACGCCTAGAAGTGCCTGGAGGCTACTCAGTTTGCAGTGTGGTGCTACACAATCCTTGTCTCTTACACATTTAAGTACAACACCAATGACCTAATGGTATTATAGAGTTTGGCGGATGCAGGACATCTGCCAAAATTTGATAGATGTCCAACCCATCCTAATCAGAGTGTATTCATAACATATAAAAGACCATGACGGTAATTTAGAGTTTTGCGGATGCTGGAACGCTGCCAAAAATTGGTGTATGTCCTGTAAACCTGCTGCCGCCAAATTCCATAACCTCCTTGGCCACTTGTACATAATTTACTGCCAGTTTCTTAACATTGTAGAACTGCCTATAAATACAACTATGATTACCATTGCAATGGAACACTTTTTATAAATACCAAAAGGATGAAAGGCTGATTGGAGTCCGACCTGATTCTGCAGTGTCATGTACACATTAACAGTAACCCTGGGCGGGCGGCTACGTTCCGTGCACGGAGTGTGCGTAGTGCCGGCTTCTACGCATTTTGCGTAGCAGGCGTAGAATCCGGCACTATGCACGCTCCGCAGACGGAGCGTAGCTGGCCGCCACCCGCCTCCCTCCCGCCCTCCCTAAATACTTTAAATTGATGGTGTAGAAGAATTAAAAGGCACTTACCTTGCCCGCCGCTGCCCGCCGCGTCCCCGGGGCTCGCTATCTTCATGGCTGCCGTCTTGTGTACTAATGCGCATGCACGAGCGGCCGCGCATGCGCATTAGTACACAAGACGGCAGCCATGAAGATAGCGAGCCCCGGGGACGCGGCGGGCAGCGGCGGGCAAGGTAAGTGCCTTTTAATTCTTTTACACCATTAATTTAAAGTATTTAGGGAGGGCGGGAGGGAGGCCTGCGGTGCGTAGTGGGGCTACGCGGAGTGCGGAGGTGGGCGGAGTTTCTCGCCCACTTCACGTAGCTCCACGAAGCCCCACTACGCCCACTACGCCCAGGGTTAATTAACAGCAGTGTCTAACCATCATCTACATTGTCGAGAGAGAAATCTGAGCTTAGTTTCTAAAAGAATGAGCGTTGGTGCTCAAAGCTCTGCTCAGAAGCCCACGGCTGGTGCTAGTGAATGTCAGTGTGGTGAATGCCAAGGCTGCTTAGACTTGAATCCACCTCATGACTCTTTAATCCACTATCAGACGCACCTGCCTCTTTATTTAACTTCTGCATGTTCCAGTTTTCTACCATTACGGTGGTTTTTGGTCTTTCTCTTCTTTCTTCTTTCCCCTTTGTGTGTTTTTCCCTCTCTTGCTCTCAGAAAATGTCCTTTGAGGAAAAATAAGTGCTGTGTGCCCCACCAGCACCCACAGATTCAAATTAAGCAGTGAGAGAAAGGTTACTCAGATGATGATTGGTCCACTTCTGGGTTTGACAGCTGGACATTCTCATAGGAGGCCACAATTGAGAGGGCTTTTGTAAATGTGTGAGATCTCTCTGTGCATGGGTAGCTTGTAGAATAACCATTACGGGTGAGTCTACCCTTTCCCACTCCACCTCTCCCTCCCTCAGATCAGAAAGATTGCTATTGCATGTTGCACTTTAGTCGGCTCAGCTTTACACTATCAATGTCAATTATCAATAACTGATAATTTATCTAATATTGGTGTGATCTATAATATATTTTACCCTGCTTTTTACTCCTATATTTAATGTAAATATGTTGAATACAGTATAGGCTCACCATTTGCAAATAATGCATGTTCAGATCCACCATTTACTTTGCATCTTTACTATTGCTCCTGTACGTTGTACTTTTTATATTCTACTTTAGTTGTAAATTGTTGTTAACGCATTGCCCCAGTTATTTAAAGAATATTGACAGATATTTTATGCAGCTAGCAGTTTCAAATATAGATAGATCTTGATCCGCTTTCTTAAGCTGTGACTGAGATTTTTGTTTATTGACCCATTTCCCCATAGCCAAGTCATTTGTGTTTTTCTAAAAATATAAGTATAATATTCTTACTTAAATGAGCTGCAGCCAAGTTCCTCATCCATTGGTCTGTCATGGTTTCATTCACATTTTGATACGCCCACTATACAGATGAGTAAACATGCAATTTCATTCTCAGCAAGTATAAAGCCAATTATTTTCGCCAATGTAAGATCTACTAGCTTTGTCAAAATTATTTTTTGTCAACGTGTTGGCTGTTGACTCTAGATGCCAAAGAACACAAAATAAACCAATGTTACCTCACAATATCACCATTCCTTATCAAATGGATGCATGTTTATACACATATACATTAGAAGAATGTTCTCTTTGGTAATTGACTACTTCATTTACAAACCTATGTGCCATTAGCAAGCACTAATTAAGTTTTTAAGTGCAAAAGTATCAACCCATATTAATATAATTGGCAATTCACAGTGTGAGGGGTAGGGGTCATGCCCTGAAGGGGATACACACACATACTTTAATATATATGAATTGAACACAGCAATTATTGAATCTGAAGACCCCTTTCCCTCCGGTAATTCTTGATATTTCATCAGCTGTCTGAATTCCTACATTCAGCGGTTCACCAGTATCACATAATGCTCTACCAACAAGTCTTTAATATCATAATGTAAACATAGAAGTAGCAACATTATATCTTTGTTCTCATGAAACAGATGAGTTAGGCATAATGTCTTAAATATTTCTCCAATATCTAGAAGGTAACGCTTTGGTGATATTGTTAAATAATTTTTCCTTTGAATAGCCATAGATTCTGCTTCTATCTTAGACTGTCGGGCTGATAGATAATTTTTAGCACCACGGAGTATCACTTGAGCGCTTTCTAGGCTTACCTAGATGTTCTTTAAAGTAACTTTCATGCGACCCCTTTATAAAGTAAGGAGGTCTCTCAAGATGACTTCGGGAACTTGCTCCCATGTTACGGCCGGAGGTGTTGAACCACAGTGGACATCTTGAATCCTGAAATAAGTCATATAATCACTTCGTCAATCTTCATAGAGAGAAAAGCATGCCGCATTTGTCATACAGTATTTGGACTTAAGAACAATAATCTGTGCCTCCTTAGGTGTAGTTGACAAAGACTTGTAGAAAAAGATCCATGTAGTCTATGAGCAGGACTTCTCTGGAAATTATTACTGTGTCAGTGCTTCTCTTGCAATGCATGAATGTACACATGTGTACACATTTCATCATGGGGCTTTTCACTGGTTGACTTTTTTTGTGAGGCCTTACTTGCAAAATGCTGTAGACCCCCCCCCCCCACAAGGGGGGGGGGGACAGTGGCCTGTGGTGCGCCCAAGAAGGATTTGTCCTACTGTGGTTCTTTAGATCACAACTCACAAAGACATACATGTTCTTGTGATAATCACATTTATTCTAGATCTTACATATCTATATAATTGGCAATTGAGTGTGTGTACAGTGGCCAAGCATTATGAGAGTCATCTTTTTACACGATTTTCACAATGTGAAGCCTTTCCAGATGTATGGCCACACTATACTGCATTTTATTGGACTTAATTACTGGGTACACCAATTAACTGATTCAGGGTTTCATGTGTTTCAGAAGTGTCTTAATCACTTAACCAAACAACAGGGATTTCCTGCAATGTTCAAACACCACCTGTGCCTGCACTCTAGTAATAGCATAAAGATAATATGCTGATTCAGGATTCTTAGGTCTATCTTTTGGGGGTTATTTATTTTATTTATTTATTTATGCGTTTTTATATAGCGCGGACTTTACCCGAAGGTGTCAGAGCGCTTCACAATAGGAACAGAACTGATACATGAGAACATTACAAGTGAACAAATCACAAAAACAAACGTTACATTACATGAGGCAAAAGTGACAATCGTGAGCAAACAAAATACAAGAGGTAGCAAACGGTGAATTACAGGAGGAAAAAGTGACATGTATGCAGGTTACAAAAGCGTACAAAGTACAAGTAGAGGTATAAAACTGCAATAAATGGAGGACACTCAAACACATGAACAAACGTTACGTAGGCAATGGTGGCACTTGTGCAAGTATCGAAAGCAAACACAATGTAAGAGGTAGCAAACAGTGTGTTACAAGAGAAAAGTGACGTGTGCATGTTACAAAAGAGTACCAAACACAGGTAAAAGGGTAATACTGCAATAAATGGCAGACTCTCAAACCACAAGAACACACTGGGAAGGCACTTCCATAGTCATGGAGAATAGAAATTTCCTATACTAAAAGGTCTTCCTTCAGATAATAGAGAGGGCATGAATTAACTATGGAAGTGTATTTGAAGGAGGAGAACTTTGAGGTCAGTTTTGAAGGCCTGGGAGAAGGTGGTGGTCCGGAGCTGAGGCGGAAGTGAGTTCCAGATTCTCACTGCGTTGCCTGAAAAGGACTGGGCCATCGATCTTTCCTTCTTGAAAGTGGCAGGGTCAAGCAGTAAATTTTCTGCATTTCGTGATGGTCTAGAGCCTCCAGAGAGTTTCAGTTTATTCGCCAGGTAGCGAGGAGAGGAGGAGTGCAAGGCTGTGTGGGTAATGCAGGCAGTCTTGTAGATAGATCTTGCCTCGATGGGAAGCCAGTGGAGGGTGGATAACATGGGTGTGATGTGGTCGCTTCTTTTGGCCCCATAAATGAAACGAGCTGCTGAATGGAGAACAGACTTAAGGGGGGACAGGTGAGATTTGGGGAGGCCAGTAAGAAGAGAATTGCAGTAGTCCAGTATGGAGAGGACCTGCGATTGGACCATGGTTTTAAGGTCATGCTCCGGGAAGAAGCAACAAATCCCCCAAAGAAGGAGCAGTTGGTATCAAGCAGACTTTGCAATTGAATTAATGTGCTCCGTGGCACACTAAACCTGATATTTACATGGAAGTCCCATAGGGTTATGAGACAGCAAACTATTAGATGAATTATATTCTACAATCCTTATACCGCACATAACCCCTGCTCTGTTAGGACCTGTACTTTCCTCGTTTAGAGCATACCAAGTTACACCCATGTATGTAATGTGTGAATTTTAATACTTGATTAAATACCACTTGAGTGATGGGTAATCATTTGCCATCTCTTTGGACTGCAATACTCTGGAAGAGGAAAGAAGCCATATGTGCAAATTTGGTGTAATGTTTACTAGTGGTAGTACTGTTTCACCGGTCAGTCAGGGGCTGTTGGTGCAGAAGCATGTAAGTTCTTCACTGGCCCAAATGCATTTAGGAAGGAAGCAGTGTTCTACTGTAGGTCCTTTGAAGCCCCCACCCAATGTTTTGGATTTGACCTTGTGGATAAAGTAATGAAAAATGTGCAACTGCTCCCTGCACATCACTAGAATATTTAACTAGATTTGTAGCACTTTTTGATACAGGCTATCTTGCCTTATGTCTAAAAAGCTACTCCTGTGGCATACATTTGCATCCCTTAATTGTAACCAATAATGCTCAACATGGCATATTTTTCTCACATCTGATATGCATACTTTTTGCAAGAATTAGGTGGATTACCTTTGGGTGACTAAGAGAAAATTATAAGTAAGGGGTGCTCTCAAATACAAAAGTCACGTGAGATGCCTGCTTAATGCAATGTGAGGCCTTTTGTATGAATTTTCTACTCAACTATTCTTGCAGGTGCAACAATTATGCAAAAAGTATAAGCATTAAAAAATAAAAGTAATGCAAAACCAATAATAAGTATTCATGCAAAATTATGCTCAAGTAAAAAAAAAAATCACCGTAACTACTTGTTTCCAGGTATATTCTGAAATATGGACAGCCGTGTGTCAAGTTTCTTCTTATAATTTCTTCTAGTAACCCTTAGTTCCTAATATTGGTTGTGTAAGCACATTCTGTCATGGTGCCAGTCCTGATGAATACTACTGAACAGCCACCAATATTGTCCATTTACCTCGTGTTGTTTCCTTAATATCGTTTGTCTGGATCCCCAAATGTTGCTGTGCTGGAGGTTAATATATCAAATATTATTCCCCAAGTACCATTTCATTACAAAGTGGAATACAAAAGAACAGAAAGTGGCATGGGATTTATAATGGGGTAGGGAGTGATGGGTAATGGAGGTGTTTATCAACGGTTCTAGCAGCAGAAATGTGAAATAAATTCCAAGATCCAGTAATTTTAATGTGGTGCATTGTGATGTGAATATTGCAACGTGGTTCATAAAGCAGAAAAGAAAAGTCATTTTTTACTGTGTAAAAATAACGCTATTGGCTCATCTTGACTATTTTTTGTAGGCCAAAGAACAAACATCAAAATTTATGCTATTAGGTATGGAACGTTAGTTCTATGAATAACAAAATCTTTTTAAGACTATTGTGCTTGGAAAGGAGGCAGGCGAGAGTATTTGCTGCAGAAAATGTAATCTGATGGGAAGGAAACAGTATTTTGTTGTAGGTCTCTGCCTTCCTAATGTTTACATTACTTACTGGTAATTGCATTACTCTAAGTCCTACTCTTGCTTATCTCCATTACCCAATGAGGTCCCTGTGCCTCGTAGACTCACCCACTACTAATGGAAAAAGGCCCGACCCCTCCACAACTCGACCCCTCCACAACTCATGTACATACGTAGCCACCATAGACACAGTTGGTCTGACAACTGGGAGGGAGGGCCGTAATGGAGATAAGCGTGAATAGGCTTTTGTGTAATGTAATTACCAGTGAGTAATGGAAACATTACCTCCTCGTCCCTCTTGCTTATGTACATTATTCAATGAGATGCCAATACAAAAAAGATGAGCCCAACTGTCCAAGCATCAGCCCATAACACGCAAACAAGATGTACATCTTATTGGCAAATAAACAGGAAAGACAGTCCTGCCCCCACACAGTGGACAGAACCACAGAGTCAAAACCGGGCCCAAACACAGGAAAGAAAGGAGACACACAAGACAAGGAATGAGGTCGCCCCAACAGTGAGCAGTGAGTCAAATGAGGGACACCAGAAAGCCCGAAAAACCAGATGGAAAGCCGAAGAGGGACTCACCACCTGAAGGAATGTACAGAGAAAGGACCACCCCTCAAATAACCTGGAGATCAGACACAGACTGACCATCAAACCTGAAAAGGAGTATAATAGTAGTCACGAGGTAGATCCAAGTAGAGATTTGTTAAGTTGTTACAGGATCAATTCATGTTGGTTACAGGATCAATTCAAGATGGTATAAAGTAAATCCAAGCTAGTACATGGCCCCACCAGGAGCTGATCTTCATAGCTCACCCACTCATTCCAACTGTCACTCCTCCAGTCCCAGGCATACCAACATTCTACGCTGTCATCATGCACTCCAAGGTTCCATACACACAGACACATGCAAACCAGCTAAGCTGCTGTAAATGTAGTTACAACATATCCTCTTTCCTTAAGGAGACAAAGAGAACAAATAAATAAATAGTTACAATGAATTTGTAGAGAAAAGAGCAGAAAGCCAAAGATAAAGACAGGCAGAAAAGTCCATACTCGGAACAGGATGAAAATGAATGGATGCAAACAGGATGCTACCAAGAAGACGTAGCGAGACACACCACCCCTTCCCTAGGAAACATCATGAAAATATAGAGAAAGTCAGAGAGTAATAAAAATAACGTGTGCAGATCTAAACTAAACACACCATAAAACGGGTACAGGTGAGTACAAAGTAATGTAGACACAAAGTTTACATAGGTAGGGTGAAAACAGTGAAAAGGATGTGCGCACAACCCAAACTGCAGATTTGTTCAAGAGTATAGAGACCAGCTCATAAATACTACTACCCTACGACAAAAGAAACAATATATAAACTTAAAGCGTCAGCAATACCAAGAGAGAACTAAGCAACTCACACAAAATATGTACCACGTAACACACAATTAAAGTGTGAATAACCAAAAATAAGTGTTGAATGAATTATTCCAGGCATTGCAGGCTTACTGAAATTGCTGCAATACCCATATAACATTCTTACTCAAATTGCTGTATAAATTATTTAACGTTTAACAGTCTTACTTAAATTGCTGTATAAATCATTTAACGTATAACAGTCTTACTTAAATTGCTGTAATACCCATAAACAGTCTTACTAATATTGCTGTATAAATCATTTAACGAATAACAGTCTTACTCAAATTGCTGTAATACCCATAGAACAGTCTTACTAAAATTGCTGTCTAAATTATTTAACGTATAACAGTCTTACTTAAATTGCTGTATGAATCACAAAAATATTACAGTCTTACTGAAATGCTGTAAGTATCGATAAAAATAATAAAGACTTACTGAAATGCTGAATAAATATCTTCACAAAATAAATAAGTCTTCCTGAAAACGCTGCATAGCTTAACCCAAAAGGTAGAACTGCATTTAAACTGTTGCAAGTCATTGAAATAAATTAACTTTACCTAAAATGTTGTAAAAATGTTCATGAGCAGTACAGCCTTTAACTAAGTATAAGCTGCAAGAAACATCAGAAATATAACAAAACATAACTGTCTTATTTAAATTTCAGCATGGCTTATCACAAACAGCACAGTCTGCACTCCAAGGTTCCATACACACAGACACATGCAAACCAGCTAAGCTGCTGTAAATGTAGTTACAACAAACCCCCATCAAGGGGACCGTAAAGTCTCAAGAGGCCATCCAGGAGCCATTAAAACTGTTATAATCGCCACAATTAGACTAAAGAATAACCTAATATCAGGTACAATTTTAATATACCTCAAACGAACGGATTGTCATTATAATTGTGCACAAACCATCTGAATTGTATTTATTTTACTTACAGAAGAGTCTTTTTCTTTGACTCTTCAGAGTGTGGGCATCAACGAGCCTTCTATGTATTACGTGGAGAAGTGTGGCAGAGGTCTGGCCCTGGACCAGGGTTCAATCTCCGTCGTGGCAGGGTCTTGGGCTCAATGTCCTCGGACCCGATAATTCTCGCCTCTGTGCCTACTCTAATCATGGGTCCCACTCTGCAACTCTGGGCAATAGCTTGCTTAATCTCCACACCGGCACTAACAACGTTAGGATGCCTGGCTTCACCTTGGGGGTGCCCAGGAGTGGACACCACACAGGAACAGGCCAGGAAGGGTTCCACAGCGGTATTCTTACAGCGCTTAGAGACCCCTGGGTGATAGGCGCTATACAAGTGCAAATTACATTTACATTTACAAACCAACCCTTTTGAAGTACACTGGCATTGATTTGTCTGCTACAAGTAAGCAGGTTATAATGTTTAGGACAAAATACGGCTGCCTTTAGAGAGGCGCAATGTGAATGTTCTATGTACCATCAAATTAATGTGAGACTAAATGTAACATGCTGGTCGATAAATACAACCAAGTTACTGTTTAAAATGCCACGTAGAAATTTGGCTGCGTTTAGAGAAGCTCAATGTGAATGTTTTATATACTGTCTAATCAAGACCAAATGTAACATGTGGGTTGATAAATACAATCATCTTATTTTCATAATGCCAGGTAGAAACTGGCCCATTTTTCACATAGGTTATCGCTATATTGTTTGATGAATTTATGAACATAAACAGGGCAATATCATACTTACATCTGTATTTATTGTTTCATTTGGGGTCTTTGGTAATTGCAATGGTTACTGTCCTGAAGATGGTCTAAGCGACTAATGCCACAGAATACCGAAATGTCGACCTTAGCCTCCATGTCCTCGTGATTAGAGACATTTTAAGTGATTTCTGTATTTACTTTGCTATACGCCACTTATTGAACTTGATCTGGAATGGACGTTTTATACATATGAATTATAGGTTTGATTGTACTTTACCTTGTTCATGCGTTTGCATGAGATTCATTTCCGTTATGAATGTACCCTATTTTATGTAATTGTCTAAAGAAATTATATTTATACTTTGGTTGTACGTTACTCCCGTGTCTTTCTCTCTTTCTTGTGATTTGATTCTTTTGTGCATTATTTGCAGAACTGTTGTAATTCATTACATTACTGGTTCAAGATTTTTTATAACTGAACTTTATTTTGTTGAACATAGTTATAACGATTTGTATTGTTTAAGTGAAATACCTTCTTGGCACACTTTACCTGACAATATTGACATTGCCCAAGCCTCCAAGGGTGTATTGGGTTTTCCCACTTTACCTTCTCATCCAGGAGGACCAGCAGCACCAGAGGCAGAGAAACAGAAAACAGAACCACATGCGTACGATCACACCAAGTCCCAAACGACAGCCAATGACGAGCATAAAAAGACCAGGCAGACCCTCACCGGGCGCCCTCACAGAAGAGGTCACAGAATCCGAGAGACCATGCAATATGAAGCCACCCCACCCAATGGGCAAGAAGCCAATTTAAGAAATGTCCGAGAGGGCAGTGAGAGACTATGAAACAGGGCATATAGAATCAATGGAACCCGTCTCTACAGAACTATCACCATCTCCAACAACAGATGAAACCAATGGAAAAGGCCATGATGGAGTCACCAGATCAACCGGAGCCCATCCCCCAACAACATCCGAACCAGAAATCCCTTGAGGAAAGCAAACAGAGGAAGCAAACCAAAAGATCCACAGGCCTAGGAATCTGCAGGGCATCCAACCCCAAACTGACCCCCCACCCCGGAAACAAAATCGAGGAATAGCGCGATGAAGGCATCAGAACATGCAGCAGCGTAAGTAATATCCAGGCAATCACTGGAGACCTGCCTACAGCCCAAACGATAGGAACTGAAAAGGCTGTGCCCGACAGCGAACCCCAGACACCCCCCAAGACACAGATAAATGGGGATGTGAAGGACCGCAACCTGCAAAAATATCGCAGTCACGAAGACCAGAGGATACCCAAGGGGGAAGCATTTATTGCAGTTAAACCGAATGAATGCCACCCAAGAGATGAGGCACCACAGATCCAACATTGGCAGAAAAACCACGAGACAGACAGTATACAGCAAACACTCCCGTCCCAAACCAGCGGAACCAGGATAACCCACCTTGGGATGGGAGGAGGAAGGAACCTATAACATGAGGAAGGAAGATGGAGTGGATGAGATGGCAGCTCTGAACGAACCACCACCCACTGGAAAGAAAGGCAAGCACACAGGCAGGAAGGAACACCACAATGTACCACCCACAGGGCATGCGTCCATCGGACAACCCAAGCCAGGAGCTCTGCCCAAAGGACAACCATTGTGGAAGATAACCTGTTGCCCCTACAGCAGGAACAGGAAAGGGGAACAGCATGTGGGAAAGCCCTAGGCACCCAAGCAGCCTGTCAGGCAACAAGAATTAAAATTGAAGAGGTGCCAATTCATAGGGGTAAACCTGGTTGCTGGAGAAGAAGTAGTGTTTATGCCCCAAGTGCCCCTAGGAAGCGTCATGACCAGACCTGGACTGTATTGGTCAAAGCGCATTTCCTCAAAGATGGCTGTCAGCTCTATGGTTAGCGATTCAGCCTTTATGCAGTGAGCGTGAGGTTCCAACCACAGCTGTGTCTTGCACTCTCCTGCAGGTGGCGTACCAGGCCCAATTTAACAAACTTATAGTAGAGACTGACTGGCCGGAAAATAAAAGAGCAGCATTGTTTTACAGGGTCTTGAAAGACGAACTCAAAGACGCTCTTTCCCAAATACCAAACAGGCCAACTGAAGTTTCCGCTCTTATTGACTTGGTTCTAGAATTGGATTACAGGCAGACGGAGAGAAGAGGCAAGAATAGAAGAGAGTTTCACTCAAGCGTGCCCCGTTTTGACCGAATGAGATCAGAAAGCACCAATACTGTAGAAAACAATCAAACTGTAGAACCCATGCAAATTGGAGCTGTGTGCGGGCCTCTGACTAAGCGAGAGAAGGAAAAGAGAAGATTGAATAATATTTGTATGTATTGTGGAACCAGTGGCCATTTCGTCGAAATTTGAGCGAAGAAACCAAAGATTTTGTTGAAGGAAAACTTTCGGCACCACCAGTGGGAAGGGTTGGACCGGTGGATGCTAGAGAAAGCACATCCCCAGATGCTCATCAATTAGCCAACACCTTGCAATCTGCAGCTCCGCATCTGACCCTCCTTGTCATTCTAAAATTCAGGGCATTCATCCATTCAGACATTCCTGTAATGATTGACTCTGGAGCGACCGGAATTTTTTGCGGTCTGAAGTTCGCTTCTAAGATCGGCTTGCAGGCCATATGAAAAGACAGAAGTGAAGCCGTAAGAGCAGTGGACAGAACAAGTCTTTCCTTGGCCCCATAGTTAGCCATACAGGAAAGGTGGAACTTGTCCTTCCAGATGGACACCAGGAGTTTTTGCAGTTTAATCTAATCGACGCACCTCAATTCCACCTAATCCTTGTACTTCCAAGGTTAACAGAGCATATTCCCCAAATTGATTGGGAGAAGCGATCCATTAAGATGAACTCGGGGTACTGTAAAGAGGTATGTTTTCATGGAGAGGATCAAGTAAAGGAATCTAGCCTGGCTGCCAGTTTATGTGAAAGTGGAGCTCCGGTGTGTGTCATCCATACTGAAGAGATTCCCGAAATATACCAAGACTATAAGGATGTGTTTAGTAAGGTTGATGCTGAAAATCTACCCCCACATCCACCCTATGACTTCAGAATTGAGCTGGAACAAGAGGCAAACCTTCCGTGCAGCAGAATATATGCTTTGACGGGGAAGGAGGATACATTTTTGAAAGAGTATACCCAGACCTATTTGAAGAACGGTTTTATAAGGACATCACAGTCCCCTGTTTCCTCAACGTTATTTTTTGTACTGAAGAAAGAAGAAGTGATCTAAGACCCTGTATAGATTATCGTGCCCTGAATTGGATTACGATTAAGAACAGATACCCTTTGCCCTTAATTTCAGTGCTCTTGGACCAGGTAAGGGAGTTCAGATCTATAAGAAACTAGATCTTCGAGGAGCATATCACCTTGTCCGGGTCTGAGAGGGCGATGAATGGAAGACCGAATTGAGAACTCCTGAGGGAATCACTATGGATACACAAAAGATTAAGGCACTGTTGGATTGGCCATCCCCAACTTCTGTAAAGGAGATTCAACGATTTATTGGGTTCGCCAATTTCTATAGGAGATTTATCCAGGACTTCTCTCTAAAGGTGATCCCAATTACTCGCCTACTATGAAAAGGCGTTCCTTTTTCCTGGTCACCCGAAACAGAAGCTGTTTTTCAGTCTCTAAAAGGGAGTTTTACTTTGGCACCCATACTCCTCAATGCAGATCCTACTGAGCCCTTTTATTTGGAGACGGATGCGACACATCAAGCAATTGGAGGAGTCCTATCTCAGAGACATTATGAGACAGGTCAACAACATCCAGTTGCTTATCACTCTGGGAATCTCCTTCCAGCTGAAATCAATTATACTATCTCAGAAAAAGAGCTACTAGCTATAAAAGATGCTTTCAGTGAGTGGAGACATTGCCTAATGGGGGCCAGACACACTGTAACAGTATACACTGACCCCAAGAATCTGCAATTCTTAAAATCTGCAAGAACTCTGACACTCCGCCAGCTCAGATGGTCTTTGTATTTTGCAGACTACAATTTCGTAACCTATCGACCTGGAAACAAGAACGGTAAGGCGGATGCCTTGTCCGGAATGGATACGGGTGGATTAAGGGCGGTGATAGAAGACCAAAAGATCATTCTAGAATCAAAGATAGTAGGAACCCTTACCCATGAACCACTGGAAGAGAAAGTAAGAAAGGCACTTTCTCTAGAAGAGCTTCAGCAATGGTTTTTGTCTGATCGGTTTCGAGAGATCCGAAATGAAGACCCTATCATGGGGGACCCTGTTCGTACCTACTGTGGAATTTCAAGAACACATTTTGCATGACTGTCATGATCAGCCGTTGGCTGGTCATAAAGGAATTAACAAGACCGAAGAATTGATAAAGAGACAATTTTGGTGTCCCAATATGATGAAGGGCATAAAGCAATATGTATTAGGTTGTATTAGGTTGTGGGATCTGTGCTCAGTGAAAAACAACACAACAGCCACCACAGGGTTTACTGCAGCCTATGCCTACACCCCCTTATCCTTGGCATACTGTGACCATGGATCTAATTGTGGACCTGCCTTCTAGTCGGGGCTATGATACAATTCTGGTTTTGGTTGATGCCTTTACTAAAATGGCTCACTTTTTCCCGCTACAAGACATTCCAAGCACTAAGGAATTGGCTACACAGTTTAGTTTACAGGTGGTTGAGATCTTTTGTTCCTGCCGTGTGGTGCTATGGGTGTGAGGGCCCGATGAAAAGGTGTAGGTGTGGATGTGATAGTCCACTGGGTAAGTTTAATAATGTGGTAATCTACCTTATTAAAAATTGTGAAGAGAGGCTGCTCGCTGGTGCAATGATCCAGGGGAGCAATGCTCTACTCTGTGTTACTGGTCTTCTACCCGCATGCTATGGAAAAGAAGCCAGCCCCGGCTTCTCTTCCCTAGCGTGTGGGTAGGTTTGGAGTGTGCCTCCGTAAAGTGGACATGGTACCTACATTTGAGGTACTCTGCACAAGAGAAGACCGTTGAAGCCAACGCTTATCAATAGTAGGGCTTCACTAGAAGTGGCGGGACTTATTGTCCGCCTCCAAATATCCTGTGGTAGGTAGAATATCTTCCCCTCACCACAGCATGTAGATAGCTACTTTTTAAGGTCCTGATGAATTGCACTGTATCCTTGTGAACACTTAGCATGAAACATGTTGGCCAGTGACACAAAGTAGAGTATTGCTCCCCTGGATCATTGCACCAGCGAGCAGCCTCTCTTCATGATTTTTAATAAGGTAGATTACTACATTATTAAACTCACCCAGTGGAGTATCTAACCTTTTTTATTCCACCACACATCCACACCTACACCTTTTCATAGGTCCCTCACACCCACAGCACCACACGGCAGGAACAAAAGATCTCCGGTAAAGAGCCCCTCTGTGGGTGCCCGTCGGGTATTGCACCGCCGACCCGATGAGGAGCAGACCCATATGATGAAGCATGACACCTAGCTTGCTGAGTGTGTGAGGGTTTTAGTTCCGAAAGGGAGGATCCCCCCTTCCCCCTTATTTGTGCCTTCACTCACTTCTTGGTTCATCCCCTTTTCTCACTTTTAACCTTCTTTCCTTTATTGGGGAACTGCGTACCCATCGTTGTCTATTTGTGTAAAAGTGTCTCTTTGCTGAAAGCTGCATAACAACATAGCTAGAAGTAGCGGTTGGAAGAAAACACCCGAGAATCAGAAGACAAGGCTGTCTCTTCTCTGTCCCATCCCCCTTTCCCCCGGGAGTTTCTTCATACTCCCTACAAGCTCTCTTGGGTCGTGTGGAGGGAAATTCAGAGAGGCATTGGGAACTTGCGTCATTCTGCTCCTGTGAAGTACCTGGGAAACTTCAAGTAAGACTTGTGACACAGCCAAGTGAGAAAAAAAGCTGGGAGAGGACCATAAGGACAAGGTGTGGCACCAATCCATGTCAGACAGCCAGGTAAACCAAATAACTGTTCACCAAACACCCTGGCACCCCTAACTGCAACTTAAGAAAGGAAGAAGGAACAGCCTTAGCTGCCTACCAGGCTCGCAACCAGAGGAACTGTCAGGCCATGAGAGCAAAGAACGATTCCACAGATGCCATTAACAAGAACTGCTGACCCAATAGCCAGGAAGGCATTATGTTGAACCATACAAACGCGGACATCCTGCACACCTCCACCCCCGGAATAGACCCTGCCAGAGACATAAAATCCCTCACCAAGGACATCGCCATCAAAGCCACTTACCATAGAGTCTGTATCACCAAACTAGAGCCCACGAAAGACTCAGTCAGTCCCCCATCCACCCTGAGAATCACAGGAAATGAAAGCCCAAACCTCAAGGAATGAATGAAAATTCGTCAACAAGAGGAGCCAAGAAGAAACCAATCAGAATGAATTTGGCAACAGCGTCAACCCTGCCACCAATATTCTGGAGAATCAGGAGACAGAGACCACCACCTCACTATTGATCTCAAAGAGGGTAAAGTCCAAACTGAACCATAGAAATCCACGAAACACTGTATACCAGGAGCAAAGAGAGATGAAAGTAGAAGGTCCAAAATTGAGGCCCACACACAACAAGACGGAACATAACCAGACATGGCATGGTGAGAGGGATAGCACACTACCCACTGGAATCCATCCAGGTGCAAGGAAGCCTCCCACTGGATTAACCATGAGTGATCGGTTTGCCATCAGCAAGGAGCACCTCATCCCTCCCCAGGCTGTTACTCAGCGCATTCTCCAAGAGGCCCATTATGCACCTGAAGCACGCGTAAACAAATGGCTGTAAGAGCGCATCTCCACGCTGCCACAAAACACTCATCCTGCTACAGCGACTGTCAGAGCACCACCCTGAAGTGGCCCAACAAGCCCCGGGATTTCCGCAGTCCAAGGATTCCACTGGAGTCAGGCCCGTAGAAGACAGTCAAAACTTCACACAGCTCAGATAGGCTACTCACAGTAGACCAATCGGAGAGGCTCAACACCAAGAACCACGCAGGCAGAACAACTGTCAGTTGAGGAGACACTGCCAGTCTGGAAAACCAGATATGCCCATCCCAGCCAGAGGAAGGCACCGCAGACCACTGGCTGGACACAAGCCATGCAAACATAACTGGCAGAAAGAGACCATAAGACCATCCCACAAAGGTCCAAGGTTAGCAGCCGACCAACAGGCCACATCACTGGAGTAAGAGAAACAAGGAGCCACAAACACCCCCCTAGGATACAGACAGGAACTAATCGTGCAATAGTGGGGACTCCAACATCAGAGACCCAAACCAACGATCCTGAGCAATAGTGCCAGGAGATCAGAAGGGAGCCAGGGCAACCACACACATGCCCCATGGCAAGAGAAAGGCGCAGCAGACTACTGGCCAGATGTAGCGGCAAGACCAAGGCTCAAACACAGGAAAGCAACAAAGGCCAAAAGCAGAGGGCAAACCACAGACAAGCGGCTGTACCATTGAGCCCAAGGCTGCATGTTGAGACACCAAAACACCGGGAGCACCACAAGAGACCTGACAGCCCCACACCACCTGTGAATGTGTATACAAAAGTGACACAGCAGGTGCAAAGCTACTAACTGGGACACCCACCACTAACCTTCCACACAGCAGCACAAACCAGGCAGAAAATGTGGAAGCATGGCAACAACACCAAGCCCAAGGGAAACCAAAATCACTCAGCCACTCCCACCATTCCACAAGCAGGAACATCCCCAGGCCCTGCAGCATGCACAAGGCAGACAACCAACTGCCCTCAAGCCGAAGGGTAACAACCAATCCGGAAGTGCAGGTACAGGCACTAACCACAAAGTACGGCAGAGCAAAAACAGGAATTCAAACATAAAGAGGTAGTACCAACCACAGAAACATGGCAGGGGAGAGGGCTTGACCTGGCCAGTGACCATGTTGTCACAAGGAAAAGAAACATGTAGAACAGGGCCAAGCGGACCCTGAGAAAGCCGCTCTGAGCTCGCATGCTAGGCCAGACAAACATGGTCAAAGCAGACATAGACATCCCCCCTTCGCATCCACCACAAGCACCCTGCAATCTGGGAGATGCCAAACCTGCACCACCTCCGCAGCCACCATACAAGATGGACACAAGGAAGCTGCACCTGGCCCGAATGCCATATAAAGTGGACAAAGAGCCACAGGAGCAGAGCATCCCGGGGAACTCCAGAAGTATACAGTGGAGCCTGTCGTGCCACAAGTGGCAACGCTGCCCCACATACAATCCGACTAGAGGAAGGCACAGCAATCCTCTGGCCGGGTAAACTTAGCCCAGCCATAGGACACACCCACCCGAGCCAGAGGAATACACCGCAAATCTCAGGCCAGGAGAAAAGAGCATCCCTGTAAAAAAAACGAAGTCTGCTGCACTGCGTGCAGACGGCCCATGGACCCCAGAAAATGGACAGACACAAGAAATACTGATGACGCAACAGGACAAAGGCCAATATGCTCACGAATTAGGGGTGGGGCAGGCCAGAGCAGGACAGAAGTGGAACCTTCTGACACAAAAAGATCAACCGTAGAACACAGTGCCTCCACTGGTGGTACTTGATCCCTTGCAGCAGCAGGGATGCCAGAGGTTACAAATGGCCATGACCTTGCCCGACGTCATTGCTGCAGGTTGTTGCCCAGCAGCTCGGGGAGCAGGCACGGTGAAGCGAACACTGAGCCACAGGAAAGAGGAAAAGCTCCAAAGAAACAAACTGGCACCTGCCACAACCTGGTCAGATTAACAAAATAAGAAATGCAATCACACAGAAAAAAACACACACATACCAGGCTTAAGAAACACAGCAGAGGAAAAAGGAGCCGGCAAGAAGAAAGAGCCAGTCCTTCAAAGCAATCTATGCTGGAGCGAGCGCGCCGCACCCACCCATCAGTGTCTACAGACACAAAAGAACAGGAGTTGTCGACGGGGCAGGCCTTTTTTATATTGGTAGGGGGTGTGTGGTCCTATCAACAGAATGCAGTTTGACTTTTTTGACATCCTGTGTACAATGGACTGAGGAACGTGTTGGTTGTTGTGCGTATCTTTTCACGACGGATTGAGGCATATCCCACGTGAAAGAATCATAGTCTTAGAGTAGCAAAGCTTTTGCAGAGGGAGTTATTACCTAAATTTGGCCTTCGACTTTTTGGGAATCTGACTGAGGCTAGTACTTAAATAATGAAATCCTAAGGATGTTGTGCACTGCTTTACAAATTGAACGGAGACTGAATTGTATTTACAGACCTGAGGCTTTTGGTCTGGTGGAGTAGGTCAATGGCACTTTGAAATCCAGTCTTTCAAAATTGTATGCTTCAGTGTCTTTGCAATGGCCTAATGCGTTGCCACTTGTGTCGATGAGTCTCAGCAGCATAACTTATCAAAGGAGAGATTGTCCCCCCCATGAGGTCATCATGGGCAGGGTAATGCGGTTGCCAGTCATGCCTGCAATGCGCTTGTGAACATTACTGGTGATCTGATATACTGGTGATCTGATACTTGATTACTGCAAAGGACTGGATGATGTGCTGCATTTTGTGTCTCATGAGGTTGAAGCCGCAACAGACCCGTCTCACCAGGAACAGTGCCATGACCTCAGTCCCAGTGACTGGGTCCTGGTGAAAACACATGTGCAAAAGAGCTGGTGTGGGCCATTCCAGGTGATCCTTGTCCCCACAACTGCTGTAAAGTGCAGCAATCTCACTAACTGGGCGCAAGCTGCCCACACTAGTTGAGTTCTGTGTCCCTGTCATGATATAACAGCATCTCTCCCAGAAGCGCCAGAACTGGCCAAGAGGCCACGGGAGCAGAAAAGCCAAGCTGTTAAGGACCTGCAAGAATCTGAAACAGCACTTATTCAGCCCGAAGGGGGTCCTGATGAGTCGGTTGTCGAAGCTGAAAGCAAAGGGCCTAGTCCTGTGGTTGTGATTGAGCCAGACTCATACCCGGACGAAGAGCCTAGTGTTGTGGCACCGTAAGTGGCTGCAGGAGAACATTGGCCGAGAAGATGGGAGAGTGGGAGATAGGTCCCACAGGGAAAAGGTGACCTCCAAGTCATCCCAGAGGATACTGAGGATTCTGATCTGAGTGAAGGAGAAGGAGAATGGAAGGAAAAGGCTATGCACTCAGAAGGTCATAACGGGCAAGCATGCATTGTCAAAGGTACTCTTCCCCTGAATATACTTACTTACTTGGAAATGACAGGGAGAACCGGTTCTAGGAATTCTGGAGTCATTGTAAAAATTCAAATGAATCTTCTAGAACTTGAACTTCATTTTGATCACACATTTCAACTTTTGTTTGTGAAATTGAGTGCCTGAGACATCTTATTCTAGATGTGGCAAGTTTCCTTTCTTGGATGTGAATAAGTTCCCTCTGCTAGTTGATGAACTGAAACACTTCAGTCTGGAACTGATTGTCAGTGAACTTGAACCATTTATTATTTAGTGACATTTAAATAGACTTTTAGGGTTGAAAATAGAGTCATGAAGACATTCTACATAATTTCATTGCACATCACATGAACTTTGGTTTTGCTGCTTGCACAGGTGGAAACAGACAGAGAAGGTCATGCAGATGCTACGTTCTACCCAACACTTTAGATTCTAATGAAAAAATGGAAGCCAATTCAAATACTAATAGGCATAGACACATTATGGCAGGCACAGTAATAGCTGTAGTTGTCATATTAATCATCATGCTTATGGGGTTATATCCGGCTCCATATAAGTCAGTAGAATGTAAGCCTACTGTTGCTCATACTACACCTCGTCCTGCTGATAATAGCCTACAGTTGTGGGGGGGGGGGGGTAAGAAACTGCAAACATATCTATCACCAGGAGATTATGCTTCAAACGCTTATTATTGATCGCTTAATGAATACATTGATAGTATGAATGCAAGAGATTGTTATGTGTGCACTGAGTTGCCTGTGTCTGTTGCAGAGGGCATAACAAACCATCATATCCCTTTGACATATGTAATTTCTTGTAGACTTCTACTGAGCTTATTCTATAGACAGGGTAGTTTTCAATATTATTTATCGAACTATGATTGCCTATGTTCAGACATTTGCAAAATAATCCTTATTTCAAGGGTGTAGAAAATGCAGTCAAATATTTTGCAACTCTTAACTAGGTGGAAAAATGCATACACACATAATTTGGCCTGTTCCATGTCAGATGCAAAGAAGACATTCTTGAATTTGGTGGAAGACAGAAAGAGAGATCTAGAGTCCAAATCTGAAACTGATAAAGATCTTTAAAAAAACATAGGTGGAATAGTGAAGAAATTGAACATCAGGTGAAGGGCAATTTACCTGCCTTGACCTTAGATTGGCAACATAAGGGAAACCTCTGTATAAATGTTGATCAGAGGGACTATGATTCCTGGAGTATACTTTATTCGTGGACAGTATGCATATTTTAAATTTTCCCACGGATCGCAAGGTACATGTTATCTTGGTGTAGTTTTCCCTAAGATTTACCATGCAGAGCATTTCAATGATCCTGTATGGAAACACAATCTAGAATTAGGTGCGGTGTTGGTGCAGCAGAAGTGGTAGAAGATATTTTTGGAACCATAATCCAATCTGTAGGTGTGATTCTGAGTGAACTGAACATTTGAAAGCTGTGTACAATAGTGGATAACTGGCAACTAGTACTGCAAATTCTTTATTGCTCGTAAATACTGAAATGGTTGCAATAAGCTCTATATTTTTACAATATAGTCTTACATTGGACCCTTTACTCGCAAATGAGGACGGTGACTGCAGGATGCTCAAAGTTCAGCAATGCTGTACTTATATCCCAGACGAAAGTCAGGATCTGGAGAAATATATTCAGAATATATCTGGGTTGACCAAAGATTTGAAAGAGTTCAAAGCAACAGGAGCTTGGGAAGCCATTGGCAATTGAATGCCTCCTGTAGGAAAATAGTTTGAAAACCTGGGGAGTGGGATTTTGGGTGCTATTGCTCTTTGTGTAATATTCTTATTTATGATCTTTAAGGGATACAGGTATGCACAAGTTAGAAGGGGAATGAAGAGGAAGAGAGTGGATGTAGAGTTAGAGGAGAGTCAGAGAAAATACTATGAAGACATGAAATGTCTGGAGGATTCTAGACAAAATAAATGCTCAAGACCACAAGGTTTTAGGTGGTCCATCTGGTAACATCAGATTGTGTTCGGTGATGCCTTGATTCTCCATCATAGGTGGGACTGGAGCAGCATAATTTTTTCTCCACCCTTTCATGTTTTAAGTTGCCCACATATATGTGTAGATATGGCATTATGTACTTGTGTGATATAACATTAATAGTGTAATGTAGATCAGTTAAACAGTTATCGAAAGTGCATCTACTGTGAAATCGACATTTATATGAGCATTCATATTGATGTTTTCCCTTACAGTAACAACGATTTGCAGTGCTCACTTATATCTACATTTGTGCAGTTTGAATAACATTGTATTTTTGAGTGTTTGGGTATTTCTTCAAAGCAATTCTCTCCATTTATTTTATAACTAAAAATGTATCCATTTGAATGCTGCTCCATATCTATATTGTAACCATATATGTATCTGTAACTATGCATTTAAAAAGTTTACTAAAATGCTTGCCACACTAAGTTGACAAAAGACCATAAGCTTTTGGTTTCTGCAATGTTTAACTTTTAACATAAATGATTGGTTTGGATGCAATGTTTTTCTCTCCTCTGCAGGTGCAGATGCATGTGATCATGGTTAAAGAAAGACACATTGCGTGAAAGAGATAGTGAAACTCGAAAGGAGTATCTTTTGGCAAGGATAAGAAAGTTCACAGAAGGAAGGGAGGACAACTGTCCGAGTGGAATAAAGGAGAAATGTTTCTGCTCGGTATTCCCCAACATTTCTGGAAAACCTCAAAATATATGGATGACATTGAAGAGTTGCCAGAGGTTGTAGCTGCGATCCCTTGCTTGCCCCTTCCGACTCCCTGGTACTGCTTTTGCGACCCCTGCCTCAGAAGTGGTAAAGGCAATACTAAGAACAGAACAAAATTTCCCAAAAATAAATTAAGGAAGGAATGTTCGTTTTTAAACAATATGTTGCACAGTTTAATATTGTGAGCATATTGTAAATTATGTTTAAATAAAACACTCTCTCATTCGCTGTAGCTTCTCACAATGCCTTAAAAGTAACGCTAACCAAAATGCATTACTAATGCTAAGGAACAATTCTGGTAATAACATTGTTTACATTGGTCTACATAAAGAAATAGAGGTGGACAAACCCCATAATGTTTTTTTTTAACGTCTTGTGCCTTTTTCTGTAGCTTTCAACATTTGAAGCATACAGTATACTTTAAGCAAAATATTAAATCAGGAGTTTGAGAAGTAGCTTCCTAGTGATATTTTGTATTTTTGTGGCGCCATATTTTCCTCTTCCAATAAACACATACATGTTGTACAAAAATAAAATAAAAGTGTATAACGTTTCTATCATGTCAGTAGACAATTTAAAATGTAAGCAGTATATAATGGATATTTATCTACAGTACTAAATTGTGTTACATAATTGTGCACTTAAGAGTCTCTTAATTTAAGCAATATCCGTTATAGTGAGGAGATAGGGATTATGGTCATGTGATGTCACTTTCAGGAAGGATTCAGTGTCAGATCGTATGATATCACTTTTTTTTGTCATAGGCTGTAAAGAAAGTTACTTGATGTCACTACCACTACCCCCTGCATTTTGGTGGATTGATAATTGTGTCTAAATATGTCAGAAATGGATGCTGGTAATATTACCGCAACCACAGCCATTTCCTCTATAATTACAGATGTTCTACACCAGTGGTTCTTAACCATTTAATGTCAATGGACCTCCAATTCATCATTTTGGTACCTGGGGCCAACCAGTGAGTCACTACTGGAAGTCCCAGACCCAAGGCATAATAAGCATTTTTGTTGATTTGAACTGCAAAACAATACACAAAAATGGAGAAACAAATATCTCTCAAAGAAATACACAAATTATTAAATATTTTGTTAAATTCACAGACAAATATATTGGAAAAACTGAAAATATTAATTTTATTAGGAAGGTTTCACCTTCTCCAAATTCAATTGACGCAACTCATTGTTAATACTATGTTCTGTTTGATACACTTGCACTGCTCCAACGAATAACTCATGGAATACTAACATAATTTTTTGCCTCCAATTTCACATGTTCTCATAGGACTGTGCTGCAAACGCCACTGTCAGAACTAGTTTTGCAAATAATATAACACTGTTTTGTCAACTATTCTCTGTATAACTGAATGCCTCAGAAACTGACTCAGTCCCCAGATGATGTCAACACGTGAGACATGGCTGCAAGTCTAGTTCTCCGAGTCTTGTGTATGTTTTCGCGGCTTGATAAAGTGTCTCCTTTCAGAAAACCTCTGTGCAGAGCATTCATCAAGGACATTTTCAGTTTTGCTGGCACTGCTGCTATAGGAAGGGGAAAGCCTTATTGTTTGTGCTGTAGCCTCGCCAAGCAGATTACTGCATGTTCTATCACATGAATCTGTCCCAGTTGAAGGGAGTTCACCTCGAGGTGCTTCAAGAAATAATTGTCTGAGTGTGAGTGCCTGACGTCTGGGAGTCTGCCTTCAGAGAACAATCACGGAAAGGTCACCCTAAGAAGGATGAGGACTAGAGTCTGCTGCTGACCTGATGTTCCAAAAAAGTATAATAAATGCATTAAACTGTAGCTGCCCTTCCAACTCATTCATTTGAATAAAACAAGGGCCAGCAAGACAAAGGGTAATTAATGGGCCTGTGACTAACAACAGGATTACCGCGACCCAGCTAGAATACAAAACATTATACACTGAGCCAATAAAATTAGTTTTTTTCCTACAAACACATATTTATATATTTTCCTAGAACGCTAATTACGAAGTTAGACATCCAGAAATTGTTGCACTGCATTAATTTCATATGCATTCTAATACAACATCATAAAGGTACATTTGCACATTGAAAATGTTTTTTTTATGAATAGATCATAACTTACCAAGAAACAATGATATACATTCACCTGTTAGAGGCAGCAGTTCAAACATGGTGGTGCACATTCACAAATGCTTTCTCCTAATCAAAGTGGGAGATGCGTGTATCACTCAAGTAGCTCGTGCCACAGTCAACAATGTTACCAGCGAAGCAAGTATGGGAAACTGTGGACAGTGGAAGCATTTTGGAGATATTTTGAGTATCTTGACAATGCTCTTTGGCAAATCCTTGTGAAATCTGCTTTCAAAGAAGCATTACCAAAGTTTTTCAAGTGAAAATTGAATTAAGTCAAACTATAAAGCATTTATAGAATGTGTTGTGTGCCAATGAGACTCTAGGCGCTGGTCTTAGTCATCATAGTATACCACGGGGAGGAAGGCTAAATAAAAGCTGCTTTTCATTTGCAGGATGACCGTCGAAGCTATGACACCCTAGGATGGGGATTCCATTAGGTAAGCCCCTGATTTATCATGATTCTACACTTCAATGCTCACACCGATGTCAGGCAAAGGCCTCCTGGCTCCTGAAGACCTTAGTAGCCTATATGTAAAGAGAACTAGATTTTATGCCCTAAGGTAGTGCACACAAGATTCCCGGTTTTAAGAGGCACACGTCAAGGGTGCCCTCTGTCACCCTTTTTGTTTGCTCTCGCAATGGAGCCTTTTATTAAATCAATACTGACCCAAGAATATATTATCCCATTTACGCATGGTAACAACTCCCTCAAAATTACTGCTTACGCAGACGATCTAGCAATTTATACAACTGATGTACCGAAAGCCATAGCTGGGATCATCAAGGAAGCTGATGAATTCGGCTCGGTTTCGGGATACAAACTAAATCTAAATAACACGCAAATTGTTGTTAACTATAAGCTTCCGGCCCCAGTTTTGGGGGTTTGTCACACTGCAAATTATTTGGGTATCAAAATAACATCTAACTTAAAAGAAATTATGGCTCTAAACTACGATACTTTATTGAAGGAGACAACAGGGACCCTTAAAAAATGGCATAAGATTCCCTTAAATTTAATTGGACGAATCAACCTTATTAAAATGAACATCCTGCCCAATTTCTTACACCCAGTGCCCATGCAGGTTTCTTCTGGCAGTTGAGACATGGATCTGATGTACGACGGGGCTATTTTAGGTGGCTTGCAGTATTTTCAGCAGTACACAACTTATGCCTAGTTACAAACTGGTTGTCAAATTGTCATAATTAGGCCTGGAGTTCACCAGTGCCCCACCACAATTTACCTCAAAGAGATTAAAATGAAATCACATTTTTCTGAGGGAAGGGTTGGCTAAGAAGACGTTGTTAATGTCTTAACTTATGCTTTCGTAATAAGGTTAGTGTCCTTGTACCACACCCAGGATAGTTAGTTTCCTCAGTAGTTGCTGGTGAAGCTTGCCAAGCTGTGGCAGTACGATGGATTGTCACATGAAGATTCAACATGTGATAGGGAGGACTCAGGATCATGATTTCAGTTTTGTACAATTTGCCGCCTCCAAATTTTACCCACTCTAGAGATGCAGTCCTGTAATATTCAGGTTCTGTGTTAATATTTTTTATTTGTTAAGTACAGCTCATAAGCCTTTATTGTCTCTTCAAAATAGTGCGGTACCAGAATATCAATGTCAGACATAAGTAGCGTGTCCTGAAAATAGTCTTCACAAGCAAACACAGGGCGCTCTGGAGGTTGTGGTAACCCATCCAACTCCTCACTGACACGATGTGGGTGTCCGACATGCTGCGGAGTCAAAACACGCTTTGTAGAGCTTCATGATATCATGCCCCTCCTCCAGGCAAGCACAGGGCAACCTGGGGGATTGTGGTCTTCTCTCCAACTCCTCACTGCTGTGATGGGGGTGTATCACTGGCAGCAGAGTCAAAAGGTGCTTTGTAGCTCTTCACAATATCAGACCTCTCCTCCAGGCAAACACAGGGCACTCTAGGGTTGTGGTCCCACCTCCAACTCCTCAGTGCCATGAAGCGGGTGTACCCAGTGCTGCTGTTTGCTGACGATACTCTACTCTTGTCAGGCACCCCCATGGGTCTACAGGCACTACTAGACAGGTTTTTCATGTTTTGCATGAGTAGGGGACTCGAAATAAATGCAGAAAAATCTAAATTTACGGTCCTAAACCCCCCACCACTCATTCAAAAATAAAATGGATGTGAATGGATCGCCAATTAAGAGGGTTAAGAGTTTTTACTAACTGCGAGTCCGGATCTCTCAAAATGTATCCTGTAAGCCCCAGCTTGCCGAAAGCAAAACCACTCTGCAACATAGATCAGCAGTCACCCAGGGAAAAATACAAAGAAACTTCAATCAAGGCCATCTCCCCAGTCCACAAAGTCTATACAGTGGTAGTCGGGATGGAGCCTTGTATTGGGCCGAATTATGGGGCTATGGGGATGCAGTCAGAAAACATGCAGGGAAAATACATTTCTAAGCTCCTTATTTAATCATTCCAAATAGCACATCACTGCTACCACTAAGGTGGGATTTGAACATCTAAAGATTAGTCTACATTGCCCACCTAAGAATTTTAATCTGCAGAATTAGAATATGCGCAACTCAGAGCTTGGCTCCTATAGAATGGCCCTGAAGGAGTTAATTACAGTGGATAAACATTGCTCCATGCCTTTGTTAAAATCTGTAAAAGATCTCTGCGGCAACCTAAAAATAGAGGACATTTGAGAAGAACCAGCAAATCTGAGACAAAATGCATATAGCCAGATCAAACGGGACTGAAGGTGTAGCAGGTGAATGTCCCTCTTGCCCAGGGACTCTGGAAACAGAAGAGAAATGTTATTTTTCGGCCCTAGGTAAAATTTACCCTGCTCAAAGTGAATTATTCCACTCTGTTGTTATTTGGGCGTCACTAATTGCGTCGAGGCGCTGTCCCTACTTAAATACCACAGAAAAGTGTTGGAATTGAATGCGTTATTGCTCCATCACTTATGCTTTACACTGTATTATGTTAGAATTCATGTAGCTACTTTGTATTAATCACTATTGCATACGTGTGTAATCAATCCCTGCAAATATTGTGTGCCGTCATTTTCTCTCATGCAGCCACCATTTCGCACTATGATTGAAACTAAGCTCTTGCCTCATGTGGCTTGTCTCAGCAGAAAGCTGCTGGGATGCATTTGCATCTCCAAGGTTAGGCCTCACTAAAGTTTAAGAAAGTTGTTTGTTAGTGCATACCTTTCCTTGTAGATAGAGGTTTGCTCCCACTGTTCCACCTGCAGGCACAGACTGTATGACCTTGCCAAAGAGATAGTGTGTGCCAGGTCTCAGACTCTTAGCTCATCTCTGTGTGTCCCTTTGTTCTTCGCTGCTCTCTGTGGAAAGTTACTGGGTGGGTGTGTCTTGTGCTGATGCTCAAATGTATAATTATTCCCTTTATGCTGGTGAAAGTCAGTCCCTCATCAGCCATCACAGGAGGCTGGTCAGACTGGACTACGCTGCAGTGTATTTACTAAGAAACTAGTTAGTTTGTGTTCTCTACTTCGTCATTGACTCTTCATTTCTTGGAAGGCTAGAGGAGGTCGTGAATGACCCGGGTGACCCTAGTTCGGTCACTTCCTTCAAAAGGGCCAATCGTTTTCGCATTACCGAGGTTCTTAAACGTGGCATGGCATTACGGTCTAGAACCCTCAAGTAATATGCCTTCTACCTGGTCATTCATGTCTAATCAATCAGGACATTTGTAAAGCGCACTACATACCTGTGAGGGTCTCAAGGCGCTGGGGAGGGAGGGTGCTGCTACTGATCGAAGAGCCAGGTCTTGAGGAGGCTTCGGAAGGCCAGTAGGTCTTGGGTCTGCCGTAGGTTGGGGAGGGCGTTCCAGGTCTTGGCTATGAGGTGGGAGAAGGATCTGCCACCAGCAGTCGTTCTTCGGATGCGGGGACTGTGTAGAACCTGAGTCGTCTGTTGAGGTATGCTGGGCCGGTGTTGTGGATAGCTTTCTGTGCATGGATGAGGAGCTTGAAGGTTATCCTCTTGTTGACGGGGAGCCAGTGCAGGTCTCTCAGGTGGGGTGTGATGTGGCTGCGGCGGGGGATGTCAAGGATGTCAAGGATCAGACGTGCCGAGGCGTTCGAATGTCTGACAAAATATAGAAAGACATAATATCGAGGTACAAAAATATTGGAGCATTAATATCAATGTCAACAATATCGACAACCTATCTACAACGAGGTAAGTACAAAAATATCGAGAAAAAAAAACATATTGATGTCAAAAATATTGTTTTAAAAAAATATATTGTTTTTTTAATTAAAAACAGTATGTAAAATAAATTGAATAATACTTAAAAATATAATAAACATAGTTAAAACTATTTTATAATATTTAGAAGTAATAAGTAATATACATAATTTAATAAAAAATCATAATTAAACATACATATAATATATCATATATACTTAATAATATTTTTTAATAATTATGTTAATAAATTATAAATAACTAAACATATTATAAATTACAAATGTATCTATACACTTAAAATATTAACATAAATAAATATTAAATAATTATGCAAAACAAATTAAATAATTAAATTTACTTTTAATATTTTTAAAATTCATTATATACTACATTAGCTAAAACTATACAAATTAAATAACAGGGAATAAAATACTATTATAACTCCAAAAAATACAACAGTAAGTAAAATGTTGGATAGTGTAGAGGTAAAAATTACTATTCCCACTCGAGAGAGTGCAACAGTAGGGAAAGTGTTGGATAGCGTAGGGGTAAAAATTACTATTCCAACTCCAAAGAGTGCAACAGGAGGGAAAGTGTTGGATAGTGTGGGGGTAAAAATGACTATTCCCACTCCAAATGGTGCAACAGTAGGGAAAGTGTTGGAAAGCGTAAGGGTAAAAATTACTATTCCCACTCCAGAGAGTGCAACACTAGGGAAAGTGTTGCATAGCGTAGGGGTATAAATTACTATTCCAACTCCAGAAAGTGCAACAGTAGGGACAGGGTTGGATAGCGTAGGGGTAAACATTACTATTCCCACAACAGAGAGTGCAACAGTAGGGAAAGTGTTGGATAGCGTAGGGGTAAAAATTACTATTCCCACTCCAGAGAGTGCAACAGTAGGGAAAATGTTGGATAGCGTAGACGTTAAAAATACCATACTTATAAATAAATTAATATTTTAAAATATAAAAAAAATAATTTTTAAATAAATCTAAACTATTTACAAATACCATTACATAATTATTAAAAAAATAATTACCAATGAATAATTAAGTAAAAATAAATTAATAATAAATACCAATTAATAATAATTAATCACCAATTAATAATTAATCACCAATAATATAATTAACAAAAACAATGAATTCAAATAAATTATGAATTCATTTCATTTAAATTACTTCCCACCTTACTCCTCTATAAACAGAACATAATTATCAATTAATCAATTAATAAAAATGAATTACCAATTAATAATTAATTAACAAATATATAATTAACAAAAACAATTAAAATTAATGATTACTTAATTACATTTAAATTACTTCCCACCCTATTCCCCTATCAACCCACAACCCGCTACAGAACATAATTACCAAGTAATCATTTAATTTAAAACAATTACCGTTTAATAAACATTAAGTACCAATTAATTAAAATTAATTTATAATTCCTAAAAATTAATAATTAAATTAGTATAATTAAATTACTTCCCACCCTATTCCCCTATAAACCCACAACCCGCTACGGTACTAAAATAAAAACTTTAAATAAATTACATAAAAAAAATAATACATATTAAATACATAATAATATACATAAAAATCATACAGAAATCGATATTAGTAACATCGATATTAGTAACATCGTTATTACTTACATCGATATTAACAAAATCTATATTACTTACCTTTGAAATTCTGTCCCATCGATATTAAAAATATCGATATTACTTACCATCTATATTCTGTCCCTTCGATATTTAAACATCAACATTATTGTATGTCGATATTTAAAAATCGATATTTTGTCTGCCTACTGTTGCAGTCATCTCAGGAGCTTGGCTGACGTTCCTGCGTAGAGGGTGTTTCCATAGTCCAGCCTGCTGCTGACGAGGGCAAGGGTGACTGTTCTTCTAGTTTCAGTAGGGATCCACTTGAAGATCCTGCGGAGCATTCGGAGGGTGTTGAAGCAGGATTAGGAGACAGCGTTGCCCTGCTTAGCCATGGAGAGGGAGGAGTCGAGGATGACCCCTAGGTTGCGTGCGTGGTCGGTGGGTGTCAGGGCTGTTCCTAGTGTTGTCGGCCAACAGTAATCGTCCCAAGCTGAAGGGGTAGAGCCTAGGATGAGGACCTCCGTCTTGTCCGAGTTCAGCTTCAGTCGGCTGTTCTTCATCCATTCGGTGACGGCCTTCATTCTTTTGTGGAGGTTGGTTTTGGTGGTGTGAGGGTCTTTGGTGAGGGAGAGGATAAGCTGGGTGTCGTCGGCGTAGGAGATGATTTTGAGGTCGTGCTGTCGGGCGACGTGGGCAAAGGGGGTCATTTATATGTTGAAAAGCGTTGGGCTGAGGGATGAGCCCTGGGGTACGCCGCAGATGAGCTCGGTGGCATCGAAGCGGAAGGGGGGAGGCGGACTCTCTGTGTTCTGTCGGAGAGGAAGGAGGTGGTTCAGTCCAGAGCCTTCTCTTGGATCCCCGTGTCATGTAGGCGTGTTCGTATCTGCGGTGGCAGACCGTGTCGAAGGCGGCTGACAGGTCCAGGAGAATGAGGTCCGCTGTTTCTCCGTTGTCTAGCAGGGTCCTGATGTCGTTAGTGGCGGCGATGAGGGTGGTTTCGGTGCTATGGTTGCTGCAGAACCCGGACTGGGATGGGTCCAGGATGCTGTTCTCCTCGAGGTAGCGGGTCAGTTGTTTGTTGACAATTTTCTCGATGACCTCCGCCGGGAACAGGAGCAGGGAGATGGGCTGGAAGTTCTTGAGGTCTTTGGGGTCCACCTTGAGCTTCTTGAGTAAGGTGTTGATCTCAGCGTGTTTCCAGCTTTCCGGGAAGGTTGCTATCTCAAAGAAGATGTTGATTATTTTCAGGAGATGGGCTGCGATGGCTGTGCTGGCTTTGTTGAAGATGTGGTGTGGGCATGGGTCTAATGGTAATCCAGAGTGGGTGGTGTTCATGATCTTGCTGGTGTCCTCATCGTTGATGCAGGTCCAGGAGAGCAGGCGGTTGGTGCGGGTGGTGGTCGTGGTGGCGGATGTCTCTGTGGTAGTCGGGGTGGTGGTAATGTTGAAGCTGTCGTGGATGTCGGCGATCTTGCAGTGGAAGAAGGTGGCCAGCGAGTCGCACAGGTCTTGCGAAGGTGGGATGTCGTTGATGTTGGAGTGGGGGTTGGAGAGTTCCTTCACGATGTTGAAGAGCTCTTTGCTGTTGTGTGCGTTGTTGTCTAGGCGGTCTTTGAAGGAGACCCTTTTGGCGGCTCTGATGAGGTGATGGTATCTGTGGGTGGCGTTCTTGTGGGCTGCGTAGCTGTCCGGTGATTGTTTGTGAAGCGAGTTCTTCTCCAGTTTTCGGCATATTCGTTAGTGGGCCTGGAAGTCTTCAGCGAAGCAGGTGGCTTTCTTGCTGGTGTGGCTGTTGGAGGGTTTCTTGAGTGGGGTGAGGGTGTTGGTGCAGTCATTGATCAACTGTCTTAGGTTGTTGGCGGTGTCGGGGTCGGTGGGGTCGGCGGATAGCCTCTGGGCGAGGGTGGTGGTTAGCTGGTCTTCGGTGACTTCACCCCAGCTGCGACGAGGAATCTTTTGGGTGCGGTAGTGCGTGGTGGGCTTTCTGAAGGTGAAATGGTGCAGTGATGGTCTGTCCAGTGGTGTTCGGTGGTGTGGTTGAAGGAGACGTGAGGGCTTGTGGAGAAGATGGGGTCAAGCGTGTGGCAGGCGGCATGGGTGGGTGTTGTCATGAGCTGTCTGAGTCCGAGGTTGGCAAGGTTGTCGATCAGGGTGGTGGAGTTGGTGTCGTTGTTGTTCTCAAGGTGGAAGTTGTCTAAGATGCCGTAGGCCCCGGTAGAAGCGGCTACTGTCCACTGTGACACTTTAAGGTCATTGCATGTCACTTTATAATGTTTTTATGATTATTGCATTGGCCCAATGGAGTTTGATTGTTATATGACTACTATCTCTGCCCTTTCTTAGCTGGAGGTCACAAGAGAGGAAATCAGTTGGATCCAAATGAAGTGGCTATTGTGTACTGTGTAATTTTTTAGGTCATGCACTCCATTCGCCTCTTTAATATCTCTTCATGCCCACAGCATTGGCTGAGGGAGTTTGGTTAATATAGCTTTACAAATTCTACCTTTCTATAGCCAAGATTTCTGCATTGTCTGGGCATCAGACACTGTGCCATTCCTAATTGTGTCTAATTGGGATCATCGTACTGTGCTTGCAACGCACTTTGCTTATGCAGGCTTTCGATCATTTTAGGGTAGCAAGAACATGCATCGTGCACTTTGTCTCTCCTCAAATACCACATTGTATATAACCGCCGGACTGCTGAGATTGTAAGATAACTGTTGTCTGTGCTCCAGCTTTATCTCTGATAGTTGTCCATGTACTTTTACGGTTACATACATTTTTAACTGAAATAAAGTACTCACTACTACTACTAGTCTACAATATTATTGCCCCACTGAAGTTAATCAAAGAGAATAATAGAAAAGTCTCATTGATTATGATATTTTTGTCAAGTACAATTTTCTGCATAAAATATCTAAAATACAAATGGCAATGACAAGTTTCTTCAAATAGTGAAACAGCTGGCATGGCAAAGTGCTGAGCTGACCAAAAAAATGCGCTGCCATGACAAAGGCCACAAGGAAGCAGATAAGACTGGAAAACTCCTGGCTTGGCTCATTGGCTCTGACCATAGGGGAGCCCCATTGTATCGCTCAGGGGACAGATTGCTGCCCATTCCTCATCCAGTTTGGGATTAATAAAACCTTCCAAGCCCATTGCGAAAACAAATACACCTGCCCCCTGAACTCACAGCCATAGAGGAATATGTGATGTCACAACGCAATCAAAATGATCGAGGTATGTAACAACGCAGTTTTTACAACGCAAGTCATTACAACGACTTGCGCTGGAGGGCACTGGATTTAGGAACAGTAAGATTTACTATTCCAACAACAGTCTTCGTACAGTAGGGAAGGTGTTGAAATCGTAAATCTTACTATTCCTTAGGTTATAGCGCCATCCAGCGCAAGTCCATGTAACGCTTGCGTTGTAATGGCTGCGTTCTAAATGTATTGCGGTGTAATCACCGCGATGTAAAGGATGTTTCTCCCATAGAGGAGTACTACAGTGCCACTAGGTATGCAAGTGTGCCAGCTGAGCAGAATGTAGAAGTGAGCATCTCTATTACTCTGCAAGATATACGGATACCAATAACATCCTATTCACAGGATAGACCCCATGCTCCGACGGATTGCCCGCTGAGTTCTATAAGGTATATAGATATACTGAGGCTTATGAGCTGGGGTGGCTACCAGCTTCATTAAGAGAGACTCTTTGTCATGCTTCCCAAACCTATTCAAGGCATGGGTGGGATTGGGTACTAACAACCACTATAAAAATTCAATGTTGATTACAAACAAATCTGCAAAATCATTACCAACCATATGTTGGAGGCCCTCCCGGACTTGGTCCACCCATACCCAAGTGGCTTTGTACTGGCCCAGAGCATATCTCCCAACATCTTCCGCCTCTTCCATATTCTGTACTCCAACCTGGACAACAATACCAGGGATGCAATATTATCCATAGACCTGTGCAAATGTTTTAATACTCATAGCTGGGCTTATCTGTTTGCAGTGATGAATAAAAGGCAGATTCCTCACTTTACAGTCGTATGAATGCAAATCCTATCCAGTGAGCCAGTGGTCAGGTTCAAGAGCAGGTCAGTGTTCTCAAAGCAGATTCACACCAAGAGGGGTACTCGCCAGAGATGCCCTTTGTACCCCCTTTTATGTGCCTTAGTAAAAGGGCACCTAGCAGCCAGATTCTGGGTGGAAAGTAGTAGTGGCTGGTGTTGTTGAAGAGTGGTGGGGGAAGAGGTCGGAGGAGGGACGGACAACAAATAAAATACAAAAATTACTTACCTTCAGCCAGTTGCATCACACACCTCTTCTCCCGTCCACTGCAGGCACAGGCACCCAGACTCCACTGTGTACAATCCTGATGCTGCTCTCATGCATGAAAGCAGTTTCAGGATTGGCCTGAACACCCTGAATTTGCAGTCTCAGTCAGACTGGGGCCCTGTGCCTGCTGTCTACAAACTGGCAATGCAGCTCAAGTTGGAGACAGCTTCTGTGCGCATGTCAGTTTGGCATCCTGTGAAAACCGGCCAAACCCACATGGGCACTGCTACTAGTGCATACTACTCCCCCTCTAGTGACTGTCATCTCCCTGGCCCCGTCCCCAAAGAATCGGCCAGGAAAGGAAAAATAAAACAATAATAAAATGTGTTTAATATTGTTTTATTTTTCCTTTCCTGCCATTTTGGACACCTGGCGGGGTGGCCAACACTACCCGCCATAGCGGAGGAGCCGTCGCTGGTGGAAAGTACAGTCTTGGGTATATTGGCAGGGGTTACACACCATACCATCTTGCTATACATAGATGATGTCCCCATCTATTTGGGAAACCTAACCCAGGGTTTACTCCATGCAACAGAACTCCTAAATGAGTTTGAACATGTCAGACTTCATGTCAATGGGACGAAGTCCTGTATTTTTCCCATCGGATCGGATGACAGGTATATTCAACCAGAGTTCCACGATGGCCAGTACAGTAGGGAACCTCGTTCTTTAAATACTTGCACTTTCAGGTCCCTCATGAAGCAGCAGGCATTATAGAGATCAACATTGACAAGTTTATTAGCGATTTTGGAAGAAACGCCCGCTAGGCATAATGAGCAGGGCAGACATCACTAAGATGTTAGCACTCCACAGACTGCTTTATCACAATGGTAACCTTCCACACAAAACACCCCGAAACGTTTCTGTGAACTTAATTTTAGTGACTGCATTGATATGGAACAACAGGAGAAGGAGTGTCGCACTGTCTAGGCTACAGCTCCCAATGAGCCGGGGGTGACTAGTGGCCTCTAACTTGACTTATTACCGTTTGATTGCCCAATTGCAGTGAACCATCCGATGTCTGATGACACACAACAAACAAAAGAACTTACCATCCCTTATAGCAACTATTCAGTGAAGAAGGAGAGAGAGTCGCCCAGGCTCCTGCATCTGCCAGGGATACTCACCAAGAATGCCACTGAGAGCATTGTAGGTAAGTCCACCCTCTGAGATAGCAATCTGGTAACAAAATGGACCACTAACACAAGGAGACATTTGCAAAAACGGCCAACTGTAGTCATACAAGAGCATTAGGAAAACATATTGGACCACCCCTGGACTCTTCCTGGCATATGGTAGACTAGTGGGCATAGTAGACAGCATATGAGGAAAGATGGCAACCAATGAACCCTCCAACATGTGCACATTGATTACACTATTAACGCTGGGTAATGGGTGAAATGCTGCCACCCTACTTTATAGGGCCCAACATTATGACCTTGATGGGGACCTTCAAACACTAGGAGGTAAATGGACTAAGGACCTAGGACCAGGCATCACTGATAAGGAATGGAACTTAGCTTTAGAATACCACACCTGAGTCTCCCGTAATACCAGATTCCAATTCCAACAACTCAATTTCTTACATAGAGCCTGCCTCACTCCTTAGAGCCAAGCCCTAATTTACCACAATACAAGCAATCCACGCCCTGGATGCGGTACAGTAGAAGTGGGCTTCCATCTCATTGTCTGATCATGCCACAAGGCACTCGCTTTTTGGTCAGAAGTAACATCCCACCTTGAAGAAACTACAGGTTGCGCAAACATGCTAGACTCCATGAGCTGCCTACTAGGACAGTTCACCCACCCCAAAAACGGAATGATGAAAAACTGTTTCCCTAACCTGGTCCTCAAACTAGCAAAGAGGAGCAAAGCCAATAATTGGAAATCACCAAGAGGTCCCTGCATGAAACAGTGGAAAGGACTAGGGAAATATTGGAAAACAACAGAATTAGAATCCCTCTGTAGAGATAATTTTAAGGATCTGGGAAAGCACGAACATACCAAGTGCTGAGAAAACTACCCGATGTCCTTCCAGAACTCCATGAATGATAGCCCAGTGCAACCCCAGCAGAAACATCACGGAGCCCTTAACTGGGCAGGCCCTAGACAGTGCAGATCCCATAGCATCTCTCTCTCTAGTGCTGGATTCCT
Organism: Lissotriton helveticus; assembly: GCF_964261635.1. Classification (NCBI taxonomy): domain Eukaryota; kingdom Metazoa; phylum Chordata; class Amphibia; order Caudata; family Salamandridae; genus Lissotriton; species Lissotriton helveticus. The sequence continues at coordinate 326,629,045 of NC_136071.1, read as the reverse complement.
GGTCCCTTTTAACAATGTGCACAATGCAGTAGGAGAGTGACCTGTGTTGTTACCAGACCCTTGCCTTGTGAGGGAAGCCTGCCATACCAAGTACCAATGTTAATTCAATCCCTTCCTCCCCCTTTAAACTATTCTTGCTACTTCTGTTTGTTAAGCTGATTTTGCACCGCCAAACCTGTCCCTCCCAGTGGGACCCCATTTACGATCAATGCCACAACCAAAGACTTACTAGTTCTACTTTTTTTCTTTGGGGGGGGAGGGGGCTCCCAAACAATTATATGTTCTTTATTGTTATTTTTTATTTTATTTTTTCACAGAGCTTCTTTTTGGGGGGTAGGCTCCCAAACAATTATATGTTCTTTATTGTTATTTTTTATTTTATTTTTTCACAGAGCCTCTGCCCGGACAACAGGTTCATTGTGGGCCCAGTGACATCGCGCAAGTGCACATGGTCCTGGCCCCTGGCTGAGCTCCATGCTGAGTTATTCGCTAAAATCAGGTGTACAACTCGAGAGGAAACACCTCTTGCACATATAAGCACCGTAGCATGTGCTTTACGCACAGGGCACTGACAAAGTCATACAAACCCCTGTAACACCCTACACATATAAGGTCCTGACAAAAGCCAGTAGAAGAAAAGGCCTGGCTGAAACTAGTTGACCGCATAGGACGTCAGAGGCCATAAGCCTACCGTGCACGTCCAAAAGCCTTTGTTTTTATTGACTGCCTGGGGCCCACCATTAAAACAGTCTTTGGGACACCCAGGACAGTATTTTAAACCTCACTCAGAGCAGACTCACAGCACCCTCACGAACCAAAAAACCCGCTCCGCAGTAATCTGGCGTCGAAGCACATCGGAGGTACACTCGGTGGAGCCCGATGATGAAGCATGCCACCAACTAGGTTGGTGGGTGAGGGCCTTCATAAAACCTAATGGTTTTCCTCCACCCGCAGACAGACAAACAATTTAAACCAGAGCTAGTTCTCATTGATTGCCAACATATAAACTGGGGAAACGGACTAGCCTCTCTAGTTCTCCTCTCTCTTTTTGATTACAACACACCTTTATTGTTATTTGCCTATACCTAAAAGACAAAATCAATTTTTTTAATCGTTCTTCACATGGTATCAATTTATATTTTGTGAGTTAGCACTTAAACATTTGTATTTAATCTTTTTATATAATGTAGGATGCAATTAATTCTATTGCATTTAAAAAAAATAGATAATGTAAGTTGTTACTTTCTCGAATGTTCCACAATCACAAATGTGGTGGACAGTTTTGTGAGGGAAAGATTTACCATGCCTTTTTTAAGTTTCGCCTGCATGTGAAATCTATTGTATTCAATATAAATCTTAAAAGCGGCTTACATAACCATGGGCGTAAAATCCGCTCCGCTCGCGAATTTGTCGAAAATCCGTGAATCCGCTCGCGGCGGATTTTTTGCTTGGTTGCGGCGCGCGGCGTGGTGCACGGCGTTCACTTTCCGTCATTAAGCGTTTGCCGAGTTGTTTTTCTCGATCATATTTTGCGAGTGCCGTGCCATTTTGGATCTTGCTGCGTGATCCCGCGGGAGTTTGGCGCCCGCGAATACGTAATCACGGCTTGCCACCTTGCACAGCACACCTCGCGAGAGTTCGCAATTGCGAACACGTAGTTGCGGCGGAAAGGAACAATCTCGCACTCGCGAAATAGAGATTTTGCAATTCTGCACAAGAAATCCACCAGCAAACAGGATAAACCTTCAGAAAATGATGATTTTTATCAGAATCACTCCTCAGGTTGACATTTGCATGGCCTTTTTTTTTGCAAGGAGTCCATTTTTGGGGGGGGGGAGGGAAGGAAGTGCCGCACAGTCTCCAACTTCCTGTTCCTGTCCAGCAGGCTCCTCCCAGTGCTTTGTCCATCTCCTGGTCACTTTCATTTGGATCTGGAGATGGAAGGATTACTTTTTGTGGGTGCTGCTGGATATTTGGATTTGAGGCCTTTTTGACTTTCTTTGGATCACTTTTGGATTAGAAATCAACTTTCACAAGTAAGTTTGTTTGGGGCATTACAGTTGCTGCAACTACAATTTTTGAACTTTTTCAGAACATTAAATAAATTATATTGTGGGTAGCCACAGTATCCAGTAGGACCAGGGTTGGTTATGGGTGCATGATACAACTGTTTTGTTGAATTTAAACACCATTGAGGCCATGGATGGGCTGGGATTGTGCTGATTTTTGTTGTTTTTGTTGTTTTTTTGGGGCTGCTGGTGGGGCCCTTTGCCCAGGGGTGGTGAGTGTTGCATGGGCCTAGTCTTTCTGTGGGGTGTCTTCTTGAATTTAAACATCATTGAGGCCTTGGATGGGCTGGGATTGTGCTTATTTTATTGTTTTTTGTCGTTTTTTGGGGGCTGCTGGTGTGGCCTTTTGCCCAGGGGTGGTGGTGCATGGACTGAGTGTGCCTGTGGTGTGGTCTCACTCTCTGTAATGTAAACATCATGGATGGCATTGGATTGTGGTGATTTCTGGCTGTTTTTCTGTTTTTTGGGGGTGCACTGTTGATGTGGACTGGCCATGTGGGTGGTGGTGGTGGCCATCTTGAGTGCTGGCTGGTACAAGCAACATGTGCTTGGGGTGCAAGGGGCCATTTTGAAGAGAGGCAGTGTCTGAGGCCTGCACTTATTTTGCCTACTTTTCATCCATTATGCCCAGGGGTAGTGAGTGTTGCATGGGCCTAGTGTTTCTGAGGGGTGTCTTCTTGAATTTAAACACCATTGAGGACATGGATGGGCTGGGATTGTGCTGATTTTATTGTTTTTTGTCGTTTTTTTGGGGCTGCTGGTGGGGCCCTTTGCCCAGGGGTGGTGAGTGTTGCATGGGCCTAGTCTTTCTGTGGGGTGTCCTCTTGAATTTAAACACCATTGAGGCCATGGATGGGCTGGGATTATGCTGTTTTCTGTTGTTTTTGTCTTTTTTTTGGGGCTGCTGGTGTGGCCTTTTGCCTAGGGGTAGTGGTGCATGGACTGAGTGTGCCTGTAGTGTGGTCTCACTCTCTTTAATGTAAACATCCTGGATGGCATTGGATTGTGGTGATTTTTGGATGTTTTTCTGTTTTTTTGGGGTGTACTGTTGATGTGGACTGGCTTGGGGTGTAAGGGGCCATTTTGAAGAGAGGCAGTGTCTGAGGCCTGCACTTATTTTGCCTACTTTTCATCCATTATGCCCAGGGGTAGTGAGTGTTGCATGGGCCTAGTCTTTCTGTGGGGTGTCTTCTTGAATTTAAACACCATTGAGGCCATGGATGGGCTGGGATTGTGCTGAATTTTGTCGTTTTTGTCGTTTTTTGGGGCTGCTGGTGGGGCCCTTTGACCAGGGGTGGTGAGTGTTGCATGGGCCTAGTCTTTCTGTGGGGTGTCCTCTTGAAGTTAAACACCATTGAGGCCATGGATGGGCTGGGATTGTGCTGTTTTTTGTGTTTTTTGTCGTTTTTTTGGGGCTGCTGGTGTGGCCTTTTGCCAAGGGGTACTAGTGATGCATGGACTGAGTGTGCCTGTGGGGTCTCACTCTCTTTAATGCAAACATCCTGAATGGCATTGGATTGTGGTGATTTTTGGCTGTTTTTCTGTTTTTTTGGGGTGTACTGTTGATGTGGACTGGCTTGGGGTGTAAGGGGCCATTTTGAAGAGAGGCAGTGTCTGAGGCCTGCACTTATTTTGCCTACTTTTCATCCATTATGCCCAGGGGTAGTGAGTGTTGCATGGGCCTAGTCTTTCTGTGGGGTGTCTTCTTGAATTTAAACACCATTGAGGCCATGGATGGGCTGGGATTGTGCTGAATTTTGTCGTTTTTGTTGTTTTTTGGGGCTGCTGGTGGGGCCCTTTGACCAGGGGTGGTGAGTGTTGCATGGGCCTAGTCTTTCTGTGGGGTGTCCTCTTGAAGTTAAACACCATTGAGGCCATGGATGGGATGGGATTGTGCTGTTTTTTGTGTTTTTTGTCGTTTTTTTGGGGCTGCTGGTGTGGCCTTTTGCCAAGGGGTAGTGATGCATGGACTGAGTGTGCCTGTGGGGTCTCACTCTCTTTAATGTAAACATCCTGGATGGCATTGGATTGTGGTGATTTTTGGCTGTTTTTCTGTTTTTCTGGGGTGTACTGTTGATGTGGACTGGCTTGGGGTGTAAGGGGCCATTTTGAAGAGAGGCAGTGTCTGAGGCCTGCACTTATTTTGCCTACTTTTCATCCATTATGCCCAGGGGTAGTGAGTGTTGCATACTTGCATGGCCCTAGTCTTTCTGTGGGGTGTCTTCAATGTAAACATCATGGATGGCATGGGATTGTGCTGATTTTTCTGTGTTTTGTCGATTTTTTGGGGTGTATAACTGAACTGATGTTCCTCTGTCTTCCATTGCTTTTAGGTGCACAAGACTCAAGAGAACCACCAGTGCCAGGAAGAAGTCCTGCAGCGGTGTGTGTGTGCAGCATAACGTCACGCGACGTCACGTCTGGACACAGACAACTCTGCAACTCGTGCAACTGCTGCCTGCTGTTCTGACCTGCTCTGAAGAAGATGGCCCCAAAAAAAGTTACCCGTAGCTCATCTAGCAAGAAAGGTGCCAGTAAGGAGCAGAAGAAGCAAGTTACCAAGGAGACTGGTGTGCCGGCCGCCCCTTTTTTTGGGAGTAAAAAAAAAAGTATGCCTGCAGCAGCAGCGGCATCTGCTGGGGACCAAGCTGGGAGCAGCACCCCCGCTCCATTGGGCTCAGTGCCACCACCACCACCACGCCAACTTAAGTCCAAGCCCTTGAGTGCTGCAGAGGCAGCCAGTATAGTTGTTCAATTACCATCGACCAGTGATGTTGGCTCATCGCAAGAAAGCAGCAGCAATGTCCCTCAATCAACACAGGTTGTTGTAGCTCATCTGACGAGTGTTGAACAACCACAGCCGCAACAACTATCACATGTGCAAGTACAAGCCCAAGTACATGTGGAAGGAGAGGCAGCGCAAGGAGATGCGCAAGCAGAGGTGCATGGAGGGTCACAAGTGCCCACAATAGTTGTTCCTCCCGAAGTAGGGGCACATCAGGAAATCGACAATCAAGGCGAGGTATCATTTGAGGAAGACACTCCTCCTGATGATCATTCATTGTCTTCCACACCCCTAGCAAGGAAGAGATCAAGGGTGGTGTCTACATCTTCTTCAAGCACACCTCCTTCTGATGATACGGATCAAAATTGGGAACCAGCACCACTGCCGTCTGAGAGTGAGGCACACCATGATCTGACAAAGGTAGTTAAGCGTAAAAGGAAGCTCGTCCAAAGTCTCAGAGTTATGGAGTGTGATGATGAGGCTCAGCAAGAAGTGGCGGATACTGCTGCTGATGAAGACTCTGACAACGACGACCCAGTCATCATAAAGGTAACTGCAGCCCCAGCGGGCATGCAGCAAACAGACATTTTGACCCTAGCCCGAAAAGCTGCTGAGCGTGATGATGATGATGTTGTCGACGAGGAGGTAGTGGAAACACCACCACAATCATTGGAGTTAAGTAGTACACCAACTCGTACCGCTTCCATATTTCTTTCTGGCAAGAAGGGACCTCCATCCACCTCGACCTTAATTAGTGGCGGTGAAAGTGCACAACGTACAAAAGTTGGGCAATCCAGATCCTCCACTTCATCTGGCATTAGCAGCATGACCACCACCACCAGTATCGCCACCTCCTCCAGGCCCCACAGACACTTCAAGTCACCAGTTTGGGACTTCTTTACTGTTTGCCCAAAAAGGGAAAAGTTCGCCATTTGTACCCTTTGTAAGGTTGCAGTTAGTCGTGGTAAGTCAGGTACCAACTATGGTACCGGAGGCCAGAGAGGTCATCTTAAGAGACAGCACACTGTCCAATGGTTTGCGCACCTAAAGGCAATCAAGGAAGCCCGAATTGGAAGTCAAGAAAACGTTGATGTTTCATCTGATGATGACGAGGAGGAAGAAGACGTGTCAAACACTTCACTTACACCCAGTACCCCTGTCAGCAGCACACCCCATGAGAGGCACACTAAGAGTGTTGGAGCGAGTGAGACACCAACGCGCAAAAGTTCACCAGCGAGCATAATTGCGTCAACGAAGTCATTATCATCCCGTAAATGCTTCGTCCAGGGCAACATTAGAACCATGTTTTCTTCAGACGCGCCATATGAACGCAACCACCCACTGACGCGTCTGTATAACACTAAGCTGGCTAAAATGCTAGCTGTGGACCTTCTCCCTTTTTCTTTTGTAGAAGCGGTAGGTTTTCTAGAATTAGTGGCAACGCTCTGCCCTAAATGGAAGGTTCCTAGCCGGTTCTATTTTGCCAGAGTTGCGGTTCCAGCACTACATTAAGATGTGCTGGAGGCGATTGGGGCAGCTTTGCAGAAGAGTGCTGTTCACACTATACATCTGACAACAGACATGTGGACCAGTGGCGCAGGCGCTGATTACATGTGCATCACTGCACACTGGGTTTCTTTTTCAGGTGTTAAAGCAAAGCTAAACGCAGGTGTTGACCCGGACCAAGTTTTTAAAGCTGCTCGGAAACATGCAACACTAGCCATGTTTGGCTTGGAGAAAAGTCACACAGCACAAAACATTTTGGACGAGTTTAACAAAAAGGTCTTTCACTGGCTGTCCCCCAAAAAACGCCGGATTGTTTATGTTTCCACGGATAATGGCGCCAATGTAGTTAAGGCCATGGCGCTGGGTGACTATTTCAGAGTGCCGTGTTTGGCGCACTGTATCAACCTGGTAGTTCAAAAATTCTTGAGTGATAGAGACAGTACAGCGTTCGAGGTAATGGACACCTGCCGCAAAATGTGCAACCATTTCAGCCATTCTTTTAAGGCCCGGAAGCATCTGAGGAGGCTGCTACTTGAACGTCGAATGCCAGTGAAAGCACTCATCCAGGAGGTGGCAACACGTTGGAACTCAACCTTCTACATGCTTGAGCGTCTGTATGAGCAGTATACGGTACTCGATCACTATTTCTTAACAGAGGGTACAGCTCAGATGGACCTGCGGATGGGTGCGGCGCAATGGGACATAGTTAAAAGCCTGACAGACATGCTTCGTCCTTTTGAGTTCTTCACGCGTGCAGTCAGCCAGGAGGACTGTAATTTGGGAAAAGCTATCCCATTGTTGTGCATGCTGGAGCACCAACTGAAGGCGGTGTCTTCTGAGTTTGAAAAAGATGCCCAAAAAAAAGACCCTTTTATTTTGTCGGAGAAATTATTAGAGCGCCTACGTGGTGATGAACGTCTTAAAAAGATCAACTCAGAACAGCATTATATTTGTGCTACTATTCTGGATCCACGCTACAAAAAGGCGCTGGCAGGCCAAGCATTCTTTCCTTTTGCTGATGAAGATGTTAAAAAGTACAAACGTTGGCTAGCCTGGTCAGCCAAGAGGTTTGAAAAAGAACGGCAGGATATTGAAGGAGAAGAAGGCAGTACATCAGCATCAGCATCAGCAGGCCATCCCCAGTCAAAAAAATCCACTTCTGCACCTGTGGCTGTGACACAAGTGACCTCTCAGCCGTTAAAGACACCGGCAACCGGATCATCTGCACCAGACACAACAGTAACAGTGGCTGCTGTAGAGGATTGGCTAACTTTGCTTGGGTATGGTTCTCGAAAAAATGTCACAGGCACAGCAAAAAGTAAGCAAAGTGGAGGAACCGCTGAGGACCTTGACTCGATGGTGCAGGACTATCTGAATGACTCAACAGAGGTCTTTCTTAATGATGAGCCATTGCAGTATTGGCATGGGAAAAAACAATTGTGGCCACAGCTCTCCAACCTGGCTATAAACTATTTGTCTTGCCCACTCGCAAGTGTGTCTTCTGAACGGGTTTTCAGTGCTGCTGGTGGCATTGTAACTCCCAAACGGAGCCGCCTCTCGCCCAAAAATGTGGAGCGGCTGACAATGATCAAGATGAATCAGCACCTCATACCACCAGATTACAAAGTACGAGAAAGCACGCCGCATGAAGACCAGGAGGACGGCAACGTAGATGAGGGGATTTGTTCTCTGTTCGGTCACACTGACCTCATCCTGCCTGAATTCGCAGAGTATGATGACGAAATCTTCTTCTTATTCCCTGACACCGAGCCCTGAAAATGAGACAATGAATCAATAACTTTCTTTTTCGTCCTTATTCACTTTTATTCCTGTGTGTCTGTCTTTCTTTGTTTTGCACAGTTAATTTAATTCAAACTTTAATCACCTAATCCCAAAAACAAGCCCATCAGCAGAACTGTCTTCACTTGTTTGCTTATTGATTTGAAGGTGCCGCAGTCTACATTCCTCAGGTTCACAAGTTCTGAAGAACATGCTCCTCTATCCTCCTCCTCCAGACTCCTATTTCCCTCAAAGCAGAGGGCTGGATTATGCCCAATGAAGAAAGACTCAGCACTTTTGGAGGTGTTCTACTTCTTTGCGGATGAGTTGACGGCTCTGGGCCCATTGCTGTGAAGCTCTAATAACGGATAAAAGTGTTTTGGACCAAATATGACGCAGAAATTTCTTGCCGTTTTTGCTGACTTGCTTGCCTTTGAGGTGCTCTTTGGCGGGGTTCCGGGTGTTTGTGGGTGAGTTTTGGGGTCTGGGAGCACTGCTGCGACAGTCTAATCTTGATTGCATTTGCTTTTCAGGAAATCCGTGGTGGAAAACAGGAGTTATGATGATGACCTAGCTGCACAGCGCGTTTGGACCGAAGGCCGAGAGATATTGTAAGTATGAGATTTTGCTTTTTGGCTGTTTGGGGGTGTTGTCGTGTGCTTTTTGGCGGGTGGGTTGGCGGGTCTCTTGGGGCATTCCTGTGAAGGTCTAATAACGGATAGAAGTGTCTAGGACAAAATCCATGCAGATTTTTTTTTTCCTATTTCTTCTGACATCTTGCTCAATGTAGCGTTTCCGGGGACCTGTTTGAGGGGCTTCCTGGTGTTTGTTGGTGGGTTTTGGTGTCTCTGTCGGAGCACTGCTGCGACAGTCTAAACTTGATTGCATTTGCTTTTCAGGAAATCCGTGGTGGAAAACAGGAGTTATGATGATGACCTAGCTGCACAGCGCGTTTGGACCGAAGGCCGAGAGATATTGTAAGTATGAGATTTTGCTTTTTGGCTGTTTGGGGGTGTTGTCGTGTGATTTTTGGCGGGTGGGTTGGCGGGTCTCTTGGGGCATTCCTGTGAAGGTCTAATAACGGATAGAAGTGTCTAGGACAAAATCCATGCAGATTTTTTTTTTTGCTATTTCTTCTGACATCTTGCTCAATGTAGCGTTTCCGGGGACCTGTTTGAGGGGCTTCCTGGTGTTTGTTGGTGGGTTTTGGTGTCTCTGTCGGAGCACTGCTGCGACAGTCTAAACTTGATTGCATTTGCTTTTCAGGAAATCCGTGGTGGAAAACAGGAGTTATGATGATGACCTAGCTGCACAGCGCGTTTGGACCGAAGGCCGAGAGATATTGTAAGTATGAGATTTTGCTTTTTGGCTGGTTGGGGGTGTTGTCGTGTGCTTTTTGGCGGGTGGGTTGGCGGGTCTCTTGGGGCATTCCTGTGAAGGTCTAATAACGGATAGAAGTGTTTAGGACAAAATCCATAAGGAAAAACCTTTTGGCCCTTTTTGTAACTTAGGGTTCGTTAGGGTTAGCTAACTATTATTTTGGCCATACTTATTTATCCTTAAAAAGGTGACTCAGACAGAGTACGCAATTTCAACAATATTGTACTGTCTTAGGGAAATCAAAGTGTGACTTTTTGCACCACACAGCGTACATACCTTATATTTATTTATCAGTGGTATTGTAATAGCACTTCCTGTTTTACGTTCAATAATTACAGGCCGTGTTTCAGTCAACATCCGCCAGGCAGGCAGTGGACAGGGTGTCTTCTGTCAGTGGTCACCAACATTGATGGACGAAGCATCAGCTGGAATGGAGGAGTGCCGCTAATAAGAGGAATTGTTTGCTGCATGCAACTTACTTACCAAATTCAACAGGACAACTCCAACAACATACAGAATACAGATACAGTATCCATTGTTTTCTTCTATGAGTGTGACTGCATGTGGTTAGCTTTAGTTTGTACCCAAAGATTTCTTTATCTTCAATTATTGTTTGTCCATGCTGTGCTTTTTATTTCTTCTCTCAACAAAACCTACCCAAAAAGAAACCCCCATTCCCATCCATTTTCCAAACCCTAACCCTCTTCCCCCGGGCTGCGTGGTTTTGCTTGATGACTGACTAAATGACATCAATAATTCCACACACTTGCTGGGGAGGATAAGGTCATAGCAACAGGCTGGTGAAGGAATACGAGGATATATTCTAGCCTTACTCAGCTTCAGTACTATTTCTTGTAGCAGTAGGAGCCAATGTCAAATAAATTCAACGCAAGTACTAGTTATACTTGCAATACTTTACCATTTGTTAGGCTACATTGTGGCACTGTTCTAGTGTACTGTCACCTGCTATATTCTCGATCGTGCCGTAACCGTTGTAATGCTACAGTAAGGACAAACCAGGTTTCGTTTTATTTTTTTCCATAGGCATGCAACTGCCACTGTGTCACACCATTAGTACCACCGCAATGAGGAAATTTCATCCGCCCAGGATTGCCAACCTTAATCCCCATTTCACGTGGAGCCAGCCCTGGGCCTAGCCCTAATTTCTAACACAAATTACAGGTAAGATAAGCGTTTGGTGGGAGGTAGTATAATGGAGTATTAGGACTAGACGAGAGATTGACGGTAGTACTACTAAAGTCCTAGGACTCTTCAGGAAAACAAACTTACTGTTACACCCCCACCCACCAGACTGAAAAGCAGTAAAAAACAGGTATGGTCAGATAAAGTTTAAAAAAGTATATTTATGTAGCCCTAACAAAATAATCTCCCTCAAGACCCTCCCTAACCCCAACGATTGTCTTTGAAAAGTCCCAAAAAGCACCCAACTCCCAAATCCCACCCCCCAAAAGTCTCTAAAAAAAGGGCAAGGGACACTCCACTACTGGAGGGTGCTGGTGAATTTTGCGGCCAGGGCATCATACTCCTTGCGGAGGGTGGCATGCTCGAAGTGGAGGCCCTCCACCAAGTTCTTGTACCTATGGACCTCCTGCTCCAGGTAGGACATTCTCACTCCTAGGCGGCGCTGGCGTGCCTTGCAGCTCCTGTGGGGGGCAGCTGGTCTTTTTGCTGCTTGGCGGTGGCGGTTGGCTTTGTTAGCCCGGCTCCGTACCGCTGGAGCACTGCGCTGGCTGGCAGCCCGTGGGTTCACGGAGGAGGATGCAGCTGTCCCAGTCGAGGATGTTGTGGTTGCACCGGTCGACTGCGTGTCCTCCGACTCCTCCAGGGCCACCAGCCGCCGATATTCCGCGACAGTGGCATCCAGCCTCCGTTGCCGGGCCATTCGAGCCTGCTCCCTCCGTGATGTCGATTTGGAAGGAGCAACTATATGAAGAAAGAAAGACATAGTCTGTAACCATTGCTCCTTAACATTAATAACACAAAGTGATTGAGCCGAAAGTTGTGTCACAGTACAAGTAGCAAATTGAAAGCACAGTACATAACTATTGAGGACAGTATCTATCTAACCTCCCACTTCTGCATCCTTGCTCTAACATTAGTGGTAGTTTAATGAACAAATTCTACGACCACTATGGACTTCCATTACAGTCGACTATGACAGTACACCAGTTTTATTCTTCTTCTTCTCTCTTGTTTCGGAAAATTGGTACGTTATCTTATGCAAGCCGGCAGAATGCCAGCGCAGTGAACTTGCACCCGAGATAAACAGACGCACACCATGATGAGTGAGACAGACTTGCGTTACTGTACCGGTCCAGTACATGCAGGTGGTGAAGCTATTACTTTTCTATTACGGGTGGCACTAAGAATACTCTGTTACAAGGGCTACTGCTTAATTAATTTACCTTTCACCCTACAGTGCAAATAAGTACTAGAAAAGGAAAATGAAGAAGCTAAATAATTAGATTATCTATCACTTCACATGGGATGTATTTGATGACATATGGGATGACTTTAGGTGCTTTGCTTATTATTGAGTGAACAGTGATACACCCACACATGAATGACGTACTACTACTAAACTAAAGTTATTAAGAGAGGTACGGAGTGTGTGGAAAAGTAAATTTTGCCATGTTCTGTGTCCCTACGTGTCATCCATCATATGTTATGTGTGCATGATTAAATATGCATATGCATTCCTCATGTCCGATTAATGACGCAATTACAGTTGTGTCCACCTCTAGTATGCCAGTTTCCAGTCCTCGTGAATACTACGAATATCAGGCCTATGTAAAGCTACGTTGCCACGTTTCTCAGTGTGCACGTTATTCCATTGTAAAGTCCCCGTTTCTAGGCCTCAAAAGGGCCTGGACACCAGAGTCAGCTCCTGTCTCCTGAAGCCTCGCTGAGGAGCGATACAGCCCCCACCTGTATCCTCGACCCTTCACTTACTTCCTGCCTCGCAGTGCCCGGCCCAGCCTGGCTCAGTCTCTGAGTCTGCCAAGAATATGTTATGATTCCAGTTATCAGTTCAGTCCTCCTTCTCTGCATTCCTAAGCTACTGAACTGCATCAATAGTTTCCGTCATTGTCTAGCCTTCACGTCTCCACGTTAGAGAAATACTGCATTTAATGGTCATTTAATATTCTTCATCACGCACTACATGTAGAATAATGCATGGTCCAGTCTTAGAATCAAGTTAGCCTTTCCCCTCCTGACTTCTAGTTTATATCAACATGTTCTCTAAACATCAGATACTAGATACTGTTTAGGTACATGTCGCCCTGACTTTCCAGACTTTCCAGACTTCAGTCTCTGCTCCTAGCACAGAGTTCATAGCCCCCAGCTTCTCCTAGTGGTACGTCATTGCTAGTTTGCGCGCATCATCAGGTTAGAGGTCCCGGCTCCTTAGGTAGCCCCCTCCATGGTTTCCGCCCCATTTATGACATATTCTGTTACGTTTGCATCACATGTCTATGTATACGCCCAGTTACACCTACTTTCGCCCTTATCTTTCGCGACTGCTACGCGTCACGCCTTCTGCTCCACCCACTGCTACGCCTACTGCAATGTAATGCTATGTGTTTGCGTTATGTATATATGCTCATGTATTGTTATTAAAAGTCAGCGCGCTCATCCCAGATCCAGCCCCAGCAGCTGCTGGGCCCTGCCATCCTATTCCTATGCAGGTTGTCCTGTTCCTGTCCTTATGCTGTATTAAACCTGCAAAACTCCTACTACCTCGAATCTTGACTCTTATTTATTGAGCTATCTGTTATGATATATGTCTAGTCAAAAATAGGGTATTATTTATTTATTTACCACATAATGGCGCCCGAACAGGGACTTGCCCTTTCCCCACGCGTCGGTGAAGCCACGCCGACCCCCTGACCCTCTGCAGTCGTGACGGAACTCTTCTGTGCACCGGCAGATATTTCTGCTTCAAGTATCCCTCAGGCCCACGGAGGAGACGGAGGAGGCGGTCCAGCATCCAAACGAGACGGTGGAGGAACGCGGCGAGTCCCGACCAGAGCCCAAGCCAAGAGTCCAAGGTCCGAGGTATCCGGAGGTCCACCCGTAACTGAAGTCCGAAGTTCGTCGTCCGTCGTCGTAGCAGTCCAGTCCAGTCCGAGGCCTTCCGTTCTTGCTGCCCGGTGAGTACCATTACTGGGGTGGTATCTAGACAGGGTCAATTTCATTGACTCTGGTCTGTGGGTTGGTGGTACACAGTCCCACAAACGAAGTGTCCACTTCGGTGGATGCGGGTCCTGACGTGTCTCTTTATGAGACCGGTAAGTTTCGTACTGTTTCAGCAGTGCATCTAGTTTCTGTTCTAGTCAGTTTCTGTTCTCGAGAAAATTTATGTGTTCTGTTCTCAGTATTCCAGGTAATATTCTGTCCGAACTGTTATTTTTAAATGTTCTTCATGTATCTTAATGTCGTGGTATGAATGGGGAATAAGTATCGTGTTTATTGTGTATTGTATTGTGTCTAGATTACAGTCCAGTCATGCCCTTGTTTTCCAAATTACGTCAGTTAAAAACTAGAAAGGGTCTGCTGGAAGCAGCAGTTCCAGTTCCGCCTAGGGACAGTCCAGGTCATTTTATGTATCAGAAGCATGGCATAAGCGCCATATTGTATCTAGATTTATGGGTAGAGTATACCAAACAGTTAGAAGAAAAGTATAGATGGCCCGTATCGGGTACATGGGATGCCGAATGCATCATGCGAGTAGAAGAAGCATTATGGAAAAAGAAAGCCAGACAGTCACAGAAAGATGCCATTGAGTTATGGCGCAAAGAAGCTCATAAAAGAACTGAAAAAGAAATCAGAAAGTCAGAATTAAGTAGAGAATCCTTAGAACGAGCACAAGAAAAAGAACTAATCGAGATAGGTGAACAAGTCAAAGCCGAACAGTCAGACAGACAGAGGCATGCCCTTATTAGGGGTATGTATCCTCTCCTTGCCGAGGGCTTGCCAAAAGCGACCCCGGAGGCATCCAGTAATTTCCCGCCACCATTAGTTCCGACCAAGCTACGTCACAAACCGACCGCAGCTGATATTTTTATTTCGTCCTATTTGGACGACACAGTCCCAGAATATGCAAATCCTGTTCGCGCTCCGCCAGTCCCTGTAAATCAGGCACTTCCCGCTCCTCCAGACACCGGAGTACCTGTTACGGTACCCCCGGTCCAGCCCGCCATACAAGTCCAGCCTACATTTCCATTTCCCACTCTGCCAGGACGAAGAGCCTCAGTAGACCTAGACTCCAGTTTAGGGGCCGCAGGGGGAGGTACTCCTCAAACCCCGCCGCCACACAAGCGTTTAACGTTAGCCGAATTACATGCACAAGCGTCACAGCGTACGCCTAGACATCAGACTGTAGCAGAAATAAGAAAATCCCTTGCCGAATGCTGCTATGATCCAGTCCCAAGCGAGGATAATATGGTTTTATATTCATTCCGCGTAAGAAAGGTGGCCGAGTATCTAGTCACCTTACCGAATATGAAAGAAGATCTAGACAGAATATATCGTTTCATCCGTACAGGGGATGATCCAGAAAGTATTAGCGAGGCCATGTCTCAAAGGAAAGCCGAGATCCAGCTCATGATATTAAAGTTTCTGATCAATTGTCTAATAAGAGAACAAGATTACCCGTCTAAAGATCAAGCCGAAATGAAAACCCTGACAAGGTGGAGTGATAATATAGCCGAGGGTAAGCACAAGACCGTCGGTGCTATGGAGAGTATGTACAAGAAAATCCGTAGAGAAATAATAAAGATACACGAACAACGTAAAGCAGCACAAGTAAGCGAGAAAGAAAGTAACTCTGATACTGAAGAGGTAGAGGACGAGAATCCCGCCAGAATAGCGTATGTAGGAAAATCTAGATTTCCAGATCGCCATTTACGCCCAGAACACAAGTCTATTTTTCATTTTCCAGCACCAGAACAAGGTTCGCTAGAACAAGTATTCCAAGCTACCGATCACATTCTGAAATCACGAATCGGTTACAGTGAATTAAGTACCATGCATGAACAAGAACTAGCCCGATCAGCAGTCCGATGGATTACTGATTCTACCACTTTTCCAGACGAAATAGTGGCACAAATGTTTCTGAAAATGCCTCCAGCCGAACAACGACTGGTGGGTATGTATATGATTCAGCACCTCATTACTTTGTATGAGGGTCAGCACTCTGATCCAGGTCCGTTACATGATATCCTGAACGAGTTACTCCAGTATAGATGGAAAGGTCTAGGTACCGATTTAATTAGTGTCATTCTAGAACAGCGTCACAAATATAGAACGTTTTTGAACCCGCATTTTGTTCATGTCTCACCCCCAGAAAGTAAACCATTTTACATGGAGAGACAGAATCCGTTACGAGAAGTCCACCCAGTTAAAGGAACGGGTGGCGAAATGCAGCGAGTGTTTGTTTACACTCCGATTACAAAGATGGAACTCCTCGAGATGAAGAAATTAATTCCCTGTCATGAAAAAGATCCAGCAGGGTTCCATAGAGAATTAAAGGACATGCTCCGTATGGGAGAATACACTTACCCAGATATCATTAAAATGTTAAAGGTCCTGCTGCCCGCAGGGGTGTATGAAAAGCTAAAGGAAAAAGAATGGGAGGTGGGAGAGAAAAAGATCGATTGGGCAGTTCTAGAAGCTGAAGACAAGTCACGTGTACCAGGTACCGGTCTTGGGGATAAATGTAAAGAATTACCAGAATTATTAATACAAGTTTTACCCAGATTATTAACAACTAGAAAAGAAGACTGGGATGCAATCTCAGCCTGTAAACAGAAGCAAGATGAGGATATTAGTGATTTTTATTCTAGATTTGAAAAATGTTTTAGCATCAACAGTGGCCTCAAGACAAGTAGTGAGTCATACCCTCACCTTTTTGTTACTAAATTAGTCGAGAATTCAAGTCCACAGATTAAAAATCGAGTTTTGAAAGTCGAAAGTACCTGGCAAGCTAATACCCCGTCCCAGATGTTGCAGATGCTTCAATACCACCAGAATAGAATCAGAGAAGAGCAAGAACACGAGAGAAAACGTATGAAAGACACGAAAATGAAAGTACTAGTTGCACAATCTGTTCCTCAAGACAGTCAGAAGAGGGGTCCGAATCAAGCCAGTCATCCTGCAGCTCCCGTTAAAGGGAATTGCAATTATTGTAAACAGCCAGGTCATTTCATAAACGAGTGTGCAGTTCTGAAACACAACATAGCTACTGGTAAGACTAAAGAAAGACCACGTCCGCCTAGACAAGAACAAGTTTCACAGATTCCTCAGCCACAGAATGCACCACAGACAGTTACCGCACCGCAGCCTATTGCTGCAACACAGCATGTTACATCGCAGATGTACCAGTATGCACAGTCTGAGTATCCAGAGTACCAGCAGTATTCATGAAACAGCCTAGAGAGGGAGGTAGGCTTGCCTCTCATCGAGATACCTGTAGATCAAGAAGGTCCCTATGTTCACAGTCAAGTATTAGGGAAAGACAGAAAGTTTCTGATTGATACAGGGGCAAGTAGGACCACAATTAGTCACGCCGAAGTTCCAGGGGCTCCGCTCTCAGGCTCAAGAAATGTTTCCCTTGGATTTTCAGGAAAACCTATCGTAAATGAGATTTCAAAGCCAGTTACTCTAGAAGTAGGTCCATTGTCCCGTACTACTGATCTGTTACTTACTAAGTCATGTCCAGAAAATCTATTAGGCATTAAAACGCTGAAAGAGTTAGGTGCAGTTATATGCTGTTCCCCAGAGGGGATACGATTGTTCCTACGTGACTTCAAGGGTCACTATGTATTACGAGATTTTGATTCAAGACTGTCTAATGTTCCGCAGCATTTATGGGCGCAAGGTCCAACTGATGTAGGTTACATGCAAATCACACCCTATCGTGTGACTCTTAAGCCAGGTGTAGTGTTACCACGAATCAGACAGTACAGATTGCCACCAGAGGCTGTAGCAGCCTTATCCAAAATTATTGACGAGCTTATTGCTCAAGGAGTGGTTGTTGAAACTGACTCCAATGTATGTAATTCTCCGATCATTCCAGTCATGAAACGTACTGATCCAAATGCACCCCCAGTATATCGATTAGTGATCGACCTACGAGAGCTTAATAAATGTATTATTCCGCAGTACCCAGTTGTCCCAGACATCTCTTCCCTATTAACGGCCATTGATTCCGAAGCCACGTTCTTCACTGTCATAGACCTCAAGAACGCATTTTTCAGTGTTCCTATTCATCCAGACAGCCAGTTCCTTTTCGGATTTTGTTTAAATGGAAGGAGCTATATGTTTACACGAGCTCCTCAAGGTTTCACAGAAAGTCCTAGTATTTACAGTCAAGCACTCAAGAGACAACTAGACAACATTCACATGCCAACTGACACTGCCCTGCTCCAGTATGTCGATGATCTACTGATCACAGCCCGTTCTGAACGTGCTTGCGAGCAGGCATCCCTTACAGTCTTGTATTTCCTAGCCGAGATGGGGCACAAGGTGTCCCCTTCTAAGCTTCAATTCTGTGTCCAGCAAGTGGTCTACTTAGGACACTTACTGTCCAAGAGGGGTAGGCAGTTGACACCAGACCGTATCCAGTTAATAGCGAGTCTTCCTCAGCCCAAGACCCAGAAGGAGGTACGTGCTTTTATCGGCCTTACTTCTTACTGCAGACAATGGATTCCCCAGTATGCATTTCTAGCCAAACCACTGATACAGTTAACGACACAGGAGGCAGCCGTATCGACTGTCCTCCCTTGGACATCTGAACATACACTTAGTTTCAATGAGTTAAAGAAAGCCCTATGCCAAGCTCCAGTTCTAGCGACACCGAACTACAGTAAGCCTTTTACACTTTTCGTCACAGAACGTGAAGGTACAGCATTATCTGTTCTCACACAAGATCAAGCAGGACAATACAAGCCCTGTGCTTATTTTTCGAGCACATTAGATCCTGTAGCCCAGGCTCTGCCTGCGTGCCTCAAGTCAGTTGCAGCCACAGCACTAGCTATTAGACAAAGTGATTCCATAGTCTTAGGACATACCTTGACAGTACAAGTTCCACACTCCGTGGAAGTTCTTTTAAACCGAACACAAACTCAGCACTTGACAATTGCACGTTTAACAGGTTATGAATTGACACTGTTCCAGCCACACATAGAAATCAGACGCTGCAACATTTTAAATCCTGCTACACTGTTACCATCAGTTACTTCGAATCCTGACCCACATGACTGTGTGGAAGTAGTTAACATTACGACAAAGCCAAGACAAGATCTGACAGATACTCCGTTACCAGACCCCGACCTGACACTTTATGTGGATGGTTCATGTATGAGAACTAGTACAGGAGAACTAGTCGCCGCGTATGCAGTGACTACTGACACTGAAGTTATTGAAACACACCGTATTGACACCCTGTCCGCTCAAGCAGCAGAGCTAGTTGCTCTGACACAAGCCTGCATACACGCCAAGAACTTGAAAGTTAATGTTTATACAGATTCACGCTACGCATTTGGAGTTGTACACGACTTCGGAGTGCTCTGGCAGGAGAGAGGTTTCATGACTTCTCATGGAACCAAGATTCAGCATGGTCTCCTTATTCAAGCTCTGTTAGATGCCATACACTTACCGACATCTATCGCTATCATGAAATGCAAAGCACATACGAAAGTTACTGATATTATTTCCCAAGGTAATGATCTAGCAGATCGCACAGCCAAGCTTACAGCACAGACTCCAGACATTCAAGTTAATCCGACACAGACACATACTCCAGATCCGATTACATGTATGACAGTTAAGGACCCTACTCAAGATGTCATAGATATCCAGTTACATGCTACTCCCGATGAAATCAAGAAATGGTCCGAACAAGGAGGGGTCCAGACAGATCAAGGATGGTTAACGAAGGGTAGAGCCACATGGTTTCTCCCCGACTCTATGGTTCAAGTCATTATTAATACCGCACATAGTCCAGCACATTTAGGAGAAAAAGCTATGTTAGACAGTATCCAGAACATTTGGTTCAACAAGCATTTACGAGCTGCAGCCAAGCAGAAAGTCCGTACCTGTATGATATGTTGTCAGTTTAATCCAGGTAAAAATGTCCCGGTGGAACAAGGTGGATTCCAGCCCCCTGACCACCCTTTTGAAGTCCTCCAGATGGATTATATTCAGATGGAGCGATGTCGAGGTTTCAAGTATGTCCTTGTAGTTGTATGCGCTTTGTCCAGGTGGACAGAAGCATATCCAGTCCCGGATTACACGGCCGCGACCACTGCCAAGCAGTTGGTTCGTGAGTTCTTCCCCCGTTATGGACTCCCTAGAGTCGTATATTCTGATAACGGTCAGCCATTCTCATCTGAACTCATGAAGCATGTTTCCCTGTTGTTAGGGTACCAGTGGAAGTTCCATTGTGTACGCCATCCTGAAGCAGCCGGTCTCGTAGAGAGACATAACCAGACCCTGAAAATCCGTATTGCAAAAGTGTGTAAAGAAAAAGGTGTGGACTGGCTAGTAGCTCTACCAGTCGCTTTATTTTATATGCGCATGGTCGCACATTCCAGATCAGGTCTGTCCCCGTATGAGGTCGTTTTCGGCCGCCCCCCTAACATGTGGGGTACTCCTAGACCCCGAAGTATTACCGATGTTTCAAGTAATATGCTGACAGATTACCTAGCTTCCTTGATGTCTGCCCTCAACTCATGTCGTTCACAGGTTGCCGCCGCATTTCCAGACAATACCGAGGTGGCACCGCATGAAATCGTTCCAGGATCCATGGTGATGGTCCGCAACTTTGACAGATCAAGTCCGCTGGAGCCTCGTTGGAAAGAGCCCCGACAGGTCCTCCTCACCACCCGTACAGCCGTGAAGTTGGAAGGACGCAAAGGCTGGGTGCACCTTTCTCATATTAAACTTTTTAATGGACTGAAACCCGTCTTAAAGAACATTTCCCAGGATTTGAAGGATTGCCAAAGCATTGTTCTCAAGGACTGTCCCGCAAAAGACATTGCTACAACCCCTCCCCTGTTAGAGAAAACTCCACACCAGGAGTATAAACAGAAACTCCGGTCTAGTAAAATAAGTCAGTCAGTTTGATTGTCTAAGTCCTCCCCTAGGTGAAACGGTTAGACTGTTTCTGACATGTATAAAATAGACCCCCATAGTGAGAGAGTTAGTCAAAACTCAATCCGATGTATCGTTTTTCTATGTTTCATATTGTTTTTCAGCCTTATGATTTCCTGCACTAGTTATGCATTTTATCTGTGTTTCTCAGTTTCACATGTAAATAAGTCTGCTAATGCTACAGTAGAGCACACGTTTAGTGATCTGCCTCCTCATGAACTCTCTTACCGCCTCGCCATGCGTAATAACTCATTTATCCGCATGTTACATTACTCACACCAGACCAGCAATGCCACTAATTGTTGGGTGTGTGGTCGACTCCCCCCTTTCCAGATACCGAAGGGAGTTCTGCCACTTTTTCCTTATCCATTTTCACATAATGGGTCGTGTGGAGCATGGTCGACGTTAACGTCATCCTCAACAGATATGTCTTTTCTTAACAGTACATGTTTTCCAGACAAGCAAGGTCTTCCCCACAGAACAGGTTTAGATCTAGAAAATGAAGTGTATAATTTAGGTAATTATTCGTCGAATTTCATGGTCTTGAATGTTCAGTCTGATACTACTCCAGACTTACCTGCTATTTCAGTACTACCAGTCAAAGGCGAATTATGTGTCCGAAATAAGGGTTCCATACACGTGGGACATAGTGATTGTACTACTATTGTCAAGTATAGTGACAGTGGGAAATCTATTTTCAAAGCTTCACGTCATTCTTATTTTATTTGTGGTCAAACCGCATATGTTCGTCTGCCCCTCGATTGGGAGGGAACCTGTTACATTGCCTTCCTACTGCCACCTGTTTTCCTAGCCCCACCTGATTATCATAGAAATACACATCTAGTACACATTAGACATAGAAGGGAGTCCCCAATTGTCGATTATACTGAAACTGCTCTAGAACAGTATACAGATTTCAACAGAGGTTTCTTCTTCTTTATAGGACCTATCCAGAATAGTAAACTGATCCGTAGGTTAACCAGAACCCTCGAAGCTGTAGTAAATGAGACTGCCTCTGCTCTAGGTAACTTAACCGAAGAGCAATCTGCTATGAGATTTGTCGTTTTACAGAATCGTCTCGTCCTTGACGTCATACTGGCCGATAGGGGCGGGGCCTGTAGAGTCATCGGATCTAGTTGCTGCATTTTCATTCCAAATAACGCGCCGTCTGTTTATTCAGCTATAACCAGACTCCATAAAATTGCCCATCTGTTACACCAAGATCCAGGCACCTGGACATGGTCCGGTTGGTTCTGGAATATAATTTCCGCATGGGGATGGAAAATATTGTCCTTTCTAGGTATTGCAGTAGCGATCATATTCAGCTGCTGCCTCTGTATACAATGTGGCCCTGCGATTTGCGGCATTTGTGCTACCTCTTGTATTCCTAGTCCCAAGCCCCGTTCTAAATCCCGTTCCAGGATAATTCGAGACGAGCAAATGATACTGTATGAAATGATAGATGGTATCATGAATATTGATGTTTCCTGATGGAAACGTAGTGACAAGGAGGGAATGTGGAAAAGTAAATTTTGCCATGTTCTGTGTCCCTACGTGTCATCCATCATATGTTATGTGTGCATGATTAAATATGCATATGCATTCCTCATGTCCGATTAATGACGCAATTACAGTTGTGTCCACCTCTAGTATGCCAGTTTCCAGTCCTCGTGAATACTACGAATATCAGGCCTATGTAAAGCTACGTTGCCACGTTTCTCAGTGTGCACGTTATTCCATTGTAAAGTCCCCGTTTCTAGGCCTCAAAAGGGCCTGGACACCAGAGTCAGCTCCTGTCTCCTGAAGCCTCGCTGAGGAGCGATACAGCCCCCACCTGTATCCTCGACCCTTCACTTACTTCCTGCCTCGCAGTGCCCGGCCCAGCCTGGCTCAGTCTCTGAGTCTGCCAAGAATATGTTATGATTCCAGTTATCAGTTCAGTCCTCCTTCTCTGCATTCCTAAGCTACTGAACTGCATCAATAGTTTCCGTCATTGTCTAGCCTTCACGTCTCCACGTTAGAGAAATACTGCATTTAATGGTCATTTAATATTCTTCATCACGCACTACATGTAGAATAATGCATGGTCCAGTCTTAGAATCAAGTTAGCCTTTCCCCTCCTGACTTCTAGTTTATATCAACATGTTCTCTAAACATCAGATACTAGATACTGTTTAGGTACATGTCGCCCTGACTTTCCAGACTTTCCAGACTTCAGTCTCTGCTCCTAGCACAGAGTTCATAGCCCCCAGCTTCTCCTAGTGGTACGTCATTGCTAGTTTGCGCGCACCATCAGGTTAGAGGTCCCGGCTCCTTAGGTAGCCCCCTCCATGGTTTCCGCCCCATTTATGACATATTCTGTTACGTTTGCATCACATGTCTATGTATACGCCCAGTTACACCTACTTTCGCCCTTATCTTTCGCGACTGCTACGCGTCACGCCTTCTGCTCCACCCACTGCTACGCCTACTGCAATGTAATGCTATGTGGTTGCGTTATGTATATATGCTCATGTATTGTTATTAAAAGTCAGCGCGCTCATCCCAGATCCAGCCCCAGCAGCTGCTGGGCCCTGCCATCCTATTCCTATGCAGGTTGTCCTGTTCCTGTCCTTATGCTGTATTAAACCTGCAAAACTCCTACTACCTCGAATCTTGACTCTTATTTATTGAGCTATCTGTTATGATATATGTCTAGTCAAAAATAGGGTATTATTTATTTATTTACCACAAGTGTCCACCGTAATAACCGGATATATGCTGTGCTTGCAGTTGCAATACAAACTATTGCTACTATTCATGGTAGTATTGGACAAATTTACAATTTCTTTTCCTTGCCTTCCCTACACTGGAACGGACGTGCGGGTGCGGTGTTACATGCTCTTCAAGGTAACACTTAGTTCATCCAGTGACCATCTACTCTCTCTAGATACACATGTGCTATCTAAGAGTCAGATAATACCATGCTCCAGGCATCCATCCATTCAAAGTATATGCACACATACAGTTTATGTTTCACCCACCCAGGCTGTTGTCCTTCCACCCATCCTTGCTTCATCATTGACCCAGCCATGCACCATACCATATTCTTTCCTTCCCAGCCACCTCGGGGGCCAAGCAAACACATATCATTCTTCTTTGCCAGCCATCATAAAATTTCTCGTCCTTCCACACTTACTTACACCCTTCTTTCGCTTTTCGAATATATAGCTTACCTGTGCCCGCCACCACCGTGTCAACCCTCACAGGCACATTGGTGTTGTCCAGCACTCGCACCGCCTCCTCCCCAGAAGAGTTGTCCTCCTCATCCACCACCTCCGCGCTGGCCCCGCCACCAGATGTTCCACCTACAAAGTACATTTTTAGAATGTTAGAATACACCACTCACTACTGTATAATATTTGGTCGAGGAGGAATAAAGAAAGTTAAAAAAAACAAAATACAATGTAATAATTTGTAACTGTATACTCTACAGTAAAAATGTCCCTTTTTTCAGGGAAGGCTGTTGTCTTGCTGCACTTTTTGTCACAACTGATGAATGCTTGCTTTTTATTTTTAACACACAACACTTTTTCTCCTAACAGAAGCTTGACTTCTAAGAACACGATCAGGGTCAAGCTCAAGTTCAAACCAGGTGAGAGCTCAGCTCGACCACAAGAAATGTGTCCAATTAATCGTTAGCACTAAGCACTTTTCCATTTTCAGTTAAACGTTTACTTTTATGACAAAGTTGATTTTAATAAATGTGTTTAGTTTTAATAAAGCTTTTAAACTTAAATAGACTCTGTGGTTTTTGGTCCTCCAGACTAGAGTGGATGAGCTAAAGGTTTTGGAATTTTTGCAAGCATGAGTGCCTCTGACACTTCTTGACTGTGACTCCGTACTCTTGCCCTGCGTAGGATAATCTAATGATCATTGGGGATCAATTATCGGTGACTTAGGGAGCTAAATGACTCTGCCACACTATCTAGTCAGTAAGGAGATTGGGGGTTCTTCAAAGTCTGATATCACTGAGGTATGTGGAAAGAAAGTCTACCTGCGCCTATTATAATTGATAAACAATGCACTATTTAGTGTTCATAGTTCGGTTTGTGCAGATTTGTCCCTGCAACAGTGGTAGAATGGATTGTCCTTCTATCCAAAACAAAAGTAAAGTAGTATCTTATTCTTTCTTGGTGGTCATTCACCTTTTTATTGTTGGCAATTGTCAAAGCATAAACATTTAGAAGACTTGAAAAGACATTATGGACAATCCCAGAGGACTGCACTCAGTGCATAGAGCTATTGCTGACTAGAATGGGAGTCGAATGGAATTGCCAAATGTGCAATCTTAGTTAGCTACACAGACAGACTAATAAGAATAATCTAGTAATACCACAGGAAGTCATAGTCGAGGCAGGATAAGAATTTAGATCCAGTCTACAAGAAGATCAAAGACGATTTAGAAAAAATCGAATGAGGAACGCTAGGAAAAAATAGGTACTCTTTATTAAAATTAAAACTTACTGGGGCCAGCAAAGGAGCCCTCGCCTGCCCGATCCTGGCCTGCATCCTCCTGAACAGCACCCTCCTCCTGTGTCCTCTTGCCCTTGGGGGGAGCTGATGTACAACATGAAAGAAAGAAAGACCAGAAAACATGGATGAGATTTGTCAACCAAATCAAACATTTCAAAAGAACTATAACAAAATATTTTTGAGAAATAGCAAATAGATAGACAACTATTCCACGGGATATATTGACCTATCTCATGTGGTATACTATGTTATTCGTATTGCCTGATTTGCGGACCGTTGACTTTCAAAGTTCCTATGTAACTCAATAAACAGACTACTAAAAAGGTTTGCCTAGGCCTGGCAGGCAGCAGTCCGCAGCACGCAAAGTGACAGGCAAAGTCCATCCTGCTTGCAGATCAGCGAATACTCAAACTATCAATCCACCGACCACCACCACTATTTCTTCTTATAGCCATGTGTCTAAAGGAAGGACTGGACTTCAGTCTGTTGGGGCTGATTTAGAAGTCCCTTGCGGCTCATTTTCCTCCATTGTTGCGTGCCTTTTGTGACGCAGCAGCAGAACAAAAGAGTCGCCATGGTGCGACGTATATATTAAAAAAAACGCATATGGGAGATGCATCACATTGTAAAGCCCTGCGCCATCAGGGGGCGTTCCGGCGCAAGGGAGGGCGTTCCTGCGCAGGAACGAATCCTAAAAGTGGGTGAGGGAAATCTACAAGATGTCAATCAGTCACTTTTAGGACAATGATGCGTGACTCAAACCCTGCGCCTGCTTGAAGCCGACGTACGGCTTGATGCAGCATTGGGGAGATAGGGCACCCCAGAGCATTGCTGGAGCTGCGCCATCGTTGGCACGCAACTCCAGCAATGCGCCGCCTTTACGGCACAGATGCGTAAGGCTTCTGTGACGTTTTGGGCCAATGGGTGGTGGTGGCATGGCGCACAATTACTGCTGCATCCCTGCTACTTTGCAGGGATGCGCCGGTAATTGAAAATATGACCCTTAGTGTCTAGCATTACGCAGTTCTTATCTTTACACTACACTAATACATAATTTCTCAGGCCAATGAAATGAACACAAAATACAAAACAAATAAGCATAGTAGCAAGCAAGGCTACTGAGAAGGAGAGCATTGCACCTGAAATGCATAGAAGATTTTGAAATATAATTTACCTACAATGTAATCGGCAGCATTATTGCTCTTGGTAAAGAACAAAGATTTGCAAATAACAGAGCCGGATAAAACAGAGTAGTGATGAATAGCTACTACTACTCACCAAGCCCGGGGACCTCTACGCCGAGCGCGTCCAGCAAGTCCCGTTCCCGGTCCATGACATCCGTCCAGCGGTGGGTGGCCTGGTTATAGGTGCGCCGGACCCCAGAGAGCTTAAACATGGCCCGGCACACCTTCTCCCACCGCTTCCGGCGCTCCCGGATGCCATAGCCGGTTGCGATCTTGCCGCCTCCCAGGATGGTCTTGGGGAGGCGGCGCTGGACGTAGAAGATTAGTGCGGCCACCTCCACCGCGCTAAAGATCTCCCGTGGCACCACTTGCTCCCCCCTCAAACGCCCGCACGGGAGCCGGGCACGAGGTGCGGGACCCTTCCCCTTCTCAGGGTGCTTCCCGGCTCCCTTTACCATGGTCTGGGCAGAAATAAAGTTAAATGATAAAGAAGAAATAGAATAGTGAAGAAGAAAAGAAAAGAGTTTAAAAAAGTAGTTTAAAATTAACTAAAAGTAGCAGAAAACACAAAAATATAGAGCTAGAAAAATAGAGGGATAGATAATAAGTAAAATAGATCAAATAAACTTCAAACAAGCAAAGGATGGCAGAGATTCAGAGAGGATACAGAAAGCATGCCCAGAACCATAGCAATGAATGAGAAACAAGATGGCCGCGCCCATTCACGACCGCGTGGGTAAGTTCGCGCGAGATTTTCCTCGCGATCACGTGCGAAATTGTACTAGCGAGCAGCACACTTTGGGAGATTACACATAGCGGCCGGAAACGGAATGACATCACGCAAACAAGATGGCCGCGCCCGTGTACGATCGCGTGGGTAAGTTCGCAAACGTATCACTACAAGCGCCTTGCGAACATGCAAAAAATCACGCGAACATACACGCCGCAAAAATTAATGTATTCGCACGCATTCGCGGCTTCCGAAATCGATCTCGCACGGATTCGCGCCCCGCGAATAGCGCGAAATTGCAGAAAAATTATTTTTGCTAAACTGAAAGCAATCACCAGGTGCAAAAGTTCAAACTTAACATTAGTAACCATTCACTCTAGTGCTTCCTGAGGGGCCCCTCCAGAGTTCAGTTGCCTATTTGTAACCATTGTATGACCCTGCTATGACCCAAACAGCAGGCTCATAGAATAGCTACAAGTAGACCATAAAGGTCCTGTGAAAAAAAATAGCACTGCAACAGAAAGCAAATTACAGATAAGGAAGGAAGCAGGTGCCAGCCAGACTGAAAGTTTCAAAATTACTGACACATTAATCACCCCCAAATTAATTCATGGCAGTTGAAGAAGGGCAGATGTGCTTGCTTTCACTGCAACAGAAAGCAAATTACAGATAAGGAAGGAAGCAGGTACCAGCCAGACTGGAAGTTTCAAAATTACTGACACATTAATCAACACCAAATTAATTCATGGCAGTTGAAGCAGGGCAGGTATGGTTGCTTTTTTTCACCCCCATAATATACAGTGATAAACAAACCTAATGGGTGGCAGTGAGGATGTACCAGAGGGTGGCATGGGTGTACCAGAGGGTGGCAGTGGTGAAACAGAGGGTGCTGTGAACCTGTGATGATAAACCAGACGTAGAAACAACATAGTCGCGGCCGTTGCGAGCCGAAAAGTAAGTTCGCAATTGCAAAATGGTCCACAAATCCTCGCGAACGCGCGCCAACACATAAAACGTAAAAATCCGCAAATCCGCGAGAGTTCGCGTATTTTTGCGGATTGCGAATCCGTAAATACGCAAATTCGCGTACGCGAGATCCGCTAGATCCGCCCATGCTTACTTACATACAGCCCCCTTTGTTGTACAAAGGTTCCTGTGTTTGCCACTTACTTTTGTTCCATTTCTATTGGCTGTAGCATACTAGTTCCTGTTGTTACTCTTATGTGTGTCTCTTATCAGTGTCCAGAGACCCAAGTACTGTATTCATCTGCTTTGTGGGACATTTTTTAGGTCAAGCCTAGGCAGCGCTTGCACTGTCTCTAAGATCTGCAAGTGCCCCTTGTTAACTACTTCCAAACTACTCATTTTGCCTCTGCAGTACTGCCAATTACCGAAGGGCTCTGCCGCTGCATATACCTTGCAGGCCTGGGTCACTTTCATGCTCTGATTGAGCGTGCACGCCACCGTTCTCCCGAGGCACAAGCAGGGACCTTCTTGCTGGCTCCTGTATTCTTTGTGCCGTCTCCCGTGCCCCCTAAGTCAAAGCAGGCATCCACATTTGTGGATGCAGACTCCGCCGGATCTATGACAGAATATTGACAGACAAAATATCGACCTACAGAAACATCGACGTTGGAATATCGAAGGCAAGTATATCGACATCCTATCTACAACATGGTAAGTATAAAAATATCGAACCAAAAATATCGATGTTAAAAATATCGTAATTAAAAATATAGTTTTATATCTGTTAAAAAATAATGTGTAAAATAAAGTAAATAATACTTATAAATAATATAAACATTGTTAAAAATATTTAGTAGTGTTTAAAATTAATAAATAATAGATATATAATAATATAACATTAATTAAATACATATGTAAAATATATATTATATTTGTACTTAATAATACATTTTAATAATTACTTTTATTACTTATAAATTGTTTAAAAATACTATAAATTACAAATAGATCTCCACACATAAAATAATTACATAAAAAAGTAAATAATTATTTTTAATAAATTAAAAAAATTAAATATACTTTTATTATTTTTAAAATTAATAACATAATACATTATCTAAATTCATTCTAAATAATAAATAAAACTACTATTTAAAGTCCAAAAAAACTACAGTATTAAAAACATTGGATAGTGTAAAACGTAAAATTACTATTCCCACTCCAGAAAATGCAAAATTAGGGAAAACGCTGTATAGCATAGAGATAAAAATGACTATTACCACTCCAGAGAGTGAAACAGTAAAGAAAACATTGGATAGCGTAGGGGTAAAAATTACTATTCCAACTCCAGTGAGTGCAACAGTAGGGAAAGCGCTGGATAGCGTAGGGGTAAAAATTACTATTCCAACTCCAGAGAGTGAAACAGTAGGGAAATTGCTGGATAGCGTAGGGGTAAAAATTACTATTCCAACTCCAGAGAGTGCAACTGTAAGGAAAGCGTTGGATAGCGGGTGGGTAACAATTACTATTCCCACTCCAGAGAGTGCAACAGTAGGGAAAGCATTGGATAGCGTAAGGGTAAAAATTACTATTCCCACTCCAGAGAGTGCAACTTTAGGGAAAGCGTTGGATAGCGTAGGGGTAAACATTACTATTCCAACTCCAGAGAGTGAAACAGTAGGGAAAGCTCTGGATAGCGTAGGGGTAAAAAATACTATTCCCACTCCAGAGAGTGCAACAGTAGGGAAAGCTTTGGATAGCGTAGGTGTAAAAATTACTATTCCAACTCCAGAGAGTGCAACAGTAGGAAAGCGTTGGATAGCGTAGGGGTAAACATTACTATTCCCACTCCAGAGAGTACAAAAGTAAGTAAAGAATTGAATACCATAAAAATTAAATATAACATACTTAGAAATAATTTTTATATTTAAATGTATTAATATTTTAATTGTTAAATAACTAAACATCATTGCAAAATACCCATTAATATTAAAAAAAACAGATTTGAATAAATAATTAACAATAAATTAACAATAAATATCAATTAATCAATAATAGTTACCAAATAATAAATATTAAGCAATAAAATACTGTAAAAACAAAAAAAATATGATTTAATTGATTACCAATTTAAAAACATTAAACACTAACATTATTTTTATACCAAAAAAGACTTTTATAACACATTACCAATTATTTACAAATAATTTCCAATCAAATTTTTTTAATTACCAATTAAATGAATTAATTACCAATTACTGAAATTAATTACAAATTAAATACATTAATTACCAATTACAAACATTAACTACCAATTACAAACAATCATTACCAATTAAATAAATTAATTACAAATATTATTTACCAATTAAACAATTTATTAACAATTAAAATTATTAATTGCCAATTAATAATTAATTAAAAAGACATAAATTATCAGTACCAATAAATAAAAATAATTCATTACTTAATTACAATTAAAATACTTCCCAGCCAATTTCCCTATAAACCCACAACCCGCTACAGAACTTAAACGCAAAAATTGATTACAATTAATTTATAATTCCTAAAAAGTAATAATTAATTTAATATAATTAAATTACTTCCCACCCTATTCCCCTATAAACCCACAACCCGCTCCGGTAATAAAACATAAAATTGACTTAAAAATAACATTATAAATATATGAAAATAGTTCACATATAACTTAAAACAAGTAAAATACTTAACAAAAAACATATAGCACATACATATTATATACATACTAAAATACATAACAATTGTACAAATATCGATATTAGTAACATCGAAATTACTAACATCAATATATTTGATATCGATATTACTGACTTCGATATTACTTACATCGATATAAAAAAATCGATATTACGTACCTTAGTGTCGATATTCTGTCCAACGATATTCTTGACATCGATATTCTTTACCTTCGATATTTCTAACTCGATATTTGTGTAGGTCGATATTTACAACTCGATATTTTGACTGTGTACCGACTCCGCCATGTGCTGAGGGATTCCCTGAGACTGGCACAACCGTAATGCCTATCTTCCAATCCCACTGAATGAAATTTGTTGCCCTAAAATGTTGATGATTTTTTTTTAAGAGTACTCTGTTTTCCTCAAGAAGGTGGTCTCTGACTTCCAGTGCCTTCCCTGAATGTCTCTCAGGTACGGGCTGCCTGCTGTTCCTTTCACGGACAGAAAGCTTTTCATAACTTAGCACCACCTCTGACATTCAGGCACCATAAGTATTTGCCAGGGGAGATGATAGACGAAGGACGTTGAGGGATCGTTTAAAACCAAATGAGCCACAGCGAGAGCCTGGCACCAGTCTGCTGCTCCATTTTCTCCCCTAAATTAACTTACTCCAACAAGGCTCAGCACAGCACTTTCTTCAGCCTGCCCTGTGCTTTCTTGGCTTCATGTTTTATTCCTGAAAATATACATAGCCTTGATGTCAACACAAACACTTGACCTGTCTTATAACAGGAACTTATGTTGCACAACTATTCACCAAGTTCCAACCTACAACAAAAAACAGCGTATTACTATCACATAGACGACACCTAATGCATCTACTAATGCTTGTTTCTCTGACTCAGGATCCATGTATAGTTCATTTATGGAGACCACAGATGGGTGTTTGTCTACCTACGTTAAACTAAGGTAGTAGAAAAGTCAGACCCTTAGACACCTTTGCATTTTTTCAGAACGTCAAAAGGGGTAGGTATTGGCAGTTAGTAGCCCACTAATATTCTGAAATTCGCTGTTAAACTACAAACACAATCTAATACTGCCCTGTGGGCAATGGGTACACGAGAAAAAAACTGGAATCTTAAACTAATCCTAGGTGAGAGAATGGGGAATGTCCACGAAAATATGATATGGATTTATCAATTCCCCATATAAATCCCTAAACCCGGTGGGGCCTCATGGTACCAGTTGTAACTCCTGATAAATCTGCACCACGGTGGTAACAGTACAGCTGATATTGTCACCCCATGGAGTGCACTTATAGCTTGCTCAGCATCAGGCCACTCGTAATAAGGGCCTCAGTATTTATGCTCTGCTTGGAGACACCTTTATGTACACAAAGAAACTGTCTTTCATTCACTTTCATATTCTTACACTCTTGTTTGTGCTAATCCAACCTTCCTGGGTAGCTTGATTCCGGTCCAGGGAAGACATGGCTTGGCAGTTCAGGATGGACTGTTCCCATGAGGCACAGGGTCAGACTGATTTGCATATGGCCATGTCTGAACTGGGGTGGCAGAGTGAGCTAAAGAACGGTGATGGATTAAAGCCAGATCAGTTACTGGGGATGAGTGTTTGTATTGTCAACGCTCCGTCCATCACCACCTTTGTTTTTTCTCTAATCCAACCAAGACCTTCTACCTAAAACTGGAAGCATCATACTCCTGTATGCATATTCAAAGGCAGATTTTACCGGTGAGGCAAATATTCCCACTAAAAAGAACTTCAACTTGTGCTGTTCCTACAAGGGGAGTACACACCACCACTAGTAAATCATATCAAATATGATGTAGCAGCATCTATCTTATATGAGAGGCGAACACCCGGGCGGTACACTTGAGAAAATAGGCAGCTGCCTCCGCTGGTCTATGTGTATTTCTTTGCTGCTAATTTTATTTATTTTAGTCTGGAATATTACTATTGCATAAACCACATCCAACAGTGAGCAGCAGGTGGCTCTAAAATAAGTTAGGGTAAGACAGAAGCTTTCAAATATAAGCCAATTGTAGTGGGTCATCTTTTTATTGTATTGTAAGTTGAGTTTGAGATAAGAAGAGGGGATTGTGGAAACCCTCTGCCATTTTCTGTAAATATGCAAGTGCCTCTTCAAGTGCCTGGAAAAAAGATTGCCATCTACTCTGTAGTGCCTGAAAAGAATAATGATGTATATTGTCTATTTACTTGATGTATTTACTATTGTAAGTGCTACAATCAGCTTGTAGTCCCCTCACCCCACTTTGCAGGGTTGGGGGGGTGTACAATGGAATTAATTAGCTACGTAAGTATTAATGAAGTTATGTGATGTACATCATCATCAGTGAAAGGCCAGGTTCAGGGAAGTAATGAAGTCGATTGGTACATGCATAATTGGGATTCTGAGATGTCCTGTTACATTCACTGATGAGATTGCCTGTGTGATAGACCTGGGTCTTTCTGAAGGTCATCACCAAACCATGTGCCTTTCCCTCAGCTATATGTGCGCATCCATTTTTGTTGGCTTAGGACTCTGTGCACTTTACCACTGCCAACCAGTATTGTAGTGCATGGGCTCTCTCCTTAAAACATGGTAAAGTTGGTGCATAACCAATTGGTCCGTTTCCTCCAAGCCATAGTTTTTTTTTTGCTGGTCAAATGGAATTATCCCTTGAGGTTCAAATAGGCAGCCAATCCATTTACACCCCCCTAATGCTGGCGCCGAAAATGATCAAACTGACGCCCCGGAGTGAACTCTGGGTTAGTGTCATCTGGGAAGGGAAAGTTGTCAGACTTGCTTTAACCACCACTGCATCCCATACTCGATAGACAGAGCTCGCGACAGGGGAAGAGAAGAGTCTCCAGGCCCTGTGTCTCCTAGGAAGCCACTGTTCCTTCCGGATATGTGAGCCAGCCACTGCCTGGTCCATGAAGCACCAATGTTTCTCAGTGAGCGGTCTGCTCCATTCCACTAAGAACCGTAGTTATGAGGCATGGTAATACAGCAGGAGGCAAGGCAGTGGGCTACCGCCATCATGTGTTCAATCAGGGAATTGTAAGCGTGCTACTCACCCGTGAGGGTCTCAAGGTTCTAAGGGGGGATCCGCAGATCTGTTTAGCCGAAGAGCCAGGTCGTGAGGGTCTTCCTGAAGGTAATCAGGGAGGGGGTGGGTCTGATGTCTGCCGGTAGCTCGTTCCAGGTCTTGGCTGCAATGTGAGAGAAGGATCTTCTGCCTGCTCTGGCTCTGTGGATGCACGGGGTTTCGGCCAGTGCGAGGTTGGATGATTGGAGGTTTGGAGGTTTCTTTTGGGTAAGTTCAGTCTGCTAGCCAGCAGAAACTCTGGAGTGAAAACGCCCCCATTTGGTCCAAGCGTTGGCCAGAGCGGTCGAGGTTGTTGTACATGACCAAATTTAAGTCACCCTGATCAATATAGCAGCATCTGAAGTCTGAAGTAAGGGCGAGAGAACGTTCATGATGAAGGCTTCTTGTTGGCCAGTTGGAGCATATATGTTTGCTAGGATGAATTGGAAGGTACCCAGATAAAGTCGATAGGCGAGAAATTGTCCCTTCATCTCGTAACTTTGGAGATTGTCACTCCTAAACCACGAGGAAAACAAAATAGTTACTCCCTCCCCTTTTTTTGAGGAATTGGTGAACCACAGCTGTCGTGGAAACCAGCTAGATTGCATGCGGTGTACATCCTTAGACAATAAACGTGTTTCTTGGAGTAGGCAAATATCACTGTCAGACCGATCTAGGAGGGAGAGAAATGCTTTCTGTTTAGTAGGGTTGTTACGGCCTCTAACATTGAGGCTTGTGACAGAGACAGTAGAGAGAAAAAGGGGGGGATCATTCAACATCTGCCACACCCCCGGATAAACAGGAGGAGCCCCATGTGCCGCCCCACACTTACTGCCGATCTGGTCTGCATTGATGGGCCCAGAGGCCGATTCCTCTCCCACCTCAGGTGTCCTGGGGACGCAGCCTCCGCCAAAGACTTGGCCTGCAGTGCTCCTGGATAGAGCCACTCATCTCAGCCAGGGTCTACACAGGGGGCCCCAGATGCAGTTTACACCATCACACAGGAAGGGATAGGTGCGAATTGGCAGATATTCAGTACTCTACTTCGACATCCGCCGTCTTGCCATCAGGTACAGCCGGGCAGTTCCCCAGGTCGCGGTCACAGGAGCAGAATTAGAACTGCAAAGAGGGGGTCAGCAGCATCGTCAGGTACTAGGGCAGAGGAAGGTGTCCTCAAGTGATCGGTGTAATCAGGCAGAGCAGGCAGGAAGGGCGCTGTATCACTCTAAATAATCGGCAAGGACGGAGAGACTGGAAAAAGTGTATCACCCATCTGTCATCTTGGTCACACACCCCTTTTATCACAGTTTATAACCGTAATTTCCAGACGGGAAGAGATGACCAGATGTTGCTTGGTGTCTCTGGAATCCTAATTTAAAATCCTAATTCATGGTGAAGTTAAATTTTAAATTAGCATTCTGAAAATGCCACTTTTAGAAAGTTGGATTTTCTTGTCTTAGCCATTTAGTGCCTGTAACCTGTCTCATGGTCAAATTACTGAGTGTGGGTGTCAGTTGGACTTTATTTATTCCACCTAGACAGCCACACACAATGGGAGCTTAGGTATGCCTGGAAGGGCCATCACTGGCAGGATCGGAGGGTGGAGCTGGGCACAGCCCCACAAACACTTTAATATGCTTTAATCTCCACTTACACTTTAATACACTTTAATCTCCTCACAAAGGGCTGCACACCCCATATAGTTATTCTGGAGCCAGAGCAGGGAAGTCAGTGCATCTGTGCACTTCAAAGGCATGCCTCTAGAAGCTTCTCCCCACTTTAAAGGCACAACTGCATATAAAAGAAGCACCTCAGACACCAACTATTCAGTACTTTTCTGGACCTGTGAATACTCTGCCAAGAACAAGGACTGCTGTGCTAGGAACACAAACTGCCACTCTAAAGGATTTGCTCCCCTGCTGTGCTGACCTACTGCCTGCTGCTCTCTTGCCTGGAGAAGAAGACCTGGACCTGCAACTTCATCTTGAACCTAAGACCCCAAAGTGACTCAGAGGGCTAGCTCCTGGCCCCTCTTCAGTGAGTTCCTGACCCTGAAGTGGTGCCTCTTAGGTCCTGAACGCCAGTGTGATATTCGAGCTTTTGAAATCAAGCTTTTGGGCTCTTCGTATCTGCAACCGGGACCGTTCGCACCCGAACAGTGCCGCCTGCTCTGAAAATCAGAGTGAGCTGCTGCAAGTACCTCTATTCACACAGCATCACCGACAGCCCGCAGAGAACCGCCAATGTGAAGCTCCAGCTGCAACACTTGGCCTGCTCTTCACACCATGCTGACTGAACGCATGATGCTCTCCTTGCTTCTCACAACCCTCTCCAACATGAACAGGGCTCTTGGCACAAAGCTTGAGAAGGTAAACCTTTAGCAAGACTAATCTGGGTCTATCCGGTCCACACTCTATTGTGGTCGGTGTGAAATTTTGAATTTGACCGGGTTCCAGCACGACCAGATTAACACGGTTGGTGCTTTATGCTTTTTGGTACTATATTGCAGTATAATCTTTAAAAATTCATAACTCAGACTCTACTGATTGTATCATTACCTTTTCAGTCTTGTTTTATTTATTACATTTTGCTTATTTTCCAACCTGGCGTGGGATCTTTTTGTGTGGTGTTTTATCTGTTTTATTGCTTAAAGTGTTGCACAAATACTTTACACATTGCCTCTAAGTTAAGCCTGACTGCTCTGTGCAAGCTACCAATGCATGAGCACATGTTAATTTGGGGTGCGCTCGAGCCTCACCCTGACTAGGATTGTGGTTGCTGCTTGACCAGGGCTCACACCCCAGTGAACTAGTAACACAATTTCCGACACTGTGATGATAGGGAATGGTCTTAGAAACCTGTGTGGCCAGCCATATGCAGAAGATGTGGGTGGATTGCACCTGGAGATAGTGGAGTACCAACGTAATGTGCAACCTACTCAAAAGGCAGGGCACAAGTCGGAGGTACAGGCGGGTAGACATTGTCCACCCACTATTTTTACAGTGTGGACGTCGTATACCCTGCCAAGAAAGTGGGTCCCACTAAAATATGTTGAATTTATCCCGGTGTAGGTTTCAGACACTGGGACACATTCAGCAATGCCTGTATGTGGTCTACTTTTGCTCTGAGACACAACGGCGAAGCGAGGAGAGGGTTTTCTTATATTAAAATCCACCTAGCACAAAACAAATGCCAAAGTTAAGGAACCATCATGCCTCCTTTTGTTCGAGCATTGTGGCTGGGAACTGTCTGGAGCCCCTCACATAAATGCAATGCGGGGAAACAAAAGCACACAGCTTTTCACTTCACAGGAACTAAAGACGCTTTTAAAGTTGTTCAGTTCCTGTATATAACAGATATGCATGCACTCTAGGAATTGCAGATGTGTTGGTCTGTCCCAGTATTTACACAAATAATAGTATTGACAATAAATCAAATATGTGTATGTCAATGTAAAGATGTGCTACATATGACAGTGAGGATTACAAGGTAGAGGAGCCACATTTTCTTAACCATTCCCTATCAAACATTCAGACCGCAGAGCTTTTACTATATACTTTTCCAAATGTAACTTCCTTTTCAGTCGTAAAAAAAAACTTTTGGATCTAGTGAACGCCCCCAATAATTCTTAGTCCCCCTTCGAACTTCCATGGAAAAATCCTAATGAAGAGGCTTTCACATCATGAACTTTAGTTGTAAGATCGGTCTTAGACAAAGACCCTCTAAAAAACAATATAATACCATAACTGTAAATATAAATTGTAAATACAAGTGGTTTACCTGTTTTCAGTAAAATCCTTTGAAATCAACACTACCAAAAAAGAAGTTATCTCCAATTGGCACCTGTCATGTTATGGAATAGCAGTCACAGCATCAGTATCAATTCCTCAGTAATGGGCATTGTAGATTGACTGGGATTGTCTATCAAGTATCATCAAATATTGTCTGGCACACTATGGGGTCCATTAGGATGGCGGGCGGACAACCCGCCTGAAGGGCGGGGGTCCCACCATTGGCATTAGGATGCGCCCGCCACAGTGGCGGGCGCATTCCTCAAGTTAACATTGTGGCGCACGCATTTGCATAATCGAAGCGGCAGGCACCGCGCGGTGCCTGCCGCTGCAATCATGCAAATGCAGGGGGGTACCACAGGTACCCCCCGTGTGCCACCCCCCTTTGGCCATCACTCTGGGGGCCCACAGGGGGCCCCCGCAGCAATCACCGCCTGCCTTTCCGTGGCGGCATTGCCGCCGCGGAAAGGCCCCGAATTTCAGGCATCATAATATGGCTGGCGGTGTCCATTGGACACCGCCACCATATTATTCCATCACCGCCGCGGTCGCAAGGCGACCGCGGTGGTAAAGTGGCAGACGGTCTTTCCGTCCGCCTCTGTGCCCTCCGCCATCCTAATCTGGCGGAGGGGAAAACGAGAGTGCTTGTCGGGCGGATTGCCTCCGCCAGGGTGGCGGTGGCCACCACCACCCTGGCGGAGGCAATCCGCCCGACATACTAATGGACCCCTATATGTGTGTGCACAGGGGGCTTCTGTGGGTGTGAAGGACTCGCCGTCTCCCTGCTTATTCAGCGCCAACAGTGGCACAGTAAGGGGGAATCGGTGGCTGCGGCAGCCCCGGGTGTCATCACTAAGGATGGTGACAGAATGGCAAAAATATGTGTTTTACACAAATATTTTTGCCATTTTGTCAAGCTGGGGATGACAAGAAATTTTCCGCACAGGGTACCACCTGACCTTGCTACGCCACTGCGTGCCCTAGAGGCCCACAAGAGATAAGAGCACTTTTGATAAATCTTTCTACTAGTCTTGGGACTGCAGAACAAACCGTCCATGGTAAATCTCAGTGAGAAAATCTGCAGCCAAACCAGGGAAACCTGTAGTAGCACAGTATTATTTAAACAAATATGAGAGATCACATCAATTATGCTAGACAGGACCTGGTAATTTATTAAAACTAAATTCAGTTTTCCTCTATATATGTTATTAAACATGAAGGCTACATATAATCTACCTTTTCATAATTCACTTTATTGAGAGATTGTGCATTTTAAGTTCATACACCATTCAATCATCCCTCTAGTTGATCTAAAACCTACCAGGCAATCTTCCATTAAATCTCTAAGTTTGACTATCCCTTGAAGCCTTTCATGAAAGATTGTCCCTAAAAGCTCAAATATATCATCTAAAAGGAAAATAGATCTTAAATTACATGGGATCATTTTACCACTCTTTTTAAAAAAACGCACCAATGCTGTATTTTACTAGTTCACAGTATTTTGCTCAATTTCATCATGTGCTTTAAATCCATTGTCAGTGGTATGCCCCATATCATTCCTTAGTTTGGAGAAATTCAAAGGGCCCATATCAAGCTCAGTGCTTTACCACTTTTTGGGTCAAAATGAGCAGTTG
The DNA here is from genome assembly GCF_964261635.1 of Lissotriton helveticus. Classification (NCBI taxonomy): domain Eukaryota; kingdom Metazoa; phylum Chordata; class Amphibia; order Caudata; family Salamandridae; genus Lissotriton; species Lissotriton helveticus. Next base: position 326,589,698 of record NC_136071.1, on the reverse strand, counting down.
ACCTTTCTTTTATAGTCTCAAGGAGGTTCATCAAATAAGCTATTGGTGTGGGTAGTTCCTGTAATACTCTAAAAAACAGTAGCCTGAGGTGATGGTTGCTTATCATCATAATATAGACTGTTTAAATGCTCAACCCAGCCATCCTTTACAATGATACTATCTATTGCTGTAGCCTCTCCGCTCAGCTGCATAGCTGTCAATCACCAAAATCCTGTCTGTCTTGAAGTTACCAGCTTTTCTATGTGCATAAGCACATCTTCTCTGTTACCAATTTTTATAAACATTTCATTTTTCAAAGAGTTGTACTTTGGTCTTTTTCTGCCTATTTGGGTCATTAACGGCTTTAACAAATCTATATGAGCCCTTTTACATTCATTATCAAGCCATCCACTGATCCTAATGGTATGGTGGTCTGTTAGACCTGGCTTCTGTTGGAGTGTTTCCCCTGTCTTTTTGTTTTATGACCTCCTGTTTTCGATGATATGCTGGACTTCGGTTTTCTAGTTTAGTGTCTCTGCGCACTATTTCACTGCTATTCAGTGCTGAAGTGCAAGTGCTCCCACTGTAAATTGTGTTATGATTGGTTTTCCATGATTGGCATATTTGATTTACTGGTAAGTCCCTAGTAAAGTGCACTGTGCGTGCCTAGGGCCTGTACATCAAATGCTACTAGTGGGCCCGCAACACTGATTGTGCCGCCCACACAAGTAGCCTTTTAAAGGTGTCTCAGACCTGCCACTGCAGTGTCTGTGCTCAGTTTTTACTGTCATGTCGACCTGGCAAGTGCACCCACTTGTCAGGCCCTAATCTTATCTTATGTTACATATACACCATCCCTAAGGTAGTTCCAAGGTAGCCCCATGGGCAGGGTGCAGTGCATGTGAAAGGTAGGGTATATGCTAGTGTGTTGTACATGTCCTGATAGTGAAATACTATTCATTTTGTTTTGCACTATTGAAAGGCTGACTTTTCCATATGCGAACATTGGAGCTACCTTGTAGCCTTTTACTAGTGTAACATTCAGTTGGAGAAATGGAGTTTATGCAACCTGAGCTCAGAATTTAATAACACATCTTTTAGCAAAGGTGGTTTTTAAATTGTGTGTTTGAAAATGCCAATTTTAGAAAGTGTGCTTTTTCTTGCTTAACCATCCTACTATGTGCCTCGGCCTGTTGGTGGATTCCCTGTCTGTTTTTAGACAATCAGAGGCTGTTTCTGCATTCACTCAAGATACTCACACAAAGGGAGCTGAGGGGTGCCTTGCATATGCTGATAGGCCATCCTGGGATAGAGAGGTGGGAGAAGTTGTCACTGACAACTGACTATGCAGTGGCTGCTCTGCACAATGCTGTCTATAACTCCTGTACTGAATCTGGACTAGGGAGGACAGAACAGTTTTTTACTGAGCAAGAGGAACTTTCTGCCTAAGACTTCAAAGAGAAAAGTAGTATAAATATTGGGGCTCTGACCACAGAACTTTAGAACTCTTTTGGACTAAGGAGCCTGCCATGAAGAAGAGCTGGAAGAGTTGCCAGGAGGAGTATTGCCCCTTTGCTGAGTGTTGCTTTGTTTCGCTGGCATGCACTGGCATGCACTTGCTGCTTCAGTCTTGGGCAGCAAAAGGACTGGAGTGAACTTTCAACAACGTATTTCCTGAGTATTTCCAAGGGCTTGAAGTAGAGCTTGCCTCCCGTTAGAAGTCTCAGAAACATCAAAGACTTCATCTTCATCTGCCAACAGCACTGGGAACTGTGTGTTTTGTGCTGCAACAGAGGAACAGCAACAACAACGCCACTGCCAGCTCCGTGACCTGAAGGCACCACAACGAGCAGTGGCGCACTTCACACCGCAACCCTGTTCTCATTGACGCCGTCTGACGCGATCATTGAGCCGCTACTTGCACCATGGTCTGTAGGCACCACATGCTGCACCAACTTACTTCACATCGATGCCCTGGTTTCTCTGACAACGCCGCTCCAAGGAGACCTCGACGCTGCTGCCTGCACCTTGGCCTGGGGGCACGTCTTATAAGTTACACGATGCACTGCCCCATGCAACACCACAGCCTTGGACCCCCCAACGCCAGCACCATCGACTCCAAATCATCTACTGATAACAGCGCTTCAGCAACAACAACAACGCTGCTTGCACTGTGACCTGTCAGCACTGCAATGAGCACCGCCCGACTTCACAGGGCAGCCCTGGTATCACTGTGCTGCTGGATGCTGTCACTGAACCGCTGCCTGCTCCACGACCTTAGGGAACCACACCACTCCACTGTACCCCCACACCAGAGCTCCAGACTTCAACCTCATGAAGTTCCATCTGCAAAGCATGTGACTTCAAGGGACTCCTGCACTGACCTATGGAACCAACGTCGGCAACGCAGCCTCTTAAGAGCTCATCGCAAGGTCCACAACGCCCTGCATTTGTAAGGTACTGTTTGAGCATCTTCCCGATACCATAGCTGGCCCAAATCCTCGTGGTTGGCCTGAACTGTTGGATTTGTTTGCTCACTACGCTGTGATAGCCCTGGACGGAGCTATAGACTTCAAGGAACTATTCTTGCAAAGTTCATATCTTTATTACTGTGTGTTGGGTTTTTATCATTTTGGTCTTGTTTTACATAGATAAATATTGGCTATTTCTATAAAACTGGTGTGGTGCCCTTTTGAGGTTTTTTCACTGTATTACTGTGTGTTGTGTGCAAACGCTTTACACATTGCCTCTGAGATAAGCCTGACTGTTTGTGCCAAACTACCAAGGGGTGAGCAGGGGGTATTTGAGAAGTGTAATCCCCCTTACCCCAACTAGAAGGAAGGGTCCCTACTTGGACAGGGTACAAACACAATTTCTAACATGGTCTCTGCCTGGTTTGGCAAATTTAGACCCATCTTCTCCTACAGCTCTTCAAACAGCTCATTATATAAGCTTGCACCTTTTGAACCCCTTTCATTGACAGCATCTAAATTAGAGATAATTCTGTGCATAGTTACCAGATAGTTTTATTTCCCTTTTAATCTTCTCATTTCAAGCAAGTTCTATTTTTGAGTTTTAGTCAAATCAGCACAAAATACTCTTCTACTTTCACAGACTAATCTACTTACTGTTGGGTCATTCATGAAAATTCTTCCCATCAATATCTTATGGTCAATTTCTAGAAGGGGAATGAACTTGAACTGTTTGATGCATGCCCGTCCTTCTATATGGCCAAAGAAAAAGTCTATATTTAATTATATGACATCTTTAACAAATGTTGGTCTTGATGGGTTATGGATATTGGGCCCTACCATTTAGGGATCTATGCCCAGAGGATACCACAATGTCTTGCAATGGCTTAGAGTAGGCCGATGTCAGTCTTTAAGGGAATACAACCTAAATGTATACTTGACTCCAAAATGTATGCTTGAAATCATGAAGCCAGGCGTCGCAGTTGTGACCCTCTGGCTTGTCCGTTGCGACCCCTGACACTGCATTTGCGACCCCTGATCTCAGAGGTGGCAAAATCAGTGCCAGGAACATAGGAGCAGCTAATCCTTATGGACATTGGTTGGGGCTCCAATCTCCTTGTTTTTTGTAATTGTTGTATTAATCTAATAGTGAGTAATATACTATTCATAATGAGTGTAATAAAAAATGGAATACAATTAGCTGGGATATGACCCTCCATGACAGCTTAGGTCAATTAAAAATATATTTTTAGATGTGTGTTGTGTGCATGTGTGTAAGTGAGAGTGAAATTATCTGATAAAGAGTGTGTGTATGTGTGTGTGACTGTGTGTGTATGTGTGAGCATGTGTGTAGTGGGAAGGGTGTAGGGACTCACGTCCTGTCTCAGTGGAGAAGGAGTGAGTGTAGGGCTGCGTGTCCCAAGGTGCCTAAAACTCAGTCTCAGGGCCTGGGTGGTTCTTTAGGGGAACACCAGGTGGGGAGCCTAGGCTGTCCTCATGGGCTGCCCGTTGAGGGGTATCCCCTAGTGTCTGTGGAACTGGGAGTGTCTGTAAGCAGGCCTCCATCAGATCTAGTGTCTGGCAGTGCCGCTCCTGTTGGGAGGGTACAGAGGTCCGGACTGAGCACTGAGAGGGGAAAGAGTCCCCAGCAGAGGAACCAGTGGGTCAGGGGCCAGCCAGAAGGGCTGCGTGACTGGTGAATGACCATGGTGACACCACTTCTGTCCTGGGTGATCTTCCCGCACTGTCAGATAGACAGGGGTCGGGAGATCTGCGTCAGGCAGTCTGTCACACGACACATGAATTATGTGTCACCCACGGGGGGGAGCATATGTGCTCCCAAGGAAGTCCTGGGTTGCCAGGCAAGTGTTCAACCGCAGGGTTTGGTCCCTGGGTTGGGAAGCCAGGTTCAGGTGTTCTCTGACCTGAAGGAAGGGTCAACTGTAATCAGTGTCCTGACCGAGGTAGCTTCTAGGGGTACCTCTCCAGTTGGGAGGGTGTAGTGCTCTGGAAGGGGGTGCAGAGGACCCTGGTGCAGACTGAGGGTTTAGAGCCTAGGTTGGAGAGCCAGGTTCAGTGTGTCCCCCCTGACCTGGTAGCTGAGTTGCAGGATAGAACCCCTGAACTGGTAGGCGAATTATGCAGGACACCTGCGACAGGTACCCTGACAATTCTGGAAGGGGGTACCGCTCTAGGTGGGAGGGTACAGAGCCCCAAGGAGGAGGACCGGGTGTGGGAGAGCCCACCCCAGTCTCTTGCCCAGCTGCCTAGTACAGGTCTGGGGCTGAGAGTCCTGAGAGGCATAAGGCCTGGCTCTCATCCCTGACTACTGTCAGTGGCCTCTGCGGTTGCTGTTTGTCTGTTGGGACACACCTGTGAGCAAGTTAAGGTTAGATACTGCACAGGTGGTGTCCAAAGGTGAGGAAAAGGGTTTGGACAGAGGAATTGAAATAGGTTCAGATTGGCGTAGAACTGGAATATGCCCCTGTTGTTGTGGGCCAGGTCCATGTTCTATCGCCCAAAGTAGGGAAGCCCATCAAGGTAGTGATTGGTCTACCCTGCGTTTTGGCTGGAAGGTGGGTTGTGTTGGACTTGGCCCTTTTTGCAGGGTCATCCCTGAACTTTTTGCCTTCCTCCACTATTTTTTCTGCCCTGTTGTTGGCTGTTTTATGACTCTGGGCACTTTACCACTGCTGATCAGTGCTCTCCCTATTGTAAATTGCTGTATGGATTACTGATGCCATGATTGGCTGGTTTGATTTACTTGTCAGACCCTAGTACAGTGCACTGAGTGTGCCCAGCGCTTGTAAACCAAATGCTGCTAGTGGGCTTGCAGCACTGGTTGTGCCATCCACAGAAGCAGCCTGTAAAAGTGTGTCTCAGGTCTGCCATTGCAGAGCCTGTGTGCAGTCTGGTACTGCCATACTGACTGGGCAAGTGCACCCGCTTGCCAGCCCCTAAACCTTCCATTTTCTTCATATCAGGCACCCCTATGGTAGGTGCTAATCAAGAGGGGGGGAGTAGGAAATAACTGACCCTTCAGTTTCCTTATTTTAATGAAAAAAATCAAGTAGGGAATGGTCATTTGTCCTGCATGAACCAGGGTATGCAGGAAGTCTCACAAAAGTGTCTCCAATAAAAAACCCTCATGCACGTGTTGGGTAGCGTGGTAAGCGGTGTATCTTGATTCTCCGCTCTTTACACACGTGTGTGCATAATCATAGGGTTAGTTTCGGTATGCAGCCTCCACCAGGAGGATCTTACCCTTGGTTAAAAACAGTAGTGACCCAGTGATGTGCACAATGTGCAGAAAAAATATTAAAAAATCACCCGGATAGCCAGAAAATGAATTTTATTAGAACTGGGTTCGGGTGAATCCCGTTAGGGAATGCTCAAAGGCTGTGCGTTCTGGTGAAAAATATTAGGTTTTTCGGGGCGCACGAGCATTAGTGAAAAATAAAATATTTTTCACTAATGCTCGTGCGTCCCGAAAAACCTAATATTTTTCACCAGAACGCACAGCCTTTGAGCATTCCCTAACGGGATTCACCCAAACCCAGATCTAATAAAATTAATTTTCTGGCTATCCGGGTGATTTTTTAATATTTTTTCTGCACATTGTCCACATCACTGGGTCACTACTGTTTTTAACCAAGGGTAAGATTCTCCTGGTGGAGGCTGCATACTGAAACTAACCCTATGATTATGCACACACGTGTGTAAAGAGCGGAGAATCAAGATACACCGCTTACCACGCTACCCAACACGTGCATGAGGGTTTTTTATTGGAGACACTTTTGTGAGACTTCCTGCATACCCTGGTTCATGCAGGACAAGTGACCCTTCCCTACTTGATTTTTTACCCCTATGGTAGGCCCAAGGGCAGGGTGCATTGTTAGTATAAGGTAGGACATGCCCTGGTGTGTGTTGCATGACCTAATAGTGAATTACAGCCATTTTCATTTTTCACTATTGCAAGGCTCCCTGGTCTCCATAGGCCAGAATGGGCAGTTAGATTATTACATTTTATAATCTTAACTGACTCAGGGAACATTGTGGAAATTCGAGTTTAGTATGCCTGAACTCAGAATGATAAAAAAATACATCTTTTAGTGAAGTTTACTTTAACATTCTGTGTTTGAAAATACCACTTTTAGAAATTAGGTATTTTCTTGTCTAACTATTCAAGCCTGCCTCTGCTAGGTTGTGTATTCATTGTCATTCATTGTCTGGAGTTTGAGTGACAGGTATGGGGGATTCCAGGAGACAGGGTGAGCCCGCCCAGTGGTGAATAGAGAGATCTGCATCTAGATGGGAGGGAGGAGTTTCACCTGGGACCTGAATAGGACTGTGCCTGCCCCCCACAGTGCCGGCTCCACCCCCTGTGGTGCATCTGATGTCTCTGCCCTGCACTGTGAAAGGAGAGAAGGAAACATGTCAACAGAGTGCTCCAGGGCTGTGCCTTTCCTCCACAATGCTGGCTCCACCTCCTGTGGGGTGTCTGATGTTTCTGCCCTGCACTGTGAAAAGAAAGAAGGAGTCAAGTAAACAGAGTGCTCCAGAACTGCTTTGGACTAGGCAAAGGCCCCTCTGCCCTCAGAGGACAAAGGATTTTAAGGTATAAATATTGGGACCCTGATCCCAAGAAATTAGATCACTTTTGGACAACAAGAAGAAACCTTTGCTGAGGAGAGGAACCTGAAGAAACTGAGGAGAGACTATCCCTAAGCTGAAGTGCTGCTTGGGGGATTGGCCTGCAGTGGTTGCCTGACTGCCAAAGAGAGGAGAAAGGGACTTTGTGTTCTTTCATCAACTTATAAGGATCTCCAAGGGCTTGGAAAAGAGCTTGCCTCCTGCTGAAGTCTCAGGGACAACAGACTTCAACCCCCAGCTCCCCAGAGTTCTTTGGAAGTGCCTGCTGCTGTTTTGGGCCTTCTGAGGGACTGCGTGTCGCAAGGAGCTGGAAGCACAACTCAAGAGGAAGAAGCGTGTTGCCATCTCTGCTGCTGCCGTCGCATCGTGGATGTCGCCGCTGTAGCTGTCGTATTGCACCGCATCATGAGAAGCGTCTCGCAATGAAGAGGAAGCGTGTTGCCATCGCTGCCGTCGCATCTTGGATGTCGCCGCTGTAGCTGTCGTATTGCACCGCATCGAGAGAAGCGCCTTGCATCCACGGAGAAGTGTGCCGCCATCGGAGCTGCTGCTGTCGCATCTTGAATGTCGCCGCTGTAGTTGTCGCATTGTGCGGAAGCGTCTTGCAACGTCGGAGAAGAGTGTCGCAGCCGAAGCTGTTGTCGTCGCATCGCGGAACGAGGGTGTCGCTGCAGCAGCTGATGCATCGAATCAAGACTTCTTGCATCATCGGAGAAGCATGCCGCATCTGGAAGATATTCACGTCTTTGATTGATTGATTTGAAAATAATTTATATCGCGCAACTAAAACCCTAAGGTATCAAGGCGCCGGAACTTTGCCGCATTTCCATCACTGCAACACTTTTGTTCTGGAAGCGCAACGCATCGTAAGGTACATTGACTCAAAGTGTTGCATTTTAACAACTGACCAGAACTAAGCTAAAACTTCCATTTTAAGTACAGTATTGTGGGTTTTTGTTGTTTATGGTCTTGTGTTAAATCTATATAAAGAATACTTATTTTTGATATAAAACTTGTATGGTGTCCCTCTGTAGTGTTGTCACTTGATTACTGTATGTGGTCAGAAATGCTTTACACACTGCCTCTGAGATAAGCCTGTCTGCTCGTGCCAAGCTACCAAGGGGGTGAGCAGGGGTTATTTTAGGAGTGTACCCCCTTACCATGACTAGAGGCAAGGGTCCCTATTTGTCACAAGTACCTACCTGTGCCAACTAGAGACCCCCAAATCTAACAGTAAGTATATATCCCTATTGGATATCCGTAGTTCTGATACCCGGATTGATGTCAGTAGTCAGTTGTGTCGATAATTATTAATGTTACATAACTGCCACTAGGTAACTGGTGACGTGGTAAACAGCTTGTGTATCCGAGCATCTAGTAAAAGCAACCAAGACCCAGTAAATATATAGTCCATAGTTCTAGTGCTATACCCCCCGGTTTTATGTTTAAGGTGGGCACTACTTGTAAAGGGCACGACGCACCGCCCCAACTTGCACTGCAGCCCCGACACCTGCCGATGCCGCACCGTACCAACTCTAGCGCTGCACCACTTGTGACGCTTAAGACGCACTGCCCGACTCATGCTGGTGTTTAATCATTGCAGAGCCAATACCTGACATGGATGACCTCCCGAATCCATCGACCCGGATCATTGTAAGGAACCGACACCATGCCACAAACGAGAGATCACCTCCCCAGCAACAGTAAGGAACTGACGCCTCACCTCCCCAACAACCGTAAGGAACCAACACCTCACCTCCCCTGTGGTCGTAAGAACTGACACCTCATCTCCCCTGTGGTTGTCATGAAACAACACTGCCGACCCCAACGATGCCTCACCTCCCTGATTTCGAGCACCGTCTTTGTTTTCATCTTTGCCTAGGTACTGTTCTTGGTGGTCTGGGTGACTCCGTTCCCGGCCTGCGCACGGCACTGTTGGCGCAGTATTTTGGGAATTTTATCTGTCATGACATCATAATAGCACCAGGTGGAGGAGCTATTTGTTGCTACAAGTTTTATTTTTGTGAATAACCTATTTTTAATGCTATCTTGACATATGTATGTTGGCTTTTTGTTGTTTAGTCTTGTTTGGTTTAGATAAAGATTTCCTATTTTTCTAAACTGTTGTGTTGTCCATTTGTAGTGTTTTCACTGTGTTACTGTATGTGTTCACAAATGCTTTACACATTGCCTCTAAGATAAACCTGCTTGCTCATGCCAAGCTACCAAGGGGGTGAGCAGGGGTAGTCTAAGGGTGTAACTCCCTTGGCCTGACTAGAAGCAAGTGTCGCTATTTGGCATGGGCGTAAACCATTGCCAACTAAATACCCCATTTCTAACAATATACCAGGGACTTTTAGTTAAGTAAATATGCCTATCAGGAGTATATCCAATTTCAACATGCTTTAGGGATCAGATCACATGCACTGGGGCCCGATATGTTTATGTGAAATCATTCTTCTAGATCGTCCAATTACTTTGAATTATTTTCTATCAGCAATGTTTCAACTCACTTTACATATGTGTATTCTGTTTTAAACTTGTGAATGCCAGAGAAAGGATAAGAATTTATATAAAGTTTGATTTGCTGATAATGTTTGATGAAGTTTGAAACATCATCTAGTTACAATATCTGTAAATGTTCTGTGGGAAAGTTCCAGCTGTACAGAACTAATACACATTTTTGGGGTTGAAAATACTCTCTTCTATTTTTTACTAATGTTTTAGAAAACAGTTATAGAATAATGCTAAATAACACATCATTTATTGGTCATCTTTAACCTGGCCACAATTGAAAGCACTTCTTTTAAACCTCATACGCACAAAAGGGCATTTGAACAGACGTGGTGCAAATGTTTTAAACCATTTGAGAAAATGATATCTTGTTTTACTTTTGATGGCAGTTCCATGGCGTGGGAGTGAAGGTTAAAACGAGTGAGGTAGGCTGCACCTGTGGATGGTACATTTCTTCTGTCTATGCTACTAACATCTTTCCCTTACATTTTACATACATGTTTGCATGACAAACCCAGAAAACATAAGGGTAGAAAACCGTATAAAAAGAAACCCTATAAAAAGAAACAGAAACAGTATAGGAACTATAAAAATATTAATTAGCGTCAAGTGTCTTTGTAACAGTCCTATGGCTCTTAATACAACAAGGAAAATATGCCCCATGAGCCGCAGTTACGCAGTAAAAGCCAGCAATATCTGAAGTGCAATGGCCCTCTCATATCACTGGGCCAAGAACACACTAGTGCTTAATTTGAGCCAGTGGTTTCCCGTTCTCAGCACAAGGCACTTAATTGTCAACACCAGCACTTAAATCAGTCTGCCGCATGTTGGCGCTGGTTGACTAATTTAGAGATCAGCATAACAGTAGCAAGTTCAATATACAATAAAAATGACTAATACCTGTTGCCCAAGCCATTCTTATAGCTTGGGGGCCTGGAATAGTAAAAAATGTCACACTTGTAGGTGTGTTAGTACTGTTATTGGGGGAGATGGCGGGGCAGTGGGTGTTACAAGCTGCAGTGGCCTCCTTACGAGGGTCCTGGCACTTGAAACTCCGTGTCTGAAATGAGGAAATGAAATGGCTCTTCTCATTGTAACAATACGCCCTCAGGACAGACAAAAGACCTCACTCGCACACGGCAAAGCCTTAGTAAATGAGGTCTGTGGCGTCTACAAGACCAGATAATGTTTCACAGTGAGAGTAGTAAACGTGTTTTTGAATTCGGGACAATTAGCGTCAGTCCGTTATAATGTAGTCACTTTGCAGCAATAATAAAATGGTAAATTAATTGCAATGTTCTGAAAAGTCTCCTCACCTCTCATCCATAGTTCATTTGGGAATATCCTAACATTCAGCAGCTGAACGTGTGTATGAATAAACATTGTGTTTCTCAAGTCGCACAGATGTTTTTCCTTAACCTTTCTGAGTGGAAACCAGCATTGACCTTTGAGCTGCCTGAACCGTGTCGGCCAATAGTCACTTCTCATTTTCTTTGTTTTGCTTGAGCATCCGCCCTTATTTTGTAACTCGCCCTGTGTTTGAAGGCAATTGCATCTTATTAACTATAGCATTCCTTTCTCCGAACTGTAAAAGTAAGTGGTTGAACTTGGCACGTGAGGGAACCACGTGATATAGAAATGTGTCACATGCTCCTCTGCTGCTAACCAAATTATTAACTTCATTATACCTTAAGAAGGTGTCCCAGTCGCTAAACAATCAATTCTAGTAAAACGATTTACGAATATTTGAAAGAAATGAAGAAAAACTTTGGGAGGAATGTTGTTTATTCACATCCTCTTCATAAGTTGATTATGCATACATTTAATCATAAATAATCACAGTTCTTTCAATGCCCAAAGGGATGCGTGGGTGAAAGGAGTAAAGAGAAGGGGTAAGGTAAGTGATTGGTGAGGATCAAGGTAGTGAGAGAAAGTTTTACTAAGGTCACATGTGGTCACAAAGATACATTTTATAGTTGGACAGCACATGGGCATGTTAATATCGCCATAATACAATTCTGTACAAATGCCATCCTATCCCAATAGTAAAAACACAGTCAAAGATGTTCTGTTGAGTTTGGGTAGGATATGTAAAGGAGAGTAAGTCGACGTTTCGAACCCTGGTGGTGTAGGTTCACTTGCACCTTACTGTGGGGTCTTCATCAGGACAAGTGAGGTGGTGGGTCTAGGGGTGTAGGGACCAGGCTAGGGCACCCGAAACGCCGCTACATATAGTGTGGCACCTTGAAGAGAAACATCAAATTGGCCCGTGGGCTCCAATCAGCAGAGCGAGCAGCAACCTGAGGATCTGTAAAGGCCTCCCCGATTGTGCCTGGATATGAATCATCAGATAATCGACTGCGGGGCGAAATCGTCTCGTGCTTTAATCGCGGACGTGTCAGAAGGGTAGCAGCTCACCACATCCTCTGTTCTAAGGTTTAGAACGGGGAGGCCTTTACAGACCCCCAGGTTGCTGCTCGCTCGGCTGATTGGAGCCAACGGGCCCATTTGATGTTGCTCTTCAAGGTGCCACACTATATGTAGTGGCGTTTCTGGTGCCCTAGCCTGGTCCCTACACCCCCAGACCCACCACCTCACTTGTCCTGATGAAGACCCCACAGTAAGGTGCAAGTGAACCTACACCCCCAGGGGTCGAAACGTCGACTTACTCTCCTTTACATATCCTACCCAAACTCAACAGAACATCTTTGACTGTGTTTTTACTATTGGGATAGGATGGCATTTGTACAGAATTGTATTATGGCGATATTAACATGCCCATGTGCTGTGCAACTATAAAATGTATCTTTGTGACCACATGTGACCTTAGTGAAACTTTCTCTCACTACCTTAAACCTCACCAATCACTTACCTTACCCCTTCCCTGTACTCCTTTCACCCACGCCTCTCTTTGGGCATTGAAAGAACTGTGATTATTTATGATTAAATATTTGCATAATCAACCTACGAAGAGGATGTGAATAAACAACATTCCTCCCAAAGTTTTTCTTCATTTTTTTCAAAAATTCGTAAATCGTTTTACTGGAATTGATTGTTTAGCGACTGGGACCCCTTCTTACATGTAACATTGAACTACCCAGGTCCCAGTACCTTTGGGTTAACCCTTTATCTGTAACGTTCATTATACCTTAAAGCACCAGAGTTTGGGGTTATTTCACAAATGTTCTATTGCCCTCTAACAACATATTAATGGTAACAGCCTTCTTCATCGAACTGCCTGCGTGTTTGTAGCACCGAGGTAATTACTAATATTTCCAAATTACTTTGTATCAATAAGAACACTTAGGTGTAACTATATTTTAGTATAAAACGCGTGCACTTTAAGAATCTTTGGGTCAGCCTCATTCAGCCAACGGCTTCTTTTGACTTGGAATCTTAAGCCAATTTAGTGTCTTGATATTATGCGCGTTAAGACCCTTGCGGTTCTGGGCAGACTCTAAACAGGAATTACATAAGCTTCTGGGAGGTGTTAAGGTGTGGTTTAAATGTTAAGATGCAATGCGTGCAGTGTGTGATCATATGTTGAGGAATAAAGATGTCTGTTACGGAGCTCCATCTGTAGCGTGTTCATTTGCATGCTCGAGGCCTGGGGAAGAAGCTACAAATGGTGACAAGTAGCAGATGTGTGCTTTGAAGAAAGAAGGCTGCTCTCCTTGAGAGTTTGCAACGGTACAGCAAACTGAATCCCAAATCGATGCAAAGCAGTCTGCAGTTGGCGTATGTGAAGTAAAAGCCCCGCTCCAGCCCATGCAGAGTCATTGAAGAAGTTGAAGACCCTGCAGCGAAGTACATTTGGAAAGCCCACTAGGTCCTGCTGGCACAGCCGAAATAAGACATTCTGCACTGCACCATAACACAAAGCCATCATCCAAATGAAGCAAACACTAAAGGAAGTGACAACCAAGTACAAAAGCATAAACTTACTTATGGGCACAAGCCAGTAAAGAGCTATATTACCTCAAAATCAGATGAGACGATCACGTTCAAGCAACAGAGGTGTTGTGTGGAGAGGTTGCAAGCCCTGCTTTACCTGAATACACTTTCTGAGCAGCACATGCTCTCAATTGCAATAGAAGTGAGCACAAAGTACCATACAGCAAGTTTATGAAAGCACCACTGCCATTCGATACAGTGAAGAAGCAGAACATTGGAGCAAGGTGGGCTGCATGGATCGTAATATTTTATGATTTCATAGATCTGCTAGAAGAAAAAAGCAATAAAAAAGTCATTATATATTTGAAACACCTTCTTGGTGATGGAGTGAAAGAAGTGCTAAAGAAAGTCTCACAAACTGATGCAATGTCATACCAAAAAATAAAAGAAGCATTGGAAGCCAAGTTCAATTCGATACCAAATGTCGACTAAGAAAGGTAAATTTTCAAGCAAACATGACAACAGGCTGGTGAAATTATGAATGAGTTTGTTGAGAGACTTGACGCACTTATCAAACACTGTACATTCCCTGACTTCAATGATGAACGCCTGCAGACCGTTCAAAAAGCGGCAGCTAGGTTTGTCCTTAATGTCCCCAGCCGCTTTTCAGCCACATTAGCCAGGAAGGTCCCGAATTGGCTCCCGATCCAGGACAGGATCTCTTTCAAGATCCTGTGCCTTGTCTATGGAGCCCTGTTTGGCGAAAGCTCAGAAAGCATAAGATCTCTGCTGGTTCCATACACCCCCAGCAGAAAGCTTCGCTCTTCCAGCAAGAACCTCCTGGCTATCCCTCGGGTTTGCAGAATCAGGTAGGGAGGAAGGGCCTTTTCCTTTGTGGCCCCTAAGCTGTGGAACACCCTCCACCCTGAATTAAAAGTGCAACCCTCTATCGGGCTTTTTAGAAAAGCATTAAAGACATGGCTTTTTGCCGAGGCATATATGTAATCTGGCACGTGGCTCCTACATCATGTGTATTCTGTTAGGCGCCTTGACGTCCGTTTGGCTAAGTTGCGCTATATAAGATGGTCTTCATTCATTCATTCATGAAGAAGCCATGTGCCTCAGATTCATCGATGGTTGTCTTTCAGACTCTTTCAGAAGACGCATGCTCAGCTTAGAGTAGATGCCAATGGCTGCAAAAGCATAAGAATGAGCAGATCGACAATCTGCTGAGATTGAAACAGGAACAGTACAGGAGTCAGCTTTGACTTCGAAAAGTAAGCAGATGCACAAAATAGATGCACACCAGTCAATGTCTCTGAAGAAGAAAAAGTTATGCCTCCAATGTGGGTTTTCATTTCTCCATGAAGGTAAATGTCCAGCCGTAGGACAGATATGCAAAGGCTGCAGGAAAGAAAAACACTTCATAATGGTCTGCAAAGAAAAGAGAAACCAAATTTGCCACAGCAAGACGAGAACATGGATGCCATAGTGTTCCAGAAGCATTCTCACCATTTCCACAAGGCCAAAAGACAACATAAGTTACATCAAGTAGAAATCAAGAAAAGTCGATTCTCGTCAAGTTTATCATATAAAGGTTCTTCAACATCATTATGAAGCACTAGTGAAGAAGACAATATGCGTTGATGATATCTACAAACAAATGACATGCATATGTAGGATTAGCTCCTTGCCAAGAAAATCAAAAGTCAAAGAAGACTCCTCGAACTGAGTGCCAAAATTCATTTGGACATTGTCCCAAAATTACTCTAAAAGTGAGCACATGCCCTATAACCTTCATTATAGACAGTGATGTGTCAATTAATATCACTTGAAAAGTTTAACAGCTTATCTCCTGTGCCACGCCTTACCCCATCAAACATGAAGGCTACTTACAAACTGCTACAGAGTCATGGGTAATTTACAGCAAGCATGAGACATAAAACGATGTCAGTGCAAGCGGGGATTCATGTTCTTCAGGGAACTTTATCTAGTGCATGCCTGTTTAACTTTGCCACTCTGCTGACTTGGGACTAATATCTCTCAGCTACAACCTTCTTGCTTGGTCTGAAGTAATGAATCAGTTCCAGTTGTTGTTTCATGGCCTAGGAAGACACAAGAAAATGAGAGTGTAACTCAATATTAATGAGGACATTCACCCTGTTGCCCAATTGCATTGCAGAGTCTCTTTTCACTTATAAGAAGCCGCTGAGAAAGAACTAGAAACAGTGTAGAAGCGTGACATCAATCAACGCTCCACAGGTCTTATGGCCATGGGTTTTGTCCATAGTTGTAGGGTCAAAAAAGGACAGTGAAGGTGCAGTGCGCAATTTAGTGATATGCGCCAGGCAAACAAAGCAATTGAGAGAGAAAGACATCCTAGTCCACACATAGCCAACAGGAGCATGGAACTGAATATAGCCATATTCTTCTCCCGACTTGTACTAAACAACGCATACCATCAGCTTGAGGTGGAAGAGAACTGTAGGTACATTACAACTTTTTCAATTCATGTTGCATTGTTCAGATACAAAAGACTGAGTTTTGGAATGTCTTTGGCTGTCGGGATATTGCAGAATGTTATTCAACGAGTAATTCAGTCTGTTACACATGCTTTCAATTAGAGTGATGACATACTGTTATTTGGGACAGCACAAAAGGAGCATGACAAAGCTCTTACACAAGTAACCAAAACTACACTTACCATCATCATTGGGGGCTGGTGTAGTCCTATCTACGACTTACAGAAATGACAAAATCCGCGGACGCCGCAGGAAGGGCTCTTCGCCCACCCGGCACATAGACACTAAATGGCATTGACTCTAAAAGCCACACTCACGACATTGGCCACCGCGAAAGCCGGGAGACGCGGGACCCAATTAGGTGGAACTGAGGGGCAGAACCTTTGAGAAAGTAAGTGAGAACCAGGGATTCTCTGCCGGAAAGAAGATGCCCGCTATAGCTAAATTGATGGAGCATTATTAATAAAACATTAAACTAGCGAGTACTGTTTTTCTCTTTCTCCCACGCAACTTTGCACTATCAAACGACGCAGAGTGTGACTAAAAGGCTACCCCTTTTACTGCTCCCCTTGAGATTCTTGCATTCCACTATAATAGGGTAAGCTGTGTGTGAGATGAATAAGTCAACATAGGGAACGCGGAATTACAGCAGATAAGGTCATATTTGAGTGTGTGGATCAGTGAAGTGTTATCATATGTTGGTTCATGTTTTTAATATGGTGTTTTGAATGAGTTGATTTTCACAGACAAGTAATAATGGTGCGGTCACGTGTTACACACCGCATAATGCGAGCAAATGAGACAACAAGGTCCACAGTAGGCTCATCATGATTGACCACAGTTCATCACGCACATTTTGAGTGAGAGCACTATATAACACTCACACGGTTAAAAGCACGAAATGCTATGTAAAAAATTCTTGATGTCCTCTCGTTTCCTCTTACCGGCAGAAATAAGACATGAGAGAACCGGATGGGAGATAAGTATACCTTCCCTACCACTGTTTGAGAATGCAGCTTTCTGCATCCTCTGAAGAACATTGAAATCCTGAAACAGGGGTCCCACTGATTCTTGGTCCTTTTAAACCAGCAAAAAAGAAATTGGCACAGAAGCTGAAATATAAAAGAGCATCTTTATGAACCTCAAATGAGTGAGACTACGTCACACCGAAGCCTTAGCAACTGAATGAGGCAGTCTGAGGAGTACAGAAAACAGAGGCTTTATATATGCTTAGGGTTACATACTCAGCATAAGACCAAGGGGCAGTCCTGGCTCATGTAAGCATGCAAAATGACTAAGTTGGGCATACAAGATCTACTTGCTCAACAAAGTGGGAGGAGAGTTACTTCTCCATACAGCAGCAAAAATAGCCTGACAGTTATACTAGAGAAGCAGGTGCATTCTACTAGCTAGGCCCTTCTGGGCATGTGCAAAGTGGAAGATGCTAAGTATAGTTTGTCTCTAGGCAGACTACAAGAGCAGTTAACAGAAAGGTAGGACAGAACACATGGCAAGCACATGGAAAACAAAAAGGCTGCCAGAAGTACAAAATGGCTTTCAGCTCATGCTAACAAATCCGTCCAATATTTAACACCTCCAAATTAAATATTAGGTATAGACTTCATTGCAACCAGGGAGGGAACTTTGAATTGCCCTGAAGAAAGTCCAGGGCCCAAGAGGCCAATTTTTAAGGGCTGGAACATGTTGGCAAAATACTAGGCAAGACACAATGGTTATAGGACCATTAGCTCCTTAAAACCCCCAGTTATATATATATTTTTAATATATCCTACACCTCCACAATAAATTGATACCTGGAGACGTAGGAGACTTTTATCTTTAGATCTCCTGGCCTATCTCTCCAAAGTGCTCCCTGGAATATGGTTGAGCCCACCCTGACCTTTAGGAGTCAGGGGGAACCCGATGATGAAGCATGACACCACTAGGGTGTGTGAGGGTTACTAAACAAAATGGATTGCTTCCTTCCCCGTACTGTGCGGGTAACGCCACAAGAGTATTGCGCTGAGCCCTTAATACTTTGGGTAGGAGACTTATAGTAGTTACTGACCTGGATAAACTGCAAGCATTGTCATCTATTTGCCCCCCACAAGATGTTACCATGTTTAGTCATGACCAGTTATTGTTTAAGATACATTCATGACTTTGCTACAATGAGTGCCCCACTGAGAGACTTAAAGTTAAATGTCCCATTCCAGAGGTCTCCAAAATGCGACATAAGTTTAAAAAATATAAAACATTTAGGGCTAGCTGGGAAATGAATGAATCAGAATAAATCAATTTTGTCTGGGTAAGCATATTTTTATTTGCTTATGAAGGGGTAAGTTTGAAATAAAAGAAAACTGGGTCTAACAAATTATGACTGGGAAAATATGCAAACTTGTCCATATATGTCTTGGAGCTACCCACTGGGAGAGTGGGCAATATTCCCATTGTGTAACTTAAAAATTGTGCATGGAACTCTAGCTCTGAGGAAATAATGATGTGCATAGTGATGATAGCAAAACATTTTTCTATAAATAACAGAGTTAAGGTACAAATCTTCACCTTCACCTACTATATAATATTCAATCTCTAAGGGCCAGATGTATGACCATTTTTTCATGTGCAAATTTGTTTGCGAACCCATTTGTGCATGCAAAAATGGCATGGGGTATGTAGAAACCCTATTTTGCGAGTCGCAATTTTTTGCGACTCGCTATTAGGAAGGGGCATTCCCTTTCTAATAGCGAGCAGAACCCTATTTTGTGACCGCAATTGGGGTCACAAAACTCTCGCAAATTACCACCCTCTTCAAGAGGGTGGTAATGGGGTCGCACAAGCATGAAACAAAACAAAACTTTACATTTTCTTTTTTTTTAAATGCAACCCATTTTCCTTTAAGGAAAACGGGCTGCATTAAAAAAAAAAACTTTATTGAAAAACAGTCTCAGACATGGTGGTCTGCTGAGCCCAGCAGACCACCATACCTGGGAGGGCCTGCCATTCTCAATAGGGTCGCAAATTCCGAGAGGCTCATTAATATTCATAAGCCTCTTAATTTGTGACCCCATTGGGAATCACTAACAGTGAGAAAAACACTGTTGTACTTAGTAAATTGCGCCTCACAAATTGTGACTCGCAAAAAAGTCGCAATTTGCGAGGCACAATTTACTTGGTCGTACATCTGGCCCTAAGAGCATTGCGGTATCTGTTTTTACATCCCAATATTCAGACATGAAACCAGCAGTAATCAAATCACCTATTGCAACCTTTAAAACATAAGGAATCTGCAGAGTCTCTGTAGGATTAAAAATATCATATGGGACCTTATCCTAAACAATTCCATCGAGTACTGTAAGAGCAGAAGTGTTCACAAGTGTTAGGTCTCTTCACACTTTGTTTGAAGACGGATGAGGTTTCAACACCTCGACTACCAGTTATGCATTAGAACGCTCTGGGAGATGATGCTGATTTATTATCAAGAAGAAAACAGTCACAAACTCAACCCAAAGAAGCAGGAAAGGTAATGAGATTGCAATCCAAATGTAAAGCCATGGAAGGATCAGATAAGGGTGTTTCACTTGAAGAAGAACATCATGTACACCATCTACTGAAGTGTGAGAAGAATCAGAAGAAAAGTGATCAAAGTCACCAGAAGCAGTCTGTTGAAAAACAGGAGCCATGGTAAACAGAAGATAACTGGTAGACACCTCCAAAGGTGGTTCATCATAAACATCTCTGTTGTAGGAAGAAGCAGTAGCAAGTTGTAGACTCACATCCAAAGTATGGCTGTTATTTGTAACAGCAACAGGAATCAACAAAGGTTCATTCTGTGCCATCCCCAGCTGGAGGGAAATTGCATTGATGTTGCTCAAAACCTGTAGAGGAATTTCTTGTAGGGTAGTGAGAGGAGTCAGGAAACTACCCAGGAGTCATCATGGTCTACTGTGTAAAACTGGCCACATAATGCAATTTAACTTGATCAAGAGAGACAAGTAATGTGTCTTTACAACCAGCAAGCCGAGGCAAAATCACAGTTCTTGTACCTTGAATGCCAAGGACTGGCATTGATGCAAAGGTATGATGGGCAAAACCCCTTCTTTACTGCAATCTTCTCTCGAACTAGACACCCAACTTTTGGAATCTAGCTGGATGAAGTTCATTGCTCTTTCACATCATCAGGGGCAGCCTTTTTGGAAAGTTTAATAGATCGCACGTCCCTGAAGTCTTGAAATTTTTGTAAGACAGGGAAATGTTCATTTATGTCAAAAGGTGTATCTGCCGCCACTGTGTCAGGACTGTTAAGGTCAGGACCATACATCTTGATGCCAATCAGGGCCTCATATGGGGTCCGGCCATCCTAAGATCATCTAGGCAGATTATTTATTGCTCTGTGGACTCCATACAAGTGATGGATCCACCTACAACCTGAACCTAATACTCTAGCTGTTAAGGATTGCTGTAAGTCATGTTTTTTCTGTCCACAATCAATATTCCTTCAGGATGATTTGGTATGTTAGGCACAACAGCATCCAGGGTTCCAATAGTAACCCTGTTACAGGGAAAAGCAGGGCCATGGTCCGAGTGGAATGCAGCTACTGCACATGTCCCAATGAAGACTAGCAAATCTTTAATAACAGTGTGAGGTTCAGCCGTACCTCAATGATCGAGATAAACACATTGGAGTGGTTTGTTTGTAACTAAGAGGGGTGTCTACAGTGGGTATGCAATGGGGGAGCTTTTAATTTGTTGGCAAATGTCACAGCTAAGGACATACTGTTCTGTCTGCTTGTTCATGCCAGCAATAGCGCTTCTGTAGTAGAGAAATTGTGGCCACCACCGTAGCGTGGGCAGACGCTACACCCTACTGGGCAGCTTTTATGTATTCTAGCCTGCGGTCTTAGTTGGGAAACACATGATCACTCACCCCAGGGATGGTAGCAAAAGGAATATTTTGGGTAGTTAAGTGGTAGGAATATTTTGTTAGATATTTTTAGGTAATGGGGTGCCGTTGCACAAAGTATTGATAGCAGCCATGATATCTTTATCTACCATTGCATGAGAACAAGTAATCACAGCTACTGTAGCAGTCTTAACTGCAGATTTGGCAGCTTCATCAGCCAATGAATTCCCCACAATGTGTATTCCAACATGTTGATGACTTAATGTGTGTATTACATGAGCCCATGGCAAACTGTCTTTAAGTTGTGCCACCTTTCCTCAAAGTAGCTTATGCTTTATGATATTTCATTTTGAGTCTCTGAATCCATTTGGGTGCCAGTAACGTAAATTGTATTTAAAAGACCCAACAATAATATGAATTGCACCCTATCAGTGTGGGGAACCCTGGATCCGTATTCTCTAGTGCCAGAATCAATGCTCTGAAATCAGCCAGTTGTGCAATACAATCCCTTAGGGACTGCATAAAAGTTTTTTTAATTTTCCATCCATCATGACACCAGGTACAGTGACGAAGGCCGCAGAGTATTGGGGTTTGTTGTCTTTAGCAGGCTGGGCTGAACCATCAGTATATACCATGTGTTTATATTAGTCAAGAGGCAATATATTACTTGGCATGGTGTATCCATGTTCATATTCAAGACATTCGTGAGTTTGTAAAGTAGGGTCAAAGACATAGTCTACATCAGTAGCCATCAGAGAAGTGGCCCATTGTATCCATCTAAATGTAAGGTTTGGAGTTAGGAAAGCGGCTGTTTGTAACAGTTTCTAAGGCTGGGATGGGGGTCACAACAAGTATGCATTTTCCTTTAACCAAAGGTCTTTCCTTAATGACAGTCATCTAAACTGCAGTTGGTATTGTTTCAGTGGATGCAAAAGCCTTTCAACATTGGAATATAGATACAATTTATATTCCATTGGCACTGTTTCACTTTCATTGAATGTGACATATGTAAAGCCAAATGCACCCGCAATTATACGGAATAACAAGTTTGTCTTGTTGACACATGTATTTGACTGTCTTGATGCATGCGTGTCAGTATGTAGTGATCTGAGTATTTGTGTATGTTCTGATGTCCAATATGTACTCGAAAAATCAGGACAAATTCATTTGCATAAAGGTTTTATGCACTGTGCATAATTTGGTATGTATGTTCTACCAAAGTGGAAGAATCCTAATAAGGATTGCAATTTTATAATGGTATTTAGAAGTTGTAAAAGAGCACATTTCTCTAAGAAATTAGATGTAAGGCTCTTGCCCTCATTTGACAACTCGTATCCTAAGAACAGGACACTGAGAAACGCAATTTTGTTTTCTTGAAATTGAATTTGTAGCCTTGGTCAGCAAATCCCAATACAATGTGATATACTCTGGCTAAATAAATGTGTGTTTATGTCATCATCAGTCTGATACATATATCATCAACATAGGACAACGCCTCTGGGTCAATTGAATTGAAGTTTTGTGGGCAGCAAACAATTCAGGTATGTTATAATACCTTTGACAGAGCCGACATAAATAGCGTTATAAGCCTAGCGCAGAGAACACTGTCAGATCTTTGCTTTCAGGTGCTATGTTTTGGCAGAAAAAAATTGGAACTATCCAAGGTTGTTTTGTATGTTTTGCAGACTATGGTGTTCATTAAAGTTGTACTGTGTGAATTTAGAATTGCAAATGTGCTTGTATGACCGTTTAAATGTTTGTAGTCTAAGACTATGTGATAGGAATGATCTGGTTTAGCTACCTGAAATAAGGGATTATTCATAAGCGATACACATGGTTCAACTATTCCCAGGTACTCGAGTTATAAGAGAATTTTCCTTACAGGAGCTTTTGAATTCATCTTTAATGGGGTATGGTGGGTTAGGGCTCAAACACAAAAATGGAAACCCTACATATCGATTTATCAATCTGGCACTCGTGCTAGCCAAAAGGGTGATAACTAAATGCTGGAAAGCCAAAACAGCACCAACGATAGCAGAATGGAATGCAGAGGTTGTGAGATGGGGGAAAGCTGAGAGTGCGGAGCTGCGGAGGGAGGAATACCGAGGGTTACGTAAGAAGCCTATCTCACTGGATTGGAATATGATACTGGAGGAGTTTATAGGGACTGAATTATCTCAAGTATGATCCGGATATACAGAACCTAGGAAGCCTTGTATAAGTATACTGTAATGTGTTTATGATATGTCCAAGATTTGATAGTACCGGATTATGTAATGCGATATTGTATGGATGTCTGCAATCACTAATGTTTCGGCCTGCACGCGAGTGGTATGTGTTCTGTATACATTGCCTGTAATTGTACTGGGGTTCATTGGGGGGTGGGAGGATTGTTCAGTTTGTTTTACAGGTGTCACGATTTTGGTTCAGATGTAAGGAAACAGTGGTATACTTTAACCTTATTATAATACCAGTAGTCAGTTATGCCATTGATATTGCATTCTTGCAATGTGATTGATGAGAAAAATAGGACACTAAGAAAATTAATAAAAATATGTTTTTTTAAATAAAATGGGGTATGGTGGTTGCACTTGCGAGCTGGACCTTATGGGTATAATGTAATAAGGCGACTCCTTATCCCAGCCTACATGGTTGCATCACAATGCCAGAGCTTGTGCAGGAGCCCATTCTGTGGCATACGCTTGTTCAACCTCTTCGGGGACAAGCACAGAGAGAGACAGTAAAATGACCTCCTCTCCTTGTAGTGCGGTTCTTACAAACTCCGGTGGCAAATTGACCCCTGCTAAGAGAATGTCAGAACTAGGTGTTACATTTTCCCAGAATATTACCCTAACGGTTTGCGTTATGTCACCCTCAATCTGTATGTTTAGTTTATAAAGCCTTGACTTCAACGAAATCATTAGTTGGTTTCACATCCACACACTCTTGAAGATTCTGGCAAACTATCATGACTTCTGCAGCCCTGTCTAGCAGAGTCACTGCCCACGTCTTGTTCTGAAGGAGAGTTCTCAATATACGTGGCATATTTATCCGGAATTCCGGCAATGTTCTTCTTATTGAATTCGTGTTTTTGTTGTGGAAGTTCTCTTCCTTTTTTATGTTGACATCAGACGAGCTCTGATCGCCCTTTTTTAGTTTCACATACTCTTCTTGTCTATGCTCTGATCGGCCTCTCACTCAGATCTTTTTCTGATGAGTCCTGAAAGGAATGACAAGGATGTACATCAGGGTGCTCATGCCTATCAGGCTGTTCTAATGTATCATGGTTATGAAAATTATAGCCTTTGTCAGAGGTGTCCGGTTGCAGAGATCCACTCCGTAATTTTACCTTTACTCTGCTCCTTGTTTCATACTGTACTTCTCAGAACTACCTTTAAGCTGTTGCTTATTGGGTCTGCCCTCCAGATGATCTTGACCTCCAGACGTGTAGGTGTCCACAATAATTTTTGCTAAATTGCACTCCCAGTCTACTACCACAAATCAAGCGAGTCATTGTCATATCGCCAGTGCTGCTGTTTCCCTTTTAATATTGCTTAATATGATTGAGAATACCATAGCAAAATTGGCATTTTAGTTCATCCCCATGTCCAGGGCAGGGGCTGCCCCATATTCTTTTTGAATCTGTTCTTAGCACTTCAGGTAAAACAGCCAGTGATGGTGTACCTCTTATGACACCCTCAGGATCATGAAGAGCATCCACTCAGGATCCCCCTTGGATCCCTACCCTCAACACATCAGCCGGCACCTCCATCACCCCCAAACTCTGCTGCACCTTCAACTGCTCTATCGGGTCCGCCACCTTCCCTGAAGACTGGAAACACGCAGAGATCAACCCTCTTGTGAAGGAACACTCTGCTGATCAAACAGACTTCAAGAACTACAGACCCATTTCTCTGCTCCACTTCCCGGCCAAAGTAATCGAGAAGTCCATTACCATCCAACTCTCCAAGTTCATCAAAACAAAGCACATCCTGGACCTCTCTCAATCGGGCTTCAGAAGCAATCACAGCACAGAGACTGCCCTCCTCTGCGCTGCAGATGACATCCACACCCTCCCCGGCCAATGCAAAACTGCTGCCCCCATCCTCTTGGACCTCTTGGCCGCCTTTGACACCTTCTCCCACCACACCCTCTACGCAAGACTCCACAAAACCAGCTTCTGCAACAGCACCCTAGAATGGATCCACTCCTTCCTCACCAGCCGAACACAGACAGTCAGACTTCCACCGTTCTACTCAGAACCCACAGAGATCAGCTGCAGAGTGCCTCAGGGATCCTGCCTGAGCCCCACCCTCTTCAACATTTACATGGCCCGCTTGCAGCCATCGTCAGAAGCCATGGACTCAACATTGTCTCTGACACTAACAACACCCAGCTGATTCTCTCCCACACAGACAACCCAACCGCTGCCTGGAGCAACTTCCACAACAGAATGAAGGCAGTCGCCATCTGGATGAAGGACAGCTGCCTCAAGCTCAACTCAGACAAGACTAAAGTCATCATCCTGGGCTCCACCCCCACTGCCTGGGATGATTGCTGGTGGCCCACAGTGCTCGGATCTCCCCTGCACCCACAGACCACTCCCGAAACCTTGGCATCATCCTGGACTCCTCGCTCTCAATGAACCACCAAATCAATGGTGTCTAGTCCTCCTGCTTTCACATGTTCTGCCTGCTTCAGAAGATTTTCATGTGGATTCTGGCGAGTCCAGGAAAATGGTCACCCATGTACTCGTCAGCAGCAGACTCGCACTCTACGCCGTCACCACCCAAAAGCTCTTTAGGAAACTGCAGAACATCCAGAACGCCTCAGCCAGACTCATCTTGAACATCCCCTGCCGCAGCCACATCACCAGTAACCTGAGAAACCTCCACTGGCTCCCGATCAATAAAATAATGACCTTCAAGCTCCTTATGCCTGCCTACAAAGCCCTCCACAATGTGTGAACTGCATAGCTCAACCACCGCCTATCCTTCCGCACACCCACCATGCAACTCCGCTCCGCCCAACATGCCCTGGCCACTATCCGAAGGAATTGTGAGACAACAGCTTGGGGAAGATCCTTCCCCTACCTCGCTGCAAAGACCTGGAACTCTCTGCTTCTGCATCTCAGGCAATCACTGTCACTGCCTCAATTCAGGAAAGACCTCAAGACCTGGCTCTTTGACTAAACCGCAGATCCATCACCCCCAGTCGCACTTTACAAAAAACCTGATTGATTGATTACCATGAGTTATGATATGGTTCACAGTCATCAATTGGGGGAACCGTCCTAAGTGGCATGCACATAGTGAGAATTCTATGTTTATCACAGGGTCCCATATGGGAAATACTACTTCAAGCTGATTTTTTTTGTGCACTCCAGAACAGAATTTCCTCCTGTCCGGTGGGAATCTTTCCCATAATAGCATTGATAGTTACTAAGCTAATCGAAGGGGCAGCTAACTATGGATGAACAGCTTGAATAGCTCTTGCTGAGGCAGTTGTTATTTTGCACATAACAAACTGTATTGTCTGACTAGACCATTGTAGAGAGTGAGTAATTCAACCGCATTTAGCAGTTCTAAATTTGGGTCTGGTTATTAGGTTGCTAGAACCGGCCATGTGGCCCCATCATTACACAGTTTAATGTTGTGGAATGCATGTGGTACGGAGCCTAGGAACCCATTTTGATGTTCCTGAAATGTTAATGGTATTTCTAAGTCATTATACCCTCTGTATTGGCCCAGTAAGGCAGCTTCATCGTATGTGTGAAATGTTAGTGTCTTAATGTCTATTGCTGGAAAAGTGACCTATGAGTAAAATGGTTCCGTTTTATAAGCTTTGTGAGCCTCGACCACAAAGGCAAGGATGTATGACGTTACAACGCATACTTTTACCACGCATACTTTTACAACGCATTTTTAACAATGCAAATACTATTACAACGCAGTATTTTACCACGAATACTATTACAACGGAATACCATGTATTTCATTGAAAACTACCTTTGCAACGATATCCGTAAAAACGCATACCATTACAACGCAAATATATATATATTTTTTTTTGTCAAATAAATCCTGGGACGGGATCTAGGGAAAATAGGGGTTTTGGGTGGGGAAGTGTATTAAAATGTGGGGAAAAACTAAACATTATATTAAGATATACTACCAATTTCTAAAAATTAATACTCGAGTATTAAAATTAATACTCGGGTATTAACATTAATACTAATATTAAAACAAAATTAATTTATTTTACAAAATCGACGATTAAATTAAAAATTATTTAACAAGCATAACAATAGATTTAACGATAAAAGTAAAATTATAAAAACACATAGCTACCACTAGAAACGTTTTTTAAATATACTGATTTTAATTTTATCCTACTACTCTTTCCATGAAATCAAACAACCAAACATTCAAAATGGATGCCAAAACGATTCTAATTTAATGATATTTCTCTAACCAATAGTTTTTCATGAGAAAACTAAATACTATCGAATTCTAAAAATTAATACTCCATTATTAAACTTACTACTCGAGTATCAAAATAAATACTATTAATAGTGAAAAATTTACATATTTTATCAAAAAAACGATTAAATAAAAACATATTTAACATGTTAAACAATACATTTAACGATGAAACTAACATTATAAAAACACATAGCTACCATTAAAAAACATTTTAAATTAATCTGTAACTTTATTAGTCCATTTTAAACTAACCTGTAACTTTATTAGTCTTTCAACTATTTTCATGAAATCAAACCACAACAAGACATCCAAAATGGATGCCAAAACGAAACAAATTTCATGAAATATCACTAAACTTTATTTTTTCTCTGGGTAAATTAAATTATTAGTTTCCACAATATTTAATAGATATTTTAAATAGATTACTAATGAGATAATTCTCATCAATAAATGATATACTTGTAAAAAACTTATAAATACAAGCGAGACACCATTTTATAATCAGTTGGTTGACAACTCCCAGAGATAACAGACGTCAAATGTTGACCCTCTGACCCTTCTACTACATTAAAGCAATAGCCTTTTTTCGACCACTTTTCGCATCAATACAAGTAAGTTTGAATATTGATTAACTCAAATAATCACTTAATAGTGTTGTAAACGTTAAAATTAAACATTTATCGTTTTTAACAAGTAACCTACATATATTAAAACCAAAGCCAAAAGCATTTATATTCGAAAATTATGTTTTAAATTTAACATTTATTTTGAATTGAAATATATACAATATTTTTAAATAATTTTTGATAACACTCTGTAATTATTTTTTTAAATAGCACAAACCTACAAACTCTGTTGCTACAATAACATCACCAAAGAAAGATTTAGGTTTTAATAACAACATTCCTCTTCAACATTTATTAACCGGTAAATATATAATTATTTAAAAAAATATTATTATTTTTTAAACCTTTAAAAAATATTACAAAACTTAAATTTTAAATCATATTTATCAACAGAGTTGACAACAAACAAAGCCATCAAAACACCAGAGAATCGTACTTAGTCATAAAACACTCCAGGTAAGTGCTACATTAGGGAAAGTGCTGGATAGTCTAAAGGTATAAATGAAAATTCTAACTCTAGGTAAATGCAGCATTCGGCAAAGTGCTGGATTGTGTAAAGGTATTAATAACTAATTTAACTCCAGATAATTGTTGTATTATGGAAAGTGCTGGATAGTGTAGGGGTCTAAATGACTATTCTAACTCCAGGTAAGTGCTGCATTAGGGAAAGTGCTGGATAGTGTAGGGGTCTAAATGACTATTCTAACTCCAAGTAAGTGCTACATTAGGGAAAGTGCTGGATAGTGTAGGGGTCTAAATGACTATTCTAACTCCAAGTAACTGCTGCATTAGGGAAAGTGCTGGATAGTGTAGGGGTCTAAATATCTATTCTAACACCAGGTAAGTGCTGCATTAAGGAAAGTGCTAGATAGTGTAAGGGTATTAATGACTAATCTAACTCCAGCTAAGTGCTCATTGGGGAAATTGCTGGATAGTGTAAGGGTATTAATGACTAATGTAACTGTAGGTAAGTGCTGCATTAGGGAAAGTGCTGGTTTGTTACAAACTCATTTTCTTAGGAAACATTAAACTGATGAACAGCAATGCAGACATTTTCAAATCTTTATGAAACATTTAAATCCAAAAACAAACAAAAACATTTGTTGCTCTATTCATAGAATACCAACCAACATTTGAAATTCAATAAGAAATCCAAATCCAAGCCAATCAGACAACCAAAGAAGAAAAACACACCAATCTTTGAAGGTAAATCAAATAAAAAAATCCAATGACAGTGATCAAAAACATTTTTTTCACTAGGAAAGTGCTACAGTAGGGAAAGTGCTGAATAGTGTAGGGGTCTAAATAACTATTCTAACTCCAGGTAAGTGCTGAATTAGGGAAAGTGCTGGATAATGTAGGGGTCTAAATTACTATTGTAACTCCAAGTAAGTGCTGCATTAGGGAAAGTGCTGGATAGTGTAGGGGTCTAAATGTCTATTCTAACTCCAGATAAGTGCTGCATTAGGGAAAGTGCTGGATAGTGTAAGGGTATTAATGACTAATCTAACTCCAAGTAAGTGCTGCATTAGGGAAAGTGCTGGATAGTGTAGGGTTCTAAATGACTATTGTAACTCCAATTAAGTGCTGCATTAGGGAAAGTGCTGGATAGTGTAGGGGTCTAAATTTGTATTCTAACACCAGGTAAGTGCTGCATTAGGGAAAATGCTGGATAGTGTAAGGGTATTAATGACTAATCTAACTCCAGGTAAGTGCTGCATTGGGGAAATTGCTGGATAGTGTAAGGGTATTAATGACTAATCTAACTCCAGGTAAGTGCTGCATTAGGGAAAGTGCTGGATAGTGTAATGGTATTAATGACTAATCTAACTCTAGGTAAATGCAGCATTAGGAAAAGTGCTGGATTGTGTAAAGGTATTAATAACTAATCTAACTCCAGATAAGTGCTGTATTATAGAAAGTGCTGGATAGTGTAGGGGTCTAAATGACTATTCTAACTCCAGGTAAGTGCTGCATTAGGGAAAGTGCTGGATAGTGTAGGGGTCTAAATGACTATTCTAACTCCAAGTAAGTGCTACATTAGGGAAAGTGCTGGATAGTGTAGGGGTCTAAATGACTATTCTAACTCCAAGTAAGTGCTACATTAGGGAAAGTGCTGGATAGTGTAGGGGTCTAAATGACTATTCTAACTCCAGGTAAGTGCTGCATTAGGGAAAGTGCTGGATAGTGTAGGGGTCTAAATGTCTATTCTAACACCAAGTAAGTGCTGCGTTAGGGAAAGTGCTGGATAGTGTAGGGTTCTAAATGACTGTTGTAACTCCAAGTTAGTGCTGCATTAGGGAAAGTGCTGGAAAGTGTAGGGGTCTAAATGTCTATTCTAACTCCAAGTAAGTGCTGCATTAGGGAAAGTGCTGGATAGTGTAGGGTTCTAAATGACTATTGTAACTCCAATTAAGTGCTGCATTAGGGAAAGTGCTGGATTGTTACAAACTCATTTTGTTAGGAAACATTAAACTGATGAACAGCAATGCAGACATTTTCAAATCTTTATGAAACATTTAAATCCAAAAACAAACAAAAACATTTGTTTCTCTATTCATAGAATACCAACCAACATTTGAAATTCAATAAGAAATCCAAATCCAAGCCAATCAGACAACCAAAGAAGAAAAACACACGAATGTTTGAAGGTAAATCAAATAAAAAAATCCAACGACAGTGATCAAAAACATTTTTTTCACTAGGAAAGTGCTACAGTAGGGAAAGTGCTGGATAGTGTAGGGGTCTAAATAACTATTCTAACTCCAGGTAAGTGATGAATTAGGGAAAGTGCTGGATAAGATAGGGGTCGAAATGACTATTGTAACTCCAAGTAAGTGCTGCATTAGGGAAAGTGCTGGATAGTGTAGGTGTCTAAATGTCTATTCTAACTACAGATAAGTGCTGCATTACGGAAAGTGCTGGATAGTGTAAGGGTATTAGTGACTAATCTAACTCCAAGTAAGTGCTGCATTAGGGAAAGTGCTGGATAGTGTAGGGTTCTAAATGACTATTGTAACTCCAATTAAGTGCTACATTAGGGAAAGTGCTTGATAGTGTAGGGTTCTAAATATGTATTCTAACACCAGGTAAGTGCTGCATTAGGGAAAATGCTGGATAGTGTAAGGGTATTAATGACTAATCTAACTCCAGGTAAGTGCTGCATTGGGGAAATTGCTGGATAGTGTAAGGGTATTAATGACTAATCTAACTCCAGGTAAGTGCTGCATTAGGGAAAGTGCTGGATAGTGTAATGGTATTAATGACTAATCTAACTCTAGGTAAATGCAGCATTATGCAAAGTGCTGGATTGTGTAAAGGTATTAATAACTAATCTAACTCCAGATAAGTGCTGTATTATGGAAAGTGCTGGATAGTGTAGGGGTCTAAATGACTATTCTAACTCCAGGTAAGTGCTGCATTAGGGAAAGTGCTGGATAGTGTAGGGGTCTAAATGACTATTCTAACTCCAAGTAAGTGCTACATTAGGGAAAGTGCTGGATAGTGTAGGGGTCTAAATGACTATTCTAACTCCAAGTAAGTGCTGCATTATGGAAAGTGCTGGATAGTGTAGGGGTCTAAATGACTATTCTAACTCCAAGTAAGTGCTACATTAGGGAAAGTGCTGGATAGTGTAGGGGTCTAAATGACTATTCTAACTCCAAGTAAGTGCTGCATTAGGGAAAGTGCTGGATTGTTACAAACTCATTTTGTTAGGAAACATTAAACTGATGAACAGCAATGCAGACATTTTCAAATCTTTATAAAACATTTAAATCCAAAAACAAACAAAAACCTTTTTTTCTCTATTCATAGAATACCAACCAACATTTGAAATTCAATAAGAAATCCAAATCCAAGCCAATCAGACAACCAAAGAAGAAAAACACACAAATCTTTGAAGGTAAATCAAAAAAGAAAATCCAATGACAGTGATCAAAATCATTTTTTTCACCAGGAAAGTGTTGGATAGTGTAAGGGTATTAATGACTAATCTAACTCCAAGTAAGTGCTGCATTAGGGAAAGTGCTGGATCGTGTAGGGGTCTAAATATCTATTCTAACTCCAGGTAAGTGCTGCATTAGGGAAAGTGCTGGATAGTGTAGGGGTCTAAATGTCTATTCTAACACCAAGTAAGTGCTGCATTAGGGAAAGTGCTGGATAGTGTAGGGTTCTAAATGACTATTGTAACTCCAAGTAAGTGCTGCATTAGGGAAAGTGCTGGATAGTGTAGGGGTCTAAATGTCTATTCTATCTCCAAGTAAGTGCTGCATTAGGGAAAGTGCTGGATAGTGTAGGGTTCTAAATGACTATTGTAACTCCAATTAAGTGCTGCATTAGGGAAAGTGCTGGATTGTTACAAACTCATTTTGTTAGGAAACATTAAACTGATGAACAGCAATGCAGACATTTTCAAATCTTTATGAAACATTTAAATCCAAAAACAAACAACAAAATTTTTTTCTCTATTCATAGAATACCAACCAACATTTGAAATTCAATAAGAAATCCAAATCCAAGCCAATCAGACAACCAAAGAAGAAAAACACACCAATCTTTGAAGGTAAATCAAATAAAAAAATCCAATGACAATGATCAAAAAAAAGAATTTTCACCAGGAAAGTGCTACAGTAGGGAAACTGCTGGATAGTGTAAGGGTATTAATGACTAATCTAACTCCAATTAATTGCTGCATTAGGGAAAGTGCTGGATAGTGTAGGGTTCTAAATGACTATTGTAACTCCAAGTAAGTGCTGCATTAGGGAAAGTGCTGGATAGTGTAGGGGTCTAAATGTCTATTCTAACTCCAAGTACGTGCTGCATTAGGGAAAGTGCTGGATAGTGTAGGGTTCTAAATGACTATTGTAACTCCAATTAAGTGCTGCATTAGGGAAAGTGCTGGATAGTGTAGGGGTCTAAATATCTATTCTAACACCAGGTAAGTGCTGCATTAGGGAAATGGCTGGATAGTGTAAGGGTATTAATGACTAATCTAACTCCAGGTAAGTGCTGCATTGGGGAAATTGCTGGATAGTGTAAGGGTATTAATGACTAATCTAACTCCAGGTAAGTGCTGCATTAGGGAAAGTGCTGGATAGTGTAATGGTATTAATGACTAATCTAACTCTAGGTAAATGCAGCATTAGGCAAAGTGCTGGATTGTGTAATGGTATTAATGACTAATCTAACTCTAGGTAAATGCAGTATTAGGCAAAGTGCTGGATTGGGTAAAGGTATTAATAAATAATCTAACTCCAGATAAGTGCTGTATTATGGAAAGTGCTGGTTAGTGTAGGGGTCTAAATGACTATTCTAACTCCAAGTAAGTGCTGTATTAGGGAAAGTGCTGGATAATGTAGAGGTCTAAATAACTATTCTAACTCCAGGTAAGTGCTGAATTAGGGAAAGTGCTGGATAGTGTAGGGGTCTAAATGACTATTCTAACTCCAAGTAAGTGCTACATTAGGGAAAGTGCTGGATAGTGTAGGGGTCTAAATGACTATTCTAACTCCAAGTAAGTGCTGCATTAGGGAAAGTGCTGGATAGTGTAGGGGTCTAAATGACTATTCTAACTTCAAATAAGTGCTACATTAGGAAAAGTGCTGGATAGTGTAGGGGTCTAAATATCTATTCTAACTCCAGGTAAGTGCTGAATTAGGGAAAGTGCTGGATAATGTAGGGGTCTAAATTACTATTGTAACTCCAAGTAAGTGCTGCATTAGGGAAAGTGCTGGATAGTGTAGGGGTCTAAATGTCTATTCTAACTCCAGATAAGTGCTGCATTAGGGAAAGTGCTGGATAGTGTAAGGGTATTATGACTAATCTAACTCCAAGTAAGTGCTGCATTAGGGAAAGTGCTGGATAGTGTAGGGTTCTAAATGACTATTGTAACTCCAAATAAGTGCAGCATTAGGGAAAGTGCTGGATAGTGTAAGGGTATTAATGACTAATCTAACTCCAGGTAAGTGCTGCATTGGGGAAATTGCTGGATAGTGTAAGGGTATTAATGACTAATCTAACTGCAGGTAAGTGCTGCATTAGGGAAAGTGCTGGATAGTGTAATGGTATTAATGACTAATCTAACTCTAGGTAAATGTAGCATTAGGCAAAGTGCTGGATTGTGTAAAGGTATTAATAACTAATCTAACTCCAGATAAGTGCTGTATTATGGAAAGTGCTGGATAGTGTAGGGGTCTAAATGACTATTCTAACTCCAGGTAAGTGCTGCATTAGGGAAAGTGCTGGATAGTGTAGGGGTCTAAATGACTATTCTTACTCCAAGTAAGTGCTACATTAGGGAAAGTGCTGGATAGTGTAGGGGTCTAAATGACTATTCTAACTCCAAGTAAGTGCTACATTAGGGAAAGTGCTGGATAGTGTAGGGGTCTAAATGACTATTCTAACTCCAGGTAAGTGCTGCATTAGGGAAAGTGCTGGATAGTGTAGGGGTCTAAATGTCTATTCTAACACCAAGTAAGTGCTGCCTTAGGGAAAGTGCTGGATAGTGTAGGGTTCTAAATGACTATTGTAACTCCAAGTTAGTGCTGCATTAGGGAAAGTGCTGGATAGTGTAGGGGTCTAAATGTCTATTCTAACTCCAAGTAAGTGCTGCATTAGGGAAAGTGCTGGATAGTGTAGGGTTCTAAATGACTATTGTAACTCCAATTAAGTGCTGCATTAGGGAAAGTGCTGGATTGTTACAAACTCATTTTGTTAGGAAACATTAAACTGATGAAAAGCAATGCAGACATTTTCAAATCTTTATGAAACATGTAAATCCAAAAACAAACAAAATCATTTGTTTCTCTATTCACAGAATACCAACCAACATTTGAAATTCAAAAAGAAATCCAAATCCAAGCCAATCAGACAACCAAAGAAGAAAAACACACCAATCTTTGAAGGTAAATCAAATAAAAAAATCCAATGACAGTGATCAAAAACATTTTTTTCACTAGGAAAGTGCTACAGTAGGGAAAGTGCTGGATAGTGTAGGGGTCTAAATAACTATTCTAACTCCAGGTAAGTGCTGAATTAGGGAAAGTGCTGGATAAGGTAGGGGTCTAAATGACTATTGTAACTCCAAGTAAGTGCTGCATTAGGGAAAGTGCTGGATAGTGTAGGTGTCTAAATGTCTATTCTAACTCCAGATAAGTGCTGCATTAGGGAAAGTGCTGGATAGTGTAAGGGTATTAATGACTAATCTAACTCCAAGTAAGTGCTGCATTAGGGAAAGTGCTGGATAGTGTAGGGTTCTAAATGACTATTGTAACTCCAATTAAGTGCTGCATTAGGGAAAGTGCTGGATAGTGTAGGGTTCTAAATATGTATTCTAACACCAGGTAAGTGCTGCATTAGGGAAAATGCTGGATAGTGTAAGGGTTCTAAATGACTATTGTAACTCCAATTAAGTGCTGCATTAGGGAAAGTGCTGGATAGTGTAGGGGTCTAAATATCTATTCTAACACCAGGTAAGTGCTGCATTAGGGAAAATGCTGGATAGTGTAAGGGTATTAATGACTAATCCAACTCCAGGTAAGTGCTGCATTGGGGAAATTGCTGGATAGTGTAAGGGTATTAATGACTAATCTAACTCCAGGTAAGTGCTGCATTAGGGAAAGTGCTGGATAGTGTAATTATATTAATGACTAATCTAACTCTAGGTAAATGCAGCATTAGGCAAAGTGCTGGATTGTGTAAAGGTATTAATAACTAATCTAACTCCAGATAAGTGCTGTAATATGGAAAATGCTGGATAGTGTAGGGGTCTAAATGACTATTCTAACTCCAGGTAAGTGCTGCATTAGGGAAAGTGCTGGATAATGTAGGGGTCTAAATGACTATTCTAACTCCAAGTAAGTGCTACATTAGGGAAAGTGCTGGATAGTGTAGGGGTCTAAATGACTATTCTAACTCCAAGTAAATGCTGCATTATGGAAAGTGCTGGATAGTGTAGGGGTCTAAATGACTATTCTAACTCCAAGTAAGTGCTACATTAGGGAAAGTGCTGGATAGTGTAGGGGTCTAAATGACTATTCTAACTCCAAGTAAGTGCTGCATTAGGGAAAGTGCTGGATTGTTACAAACTCATTTTGTTAGGAAACATTAAACTGATGAACAGCAATGCAAACATATTCAAATCTTTATGAAACATTTAAATCCAAAAACAAACAAAAACCTTTTTTTCTTCATTCATAGAATACCAACCAACATTTGAAATTCAATAAGAAATCCAAATCCAAGCCAATCAGACAACCAAAGAAGAAAAACACACGAATCTTTGAAGGTAAATCAAAAAAGAAAATCCAATGAAAGTGATCAATATCATTTTTTTCACCAGGAAAGTGCTACAGTAGGGAAAGTGCTGGATAGTGTAAGGGTATTAATGACTAATCTAACTCCAAGTAAGTGCTGCATTAGGGAAAGTGCTGGATCGTGTAGGGGTCTAAATGTCAATTCTAACTCCAGGTAAGTGCTGCATTAGGGAAAGTGCTGGATAGTGTAGGGGTCTAAATGTCTATTCTAACACCAAGTAAGTGCTGCATTAGGGAAAGTGCTGGATAGTGTAGGGTTCTAAATGACTATTGTAACTCCAAGTAAGTGCTGCATTAGGGAAAGTGCTGGATAGTGTAGGGGTCTAAATGTCTATTCTATCTCCAAGTAAGTGCTGCATTAGGGAAAGTGCTGGATAGTGTAGGGTTCTAAATGACTATTGTAACTCCAATTAAGTGGTGCATTAGGGAAAGTGCTGGATTGTTACAAACTCATTTTGTTAGGAAACATTAAACTGATGAACAGCAATGCAGACATTTTCAAATCTTTATGAAACATTTAAATCCAAAAACAAACAACAACATTTTTTTCTCTATTCATAGAATACCAACCAACATTTGAAATTCAATAAGAAATCCAAATCCAAGCCAATCAGACAACCAAAGAAGAAAAACACACCAATCTTTGAAGGTAAATCAAATAAAAAAATCCAATGACAGTGATCAAAAAAAAAAATTTCACCAGGAAAGTGCTACAGTAGGGAAAGTGCTGGATAGTGTAAGGGTATTAATGACTAATCTAACTCCAATTAATTGCTGCATTAGGGAAAGTGCTGGATAGTGTAGGGTTCTAAATGACTATTGTAACTCCAAGTAAGTGCTGCATTAGGGAAAGTGCTGGATAGTGTAGGAGTCTAAATGTCTATTCTAACTCCAAGTAAGTGCTGCATTAGGGAAAGTGCTGGATAGTGTAGGGTTCTAAATGACTATTGTAACTCCAATTAAGTGCTGCATTAGGGAAAGTGCTGGATAGTGTAGGGGTCTAAATATCTATTCTAACACCAGGTAAGTGCTGCATTAGGGAAAATGCTGGATAGTGTAAGGGTATTAATGACTAATCCAACTCCAGGTAAGTGCTGCATTGGGGAAATTGCTGGATAGTGTAAGGGTATTAATGACTAATCTAACTCCAGGTAAGTGCTGCATTAGGGAAAGTGCTGGATAGTGTAATGGTATTAATGACTAATCTAACTCTAGGTAAATGCAGCATTAGGCAAAGTGCTGGATTGTGTAATGGTATTAATGACTAATCTAACTCTAGGTAAATGCAGTATTAGGCAAAGTGCTGGATTGTGTAAAGGTATTAATAACTAATCTAACTCCAGATAAGTGCTGTATTATGGAAAGTGCTGGATAGTGTAGGGGTCTAAATGACTATTCTAACTCCAAGTAAGTGCTGTATTAGGGAAAGTGCTGGATAATGTAGGGGTCTAAATAACTATTCTAACTCCAGGTAAGTGCTGAATTAGGGAAAGTGCTGGATAGTGTAGGGGTCTAAATGACTATTCTAACTCCAAGTAAGTGCTACATTAGGGAAAGTGCTGGATAGTGTAGGGGTCTAAATGACTATTCTAACTCAAAGTAAGTGCTGCATTAGGGAAAGTGCTGGATAGTGTAGGGGTCTAAATGACTATTCTAACTCCAAATAGGTGCTACATTAGGGAAAGTGCTGGATAGTGTAGGGGTCTAAATAACTATTCTAACTCCAGGTAAGTGCTGAATTAGGGAAAGTGCTGGATAGTGTAAGGGTCTAAATGACTATTCTAACTCCAAGTAAGTGCTACATTAGGGAAAGTGCTGGATAGTGTAGGGGTCTAAATGACTATTCTAACTCCAAGTAAGTGCTGCATTAGGGAAAGTGCTGGATAGTGTAGGGGTCTAAATGACTATTCTAACTCCAAGTAAGTGCTACATTAGGGAAAGTGCTGGATAGTGTAGGGGTCTAAATGACTCTTCTAACTCCAAGTAAGTGCTGCATTAGGGAAAGTGCTGGATAGTGTAGGGGTATAAATGACTATTTTAACTCCAAGTAAGTGCTGCATTAGGGAAAGTGCTGGATAGTGTAGGGGTATCAATTACTAATCTAACTCCAGAAAAGTGCTGCATTAGGGAAAGTGCTGGATAGTGTAAGGGCATTAATGACTAATGTAACTCTAGGTAAGTGTTGCAATAGTGATAGTGCAGGATATTGTATGAGTATGAAATAATATTCAAACTCCAGTTAAGTGGTGTAGAAATTAAATAACAGGATAGTGTGTATGAAATATGTGAAATTTTAAAAACAAAATAACACAAACCTAATTATTTTCTTTCTTTCAGAAAATGAGTGCTCAACCAACAGCAAAGTACATAAAAAAAGAAAAGGAAACAATCTTTTAAGTCATTTGGGTTATATATATTGTAAGGAAAGGATAAGTTTCCTAAGAAATCATTGGAGATGCGTGCAATACTTCTCAAGCCGTTGCAGCGGCAGAGCGGTTACGGTTGATGATATTATTGTAAAAACAACTGACCATAACCACTCTGCCTCTGCAATGGATGTTGATATTAGAGAAACTTTAAATGAAATGAAGGAACTTGCATGCATCTCCAATGATTCCACGGGAAATATTTTACGAGAGGTTGCTCAGCATGTCCCAGATCATATAGCTAGTAATATGCCTACCATACATAATTTGCGAAGAATTATTCAACGTCAAAAGCAGGCAAGTAACACACAAATAAATACACCCCATACTTTTTCTGATATAATTATTCCTCATGAACTTACTATTTCTTTTTCTGATGAACCTTTCCTTCTGCATGTTAATGAAAACCCTCAGAAACGTATATTAATTTTTAGTACACCTAGAAATCTTGTAAAACTTGAAAATAGTGAAATTTGGATGATGGATGGGACGTTTAAAAGTACACCCCATCCATTCACTCAAATTTACACTATACACGCCAAAATTAATAACAATGTTATTCCCCTAGTATATAGTTTGCTGCCTGATAAGACTTCAGCAACCTACACTGAACTATTATCAGTTATAAAAACAACCACAAACCAAAGTCCTAGGAAAATTATCATTGATTTTGAATTGAGCATGATTAATGTAATCACAAAAACGTACACGGATACCCAAATTCAGGGGTGTTTTTTCCATTTTTCCCAGGCATTCTGGCGTAAATTACAAAAAACACCCCTGGTTACAGAATACTCCTCAGACAGCAAATGACAGGTTGAATAAAAAAAACTAACTGCTCTTTGTTTTGTCCCTCCCGAAAGTGTAGATGAGTACTACACTGCCATCACAGAATCTGATTGTTACATTGCAAATGAAGAAAAATTGGCACCCATTCTAAATTATATGGAAGACACATGGATTGGACACCTAAGCAGATCGGGTCGCAGGAGGAAGCCACGTTTCCATGTGGAG
The DNA here is from genome assembly GCF_964261635.1 of Lissotriton helveticus. NCBI lineage: Eukaryota > Metazoa > Chordata > Amphibia > Caudata > Salamandridae > Lissotriton > Lissotriton helveticus. The sequence goes on along the minus strand of NC_136071.1, from coordinate 326,549,896 downwards.
TGGTGGAACTGTTATTCGACTTGCTTACAGGGAGAGGCTAAAACAAATAATGCTATTGAGGGATGGCATAACTCCTTCAATCATACAATTGGAAAACCCCACCCTAATTTCTACTCTTTTCTCAAAACTTTGAAGAAGGAGCAAAGTTTTCAGGAAATGAGAATTTCACAAACTCTTACAGGAAGTCTAAACCCACGAATAACCCATAAAACAAAGGAAATGTCCGAGAGACTATTGGCACTTTTACAACAGTTTTTGTTGTGTGTGGCTTTAGATTACCTGGAAAATATTGCTAACATCTTAACTTTTTAAACATCATCTTCACATTACTTTCCTGCTTTGCTCTAAAATTGTTCTTTTTTTTAAATTTAATTGGCAACAACATTTTTCCAAAATTAATTTTATTGGCAAAAACATTTTTCCAAATTTATTTTAAAAATTTAAAAAAGTCTGGTAGTTGTTAGTAAAAATTTTTTTTTTTGTGATTGTTTATAATTTCTTTATTTTCTAAACAATCCAAAATATTACAAGTATCTAATTGAAAAACTCACCATTTATTTGATTTTTGTTGAAACTTTTTCCCTTGCAAATAATAGTTATATAAACAAAAAATAAATGCAATTTTGAAAAATTACTATGTATTTTTCACTGCTCATTTCTTGAAATTGTGAACAAAAATCTTCTTGAAAACTTCCATGTAATTTCTTATAGAGATCGTAAATCTATCACAAAATGACATACAAATCTTCATTAAATAATATACTTTTTCGTATTTTGTAAAGAATTTGTTTATAATCAAAGAATCAATATTTTAACATTTTTGCTCATCCATATCTCGCCACTCATCAGATTTTATTCTTCCGAATAACCACTCTTTTGAATAAAATACCATAATAAGATCCTAATTCAATGACACAATGCTGTACATTTCTTCATTAAATCATCAACTTGTTCGTATTTTCAAATGGTTATTTATTTTAAAAGAAAGAAAACATTTTTTACTACAATTTTGCTCTAACTTATATCGCAAATTAACTAAATCTATTACGACGAAAAATCACTCTTTAGAATTAAATACCATAATGTGACCAAATCGAAATAATTTCAAACAACGTATTGATTGTCAATACAAAACACCATAATTTCACTTACATAATTGAATTTCCCTATAGTACAAACCTTAAAATACATCTCTTTGTTTTTGACGAAGCTTTTTCCAGCAATAAAATAACCACTTCAACGACTATCCTAAGTTTTCCAAATAACAAAATATATTTTCAAAATTGCATTTGTTTTACAATATTACTGTATAAATATCCAAATTTCAAAACATACAATATTACAAAACAATATAAAACATTCTATATTTTCTCCCCTCCCACACCCGACTTAGGCATATTCTAGCTATTCGATGGGCGACATGTTTTTTAAAAGTATCTAACTACATTTACGTATTCAGCAACCTCTCCTTATCTTTTCCTTACAATATATTACGATTTTTTTGTAAATACAAACTTATAATAAAGTTTTATAAGTTTCCTACCTGGACGCAGATCAGCTTCCAGCTGCTTCCTCAATGGATCCGGTCCAAAATGGCTGCTGACGCTTTACGTTAACGTCAATACGTGTTACAAAGCTGCAACAATAAAAAAAGGACTATTTATTTTCTAATTTTTAATTAAAATGATTATAATTGTTCTATATGTTTACTATTTGTTAATAATATTTAAATAATATGTGAAAAATATATGTAAAATTAAACTATTTTTTTATGTGTTTATTTTCAAAAATAAATTTATTTAAAACAAGTTATCGTTATTTTCTTATTTATTATATTACTTACAATACTTCTAAAATGTATTTCTTATATGTATAAATAATCTTTTTATCTTCTTACCTGTATTCTTTTTCTTTTTATACATTTTCTTTCTTCTTTCATCCTCTTTTCCTCATCTTTTCCATGTACCGCGGGACACATAGGATGTGTCATGAAAATAGAAAAAGGACAAAGGTTACCATTGGATTCAATGTGAAACCGTGGGAACCCAAACTTAATTGTATTTGTCATATGTTAATCTTACCCTATAAACCTGTAATTTAAAATAATAATAATGTATTTATTTTTATTAAATAATTAATAAATATTATAAATAAATACTCATTTGTATACATTTTAGATTATGGTAATTTTAGAAAAAATATATAATATATAAATTAATAATTCAATTGTATTTATAAAAAATATATAAAATATAAAATAATAAATCAATATTTTCAAAAATTATTTTAAAAAGTTATCATTTTTTTCCTTTTTATTTTATTACTTGCAATACTTCTAAAATGTATTTCTTATATGTATAAATAATCTTTTTATCTTCTTACTTGTATTCTTTTTCTTTTTATCCATTTTCTTTCTTCTTTCATCCTCTTTTTCTCATCTTTTCCATGTACCGCGGGACACATAGGATATGTCATGAAAATAGAAAAAGGACAAACGTTACCATTGGATTCAATGTGAAACCGTGGGAACCCAATCTTAATAGTATTTGTCATATGTTAATCTTACATTATAAATGTTATTTAAAATATTAATAATTTATGTAGCTTTTTTAAATAATTACAAAATATTATACATAAATACTCATTCTTATAAATTGTAAAATATGGTATATTTAGAAAAAATATATAATATATAAAATAATAAATCAATACTATTTTGTAAAAATATATAAAATAATAAATCAATACTATAAAATAATTAATCAATATTTTTTAATTTAAAAAAATTATATTTTAAATTAATACTCGAGTATTAAAATTAATACTCGTTTATTAATATTAATACTATTATTTAAAAAAAATAATGTATTTTACAAAGTCGCCAAATAAAAAAAAATTATATAACAAGCATAACAATATTATAAATAAATATTCATTTTTATAAATTTTAAATTATGGTATTTTAAAAACATATATATAATATTTAAATTAATAAATCAATACTATTTTGTAAAAATATATAAAATATAAAATAATAAATCAATACTATTAAATAAAAAATCATTATTTTTTTAATTAAATTATATTTTAAATTAATACTCGGGTATTAAAATTAATACTCGTGTATTCATATTAATAATAATATTTTACAAAAATATTTTATTTTACAAAGTCGACAATTAAATAAAAATTATATGACAAGCATAACAATATTTTTAACAATAAAAGTAAAAAACAAAAATAATAATTATCATTTATCAATAAACATGCATTTAATTATATTGCGTTGTAAAAGTATATGCGTTGTAAAGGTATTTGCGTGGTATAAGTATGCGTGGTAAAAGTATGCGTGGTGAAAGTTTTTGCGTGGTAAAAAATGCGTGCTAATAGTATTGCGTTGTAAAAAATGCGTGGTAAAGGTTGTATACCCAAAGGCAACATCTCCATCCCCATTGGGTAGCCCATGTAATGGTAAATGTGCTGTAAAAGCAGGCCTCCAATTAGCAGGAATGTTAATTATATTCCCCATTGCAGTGAATGGAATTCAGAGAGGGGATAACTATAGAGGGATATCCTTTTAAATGTTCAAGCTTAAACAACTTACAGACAAAACTAGGTGATTCCTAAAGTGCTGAGGAGGATTCATCCCTGACACCATGGGCATCTCCGATTTAAAATTGATGTTAGAAATGGGGTCTCTAGATGGCAGAGGTATGCACCCTGTCAAAGTAGGGACTCATACATTAAGTGTCGTACACACTAAAAGTTAACCTGTGCTCATCATCTGGTTGCTTGGCACAAAGCAGTCAGGGTAAAATAAAAAGGCAATGTGTAAAGTATTTGTGCACACACACACACACACAAAGTAACAAAGTGAAAACATCACAAATGTACTTCACACCAGTTTAGGAAGCATAGGCAATATGTATCTGAGTAAAACAAGAGGAAAAGAACACAAATACAAAATACACAAGTCAGATATTAATTTTTAAAGATTAAATCAAAATTCAGAGCTTAGAAGTCTATAGCTCCGGCTGGGGCTATTTGGTCACGCTTGATCAGTAGGAATCTAAAAGTTCAGTTTGACCAGGATGGAGCGTGGGTCAAATACAGGAATCACGCAGACCCCCTTACAGTACCTTGGATGCGTCAAAAATAAAAAATGATGCATGGTGCAGAAGAGGTGAGGTGTTGTAGATGCAGGTGATGCATCGGTTCCTTTCTTTGTGGCTTTGCTTCTCCAGGAAAGTGCATTATGCAGAGGAGGTGATGTGACAGTTGAAGGTACAAGGCATCAGTTCCTGAAAGCGACACAGCGTCAAAGATGCCACAATGTCAACAGAGCAATGTGTCGATTCTACAATGCTGAAGTCAAACTGCTGGGTTAAAGGCGATGCGTTGCTCGAAAGCCACGAAGATCGGGGGCTGTGTTGGAGTCGGAGCGGTGCCTCGAAGACTTCAGTGAAGTGGTTCCCGAGACTCAAGCAGTGGCAGTTCTTCGGAGGGGCTGCAGCAAACTCGGGGTTGTGTGGAAAGTCGAGGTTGTTGCGGCACGCATTCGGCCAGCGGTGTCCACAGGTTTGGTGCAGACAGTTGTAATGCGTAGGTTTTGTAGGGTTGTATCGGCTTTGGAGTCCATGCATTGGTTTCTTGATTACAGCACTATATTCCACTCCAAGGGCCCAGGGCTAGATTTGGCACCACTTGGCAGGGTAGGACTCACAGCGGAAAAGCAAAGGTGCTAGTGGCAAGATACAGGTGAAGTCTTTGATTTCCCGGAGACTTCAGCAACAGGAGGCAAGCTCAGTCAAGCACTTTGAGAACCTTAGAAAGCAGGATGCAAAGAGTAAAGTCCAGTGCTCTCACTCAAGAAAAAAGCAGCAGGCAGCAGGCCAACACAGCAAAGCAAGCAGCAAAGTGGCTGTCCCCCCACCAGCACAAAAGCTCTTCTTCTTGTCAGAATGTCCTTAGTCCAGAAGTGTTTTGAGTGTATGGTGTCAGAGCTCCAGTACTTATACCCAATTTAGCCTTTGAAGTAGGGAGATTTCAAAGAGAGGTCTTGGTAGTGCAGAAGAACCTGCCCTTACTTGCCCTGGCTCCAGACACATTACATGGGTATGCCACTCTTGTGAGGGAACAGGCACAGCCCTATTCAGGTGCAAGTACCAACTCCTCCCACTACTCTAGCTCAGGAAGATGTATCAGCCTGGTGATGGACCATCAGGATATGCAGGGCACACCTCAGCTCCCTTTGTGTGTGACTGTCATCCAACACAGGCGTGTATTTTAGGGACAGGTAGGCACACTGAATGGTTAAAGTAAGAAAATGCCAACTTTCTAAAAGTGGCATTTTCAGACCTGCAATTAAAAAAAAAACTTCCCTAAAAGATGTGTTTTTAAATTGTGAATCCAGAGACACCAAACTCCAAATTTCTATCTATTCCCAATTGGAAATTATGCTTGAAAAGTGTTACAAGGCAGCTCCAAACCTAACCTATGGCCTTACTGTAGTGAAAAATGAATTTAGCAACTTTTCGTTACCAGGACATGTAAAAAGCACATGTTCTACCTTTTAAATATATTACACCCTGCCCATGGGGCTACCTAGGACCTACCTTAGGGGTGCCTTAATGTAATAAAAGCAAGGGAAGGTGTGGGCAAGTAGGTGAACTTGCCTGGTCGACATCACAGTTTAGAACTGCACACACAGTCTCTGCAGTGGCAGGCTTGAGACATGTTTGAAGGGCTAATCATGTGGATTGCTCAATCAGTGATGCAGGCCCAATTGTAGCATTTTATTTACAAGCCCTTGGCAAACAGTGCACTGTACTAGGCGCTTATTAGTAAAAGAAATATGTCAATCACGGAGAAACCAAATACCGTTACATCTTAGACACAGAGTGCATGCACTTTAGCACCGGTCAGCAAAGTTAAAGGGCTCAGAGTCGAAAAACCAGCACAAATGAAGTGCAGCACACAGTCAAAAACAGGAGGTCAGAAGCAAAAAGACAGGGATGCACACCAAATGGTTCCAGGTCTAACATGGGTTCCCCTCAGTGGAAAGTGGGGAGAACTATCTAACCTATTGGGATGTCTCTTCACTAAGGCAAAATAACCTGTAAAGACCATCAGTCTTGGTGTGTTCTGTTCCAGGGCAGTGTTCCACCGAAATGTCCATTCCCTGTAGTGAGATGGACCATCTCAACAGTTTAAGATTTTCACCCCTTCCCTGCATTAATTATCTGTGGGGCCGGTGGTCTATCTAAACCCAGAAGTGAGTCCCAAACAAGAAGGTTCCGAGTGCGTGCTGTGAGAGTGTAGTAATATATAAAAGTTAACACTACACCACCTTAATACAAGTGCCTTATACCTTATGGCACTTGTAATAAGGTGGACAAGACATGAGTCATGTTTGTGACAGTGTTACCCATTCGCATTATTCTAAATCAGTCTCTTAGTGATTTTTCCTAGCGCAAGTACTGTATATCCTTGAAGTCTTCATCTGTTTATCAATATTTTGAATCAGGTGCAGCAGTGAGAATTGTAAATAACATTATATAACATGGTAACTGTGATTGTCTTATTACTTACCGTAATCTTCATTACCCCGATTAGGGTCCTCCCCGTCCCAGTCCTTACTACGTGAGGCAGTCCTGCCTCCACCCAGACAATCACAACGCCAGTATTTCCATACTACATAAGCCCCGCCCACCTACCGCCATGCCTGTTATCAACAAGACTCCGACACAAACACAGCGGGAGGGAGGGAGGGAAGAGGACTGGGACGGGGAGGACCCTAATCGGGGTAATGAAGATTACCGGTAAGTAATAAGACATTACCCCCTCATGGGTCCTCCCCGTCCCAGTCCTTACTACATGAGGAACTCACAAGCAGAGAACCAATAGAGAAAATACGCAGGACACCAGTGATCCATGCAGAGTACAAAACTTTAATCAATAAAAGATCAATGAACAACAGCGTTCAAGACGCCAACAGAAAAACTGTCAGCAGAGGCATGTACAACATCAAGCCGATAATGTCGCACAAATGTGTGATGAGACTGCCAGGTGGCCGACGGTCTGTCAACCCTACAAATCTCCTGGATAAAGACTTCTTCCCCCTGAGCCCAGGAAGCAGACACGGAACGCGTCGACCGACCCTGCACATGAGACGGAGGAGGCAAATCCAAAGACTTGAAACACACAAGAAAACCTCACGGAATCGCCACCAAAGGAAACTGGATCCAGGGACCGGAACCGGGAGCACCAGCGTTCCGACTGGCGTCGGAGCAGAAAAAAAACAGGCATGGTGGTAGGTGGGCAGGGCTTATGTAGTATGGAAATACTGGCGTTGTGATTGGCTGGGTGGAGGCAGGATTGCCTCACGTAGTAAGGACTGGGACGGGGAGGACCCATGAGGGGGTAATGAGCAGCTACATTGATCTTGAATATGGCAGTAAGGGGTAACCTCGAGATATAGTGGTCTCCCAATCAGATTTTATCTTCGCTTATTGCCTATGCTCATTTTGTCCAATTGAATAACCTCAGACTCCACCATTTTCCTTGAGGCGCACACATTGTTGTTAAGTAATCATTGACAACACGAATAGGTATGGCTTTTGTAGAAGATTAGCTAAATAACAATGTGTGCAAAGTGTTAAATTAGTTTTTTTTTTTTCTTACATGGATCATATTATGACCACTTCAATATACATTTAAATTAAAGATGACGAAAGGAAAACGGAGAGTGCAAAATCATTTTATGAACATCTATTTTAAGATCTAGTTTTTGCAAATGTGCAGCGATGTAGAACACAGAAAGAGTGATCTTACAACCTTGTATGAAAATATGTTTTCAGCTTTAATCTTTTGTTGTAAACTCTCGAAATGTATCTGAGTCCTATGGTCAACTCCAAGTATCACGAGAACAAACTTTCCACAGCATACAGTCCATCTCAGAAGTCAAATTAATTCTTCCCCACGCCCATGTGCTGTTTTCGAAATATCACACTTATTAACATTTTTTAAGAAAGATTGTAACATGGTCTAGAGGCAATACCGGGATTCTCAAATACCTTTTCAAATTATTTTCGCATTCTTTGGAGATAAATGTAATAGAGTCCTAACCAGAACAATTTATTTCACAACCTTTGTTTCTGGTTCAGCCATACTGAGTTGCTGTCTGGAAAAGAAGCAATATTCTAAAACAGCACGATAGATACAGAACACAATTAAAATCTAAGGGGGATATTCACAAGGACTTATCTCCGTTTTATCTCCACCTTAATGCATCAAAAGTGTAGATAGATTTAACACCCCATTCACAAGCTGGTGCAAACTGCAGACATCACCAGTATTCCCGCGATAACTCCCCCAAAATGTATCTCCATGGTGGAGACCACCAACTAACGCTAATGAGATGCAGAGTAGGCTTTTCCTGTGCAAAAACACATGAAAAAACCAAAACACCACTTTCACAACGAACTGCCAGATCTGCGATGAGAGTCAAAACCACGCCACGATAGCAACAGGTATTTAACACCTGCCTCCTGCAGGTGTAAAGCCAGAACTACTATCAGTAGTAGGCAACGGAGCCCCGCACACAGCCACACACGAAGAACAAAAGACACCAGGGAGCTACTCATCATGCAGCTCGGAGCCCCAACAGGGCTACAACATCCACCGCCACCACCCCCAGGACTACCACAACCCCCAGGACCCGGACCACCACAGAAGCAGCACAGAGTAAGATAGCCCCCGGGATTCATCAGGGCTGAAACAAACAAATAAGTAGCGTCTAGCATGTTCTTTGAGCAAAAACATTTACATACAAGGCCATAGTATCTGGCCGTTGTGTCACATGCAATACAACTTCCTCCTGCAGTGGACATACAGTGAATGTATCATTTCATAAGAAATGTCTCGCTCGTGCCACCACAACACATCCGTGTCGGAGTTCCGGTGTATACTACCGATTATCTATAATGACGTGACTATATGTGATAGTGATAGTAATGGACATGTGCAGGGACGAGATCACCATTGTATATCTTAAAGGCAAGCAATGACACATGCTCTATATTATGGCGGAAGTGTCCTAATCGTGTACGGCTCTTACAACATCCATGCTAGTCATTTAGTGAAAATAGTGAGAGACAAGTGTCATTTCAAGAGCATACCTAGAAGGCCGTATCGACGTCAGAAGGTCTGTATATATTAAAGGAAAGAAAGAAAAAACCGAAAAAATCTCATCACTAATTAAAATTACGGTAATATTCAGGCAAAATGTCACCAAATGAGACTGTTCGTCACTACTTGCATGACGGCTTACCGCTCAGCTGGTGATAATTCCGACCCAGCCGGGCCCGTGACTAATACTACTGGTAGGAGTGCGTCCAGCAGGGATCAATATCTCTGTTTCTATGACAAAGTAAAATAATCTATGTTGTTATCAAAGTTGAGGAAGATAGTCAAAATCTGTGTATTCAGACGTCACAATGACACTCTCACTGGAGTCCTGGTATTTGAAACCCTACATTTGGTTATAAACTAACGGGTAATTCCCTGTCTTATATTCCAACCTAAACATTCGATCCAGCGTATTATAACTATGTAGCGTGGTACGCAATACTCAAGTACTGATAATCCACTTACATGAGTATAAAGTCAAGCCATATGGTAATGGGCTCGGAGGTGACCCGATATAGTCGTTTTTTGTTTACGAATTCGTTATCGAGAGATATTACTATTAGGAGAAATAACAGATATGTTACTTATTAGCATGGTGAAACAAGTCATCGTAGCGCAAGTCATCGCTATGCAATTGTTATACAAGATTTACCTACTCCTTTTTTATTTAGTGCAAGGATACCAGTTGCGGTTCCAGATTACGATGTACTCGGCGCTGGAGGGGAACGAGTAATAATATTTATTAGAGTCAAAAAATATAGGTTGTACCTCCAAAATTGAAGACGGTCGCACACCTAACTCACCCGTGTTTGGCTGCTACAGCGAGTATGGCGGGTTCACCTACTCCGAGCTCAGTTCCTGTTTGGACACGTGATTCTGTCTAAACCGACGTATATGCGTGCTTAAACGTGACGTATCCCAGAGACTAGACCGCGTATGGTGCTAGTCTTAGCCGACCATGTTGCAAGGTATCTCATATGGAGAATTACCCGTGTGGTGAAGATGAAAATTAATTATCACGAAGTATTGTGTAATATAACTTCTGTATATCCAAAAACCTATCGTATTTATAGATGTGTAGAGCGGACAATCGCGATGAGTGGATCATAATCCGAATAACGAAAAATATGCCAATCGAGGATTTATAAAGAATATATAAAAACGCTCCAATGTGAGAATGTGTGTGATGTCTGGAAAATTCGAATATCAAGGATTCTTGAATAATGTCGATATATAGCGTGACATTAGTTTCCAAGATGACTAATGATGGTGAAGTGCACACCGTGAATGATTCAGACTACCTAAATATGTGAAAAGCCCAATCATACTGTGACCATTTAGCATTTAACATTTTTTACAGTATCTTAAATAGCTGCTTTGAAGTCTCATAAAAGTATTCATATGTACAGGAGAAAACATCCCAGCATTCGGAGAGATTTGAGTGTAGACGAATTCATTCAGGTCTACAGTAAATTACAGTATTCATAAACATTATTCCGACTATGTGGTACAAACAGTACCTATTTCTAGTCCCCCAGAAAAAATTGCATCTCTTGGTCATAATTTAATCCTGACTGTACCGATTTCAAACGCATAATCCAAGTCGCTTCAGTACGTCTCAATTTCAATTCCCGATTCCCACCTCTTATTGCCAATGGTATGGTTTCAATTCCAAAAAATTGCACATTTTTGTTACGTTGCTCTTTTTGGCATGAGGCTACATGCAAAGCCACTGGATATTTAGGGTCACAATTTACAATCGCTCTTATATGTTCCATCATTCTTTCTTTCAATGGTCTAATTGTGCTCCCTACGTAATACTTGCCACATTCACACTCAATAATGTAAATGACAAATTTGGTTGTACAATTAATGTTGCTCTTAATGGTATAACATACATCATCTGGGCCTGTGAAATTTGTTGTTCCATGTTTGGCCCATTTACACATACTGCAGAACCCGCATTTGTGAAAACCCAGACCTCGTTGTGTCAGCCAGTCAGTACTCCTCATGTCACGGGGTACTGTGGGACTCAACTTGTTTCGTAATGTATTTCCTCTTCTAAACGAGATTTGTGGTCTCTCTGTAATGTACTGGGTCAGTGTTTTTTCGGATTTCAATAAACTCCAATGTTTGGTTAAACTTTTTCTTAGGTCCAGATGGAGTGAGTTGAAATCCGTGACCATTCTTATGCATTCTTTGTTATCTGAGTTAAGTTTCTGTCTGGTGGTGAGGGTGTCTATTCTCCTCACTCTTTTAATCCTTTTTTCAGCTTTTCTAATGGTGTTATATGCATAACCCCTTGTTTGAAATCTTTCTTTCATGCTGTCAATGCATCTCCTGAATTCACAGTCCTCACTACAGTTTCTTCTTGCCCGAATAAATTCGCCAAAGGGTATGGCGTTAATCTGGTGTGAGGGGTGTGAGCTCGATGCATGCAAGATTGCATTGCACGCTGTCGACTTTCTGAACAATCTACTGTGCAGACAGTTGGAAGAAATATAGAACTCAATATCTAAAAATTCTATATTCGTTTTGCTCCACTTCATAGTGAAGTTGATCTTCCATGTATTGTCATTCAGGTATTTGAAGAAATTTTGTAATAGCTCCTCTGAGCCTGACCAAATGAGGATGCAGTCGTCAATATATCGACCCCAAAAAATTATGGAGTCGATATATTGAGCACCCTTTGTGCCCCAAATCAGATCTGCTTCTAGTGCCCCCATGAATAGATTAGCAAACGAGGGTGATATCTTAGAGCCCATGGCTACACCTTGTTTTTGTCGGTACCAGTTCTTGTCACACATAAAAAAGTTGTTTTTAAGGACCAATTCTATCATTGTTGATAGCATCTCAGTATGTTTCCATAGTGTAGCTGGTCTGTTATATAGAATTTTGTTAATGGCCTGGAAGCCCAGCTCTGTGTTGATACTGGTGTATAGTGACACCACGTCCATTGTTACTAAAAGAAAATCATCTTGCCATTCCATGTCTGCTAGTGTACTTAGGATGTGTTTGGAATCCTGTATGTAGGACGGCAAGTTTTTAACTAGCGGACCTAGATACAGATCCACGTATTCTGCTATCCTTTCCGTTGGGCCCCCTATGCCCGAAACAATGGGTCTCCCTGGTGGAAATGGGAGTTCCTTGTGAATCTTGGGTAAGGTGTATAGCCATGGATATGTGGGTCTAAAAACTTTCAAGTATAGGTATTCTTCCTCGTTTAATAAACCTGACTGCTTCCACTTTAACAACTGAGAATTAATTTCTATTGTTAAGGGACCAATGGGGTTATAAGTGAGGCGTTCGTAGCATACTTCATCTTGTAATTGTTGGCTAATTTCTGATTGATAGTCTATGCGATCCATAATCACTACGTTCCCTCCCTTATCTGCCTCTCGTATGATGATAGTGTTGTCGTTCATGAGTGTGTTGAGCGCTACTCTTTGTCCCTTACTGAGGTTATCCTTATATTTGAACATTCTGTCCTTGCGTAGACTGTTCAGTTTGTCAAGATCCTCTAACACACGCTTGTAAAAATTGTCTATGGCATTGCCACCAGGTAGTGTAGGGATCCATTTGGACTTGGACTTTAGTCCACTAACAATGCTAAAATCAGATTCTATATCCAACTCCTCTAGCAGTCTGTCCATCTCTAGAGGAGAATCCTCCATGTCAGTCAATGATAAGAGAAGATGAGTTGCATGCACATCATTTATTGATAAAGATTCAGTGGTGCTAGTTACAGGTGGATTGACAACCCCTCTGCCCTTTTTCTCAAAGCCAAAGAAATGCTTTTTGAGTTTAAGGTTCCTTACAAATTTAAACAGATCGATTTTCAATCTACAAATATCCCCCGTTGCATATGGGTTAAAACTAAGACCTTTGCTTAAAAGGGAAACCATATCTGGAGTAAGGTTTATTTTAGAAAGGTTGATCACCTGCACCTCCCTAGTGTTTGCACCATCTAATTCCTGTTGGCCCCTGATCTCAGCTTCCTTCTGTAATCCTCGGTGTTTCCGTCCCCTGCCCCTCCTGGTTTTGGATCGGATTGGTTTCTTGCTGTAGAGTATCTGTTGCCCTTCCTGATCCGTAAAACCTCTTGAAAAAAAGGTGGCATGCCTTGTCTATCTTGGTTGTCTGATTCACCTCCTATGGTGCCTATAGAGTTAAGTGAGGAGTTGCTAGATGAGACAGAGGTAGGTTCTGAACCCTGAGATTTCTTGTTCATGTTTTTAGAGCTGCTCGGGATCAGGGAATCATATTTTTTATCAAAAGTAAAAATTCGACCACAGGTGTAATCCAACTCATCCCTTCTTAGTTGCCTGGCTTTCCTATTTTTAATTTCTGATTGGTGTTTTAATATGATTTCATCCAGGATGGTGTAATTTTTTACAGTAGACTCAGGTCTGTTTAGATCTTTAATTTCTTGTTCGATGGTAGCTATTTCCGCTTGTAATTTAGCCCCCTTGCGTTCAGCACTAACAATTAATATCTCCATAAGGGTAATAGAATTCATAGAGAGAGATTCTTCCCATTTGATCATGAGATCGGCATCTAGGTCATCGTAGGTGGGAAAAATTTGGCCTCTAAGACCTCTGGGAACGCGTTTTAATCTCAGATATTGTTTGAGAGTCGCGCCATCCCACCATTTTGAGTTCTCTAGTTTCTTTAAGCGTTCTAATTTAACAAATTAGTCTCTGAGTCCCTCAGTACGAGGGGGATTAGTGCTGGTGGAAGCGCTTTGGGTGGACATCCCTTTTGCTAGGTTTTCAAACAACTCTTCTGCCATTTTGGTTCTATCCATATCTGTATAGTGTGGTGTAATCTAGCAATGGTATACTAGAAATCCCTCTCGAGTATTAAAATTGCGTGGCGGCTACCCTCAACTGAAGGCTAATTAGAACAACGAAGGTTTTTAAACAGTTGTAGTTGGGTGCACTGCCAGTTTACACGCATTCGATTTTGATCATTAGGGTGTCCTAGGTACTAAACGGCGAGTGGACAAACCTAAACCACTCTCTAGAGTAGAAAAAACTACTGCTAATTATTAAACAAATTGCCGAAGCACTCTAATGTGAGTAATAGAATTGTTCAGTTACAATTAACAAATTTAAAACACCAATTCTGACAGAAGTAACAAGATATCCAAAAGATGAGTGAATCTTGGAGTCTTTAATGGAGATTACAGCCAGCCGACACGTGTTTCATCGCCTTCGCGATTCATCAGGGCTGAAACAAACAAATAAGTAGCGTCTAGCATGTTCTTTGAGCAAAAACATTTACATACAAGGCCATAGTATCTGGCCGTTGTGTCACATGCAATACAACTTCCTCCTGCAGTGGACATACAGTGAATGTATCATTTCATAAGAAATGTCTCGCTCGTGCCACCACAACACATCCGTGTCGGAGTTCCGGTGTATACTACCGATTATCTATAATGACGTGACTATATGTGATAGTGATAGTAATGGACATGTGCAGGGACGAGATCACCATTGTATATCTTAAAGGCAAGCAATGACACATGCTCTATATTATGGCGGAAGTGTCCTAATCGTGTACGGCTCTTACAACATCCATGCTAGTCATTTAGTGAAAATAGTGAGAGACAAGTGTCATTTCAAGAGCATGGGTCGGAATTATCACCAGCTGAGCGGTAAGCCGTCATGCAAGTAGTGACGAACAGTCTCATTTGGTGACATTTTGCCTGAATATTACCGTAATTTTAATTAGTGATGAGATTTTTTCGGTTTTTTCTTTCTTTCCTTTAATATATACAGACCTTCTGACGTCGATACGGCCTTCTAGGTATGCTCTTGAAATGACACTTGTCTCTCACTATTTTCACTAAATGACTAGCATGGATGTTGTAAGAGCCGTACACGATTAGGACACTTCCGCCATAATATAGAGCATGTGTCATTGCTTGCCTTTAAGATATACAATGGTGATCTCGTCCCTGCACATGTCCATTACTATCACTATCACATATAGTCACGTCATTATAGATAATCGGTAGTATACACCGGAACTCCGACACGGATGTGTTGTGGTGGCACGAGCGAGACATTTCTTATGAAATGATACATTCACTGTATGTCCACTGCAGGAGGAAGTTGTATTGCATGTGACACAACGGCCAGATACTATGGCCTTGTATGTAAATGTTTTTGCTCAAAGAACATGCTAGACGCTACTTATTTGTTTGTTTCAGCCCTGATGAATCGCGAAGGCGATGAAACACGTGTCGGCTGGCTGTAATCTCCATTAAAGACTCCAAGATTCACTCATCTTTTGGATATCTTGTTACTTCTGTCAGAATTGGTGTTTTAAATTTGTTAATTGTAACTGAACAATTCTATTACTCACATTAGAGTGCTTCGG
This sequence comes from Lissotriton helveticus, assembly GCF_964261635.1. Lineage (NCBI taxonomy): Eukaryota > Metazoa > Chordata > Amphibia > Caudata > Salamandridae > Lissotriton > Lissotriton helveticus. The sequence goes on along the minus strand of NC_136071.1, from coordinate 326,534,317 downwards.
CAATTTGTTTAATAATTAGCAGTAGTTTTTTCTACTCTAGAGAGTGGTTTAGGTTTGTCCACTCGCCGTTTAGCACCTAGGACACCCTAATGATCAAAATCGAATGCGTGTAAACTGGCAGTGCACCCAACTACAACTGTTTAAAAACCTTCGTTGTTCTAATAAGATAGCCCCCGGTCCACCCACTCCCTGATCGGTGTGCACCCTGTTGCTGTGGTGCCGGGTCATGTTGGACAGTGTCCGAATCCCCGACTCCTGTCACTGTCTCCCGCCTGGTGTCTGTGGCCACCATCTTCTCCATGTCGTTCAGCTCCTGGTGTTCTGCTGGCCCACCTCCTCCGGGGTGCGTTGCTGCTTTCGTGTTGGCAGCGAGTTTCTGCTTGGTTTTGCCATTCACATCAGTCCAGGGCCTCTTGTGCTCTTCCATTGTCCTCCTCTGCCATGTGACGGCATTCACATGGTCTGAGGTGGTGTGCCATCTCTGCCTCTTTGTTGCCAATGACATGTTGGAGGTTACGTACAGTTGGTGGTGTTCTGGCTCATCCGTGGCGATAATCGGGTTTTCCTGGCCACTGTACCCCGTCTTCCTCTTCCTCTTCTCATTGGCCTTCCACGGGCCCTGTATTCCTGGGGATTCCTCCATGGGGATTATGGAGTTCATGTTCTCCTCTGCAGTCGGTAAGGGTGCATCCGTGGTACTCCGCAGTTGATTTTGTTTTTAGTTGCATTTTCCGCATTACGTGTGGGTATTGCTGGCCTCTCGCTGGTTGTCACTGTTTTCTTATCGCGTTTGGGGATATCGCATCTTTTTACGCTTTGGGGTTTGTGTTTTTATCTCCGTCATGGTGGTTGTATCGCGGACATTGGCCGCGTTTTCGATGGACTATCACATGGTACCGCCGTGTTGTGAATTCCATGTTGACACGGGTTATTTTCCCACAATAAGCTGTGATTTGTAAAGTTGTGTTAGCATTTTTTGGTGATATTTAGTACACGTTCTTGTGAATATACCCTTACAACTGGAGACCAGCATGTAATACCTCTTAGTCAACAGAAGGTGGAAAGCGGTAATCTGCATAATTCGTGCTTTTATCCACCACCAGATCACGAGCCACATTGCATGCTGTATCTAACATGTAGCAATGTGGCAATAATTCAATTTCAGATAGGTGCTATTTAAGATATATTAGATATTGTCAGGATAATATATTTTACTCCATTACATTTTTGTGCAGTCAATGCTGACCTCAAAATGGAGAACAAGAATGTGCTGCGTTGCTCTACCTTTTTTGGTGTTTCCTGCTGTTTTTCTGCACTAGGAACCAGCTTTGCCATTTTGTCTTCATAGAAACATTTGGCGTACAAAAACAAAAAAAACACAGTCAGCGAAGATGCCTATGTTTCCAGTGGCGTAGAGCTTGGTCGCTGTTTGGAGGAATGGCCCTGCATGCAATTAATGCCAAAGTGAATTACCTTATGGATTAATGAGCACAACAAACATCTGTTGTTGGAAAAGCTGAGTATAAATTGCTTTGCCCTCCAGCATGAATGATTATGGTTGGCAAACTACATTGTGCGCCTCAGCATAAAGGGGAAGATAGTCTGTCTGCTTTCTTCAGCTTCTCAGACTACCTCGCGTGAACTTGATTTTTAGGCCATTTTCACTGCCAGCGATTACCCTACCATTTTCCCTTGTATGTGTATATATTTTCTTAATTCTGGGGTAAGAGTGCCTCACCCGTTCATTTCGCATCTTATACTTTCATCTTCTTTGTTATTCAAATCAAGATCTGCCTGTTAGAGCCAAGTGGAAACCCAGTTCATAAATCACTCCATTCTGAAAAAGCACTTGACATTCCAGAGAAAATTATGTTTAACCTTTGTGAACATTTGAAACCTTGAGGTTTAAATGCTGGGGAGGACCAATATCAACAAGAGTGGGCTTCTATGCGATAAATTCATTAATCTAAAGCAAAGCTGCACAGCACAATGTTTGGCATAGGCAGCATCAAAGGTCCAGGCAAGATGGGGATGAATGTTTCTTCGGTCATCAACCGATTGTCAATATTGTCCCATATTACTTACTACTGCTTGGATCTTGTTAAGACGCAATTGGTGTGGTTTTCCGTTGCTTCTTTCGCCTTGGGGATTCCAAGCTCCTCAGTTGCACCAGTAGGCGGGAATGAAATTTAATTGAAATAACAAGCAGTGCGGAATAACATTTAGTTCATTAATCACGAGTCAACAGCATCATTGCCAGCGGACAAAGGTGGTTTTCAGTGTAAAGATCAGCTCAGGCCTTGGTTAAAGGATTAGAAGGGGGTCAGAAAAGAGAGGGTACTGGGTCAAAGTTTCTCCATTTTCTCCTCTTTGAACATCTTCATCTCAGTCCTACCTTACTTAGTGCCTGATTAAACGTTTGGCAGATGGGTTGCTCAGTCACAAATAGCTGCCTTTCACACCCCAGATCTTGCTTACATGAAAGGTAAGGGCTGGTTTAGAATTTTGGCAGCTGGGTTACTCCATCACAAAAGTGACGGATATTCTGTCTGCCTTATCACAAGTGCATTATATCCTAACGTACTCGTATTAAGAAGGATGGGATAGATTATCACATTTCTTCCTGGAATAGTTCACCAGAGTGTACTAGGTTTAGTAAAAGATATACTTGAGCTATCAGCAGTTTTTCAGCTGATACTCCCTTGTTCTATTTTATCTTCAAAGTAAAGATGCAATGAAGAACTAGGATGCTAAAAATAGCGCACATAAAGTCTTGCACCTGGAATAGCAGCTTTGGAATGCATGGTATTTCCCGTGTGGCAGGCTGCAGGAAAGTAGAAAAATATGAGGTTTATTAAATGAGAGTTTATTTGATAATGAAAATCTGAAACCAGCTATTTCAAAAATGAGAGAAATGGGAGAGGAATATTAACCTTTAAATCATGCATCACATACTCTAAATTTGTTAAAATGATTAATGAGATGTTTTCCATCCCGAGTATCGCAGACCCTTTCCCAACTTACATCATCCTCTGGCTATTATTCATACCTTCAAGACTTTAGATATTTAAAGATAAAGATGGACATGTATAGTCTTCTATTGCAATCACTTGAAGCATGTTTTTAGCGGAGCAGGTAGATTCCATTTTAAAATTTCTGATTCTCTACCCAAGTGGGTGAGCAGTCCCCTGAAAGAGCTGCCATCTGGAGATTTTTTTAATTCTTTCTCCTTTTTTGGGTCCCTAACCTGTGTAGTTCCATGCATGAAAGGCCACTGACTTATTTTTTTTATAACAAATTATATATATATATATATATATATATATATATATATATATATATATATATATATATATATATATATATATATATATATATATATATATATATATATATATATATATATATATATCTGTGTACAGTAAAAGATTGAAATGTATACTGGCAATACAGAATTGTGTGTGTAAGTACACTATTACTGTATTCAAGGCTAACCTACCGTAATATATTTTAAAATACACAGTGTTTTTAGACAAGTAGCATACTTTGTTCGTGTTGCAACTACTTTGCTGCATGGTCGGCTTACTCACACATTAACATCACATTAAGAGTTCTTATAAGAATAAATAGGCAAAACATTGAGAGCTCCAGCTGTCATTAAAATAATGTTCTGATATTACAAGCCGAAAGAACGGGTCAACTGTCGTTTTTCTTCCTAGTTTAGTGTTTTACTTTCTGTTCCAGCGTTATTTGCTATGTTTTTGGCTTAACAATAAATAATCAGAAGTATTTTGGATTTTGCATACAAAGAGTTCACAGCATGGCAGCAGATATGGCCTGATTCCCAAAGGCAAGCCGTCAAAAAGTTGGAAAATCTAGTAGAATAGATTATGCAAATATTTGGAGTAGGTTTGCAGTACCCACAATGCTGTGACACACCACTTCTATATATCCCTTAAGGTACTGATCTAAATTCGATACATAAAGCAGTGCAAAATCTACTAAACTGAACTTTTGTTTGCATGTCACAATCCTGATTTTGCGTGGCAGGACATCGAATCTCCAATATTACTTTGAAGGTGCACAGACATGTTTGTAACTCAGGTCCACAGTTCTCCTTTTACTGCTTCTCCGCCAATTTGTAAAACTCGTCAGGCCCACAAAGGGAAAAATGACTCAAAAACAAGTAATTTCTTAAACTCACAGACTTTTTCCCTATGGGTTGGTTCTAACATAACAGTTCTAGTGCTAAGCAGAACAATGTGTTCATCGTTTAAATTAAACCTCTCATCCATTTTACAGTTTAACCCTTTGAACGAGCTATTAATGTAAGTAGACATCAACACATTTCTAATTAAGTACATTCGTAGTGTGTATATAAACACCATGAACACAAGGCAAAGATACCAAAGGAACTGATCCACCAATGTGTGTGCTAAGTCTGCGCAAACACTAGAGGAATTGGCTGACAGTGTGGAGGCACCCTCAAAGGCAAAAAGTTAAAACAATATTTTACACACTGAAAACATTTAATATATATCTATACTACTATTATAAAGAGAGAACAGAAACCTTTTGGCAAGGTAAACTCAGGAACCACAGCGCCAATCCACACACCCAATACATTGTTGTAATCCTCAGGGTGTGTAGATGGACATAGGCTGCATAAAAAACCCAAAAAAACGTAAAATAAAAAATTAAACTTTAAAAACAAAGTAGTCCCCTAAAAGTAGCGCCGGCCGTGACGTATCGCTGGCCGCCGCGACCTAGCGATGTCCGCAATGTGTGTGATGACGACAGGCGGGGAGGAGCGGTGACGAGCAGCAAGGAGTGGCGGTGAAGTCCCGAGCGCGGGGAAGAGCGGCGGCTCAGGTAAGGCAAAGGCGAGGCGGGAGGCGGGGGGGGCGGGAGGCGGTCTGGGCAATGTCGGGGAGGGCGGGAGTGCACCCAAGACTTAAATGTTGCCCACAGCCCCCTTCTGCCCCGGGCAACGCTGGGGCGGGCTGCGGGAGGCGGGAGGCAGTCTGGGCAATGTCGGGGCGGGCGGGGGCCGGGGCGGGAGTGCACCCAAGCATGAAATGTTGCCCCCAGCCCCCTTCTGCCCCAGGCAACGCTGGGGCGGGCTGCTAGTATATATATTATAAAAATGTGGTTGAATGGTATTAAGACATTTATATAAAATATGTTTTTAATATCTGTTTGTCTTGCACATTTTGCACTTTGCACATCAAAATTGGCACTTTCACCCGTTGGGCAGACATGTATTTACGGGATGGCCCACTAGGGCATTATACTTTTGAAGATAATTTTATGTGACGATTGCATTTGAAAACAATGACATGGAGTTGTTATTCAGCAGCGTTTTTCTCATTAGAGACAAAAAGACAGAGGAATCACAGCGTGTTAGTTTAGCCCTACACAAAATAGGGTATGGGCAGGCTTGAAAACTTGTATTTGATGTCAGCCACTACGGCTTTGATGTTTTTTTTTATACACGCTGCTATTCTAGATACAACATAATGTATAAAAAGACAAAATCAACTTCTTTTAAAATCTGTTTTATGTCCTACAGGTTTGCTGCTATGTATATACAGGCTGTTTAAATGGGTAGAATATTTATTAATTTATTTATTTGTCCTATTGGCGCAATTTGCACAGTATTTCTTCCATGTTTACATTTTGTTACGATGCACTGTCACTTTAAAAGTCTGCCAAATGGCTTGTAGTATGTCATGTGATCAAGCCTCTTCCTGAGGCGAAACGCGTCATGGCGGACGCGCTGGCACACATTTAATAAAAGCACTTTTGCACCAGCAATTGATGGGTCTACTCTTCCTCATTGGACTATCTGCAGTGCCAGTTTGCAGTGTGGCGATTTTTCGGATATATATATATATATATGAACACATCCTCATAGAACGTTTAGCAGGACTTAAAATCTAAAAATATCACCTTTCAACCAAAGGTTCAGTCTACAATAGGTTCCAAGTGCTTTCATATAATGAGAACTAGGTTGCCACTTCCGTTCCTTATTTGAATATTGTAATTTCTCACAGGACTGTCACACAAAGAAGGCAGAGTGATGTCTAGGTTGCTACTTGCAGCATCAGAACTGGGATCAGTCATCAGAAAAAAATGTACTCAAATACAACTATACATCTATTGCAACAACTCCAGGTATAAACTGGGCCTTGTCCTGTATTCACTATTGGGCCCCACCTGTGGTGGTTGAGGTCATTTGCCACTGATGTCCTGGGATCCATGCTAGTGTGCCTCTGCAAACAGGGCCAAGTACACCTTCTTCTGCACTTGATTCTCAGGGTAGCGAGGGTGAGTAATCACTGCCTTCCAAGGAGGAGTGGGGGGACAACTGCTCAGACCTCAAAAGTCAACCAACAGACACAATAACTTAATGTCCAGTCCACTGTTTATGTTTCATGGAATAATAAATTACTTTAATATCACAGCAGCACTAAATGCTATACAATCCGATGGATAGGACATAGAAGACAGGATAAACTGCGTCCTAGTAGGGAGGCTCTAAATAATTTAATAATCCCCCATCTTTCCAGTAATTGGTAGGACATAGAAGACAGGCTAAACGGTGTCCTAGTAGGGAGGCTCTAAATAATCTAAATAATCCCCCATCTTTCCAGTAATTGTTTGCCTTCCATAATGATAGGGATCCAGCTATTACCATTCCCAACGCTGCAAGAGTCCAGATAAGATTAGACTCAGGTGCAGGTGGCTCTAAATTTCTCCCTGGCTTGATGAGAAATGCAGTTCTACGTTTTTATAATTCCATTTGCAAAAAGTCTCAAGCTGGCATGTTGGGCTTACCCTAGTTTACCTGCTGGTTGCTTATGGCTGTCTATGCAGTGCAGCAAACGTGGGCTGAAATTCCATGCTCACAGTTTGACTCTTCCTGCACAGTGGAAATGTGATGGTAACAATGCTCAGAAAAAAAAGGTTTACAGAACAGTCTTGGGGAAGTGGCAGTACTAGACTCCAGTAGCTGTGGCCCTCACGGTAGGGTGTGATCAGGGGCTCAGCAGTGACAGTAATAGAAGTGATAACTTTGTGAGCAGTTGTGGCCTCTTGGCCAATAAGGATTCTCAGACTCATTGGCTGTTTTATGACTCTGGGCACTTTACTACTGCTGATCAGTGCTAAAGTCCATATGCTCTCCCTATTGTAAATTGACGTACGGATTACTGACTTCATGATTGGCCTATTTGATTTACTGTCAGACCCTAGTACAGTGCGCTGCGTGTGCCCAGGGCTTGTAAACCAAATGTTGCTGGTGGGCTTGCAGCACTGGTTGTGCCACCCACGGAAGCAGCCTGTAAAAGTGTGTCTCAGGTCTGCCATTGCAGAGCCTGTGTGCAATCTGGTACTGCCATGTTGACTGAGCAAGTGCACCCACTTGCCAGCCCCCAAACCTTCCCTTTTCTTCATGTCAGACACCCCTATGGTAGGCCCAAGGGCAGGGTGCACTGTAAGTATATGGTAGGACATGCCCTGGTGTGTGTGGCATGTCCCAATAGTGAATTACAGTCATTTTTGTTTTTCACTATTGCAAGGCTAACTGTTCTCCTTAGGCCAGAATGGGCAGTTAGATTATTACATTTTATAATCCTAACTGACTCAGGGAACATGGTAGAAATTCGGGTTTAGTATGCCTGAACTCAGAATGATAAAATACATCTTTTAGTGAAGTTGGTTTTAACATTCTGTGTTTGAAAATACCATTTTTAGAAAGTAGGTATTTTCTTGCCTAACTATCCAAGCCTGCCTGTGCTAAGTTGTGTATTCCTTGCCTGAAGTTTGAGTGACAGGGCTGGGGGAATACAGGAGACAGGGTGAGTCAGCACAGGGCTGAATAGAGAGATCTGCATGTAGATGGGTGGGAGGAGTTGCACCTGGGACATGAATAGGGCTGTGCCTTCGCTCCACAATGCCGGCTCCACCTCCTGTGGACAAAAAACAATTAAAGACTTTTAGTTATGCAAATCATGAATGGGTTGCACAGCCTTATGCACATAGGTATTAATTTAATACACTTAAACCACAGTAATCCAATTTTATCCTTTTTATTCCACAAATTGTTTTCCAAGTTCATCTGTCACGCCAAAGGGATGAAACTCCTTTAAGTTTTTGCATTTTATTATACAATAATTGCCCATCCAGGCCTATTCGTGAACATTCGAGTTTTCAGATCCAGCCGAATTACGAACATGTAGCACCCAACGCATGTCAGTTCTTATTAAACCTTCCTCAGGGGTATCTGCAATTTTTGGTAAAAAATACATGTATCAGTCCTATGTTTTCCATCCCAACTGTAACACAAATACTAAGGGCTAAAACCGTGCTCTCTGCCCTCCTGTAAACATATCTCAAGTGCCCATCCCAATCAACATAAAACCCCTTGCGTGCCCTGCGCTAATTTATCACGAATGCTTCTAAACCCCCAAGAATCCTAAATTAATCAACCTACTCTCGCTCTGTGATTATTACAAAATAAAACAACCTACCCGACCTCTCTGTGTACCAAACAATGTGAAAATCATACCCCCCACTATCCTCCGTTAACAAAACCAACCCATGCTCCTGAAGAAAATTACATATTTATATGTATTCGTGCCCCCACGCGCTACCCTCTCACCATCTGCCATGTTGAATAAAAACCCCTGCATTACTTCACATTCAGAGGCCTTATTTCTCTGTCACCAGGCCTCTCCATGCCAGACCCTGAAAAAGGCACACGTTCCATTTCTCTGCAGCACATTAGATATTTTTTTGAGCAGTCACGGAGAAGAGGCCCAGCCCGGGTTGTCTTAACAGTGTCAAACAAGGGTCGACCTGATAAAGCTGCATTCCGGCCCCAGCAGGAGGCGAGCAGAAGCCCCTCTGCAGAGATAAGGCCCAGTTTTGCTGTCGGCTCTCAGAGATAAGTGGGGCCCATGTCAAGGGAAACCTCCAAGACAGTTACACAAGGGGTGGACAGGAAGGGCCAAACCAACTGCTAGTATGAAGCAGCAACACTTCTACAGATGAGAGCAATCTGCATGCTGCCCCGAGCTAGAGATAAGACCAGACATGCTAGTCACTCTGACACCCAGGGCCCTCCCTGGCCAACAGAAAGGAAACAGCCCTCATGGAGAAGTCTGATTAAGTTACGAAACAGGCATTGCGAGTTTTAGCTGACCTTGCTGCCCCCTCTATGCACCCACCCACCTATGACTCATTACAGTGAACGCCTACATGCTCATATCTTTTTCTTTCCTTCTGCTTGGAGGGCTCCTCCCTATGTATGCAAAGAATGTATAAATATTGTACTCTGTGAATAAAGCTCAGAACTCTCCTGTGCCCGCTTGGCGCTGGAGCTCTCCTTTAACTCGAGTTAATGCAATAAAGCCCATTGACTCTAATACCACAGACTCTGCTCCTCATTTATGCTTGACCCTTTTGATATTTATTTGTTTATAGAAATTATGATAGTGTAAATATTTTATTTGCGACATTAATCTGGCGCCCGAATGGGAACGCATCCCCTTCCCCACGCGCCGGCGATGTAGGTCCGGCCCCTGCCCCCTTCTACAGCCTAGACGGACTTCAAGTGTACACGCCAGCGGGACTTCCCGCCAAATTCCCTCAGGCCCATGGAGGCGGCGGACTGCGACCAGACATCCACACGAGGCGGTGAGGAAGATTGCGGAGCGTCCTGACCCAGAGCCCAACCCGTGAGAGAGAGCCGAGTCCGAGGTCTTCAGAGGTCCGCCATTCCTGCGCAAGCGTCAAGCGTCCGATGACCAGGTCTTCAAGTTCTGCTTCCCGGTGAGTACCACTGAGAACGCATAAAGGCGGGTTCATTTAATGAACACGGTAAAGACGTGTCTCCTTCACGAGACCGGTATGGTTGTACTGTATTCCAGTACATAAGTATATGTCGTATATGTTTTGAGTTTGAAATTGTTTTAGTTAGGTTCCAGCATGCCGTTGTTTTAAAAATTGCGTAAAATAGGCACTAAAAAGGGAATATTAGAAGAGGCAGTTAATGTCCCGCCAAGAGATACTCCCGGCCATTTTATGTATAACAAACATGGCATCAGCGCTATTCTCTATTTAGACCTCTGGGTAGATTACACAAAGGATCTAGAGACGGTGCATAGATGGCCTGCGACCGGCACATGGGATTCAGAATGTATTATGAGAGTAGAGGAACAACTATGGAAAAGGAAGTCGAGGCCCTCGCAGAAAGAGGCCATTGAATTATGGCGCAAAGAGGCTAATAGGAGGGCCCTGAAAGAACTTAACAAAGCCGAGAAAAGCAGGCAAATGTCAGAACAGGCAAAAGAAAAAGAGTTACTAGAAGAGGGTGAAAAGGTTCGAGTGGAACAAATGGTTAGGGAAAGAAATGCTCTTGTTGCTGGTATCTACCCTGTACTCTCAGAGGAGATTGCAGAGGAAGTTCCCCAAAATGTACCCCTTAAAATTAAACCAACGGCACCAGAGGCATTCCTTTCCGCCTACCTAGCAGAGCCACCCCCAGCCTACATAGATGCACCATTTCTCCCGCTCCCACCAGAGGCCGCGCCCCAGCCAGTCCAGGACCAACAACAGGTTTCCGGGGGTGCGGAAGGGGGGGGATAAGGAAATAAAGGATGACGTTGAACTCCCTAGATGTATATATGATTTACAGCCAGGTATTACTGGTCCAATGCGCGCCATATCAATACGAGTAAGGCAAGCCATCGCAGGGCTAGATGGACTGCCTGATATGAATACACATTTAGATGCCTTGTATGAGTTCATCAGAACAGGACGGAACCATGAATGCGTAGCTCAAGCTATGGAAAATAGAAAAGTAAAAGCTAAGAACAACATCCTCCGTTTTATTGTCAACTGTCTGATCAGGGAACGTGATGAGGGTGATGGGGACGTGGAGGTTAGTTTAATAGAGTGGAGCGACAGCATCAATGACGGTAAACATGATAAGGTAGCGCAGACAGAAGCAATGACGAATAAGATTAAAAAGAAAATACTAGCAATACGTAACACCGAGAAGGAAGGCAGGGATAGTGTGTCAGAGGAAGGGGATAATAACGAGACGCCAGACAAAATGAATTTTCTGGGCATAGCACGGCACTGTAATGGCGCCAAACACCATCGACCTCAGAAAACAAGGGTTAACAAGGAAACAAACATCTCTCCTGAGGATTTGTTCCAAACAACGGAAAAAGCCCTAGACCATTGGATGGACGACGAGCCACCCCTCACGCCACATGAGAGGGAGTTGGCTCGGTCGGTCACCCAGTGGGTGTCCCAACATCATGTATCTAATCCCGACATAGTGGCCCAGATGTTCCTGAGCCTCCCACCACTCGAACAACGCCTGGCCAGCATCTATATGGTCCAACACTTGATCACGTTGTATGAGAGCCAATATCACCACCCTGGCAAATTATATAAAATACTGGAAAAGGTAATACTAGATAGATGGATGGAACAGGGCCCAGAACTGATTAACACCATTTTAGACTTGCGTCTCCAATATGAGCAATTCCTGTCCGCCTCAATGACACCAGACCCTCGCCCCAGAGGACAGTACCCTCTGCGAGAGGTCCACCCCATAAGAAAAATAGATGGCACTGTCCAGCGGGTATATGTCTTTACCCCTCTCACCAAGCTAGAAATACTGGAAATGAAGAGGTTGTTACCTTCCCATGATAAAGACCCGGGGGGGTTTCACAGAGAAATAAAAGATATACTCCGCATAGGAGACTATACTTACCCTGATATCCTAAGGTTACTAAAGGTCTTGTTACCAGCAGGCATTTACGAGAAACTTAAAGAGAAAGACTGGGATGTGGGAGATAAAATGTTGAAGTGGGCAGAGTTGCAAGCTGAAGATGCAGGTAGGGCCCCGGGGGATGGCCTTGGTGAAAAAATTAAGGGGCTCCCCGAACTCCTTATACAAATTTTACCAAGACTATTGACGACTAAAAAGGAAGACTGGGATGCAATTTCAGCCTGTAAACAGAAACCAGAGGAAGACACGAGCGATTACTACACTAGGTTGGAAAAATGCTTTGCTGTCAACAGTGGTTTAAAACACAGTAGTGAGGCCTATCCCCACCTTTTTGTGACCAAACTGGTAGATAACGCCCTTCCTCAGATTAGGAATAGAGTGCTGAAGGTTGAGAGCACTTGGCAAGCAAATAGCCCCTCACAAATGTTACAGATGTTGCAATACCACCAAAATAGAATAAGGGAAGAGCAAGAACAAGAAAAGAAGCGCATGAAGGATACAAAAATGAAGGTGCTAGTTGCCCAAACAGTACCTGCAAACACGAACAAGAATGGTACCGCACCCACTAAAGGGACCTGCAATTATTGTAAACAACAGGGCCACTTTGTAAGGGAATGCCCCGTCCTAAAGCACAATATAGCCACAGGTAAAACAAAGGAACGGCCCTATACACCCAGACAGTACAACACTCAACAGACACAAGTCCCCACCCCGCCGCAGGTCCAGACGCCCGCTGCCGCTGCACCTCAAATGTATCAGTACACGCAGTCAGACTACCCAGAATACCAATCTTTTTCATGAAACAGCCTCGAGAGGGAAGATTGCTTGCCCCTTTTCCCAGTTCCTGTGGACCAAGAGGGTCCTTATGTACATGCTTGTTTGCTGGGGCAAGATAGAAAGTTTCTGATTGACACAGGGGCAAGCAGGACTACCATCAGTCATGACGAGGTCCCAGGGGCACCTCTCTCGGGCTCACAGAATATATCCCTGGGATTTTCTGGAAAGCCAATTGTCAACAAAGTATCAGAACCAGTCTCTTTAGGGGTGGGTCCACTGACACGCACCACAGACCTACTACTCACTAAGACATGTCCAGAAAATTTACTAGGTATAAAGACCCTAAAAGAACTGGGAGCAGTTATCTGTTGCTCACCAGGAGTAAGACTGTTTTTGCGTGATTTCAAAGGGCATTTCACGGTTAGAGATTTTGATCCCAGACTTCAGGATGTCCCACGGTATCTATGGGCACAAGGTTCGACTGACGTAGGTTACATGGATATAACACCACACGAGGTCACCCTTAAGGAAGGAGTAGTCCTACCCCGAATACGACAGTACAGGATTCCACCTGAGGCTGAAACAGCCTTATTAAAAATATTTCAAGAACTCATTGAACAGGGGGTGGTGGTGGAGAAAGACTCGAATGTGTGTAACTCCCCCGTCCTCCCTGTTCTTAAACGCACAGACCCTCAAGCACCCCCAGTTTACAGACTAGTAGTTGACCTTCGAGAACTGAACAAATGTGTGGTCCCACAATACCCAGTGGTCCTAGACATTTCCTCATTATTTACTGCCATTGATTCTGAGGCAACATTTTTCACGGTCATTGACCTGAAGAATGCATTCTTCAGCATTCCAATACATCCTGACAGTCAATATCTTTTTGGATTCAGTTTAAAAGGACGCAGCTTTAAATTTACAAGAGCTCCCCAAGGCTTTACAGAAAGCCCAAGTGTTTAAAGTCAGGCATTAAAGAGACAACTTGACAGTATTAGTATGCCTACTAACACAGCATTAATACAGTACGTGGATGACATTCTCATCACAGCAAGATCAGAAACTGACTGTGAAGAGGCTTCCCTCACGGTCCTTCATTTTCTGGCGGACAAGGGGCACAAGGTGTCCCCTTCGAAGTTACAGTTCTGTGAACAGTGTGGCTTACTTAGGGCACTTGCTGTCCAAGGAGGGTAGGCAGCTGACACAAGAACGAATTAAATTGATTTCCAACATTTCACAACCCAAAACACAGAAAGAAGTACGTGCATTCATTGGCCTTACTTCCTATTGCAGACAATGGATTCCCCAGTATGCCCACATAGTCAAGCCACTCATACAATTGACTACATTGGAGGCAGCCACCTCTAACGTCCTCCCTTGGACATCAGAGCACACCTTAGCATTTGAGGAACTAAAACGGGCATTATGTCAAGCACCAGTTTTAGCCACTCCTGATTACAAGAAACACTTCACCCTGTTCGTGACAGAGCGGGATGGAACAGCACTATCTGTCCTCACACAAGACCAAGCAGGGAAACACAAGCCATGTGCTTATTTTTCTAGTACACTGGACCCTGTAGCACAGGCTCTGCCAGCATGCTTGAAATCTGTTGCGGCCACAGCTTTGGCCATAAGACAAAGTGACTCGATAGTGCTGGGACACTCCCTGACAGTACAAGTACCACACGCAGTGGAAGTTCTCCTGAATAGGACACAGACACAACACCTGACTGTAGCAAGATTGACAGGATACGAGCTGACACTATTTCAACCCCACATAGAGATTAGAAGATGTAACATACTCAACCCTGCCACTCTTTTACCCTCAAGCACAGATGACACCACACCCCATGACTGTGTGGAAGTAATAAATGTAGTGACGAAGCCAAGACAAGACTTGACAGATGTTGCACTCCCAGACCCTGACATAACGTTTTATGTAGATGGATCATGCATGAGAACAGGGGCAGGAGAATTAGTGGCAGCATACGCCGTAACTACTGACCATGAGATAATAGAGACACAAAGAATAGATATCCTGTCAGCACAAGCAGCAGAGCTCATTGCTTTGACGCAAGCCTGTAAACGAGCAAAACAGTTAAGGGTTAACATCTACACTGATTCACAATATGCGTTTGGGGTAGTTCATGACTTTGGGGTACTATGGAGGGAGAGAGGTTTTATGACCTCACACGGGGCCAAGATACAGCATGGCCCTCTCATACAGGCCTTGTTAGAAGCAATACACCTACCTACAGCCATAGCGATCCTGAAATGCAAAGCACACACCAAGGCCACAGATGTCATTTCCCAAGGTAATGACCTGGCAGACCAAACTGCTAAACAGACAGCTCAGACTCCAATTGACATAACAAACTCACAGGTATTACCACCGACAAGGACTATGACAGTCAGGGATCCCTCAAAAGATGTACAAGATATACAGACCCATGCCACTCCAGATGAAATAAAGAAATGGACTGAACAAGGAGGGGTCCAGACTGACCAGGGTTGGATGACTAAAAACAAAAAGACATGGTTCCTCCCAGACTCTATGGTACAGGTGATAATAGAGACAGCACATAGCCCGGCACACTTGGGAGAGAAGGGAATGTTGGATGGCCTGCAGAATATCT
The DNA here is from genome assembly GCF_964261635.1 of Lissotriton helveticus. Taxonomy (NCBI): domain Eukaryota; kingdom Metazoa; phylum Chordata; class Amphibia; order Caudata; family Salamandridae; genus Lissotriton; species Lissotriton helveticus. Next base: position 326,519,092 of record NC_136071.1, on the reverse strand, counting down.
GGTTTAACAAACACTTGCGAGCGGCAGCAAAGCAGAAAGTGAAGACTTGCATGATTTGTTGCCAATTCAACCCTGGAAAAGGCATCTCAGTGGAACAGGGTGGATTTCATCCCCCTGATCACCCTTTTGAGGTTCTCCAAATGGATTATATTCAAATGGACAGATGTAGAGGTCACAAGTACGTCCTGGTAGTGGTGTGTGCCCTAACCAGATGGACAGAAGCTTACCCAGTCCCCGATTATACTGCAGTTACAACAGCCAAACAGTTAGTGAGGGAGTTCTTCCCTAGATACGGGTTGCCACGTGTCATTTACTCAGACAATGGCCAGCCCTTCTCCTCTGAGCTCATGAAACAGGTGTCCCTTCTGTTGGGATATACCTGGAAGTTCCATTGTGTAAGGCATCCCCAAGCAGCAGGTCTAGTAGAGAGACATAACCAGACCCTCAAAACAAAATTAGCTAAAGTCTGTGCAGAAAAGGGCGTGGATTGGATGGTAGCCTTACCGGTTGCCCTCTTTTACATGCGCATGGTAGCTCATTCTAGAACCGGCCTATCCCCATATGAGGTGGTCTTTGGAAGACCACCGAATATGTGGGGTACACCAATACCTAAAAGAATAACTGATGTTGACAGTACTATGCTCACAGATTACCTGGCTTCCTTGATGTCTGCACTACACTCTTGCCGTTCGCAGGTTGCCGCTGCCTTCCCCGACAACACCCAGGTCGAGGACCATGCCATAGCCCCAGGAGACTGGGTGCTGATAAGGAATTTCGACCGGACGAGCCCTCTGGACCCCAGGTGGAAGGCACCAAAATTAGTCCTGCTGACGACGAGGACGGCCATCAAAGTCGAGGGAAGAAAGGGGTGGCTGCATGCCAGTCACTGTAAAAAATACTTTGGGACTACCGGAACATTTGCAGTGCAAGACAGTACAGACTTTGAGCCCCCCTTTCTGGAAAAGACTCCCCAGCAAGAGTACACTTCCAAACTGTGATCTAGAAGGTCAGTCGACGTTTGATTGTCTAAGCCCACCCGGTGGTGAAGCGGTTGAACATGATGTCTGACTTGAATAAACTAGTGAACAGTAAAGAAAAAAGGACTAATATGAGAAAGAAATACTGAAAACCTATTACACAGCAGATATATAGTGTCTCTGATTATTGTACTTTTTATGAGCATTGTGGTAATAAGTATTGGCTGGCTCTTACATCTTCTCTATCCACCTGCTGTCTCACAGAACGCCACCATAGTACACTCGCATGTTGAGCTCCCAGTACACTTAGAGAACAGAAGAAATGAATTTAAGAACAATACTTTCATCACCCTTTTACAACAGCATCAACTGGCCATAAACACATCCAACTGCTGGGTGTGCGGGCTTCTTCCCCATACAGTTGCCAAAGGCATGCCTTTCATCACTCTCCCTTTTTCTTATGAAGGCTCTTGTACCGGTTGGTGGGAAACAAACAAAGCTTCCTATATGGCCAATACGGATACAAAAGAGCAGTCTCAGCTCAGATATCACCTATACATTTTATGTTGGCGAGGTGAAAAGAACAGGGCATGTGGTACCCCACTAGAGCAGGAAGCCTATGCTGACCACGGTAACAGATCTAATAAGTTATATTATCAGTATATGGACAGGAGAAAAAGATCCGTTTCACCTGTTTTTGTGGCATCAACGAAAGCCCCTTTTTGTGTCCAAAGTAAAGGAAAGATACGTATGGGTGATAGCATCTGCAATCACACAGTCAATTTGAATGGAACAAACAATACACGGCTTATAGCCGCACAGGGCACCTACTTCATATGTGGGGATAAAGGTTATACATGGCTCCCACAGGGCTGGTCCGGCACTTGTTACATTGATTTTCTCCTTCCCCCCACCTACACTGCCCCTGCGGACTATGATGAAATTGAGCCTCTGACTGTCTATAACAGACGGCGAAGGGGGGTCATAGATACAGAAGATACAGCAGGGCAGGAGGCGGGAGACTTCTTTGCCGGAGTCATTCCATTTTGGGGTCCCATGGTAAACAGCAGGAACATCCGCCACCTCACACGAGTGGTGCAAAACACGATAGATGCAACAGCAGGTGCCCTCTCTAATCTCACAGCCGAGGTGGTCGCGGATAGACTCATGACCCTACAAAATCGCATTGTTTTAGACATCGTTCTGGCTGACCGTGGTGGTGTATGCAGATTGATCTCCACGAGTTGTTGTGTGTTTATTCCAAATAACGCACCTACGGTATACCAAGCCATTGCCAAGCTACACAAGATGTCAAGTCAGCTAGACATGGATAAAGGAGAATGGTCCTTAAGCAGCTGGTTGTGGGGATTAGTATCAACATGGGGATGGAAAGTATTGACTGTAGTAGGATCAATACTGTTTATCATTTTCAGTTGTTGCCTCTGCATCCAATGCGGCCCGGCCATCTGCGGTCTGTGCACCACTGCCTGCATTCCCCGTCCACATATGCAGAGCAGAAAAAATGAAAAGATCATGTTGCAAGAACACATTAACGGCCTGATGAAAATAGAGGTGTATTAGAGGGGTGCGCTTGGGGACAAGGAGGGAATGAAGAAAATTACATATTTATATGTATTCGTGCCCCCACGCGCTACCCTCTCACCATCTGCCATGTTGAATAAAAACCCCTGCATTACTTCACATTCAGAGGCCTTATTTCTCTGTCACCAGGCCCCTCCATGCCAGACCCTAAAAAAGGCACACGTTACATTTCTCTGCAGCACATTAGATATTTTTTTGAGCAGTCACGGAGAAGAGGCCCAGCCCGGGGTGTCTTAACAGTGTCAAACAAGGGTCGACCTGATAAAGCTGCATTCCGGCCCGAGCAGGAGGCGAGCAGAAGCCCCTCTGCAGAGATAAGGCCCAGTTTTGCTGTCGGCTCTCAGAGATAAGTGGGGCCCATGTCAAGGGAAACCTCCAAGACAGTTACACAAGGGGTGGACAGGAAGGGCCAAACCAACTGCTAGTATGAAGCAGCAACACTTCTACAGATGAGAGCAATCTGCATGCTGCCCCGAGCTAGAGATAAGACCAGACATGCTAGTCACTCTGACACCCAGGGCCATCCCTGGCCAACAGAAAGGAAACAGCCCTCATGGAGAAGTCTGATAAAGTTACGCAAACAGGCATTGCGAGTTTTAGCTGACCTTGCTGCCCCCTCTATGCACCCACCCACCTATGACTCATTACAGTGAACGCCTACATGCTCATATCTTTTTCTTTCCTTCTGCTTGGAGGGCTCCTCCCTATGTATGCAAAGAATGTATAAATATTGTACTCTGTGAATAAAGCTCAGAACTCTCCTGTGCCCGCTTGGCGCTGGAGCTCTCCTTTAACTCGAGTTAATGCAATAAAGCCCATTGACTCTAATACCACGGACTCTGCTCCTCATTTATGCTTGACCCTTTTGATATTTATTTATTTATAGAAATTATGATAGTGTAAATAATTTATTTACGACACTCCCCCAACTGCCCATAGCTTTCTTCCAACTCTTCTGTATGTCTACGTGTCTCCCAATTGCATACCTGCTCAGTTCGTTCCCATCCACTTTCCTTCTCTCACAGTATGCACTCAATTACCAATGCTTCCCACCTTCACTAAACCCAGTGTATTTAAATGCGTTTAACCCACCCCGCCTGTTATACATCACGTGTTTTGAATAAAACCACCCCTATTCAAACCCAATTCCCTTTAAAACTTAAAGAAACAATGCCTCACTCAAAACTATCCCAAATATGACCTGTTTCCAGTCGTAAATAAAAAACATTTCAAATATATAGCTGAAAAGGAAACTTTCGATGCTTTGAACAAGTCCTGTAACTGATATATGCACTAATGTTCTTCCTTGTCTGTAACTCCGGTGAACAGCCTCTGACGTGAAATCCAAATCGTAAGTTTGTGTCTGCTTCTTTTATCAGTGGGGTGCCTCCCGGGTTGGAACGGTGAGTTATAAACTGTAATCTGCCAGTAGCCTGGCGCACACCCTACATTTTTACCCCTAACTTTCCGTTTTAACTTTTATTCAAATTTGGCATGCATGCACCGACAGTGCTCCATTCCTTTAGCACTGGATCATTTAGACAAACACCAATTAATGACTTGCAGTTATGCAAATCATGAACGGGTTGCACAGCCTTATGCACATAGGTATTAATTTAATACACTTAAACCACAGTAATCCAATTTTATACTTTTTATACCACAAATTGTTTTCCAAGTTCATCTGTCATGCAAAAGGAATGAAACTCCTTTAAGTTTTTTCATTTTATGATTCAAGAATTGCCCATCCAGGCCTATTCGTGAACATTCGAGTTTTCAGATCCAGCCGCATTACGAACATGTAGCACCCAATGCATTTCGGTTCTTATTAAACATTCCTCAGGGGTATCTGCCATTTTTTTGTAAAAAATACATGTATCAGTCCTATGTTTTCCATCCCAACTGTAACACAAATACTAAGTGCTAAAACCGTGCTCCCTGCCCTCCTGTAAACATATCTCAAGTGCCCATCAAAATCAACATAAAACCCCTTGCGTGCCCCGCGCTAATTTATCACGAATGCTTCTAAACCCCCAAGAATCCTAAATTGATCAACCTACTCTCGCTCTGTGATCATTACAAAATAAATGACCTACCCGACCTCTCTGTGTACCAAACAATGTGAAAATCATACCCCCCACTATCCCCCGTTAACAAAACCAACCCATGCTCCCCCAACTGCCCATAGCTTTCTTCCAACTCTTCCGTATTTCTACGTGTCTCCCAATTGCATACCTGCTCAGTTCGTTCCCATCCACTTTCCTCCTCTCACAGTATGCACTCAATAACCAATGCTTCCCACCTTCACTAAATCCAGTGGGCCTTATTTATGAAGGCCTTGCGCCGCCGGTGCGTCACTTTTAACATGGGAAAAAGCGACGCACCGGCGGTGCAAGGCCTTCATAAATAAGGCCCAGTGTATTTAAATACGTTTAACCCATAAACTGCAAGTCATTAATTGTTTTTTGTCTAAATGTTCCAGTGCTAAAGGAATGGAGCACTGTCAGGTGCATGCACGCCAACTTTGAATAAAAGTTAAACGGAAAGTTAAGAGTAAAAATGCAGGGTGTGCGCCAGGCTACTGACAGATTACAGTTTATAACTCACCGTTCCAACCCTGGAGGTACCCCACCGATAAAAGGAGCAGACACAAACTTACGATTTGGATTTCACGTCAGAGGCTGTTCATCGGAGTTACAGACAAGGAAGAACATTAGTGCATATATCAGTTACAGGACTTGTTCAAAGCATCGAAAGTTTCCTTTTCAGCTATATATTTGAAATGGTTTTTATTTACGACTGAAAACATGTCATATTTGGGATAGTTTTCAGTGAGGAGTTGTTTCTTTAAGTTTTTTTTTAAGTTTGATTTTATTTAAGAGAAAGAGAAATCAGGAGGGGAGGGAGGAGGGATGAAGAAACAGGAAATGGAATATGAGATCAGAATACATCATAAGGGGAAAACAATTGCAATTACAAAGGAACAATGCATAATAAAGAAAAATCGCTGAATTGAGTTACAAAAACAGAAAATCAATGAGAATTTTTACAGCAAGCATAATAATGTGAAGTGAAGAAAAATAAACAAGCTTATCCTGTACAATAATATAATAAGAGAAAAATACGTATGATGGGCTAAAAAGGCAAAGGGGAAGTCAAGGTGGCTTGCGTACTTCAACTGAAGCAGGGTCCGGGGGAGGCAGTAGTGGGAACAGATGAGGATAGATAATTTACTAGGGGAAGCCAAAGCAAATCTCGTTTAATTGCTAGGGAGATGGGAGAGACGTAATTGGTGTCCAAGCGTTGGTTAAAACAAACCGCGTTCCACCAGGAGCAGTATGAGACATTGGCAGCCTGTTTCCAGTTAGAGGTAATGGTATGAAAAGCAACAGCTATCAGAAGGTCCATAAGGAGATACTGACTGGAAGGGGGGGGGGAGATCAGGAGATAGTGAGCCCAGAAAAATGCATGCGGGAGTAAAGGAAGTCTGAAAGTGGAAAATACGTTGTATTTGAGTCCAAACTGAGTTCCAAAACTGGGAAATAGGAGGGCATTCAAATAGCATGTGTTTTAAATCAGCAGAAGGGCAGGGGCAGGACCAGCAAGTAGGGGGGGGTCTCATGCAAGAAAGAAGACAGAACAAGCAGAGTGAATAGAACCCTGTGATATATGAAATAAAGGGTTTGGGTAGTGTGAGCAGCTCTAGATGCCTTATGAAGTTTAGTCCAAATTCTGTCCCAAAGAGGAACAGGCCAACTTTGAGACAAATCGGATTCCCAGGCTAGTTCAGTTTTGGTTTTTGATCTATCAGTAGTGACGCGGAGAGAATCATAAAGGGAAGATGCAGAAGGAGAAGAGGTTATTAGTGAGGAGGTAGATCTGAAGTTAACAGGAATGTCAAAAGAGGGAGGTAATGATTGAAGATAAAGAGCAAGAACAGGAAGCAATGAATTATATTGTGACCGAGCGCTGGAGGGTAAAAAGAATTGAGATTGGAGATCTGAAAAGGGGATGGGAGAGCCTTGGGAGAGAAGTTGGGAAATCCAACATAAACCACAAGAGTGCCAGCTTTTCCAGCAAATAGTACGATTGCGGATTTTAAGCTTTATGTTATTCCAAATGGGTTGTTCCTGTAGTGAAAGACGAGATGGGTAAGACGAGGACAGGAAAGGAAGAAGAAGTTTATGAGAAAAAGAGATGATAGGATTGCAAAGAAGAAGCAATTTAGAGGTGAAGGACAAAAGCTTGTGAAAAGTGAAAGGAGAAACAAAGGAGGACTCCATAAGCAACCAGATGGGGGGGAAAAAAGATTGATCAGGTGAAAGCCAGCGGGCTGATTGCTTTAGAGAAAAAGCACGATGGTAAGCTCGAAAGTCAGGAAAACGAACACCAGCTTGAGATTTATCTTTCCGTAGAGAAGTAAGAGCGATACGGGAACGTTTACCGTTCCACAAAAATTTTGATAATAGAGAGTCAATGCGTTTGAAGTAAAAATCCGGAATGCGTATCGGAATCATAGAGATAGTATAAAGGAGAATGGGAGAGAGCATCATCTTTATGGAACTCAAGCGACCCCTCCAAGATAAAAAGAGTGGATTCCAACGAGTAATGGACGCTTCCATCTTCTTAGAGATGTAGTCAAAGTTGAGTTTGAGAGTGTCGGAAAGAAGAGGTGCAAACCACACTCCTAGATATTTAATTTTGGTAGGTTGCCAAGAAAAACCAGATTGGGAGAAAAGATGTTTTTGACATAAAGGATTCAGAGGGAGGATTTCGCACTTGTCAACGTTTAAGCGATAACCAGACACGGAAGAAAAGGTGGAAACCTGTTGAAGAAATGGAGGGAGAGAAGATAGAGGATCAGAACAATAGAAGAGAATATCGTCCGCGTAGACCGAGAGTTTTACTTGACGAGATCCAAAATGAAAGCCAGATATGTTATCATCCTGACGGATTTTAGTTAAAAAGGGTTCCAAGGCTAAAACAAAAAGTAAAGGGGACAGAGGGCAGCCTTGCCGAACCCCTCGGTGGAGAGAGAAATAATCTGAAGTCTTACCGTTGACAAAAATAGAGGCTTGAGGACCGGAATAAAGCAAGGAGACAATAGAAATGAACTTAGAAGGCAGCCCGGCCCATCGAAGCGCCTGAAACATATAGTCCCAGCCAATCCGATCAAAAGCCTTTTCGGCATCAAGGGAAATGGCGGCCAATGGAAGTTCTAAAGAGGAAGCCTTGTGAAGAATATTGAAAAAGACTCGAGAATTGTCGGAGGAGAGGCGCCCCTTAATAAAGCCCGATTGTTCGGGACCAATCAGATCTGGCAGAAGAGGATCCATACGAAGAGCTAGAATCTTGGCCAAAATTTTATAATCTGTGTTGACTAAGGAGATAGGTCGATAATTTTTACAGAGGGAATGGTCTTTGTCCTCCTTAGGAATCAAACAGATCAGGGCCTGTTGAAAAGAGCCACTTGATGAGCCGCTTTGAATGAAGGATTGGAATAGAAGTAAGAGTTTCGGTAAAAGGAGAGAAGCAAAGTGTTTATAAAATTCAATGGTAAACCCATCCGGGCCAGGAGCCTTACCGTGACGCAGTTTAGAAACTGCTTGAGAAATTTCAGAGAAGGAGATATCTAAGTCGAGAGAATGAAAGTTCACATGTGAGGAGGGAGGAGAAGGAAGAGAATGGAAATAAGAAAGAAGATCCTCCGGAGAAGGAACCTGTTCAGGGGTATAAAGAGTTTTATAGAAAGTCACAAATTCATTAAGAATGTCTGAATCTTTAAAACAGGGTTCACCCGAGGAAGACTTAATTGATTCGATCTTAGTACGCTCCTTCCTGATCTTCAAATAATTAGCAAGAAGCTTCCCCGTTTTGTTCCTACCACCATAGTAGCGAGAATTACATTTCAAGAGGAGATTAGAGGCAGCTTCAGTCGTGAATTTATTGAATGAGATTTTAGCCTCAATTAGTTCTTTAAGGGAGGATTGTGAGTTTGAAGAGTGATAGGCAAGTTCCAGACGCTTAATATCAGCAAGTATTTGAGTAGATTTAGCCTCCCTGGCCTTCTTCCTACGTGAGACATAACTTATAATAAAACCTCTAGAGGCTGTTTGAAGGAGTCCCAAACCATGACAAAGGGTGAATCAGGGGTGTGGTTAAGTAGGAAAAATTCAGTAGCAAAGGAAGAGAACTCGGAGCAAAAAATGGGGTCGAGGAGTAAGGTATTATTAAATCTCCACCTACCAGAGTGGGGAGAGAAAGGGAGAAGGTCAATATCAACAAGGACAGGGGCATGGTCAGAGATCAAAATGGAGCCTATGTCAGAACGAATGGCATGTTGGGTCAAAGATTTGCTGAGAAAAATGTGGTCAATACGAGACTGGGAGTGATGAACTGGCGAAAATAAACTGTATTCTCTGAGGGCAGGGTTACATAATCTCCAAATATCGACCAAGGCATTATTCTGAATTGTTTTAGTGAATTGGGAATGCATCTTAGAAGGGACAAAATTAACTTTCGAATGTCGGTAAAGGAAAGGGTCCATAATTTGATTACAATCTCCACCAAGCACAATATAATCCTCAGAGAGAGAGGATAACTTATCAGATATGGAGGGTCAGAAGGATTTGTCAATCCCAGTAGGGGCATAAACATTAAAGAATACAATAGGAATGTTATCGATAAGCAGTTTGACAATAACCCAACGACTATTTACATCACATTCGTGAGAAATTGAGGAAACATTTAACTTTTTATGAAACAAAACTATTACCCCATTTTTCTTTTCAACAGTAGGAGAACAAAAAACATGACCCACCCAATTGCGTTTAAGTTTTAGCGACTCCTCCTCCGAGAGATGAGACTCCTGGAGAAGGGCCACATCAGTTTTAAGTCTGGCTAGGTGTGATAACACCCGTTGCCTTTTAATTGGATTATTTAATCCTTTAACATTCCAGGTGGTAATACGGAATGCATCAACAAAAACAACAAATAGCGACATCATGCTCGCTGAAGTCAAAAAGAGAAAAAAGTATATAGTAATAAAGAGTGAGGAAAATAGATGGAAAGGAAAATAGAAGAGAAGAAAAGAGGTAGAAGAAAAGAAGAGGAGAAAAAGGGGAGAGGGAAAAAAGAGAGATACAAATAAGAACAGAAAGGACAGTACAAGTCTGAGACAGACGACTGAAATACATACTTACAAAAACAATACTTCGAAAACGAGACGAGGGTGGCGGGGTCGAGAGAAGACGACGAGATCAGGAGCGGACGACGACCTCCATTACCGCAATTCTAGAAAGGCAATGGAACAAAACACAGAAGGATATGTAGGGTGGCAAGGGAGGTGAAGGCATCTGTAAGGAGGAGAGGAGAAGGTATGAGTCATCAGGAATAAAAAAAAAGAGAACAAGAGGATGAGACAAAATTTTTAGACAAAAGGTGCAAACAACCGAATGAGACAACAGCAATTAGAGCCACAAATGAAGAACAGCATGAACAAAATTAGAGAACTAGTAGGAACCAGCAGGAACCATCAGACAGGACGAGTAACGTCCATAGCCTCGGCACCGTGCCTCTTAAGAAAAGCTTGCAGTACTGCAGGGTCATCATAAGTGGTAGTTTTCTCCTTGTAGGTCACTTTAAAGAGGCACGGATGAAGAAGACCATATCTAGCATTGAGCATTCTCAGTTGAGGGCGTAAGTCCAGAAATTGCTTCCGTCGATCCGCTGTAGCTTTGGAGACATCCTGCGATAGATAAAGGCGATGGCCCTCCCATAGAATTTGTTTCTTGAGTTTGGCGGCTGAAAGAACCTGCAAGAGGTCAGTATATTGAAGAAACAGCATGATGACCCCTCTTGGTTTGGTAGAGATTTTTGGACCAAGGCGGTGGGCTCTCTGGATGTTGATAGAGGCTAGCGCAGGATTATCTAGAATTTTAGGCAGGAAGGACTGGAAGAAAGTGGTGGGGGTAGACCCTTCAATAAGTTCCGGAAGGCCGTACAAGCGGAGGTTGTTCCGACGATTTCGGTTTTCTAAATCCTCTGTCTGTTTCTTGAGGAGGAGTATCTCTGCCTGCATCGAAGGTATGGAAGAACAAGAGGATTGAAGGGAGTCCGTAGATTGTTCCAATGTGAGAATTCGTGAATCCAAAGAGGACCATTTCTCCTGCATAGACTGTAAAGTCTTAGTGGTTACTTCCATGAAAGGCTTGAGTGCGCGCAACTCCTCCAGAATAAGATCCATGGAAGAAGTCGAGGAAGAGGCCCCAGGGGATGGTGGATCCTTCTTAAGACGTTTAGAGGAAGCCAAGGACGAAGGGGTCTTGCCACCACCATTGGATTTAGGAATGGCACCATGCATTGCAGTAGACTTGGAAGCTGTCGCGTTATCCTCCATGTCCTGAACAGGAGTGTCCGAATCCGAACAAGCGGACACTTTTGAGATTGTGGATAATTTTAAATTGCGCAGTTTCCCCATGAAAGGCTCTAGTCAGGAGATGCCGTGAAAGGAGAGCCCGGGCAACACCAGCCAGCAATGTCACAATGAAAAACCACTGGAAGATCAGAGGCAGTGACCGCAGCACAAAACTGATAGTTAATCAATGGAGCATTCAGAGAGAGCAGGCAACAGCATCTCAGAAACAGAGCATATCAAAGACATCGTAGCGCAACGTGTTGCGTGAGAAAAGTCTCTGAGGATCCCAAAAGAAGAAAGGGGGAAACGCTGGCGTCGTTGAACACCAAAAACCACAGAAACAGCAGCACATCCAATGAAAGCAGCAACGCAGGAGGGCAGCACATGTGAAAGAGAACAAGTCACTGAAAAGAAGCCATTGAAATGAGGGTGCACTGATGAGTCAAAATGGCGGCTGGGACCAACAGATGAAAAGTTATCAAGGAGATAGGTAGGAACATTGGCTGCTGGGAGTAATAGAGAGCATTGGAGTCAATTGGTGCAGGAAAACCATCCCGGGGGCTTGAAGCGGGATTCAAATGCAAGCTGGCAGGCAGAAGTAATAGCCATTAAGAAGACTGTGAGGCAAAATGTCGGCCTGAGTGGCGAATTGCAGAGCGCGTCAATAAAATGATAAGGAAACTTCCACATGGGAGTCCGCTATAAGAAGGACTCACCGCTTGCCAAAATAGGGAAGTCCGTCTGGCCAGGAAGCACTCTGGAGGGCATTGGAACTTCGGGCACCTCTCCTCACGGAGTGCGCAGCTCGCACAAAATGGCGGCCGGGACCAACTCTCCCGGTCCGAGACGAGTGAAACCTTCCCTGAAGGTCGGACAAGGCAGGAAACACGAGCGCTAGGTTCGCCTCATGTTCCTGTCACTGGGGATATGCAGGAGCACGCTGAGCCTGACTGGAAACCGCTAAAATTTGCCATTTAGCGGAGGCCGGCGTCGGAGCTCCGGAGCTACGCCGCCATTCCCACTGACGCGCAAGCCACGCCCCCCGTTTCTTTAAGTTTTAAAGGGAATTGGGTTTGAATAGGGGTGGTTTTATTCAAAACACGTGATGTATAACAGGTGGGGTGGGTTAAACGCATTTCAATACACTGGGTTTAGTGAAGGTGGGAAGCATTGGTAATTGAGTGCATACTGTGAGAGAAGGAAAGTGGATGGGAACGAAGTGAGCAGGTATGCAATTGGGAGACACGTAGAAATACGGAAGAGTTGGAAGAAAGCTATGGGCAGTTGGGGGAGCATGGATTGGCTTTGTTAACAGAGGATAGTGGGGGGTATGATTTTCACATTGTTTGGTACACAGAGAGGTTGGGTAGGTTGTTTATTTTGTAATAATCACAGAGCGAGAGTAGGTTGATTAATTTAGGATTCTTGGGATTTAGAAGCATTTGCGATAAATTAGCACAGGGCACGCAAGGGGTTTTATGTTGATTGGGATGGGCACTTGAGATATGTTTACAGGGGGGCAGGGAGCACGGTTTTAGCACTTAGTATTTGTGTTACATTTGGGATGGAAAACATAGGACTGATACATGTATTGTTTACAAAAAATTGCAGATACCCCTGAGGAAGGTTTAATAAGAAACAAAATGCATTAGGTGCTACATGTTCGTAATTCGGCTGGATCTGAAAACTCGAATGTTCACGAATAGGCCTGGATGGGCAATTCTTGAATCATAAAATGCAAAAACTTAAAGGAGTTTCATCGCTTTGGCGTGACAGATAAACTTGGAAAACAATTTGTGGAATAAAAAGGATAAAATTGGATTACTGTGGTTTAAGTGTATTAAATTAATACATATGTGCATAAGGCTGTGCAACCCGTTCATGATTTGCATAACTGCAAGTCATTAATTGTTTTTTGTCTAAATGTTCCAGTGCTAAAGGAATGGAGTACTGTCGGGTGCATGCACGCCAAATTTGAATAAAAGTTAAACGGAAAGTTAAGAGTAAAAATGCAGGGTGTGCGCCAGGTTACTGACAGATTACAGTTTATAACTCCACCTCCTGTGGGGCATCTGATGTCTCTGCCCTGCACTGTGAAAGAAGAGAAGGAATCATAGCAACAGAGTGCTCCAGGGCTGTCCCTTCCCTCCACAATGCTGGCTTCACTTCCTGTGGGGCGTCTGATGGTTCTGCCCTGCACTGTGAAAGGAGTCATTTCAATTGGGTGCTCCAGGACTGACCAGAACTGGTGTGGACTAGGCAAAGGCCTCTCTGCCTTCAGAGAAGAAAGAGAAAAGTAGTATAAAAGAGGGGATCCAAACCCAAGAGAGTTAGATCACTTTTGAACTACAAGAAGAAACCTTTGCTGAGGAGAGGAAAATCTTGATATAGCTCACTAGAAATAACAATAATAATAATCTTTATACAACGGTAAATACAGCCATAAAAGAAACGGTTTAAAAACAACATCAAATTCATAGGTTAGCTACATATCGCCCCAAAGTGCAAAATCGCAAAAGTACATTCAGTCCGTATTCACAGATGGGTATCTTATACTCAATTGAACACCTAAAAGAAAATTACTGACATAAGAACTAAATTAAACAAGCCTTATACACGGGTTACTAAAAAAAGTGCAACAAGCACAGGCGTGCAACAATTAATACCATAAAAGCATAAAAGAAAACCAAAGTTATCATCAGCAATTCCTTTGGTATATAACAGCATGACAGTGTGCAACTCACAGATATCCTTGTTATCATCAATCACCTCTGGAGTTTCTTGACCTTAATGCCGATCTTAAAAAGTTAGTGACACAAAACAGTATGTACAAAAGGGATACATAAATGTGCCTAAATCTCAGTTCTTTTAAAAGCCCTGTAAGAAACAATTGTCTAGAGTACGTAAAATATGTGCAGTGACAAAGTGTAGGGTATCCTGTGGAGACCTATTTGGGAAACAACCATTACAACGCAGTCATTACAACGCACTACCTTTACAACGCAGTCATTACAATGCAACATCCTTTACATTGCATACCATTACAACGCAGCAATTACAACGCATGTCACTACAACGCATGCCATTACAATGCATTATAAGGTAAGTAATGGGCAATAGTGATTTTTACCCCTACACTATCCAACACTTACCCTACTGTTGCACTCACTCGAGTGGGAATAGTAATTTTTACCCCTACACAATCCAACACTTACCCTACTGTTGCACGCACTGGAGTGGGAATAGTAATTTTTACCCCTACACTATCCAACACATATACTACTGTTGCCCTAAAAGTATTATGCATTGTAATGGTATGTGTTGTAATGGTATGCGTTGTAAGAGTAGTTTCTAAAAATTGTGATGGCATGCATAGTAAAATCATGCATTGTAATGGATTTTGGGATGTAAAAACTGTGTTTTAAAGGCATGCGTTGTAAAAGTTTGCATTGTAACGTGTTGTATTCGACCTAGTGTCGCAGTAACAGGGGCCTCTATCTTTTATGTGGGAAATAAAATCGGAAGGGGAAGCCAATAAATAGTGGAGCTGATTCAGTCTAAAGCAGGTGATTAGGAACCAATCATGTGCACTTGTCAAGATAGATAAATAAGGCTCCATAACCAGCACAGACTTTCCTAGAATGTGTGCTCTAATCGTGGGTTTCCTGAGCTCCTTATCCCCCGGTGAGCAGTGGCAAATGTAAAAAACAAATCTTTGACAATGTTCTAATCCTGTGGCTTCACGTTATCATGTCTAAGATATATATCTGCTCTGCCTGGGGTGGTGAAGGTACCCCAGTGGCGTAACGAACCTTAAGGGGGCCCCCACAATCTACAGCTCCCCAGCAGAAGTGCGGTGCTGACGGGGCCCCCTGGAGGGTTACGGGCCCCCCGCACCACGGGGGCTGCAGGGGCCTGTGTTACGCCCCTGAGGTATCCTTAATGTAATTTAGCCAAGGGATTTCTAACGCATGATCGAGAGATAGGCAGTCCTGGATCACTAATCGGTTAAAACCTGCCTACTCATTAAACCAAATCTTCACCCAGCATAACAGTGGCTTAACGGCCACCGAGTCCATAATGTACTTAGTACCTAATTCTTCATGTACCGAGTACGAGGCAATACCTTGAGGAACTATCAGAATTTGTCTAAAATATTTGTTTTTCACAATTTGTAATTTATTGACTGCCATATACTCAAACCTCACTACCATTTAGGGCATTGGAAATACATAAGAAATTATATAACTTTAAGTTTATCTCAGATGACCATGAACCAAGTCTATGAGCATCATTTGTGATTGCTCCCAGTGATCTCTTCATGTCTAAAAGCTTCCCTTCCTGTAGATATTTAAAATTACGTTTCTCATCAAATAAAATACCCAAATAGGAGAAGGCCAGGACCTCCGCTATGCTCTGTGTGCATTCTTTATAGGCGTTACATCTACTGGCCTTTTTCCCAATTTCCATAATGTATGATTTGGGTAGGTTCGGAGACTGACCCATCTCATTCATGAAAGACAGAAACCCATCAAGTAAGACCTACAAACCCCTTGGCATGCTTGCTAATAGTACTGCGTCATCCGCATACAGCAAGATGGGGACTGGTCTCATTCCTATCCTATGGGTATCGGCCTGTACAGCTGTCAGATAGGGGTCTAGTCCATTAATATACAGTGTAAATTAAAAAGGAGCTAATATACATCCTTGTTTAACACCGCTTGAACATTTTAAATGGTCAGTAATATTTCCTTCCTGGGTGTTTCTAACTGCAACAGTGGTATTGAAATGTAAGGTCAATAGTACATTGGTGATAGCTGGGTCAACCCCAAGAGCTCCTAGCAGGTTCCACAGTTTGCTGCGGTTTACCCGTTCAAAGGCTGAGGTGAGGGCCATAAAGCCAAATACAAAGCTCTAGGTTTAGTTATTGTATATTTCACAATTGGGAGATAGAGATTAAGGCACAGGTCTGTGGTTGATTTCCCTATGCGAAACCTATATTGCACATCCAAGATTATCCGGTTGGCATTGGCCCAATCGGAGAGCCTATTTAACAGAACTTGACCAAGGACTTTCACAGTGGCACCTATGAGAGATATGGGGCGATAGCAATGAGGATTGTCCCTTTCTCCCTTCTTAAAACTCGGGACACTGGTGGCAGTACACCACGATAAGGGCATTATTGTTGATACTGCAGCATTTAACACCCTGCTGAGAGCTGGTGCCCAGACCTCTATATTATTACAAAAAAGGTCCGGGGGAATCCCATCGGGTTACAGGGCCTTATTCCAGCATAATCCCTCAATTTCCAACCTAACCTCAAAAGTAAGGGTAAAAGGTTCAGCTCTGCAAGCAGGATTTGGGTCATATGTGGCTAACTCACAATGTCTGTGGGTATACACTGCCTCAAAGTGAGCCTTCCATTGATCTGTGGTAATATTATGGCTAAGCCCCAGTTTATCCAGTTCTGAGAAGCAGCGGCTGTTAATAACCCTCCAGAATCGGGTACCATCCTTTGGCTCACTAATAAACTTCTCAATATCTGGGAGGTCCTGATTACAGCATGGGACTCTCCTCGATCACTCTCTTGGATCGTCCACTCTCTATAGTGGTCTCAATACCTAGAATAAATTGGGCTTCTCATCCTAGTCAGTCAGTCCGCCTGCAGGACCAGGCATGTGCCTTTCCTGTCTCAGCAGACAGACAGGCTTCTAGGCTCTTTTGTCGGACCCTCAGTTCCTCCAGCAGGAAGTGCTCACTTCAGATGATGTCCCCTTACTTTTGGGAGACTCGCCATCAGGCAGACACCAGCCCTGGTTTTACAACAGTTCTTCGAGTATTCTGTGGAACACCTCTTCTTCGGTCAACTTGGAACTGGAACACAGTAGGGTGACTTGGATCCCACTTTTCAACACATTTTCCAGGCAGGGGATGTAGATCTACTGTGTGAAAATTCTGAAGCAACTGGGGGTGGTTTTGTTTCAAATGTCATTTACAGGTTGCTCTCCAGCTTAGCCTTTGAGCAAACTGATATCTTTACCAACAGGGAGCAATGGGGCTGACTCCAAGCAGGAATAGCCACAACCTGGACACAATGAATAGTGAGTTCTCTTCAACTATCTTTCATCAGACCTCCTGATGCAGTAATCAAGGGCAGACAAATGGACAGGCCCTGTGTAGAAACATCTTCACCTTGAACAACAGAAAGTGTAGTCCCTCCTCTCCTCCCTACAATCCACCAATTTGCAGTGCTCAGGAAGAACTATTCATTAGTTCTTTGCTAATAAGACCCACATGCAAATTATAAAAGAAGCTCTGTGTCCATTCCTCACATATCAGTCTCTGGCGTTTTACCCTCAGACCACAAGAATGCAAGAATACAGGCAACACACTTGCTTGATTATGCTGCCTTCATAATCCATTTTTTACCATGCTAAACAGAGGGCATCCACAGTGCTCAGTCTCACAAAACACCCCTAGTCCTACCATACATGTGCTACACATGCACACACATTCTATGTGCATACATGATGTCAGCACAAGGTTATGACTTTCACATCACCCCTGAACTTTACAAAAGTGTGGGCAGTAGACCACATTCACACTGACCCAAGAAAAATATGTGGTCACACTAAAAATCCTAAACATGATATGCTGATACCATCGCTTAATGTGATACACCTGGGGCATGAACGGTAGTCAACACCTGCCCTAAGTAGGGGCAACCCTCCTGGTCACAGGATAGGTCCTGGATCTCGTATTGTCAAGGACAGTCCAAGGCCTCTGTGCATGTGCTAGATTAGCATTACTCCAGGGCCAAAACAAAAGTCTGAATATCAGATTCGCTTTGGTCAAGACCTCAGGGCAGGGATACACGTCAGTTCACCTTCCAGGGGGCATTCCTTTTGCAAAATTGTTGTATTACTCCTCAATTGTATTCTGGTGAAGTAGTGTGGCTCACTGGTTAGAGGCGGCAGACCCGAGAGCAGAGGACGGCCCGGGACCAGGGTTCGATTCCCGGCGCGGCAGGTTTCTGGACCAGGGTCAGCGGACTCGATAATTCTCTCGCCTCGGTGCCCACTCTGATCAGCGTTCACACTCGGCAACTCTGGGCATTAGCTTGCCTCATCTTCACTAACGGCCCCACCAGACCGCCGGGGATGCCTGGTCTCACCCTGGAGATACCCATTAAGGGACCATCTCTCAGGGAAGCCAGGAAGGGTTTCGCAGCGGTCGAAGCGCCTTGGGACCCTACGGGTAAGTAGTGCGCTATATAAATGCCTATACATTTACATTTACATGAGGATGTCATGTGACAAATATGACAGACAAAACTCAGCATGAGCTACTCTATTACAACTGTGCCTTTTTCAACAGTGACCAATTAGTTATCTCTCCACAATAAATGTTACTCTGTGATTAACTATTTGAGACTTGCTTTTCTTAAAGTTGGTCATATATTAATCTTGGACTGGTTAGATCGCAGCAAAAAATTCTTCCCAATTACTCCATTGTCCCCTTCCATAAAGATCAAACTAAACCATCAAAAAAACAAAAAGAGGTAAAAAATAACTTCAGTGTTCCACACCTTCTTAATAGACTCAATAGATATAAACTGAGCAGAAATTCTAACCAATGTCTAAAGAAAGGAAGTGCATGGTCTTGCTACTTATCCTCTCCTAGAAATTGGTCAACAATATTAAGTTTAATCCTTTTGTAAGAAAGGACATCTTCATTTTTCCTGTCTGGTTTTTCTGGCTTTAGGACTCTGTGCTTTATGCCACTGTTTTTCATCTAAAACATGTAGAGCCCGATGTAGGTAATCAAGATTATCGATTCTTAAATACCGAATCATACCGATTCGGTATTTAAGAACAGGCAAATGGGATATATGTAATTTTACCGAAAAAATTACCGAATCGGTAAGTTTTGGTAATTACCGAATCGGTAAGTACCGATTCGGTAATTGCCATTCATTCCTATGGGCCTGGAGGCCCATAGGAATGAATGCCAATTACCGAATCGGTATTTACCGATTCGGTAAAAGGGGGAAACATTCAAGGGTGGCAGGGTGTCACTTTGACACCCTGTTGCACCCCTCAATTGTGTATGGGTGCATATGTTGCAGACATACATGCCCTAAGGACATGTATGTCTGCAACATGGCACTGTTGGAAAAGCAAAAAAAATGCTTTTTCCAAGGTTTTCCTTATTTACCACCAACTTGTAGTTGGTGGTAAATAACAAATCCTAAAAGGGGAAAAGCACTCATTCGAGTGCTCCCTACATAGCAAAATCAGTTACTTACCGATTCGGTATTTTAAGGAATCGGTAATTTACTGATTCCTTAAAATACAGATTCGGTAAATTACCGAATTAGTAAAATGCCCACCTACATCTCATTTTCCAAATACCGGTCTGTAACGGCCGAAATTACCGAATTTTGGCCGTTACGACCGATATTTGCCTACCTACATCTGGCCCGTACTGTGCTTTGGGCTTACCTCAATGGCTTATTTGACTTTCTAATAAGGACATGGTGTATATGGTGCAGAAATTGTACTACTGCCATGGGAGTTATATGTCATATGTATGACTATTTCGGCTACTCTGCTGCCAGTGACAGCCCAAGTAATGAGGAGCTGACACCACTTCCAGGGTGCCTGATCCGACATCACCAACGGAGCGACCACACTGAAAGGAAGCCGCTGACCTGGGATTTGGCCCCTAGGCCCAATTCCAGGCATTGAGGAGAGGAGATGACAGCCTGCATTCCCCTATCCTTGCCCTTACAGTCTCCACTGTCTCTCACAGGCAAGAGCTTAGCTGAGGGGTGGGCCTCTGGACACAATTGTACCCGCTCTGCCCACTCTAAAGCCTGCAGCACGAGGAGGCAACACTGGTTACTAGTGGGCCCGGCCTGCTACCCCTGAGGGTGTGGTCACGCTGGAGGAGACTGCAGGACTGGGATTTGCCCTGTGAGTCCAGCCTTGAACACTTGGGAGCAGGGGCAGTGGTCTGTCTACCCCTATTTTTGCCCAACTGCCTCCCAGGGGCTGTGACTAGGCCCAATTGGCCATCACGGGGTGCAGAGATGCGAAGGGAACAGCCTGCCCGATCTCGCCCACCCTGGTATCCTGGGGCCGAGGCTTGAACTGTGGTCCCACCACAGGACACCGGACAAATAGGGCAGAATTGATGACCTGCACTCCCCATCTTTCCCCACTTGCTTACTTGCCTGGCTCCCTGCTATGGGATCTACCTCCTCCCTTTGGCCTTGTCTTGTGTGCTCGTTGCTGGTCATCATGGAACGGGGTGACTCTGGCCCTCTCCTTACTCGCCCTTACTGCTTCTTTGAGCTCTCTGCTAGGGGCACTGCTTCTTCACTGCACCTGGAATACAAGGCGGCCTGCCTAGGGCTCTCACAATATCACCGCAGTATGGCGCAAAACCACCATGCCATTGTGGAGACTGGTGCAGTCTCTTTCTAGCCTTTCGGTCCCATCCAGGTGGGGCGCCCTTGAATACTCTAGACTACGGGGAAGTGTGGTGGGTGACCAAGGACCCGTGTGGCATAGAAGGCATCCGTGAGCACCCTCTCTTCAATGGTGTTACCACCTCCTTGCCCCATGTTGCATGGGGTGTTGCACTGCATTTCATCGTTAGCAGAGCGCAGGGGGGTGTTGAGATTGCCTTCCTGTGGAACTGGACCTCTTGACTATCACATGGAGTATGGCGGTCCACTTCGCCTTCTTCACCCCTCCACAGACCACATACCCGGAACATCTGGGGACTTCTGCTGAGCTTGTGTGGGGTAGCACGTGGGGTGCAGTGCAGAGATAGGCCCCAGCCCACACCAATGCTTGGCCTTGAATCTTTGGTTCCAACCAGCCTCTTCTGTCCCCGTGCTGAGGGGGATGTGCGTCCCCTCTCGCACCTGTAGTACTGGTAATGTCTTTTGGTAAATCATCCTGTCAGGTGCTCTTCATGGAAGTTGTCGCACAGACCTGCCCCGCGTCTGCCCTCGCTGCTTTTGCTCCCCCACCTCAGGATCCCATGATGGACAGCATACTACCAGAAACCACAGCAGTAGGTCATAAGCTGAGGGGCATGAATGCCAAGATGTCCAACCTCACAGCAGAGTCGTTGTCTATCCAGACGAACATTAGCAGCTTCAATGACAGGGTGAAAGGGGAGCAGCACCGCCTGTTGAAAGTGGAGGAGAAGCTCAATCACCTTCCAGGCAGGGATTTAAAACTTTGGCACCTCCACAAAGAGTTGTCTGACTTAGAGGACCGGAGTGACAGGGATAATCTATGCTTCTTTGGCCTACTGGAACACGCAGAGGGATCAGACACCCACAGCTTCCTCAGAGACCTCCTGCCCACCCTCACAGGGATGACTTTCTCCTCTCCTTTGGAAATCCTGTGAGCCCACCACCTGGGTCCATAGCACACAGTGGTTTTGGGTCAGGCATGGCCCCTAATAGGGCGCTTCCTCTGCCATGAGCAGGTTCAGCAACTCCTGGCTGTGACCCACGCCCAGATTTAGAGGGCCATGAGATCCATATTACGCTAGATTTCTCGTGGATGACTAGCGCAAAGAGGAAGGACTTCCTCACCCTTCAGTCCCAACAGCGCAAACTAGTCATCAAATTTGGGCTCTTTGAGCCCACATGTATGCAGATCAAGAAGGGCAGCAGGTCCAAGAGCTTCTTTGACCTAGGGCAATTGCGCTATGTCCAGGATGGTCTTCTGGGGATGGACACAGCCCCTGTATATTCATCATCAAAGGCTCTCCCAGCAGACACCCTTCTATTGATGGCTGAGGACCAGAGCCCCCAGAGTGCCGCCCAGTGGACAGAAAGCATGACCCCTTGAACAGATTCCAGTGTGGCAAGTACAAGTTAATCCAGGTGGTGGCAGAGCTCACAGAGGATCAAGGGTGTAACAAGTGTAGTTCCCCATTGGAGCCTGAATGAAACAAACAGGAGGGGAGCCCCTATAAACCTCTAGAGCTTGGGCTACACCATCTGCGATGGAATCAAAAAAGGAAGGAACCAAAAAAAGTATAGCTCTAGCAGGATGGTTACAGGAAAAGTTTCAAAAGTTTCTTATTATTTGTAAACTCCTTGAGACTGGAATCACCCATTACGATTAAATCCTGATTATTCAGTAGAGCAAGAATACAGTTGTTATTAGTGGCAATGCGGTGCTACAAACAGGAATAACACTGACACAAAGAGACAGTTCACATCACAAAATGTACTTGTTCACATGACTAACATATCCAGCAGACAAAACACAGAATTTATAAACATCATACATTAGGTAAAATAACAACACTCAACATTTAAATGTTGGTGGTCATTTAGAACATATATTGTCCGTTAATCAATTGTATTCAGTTTGTAGTTCTGAAAATTCTGGACTCGTGAATAAAACTTCGTCGTAGCATGACGATTTTTATATCAAAAGACTGAAAATGGCTAGTACACTATGTACAAGCATTTTCGTCATATTCGAGTGACGATTTCACTTCGAAATCGTCATTTTCGTCTTGAACCCTTGGCTTCCATTTTGTGTACGGCAGCCATTTTGTGGGTTGCCCTGACATAGGCTTATGATACAGCTAAATTCGATACCAAAGGACACGTACACCTTGATTGACTTTTCTCTGACCTGGGCAAGCTGAAACCTTTGCCTCAGGCCGAACCTGTTTGGTCAGTTCCTCTCCCAGTGGCCGAACGAGATAGCATCAAGGCACAACATGTCATAAACCCTTTTCATCGCACACACACCCTGCCTAATCTTACTCCCACCTGTCCCTGTTCCTTTCTCTCTGACTTACTTTACGAGGAGGAGGTGCCCGTTTTTATTGGGGGTCCACCGATATCTGATGAAACTGTTGGGCCTTGCCGGGTGATTTATTATGGGCTGGACGAACTGTAATGTGGGCTTGTCATCATGACTCTGCTTTTTCTTTGTAGTGAAAATATGTGAATGGCCTACTAAATTTAAGAATGTTTGCCTGAAGCATAATATTTTGTATAAAAAGAGAAGCCTGGCTTTGTAAGATTGAGCAGTCTCCTGAGAATATACATCCCGTGCTGTTGTACTTCTAGGACGCCTGCTTCTTGGTTGCAGCCAATAGAATCGATCCTTGACTTCACCTAGAAGACTGAGTTTCTGTGGTCTAAATCAGGAAAGTACTCGAGGTCTTTGGGTGTGTACCCTGACACCACTGGGTTACCGGTTCGGTACCGGTTCTGAAAAACCCAGTACCTCAGTTGGCGCCCAACGTGGGGCGATACCAGCGGTACTGGTCCAGCCAGAGGTTCGTGAGGAGCTTCGTGTGAAAATTCTGGAGGAAGGCCAACCACTTCATCGACCCCTGCATGTCGACGTGGTCCGAAAGTCTTTGCTGCGAGGTTACCCGCTTCCCGACGGCTACAAAGGACTGGTGCCCTGGCTATCGCCCTGATTTGGACCCTTGAAGTTTGGTAGAGCGAAACGATAGACGAGTCTTCTGGTGACGTCATCGATATTTCAGTTAAGTATAAGTGGAGCGTCTCCCAGTCCTTAGTTGGTCTTAGTTTGGGTATCCCGTTTTGGGATCACTTTTTTTTGGGAACTTGCAAGTGCCAAAACCAAAGGACTCGTGTATTCACGAGAAATATCGTAATCGATAAATCCTTTGAAGTTTGAAGCTAGACTAGTGAGCGAAGATGCCTGGTCTTAGCAGACTTGGAAATTTGTTTTGTCTTGGTTGTAATAATAGGGACTCCCGATTGGAGGACTCGTGTCCGGTTCCTCCAATTGGAACTCCAACTTATGAATTATATGTGAAACATGGAGTAGGCCCCATGACATACAATGAAGTATGGATCAAATACACCAGAAAAGATGGTGTTTAAAATGGCCCCAATATGGTAGCTTTGACACGGAAATCTTAGATAACCTCGAAGTTAAACTTTTTAAGAAGAAAGCCCGGCCGGCAATGTTTGACTCTTTCTGCCTATGGCGTAAGGAAGCCAAACAGAAGGAAATTAAATTAGCGAAGAAAAATAAGAGAGAAAGGGGTATTTCGATAATGCAAGCTGCTATGCAGTTTAAAGACAATGAAGAAGAACAGATGAGTGAGCAGTTGCACAGGCAACGTAAAATGGTGATAGATAAATGCTATCCAGTTTTGCCGCCTCTTCAGCAAGATGCAGCAAAAGAGCTTGAAAAAGATCCCTTAATGTCGCATTTGTTAAGTTCGCCACCCCCCTATGCGCAAAATGCTACGGCACCTCCGCAATCTTTAGTTGCGCAACCTGTGATTGCATTGCCTCCTGCTCCTCCACAGCACCCA
The DNA here is from genome assembly GCF_964261635.1 of Lissotriton helveticus. Lineage (NCBI taxonomy): Eukaryota > Metazoa > Chordata > Amphibia > Caudata > Salamandridae > Lissotriton > Lissotriton helveticus. Next base: position 326,494,741 of record NC_136071.1, on the reverse strand, counting down.
CCAGCTACTCTTCAGCTGGCTCCTGCTCCTCCGGTGCAGCCTCCTCAAGGGCCACTGACTTTTACATCTGCTCCTCCTTTACTTCCTACAACTTTGACTACTATATCGACTACCACTCCTGGTACTTCTCCTGACATTGCCTCTGCATCTGCCTCGTCTCACCCTGCTTTCCCTCTTGTGTTTTCATCGACTTCTCCTTCTGTTCGTCAGAGAGTGGCTAGTACTGTCGCTAATTTTTTGCATCCTCTCTTTGGTGCAATGAGTGTAACTCCTGACACAGAGCGCAAACAGTTGTGTAGTCAACAGCCTGATTCTATGGAGAAAGAAACGTTGAATTATTTGGCACATAAATGGGTTGCTGACCCGGAAAAATATGATTTAGAATGTGTTATGGATGTCTTCACCCAGTGGGAAGCATCAAAGCAGAGATACGTTTTTGAGAAAATGTGTGTTTTTCTATGTGAAGATTTAGAGGAAAATGATTTGGACTCTAATCCGCCCGAGTTGAGCCATGTACGTTTTGAGTTTTCAAAAGGCGCAATTGTGGGTTCAGATGTTAGGAAAGCAGTTGCGACGTTGTTGTCACTTAGGACTGAAGGTGTTTGAATTTGATTCTTCTGGTAAAAAGAAGGGAAGACAATATCCCATGAGAGAAGTTCCTCCGGTATGGAAGGAAGAAGTAGCAGCTGGTCATAATAATAATCCCCCAGCTATACCAGCACATTTTCAGTGTGTGTGGGTACATGTTCCTTGGAAGCGAGCTGAAGTTTTGGCTCCTAAACAGACATTGCCTGATCCCCGTAAAAATCCTGCAGGCTATTACAAGGAGTTGTCACAGACTGCTGGGTCATGTATCATGAATTTAGCGGATATAGACATGTTGTTTGGGAATGTTGTTCCACAGCCTTTGTGGAGAAAGATTCGTCATGCAGATCATGATCAGGAGTTAGGTGACACATGGGCTAATATTGCCGCTGCAGATGACCGACAAGTTGGTGGTGCTAAACCCGAGCCTTTAGTAGCAGACCTCCCTGGTAGGATTATTAATTACAGGAAGACTTTAATGCCTGCCATGCGAGTAAATTGGGATAAATTGTCTGCATGTAAGCAGAAGAAAGATGAAACGGTCTCAGATTTCTTCACCAGGTTTGAAGAGACTTTTGTCGACCACAGTGGTCAAGATATGAGCACAGAAGGTGGTCAGCGACTGTTCGTCGATAAATTCGTGCACAATCTGCTTCCAGAGTTGTGCAAAAAGCTGAAAGATTCAGAGAGTTCTTGGGCAGTTTCCTCCTCAGCACAGATATTGGCTACTGCACAATATTACGAAAATCGAGACAAAGACGAGAAAGATAGCGCAGAAAAGAAAACTAAAGAGTTGAAAACGAAGGTTTTGTTACAGCAAGCATATCCGCCACGTGGTGGTCAAAATAGTGGTGCTCAGAGTAACTATCAAAATAATTATCAGCAGCCTCAACAGTATCAGAGGAACTCGCAAAGAGTCGAGTATACTCAACCACGTGTCCCTGTAGGCCCCAATCCAGTGTTCATATTGTAAGGAAGAGGGCCATTTCAAGTATAGTTGTCCTATTTTATTACAGCGTGCAAATGGTGCTTCTGGTGTAAGAGGTCGAGGTTTTCAACAAGCATCTAGAGGTAGAGGACATGGAAATTTCCCCCAGAACACACAGTCTCTTCCACCTCAAAATTCGATGAATAGGTTTGACCAGCAGAATAACGCATCTGGTAGGACGGCTCAGTACTATGCTGATGATTACTATGCAGAAGATGAGAATATGGACGGTAATGATTGCTAGGACAGCCATAGACAAAGAGAGGGAGTTGTTTCAGTTCCAGTAGATCAGAGTGGACCATACGTTGAGGTGATTACATCAGGTGTGTCAGAGCCTTTTCTGTTGGATACTGGTGCTACAAAGAGTTCTATTATGCACTCAAAACTCCCTGGCGCACCTTTGTCTGGCGAAACAAATGTATCAGTAGGTTTTTCTGGCGCCCCAGTTAGAAATCCGATTTCTGACCCTTTGTCCCTTTCTGTTGGACCTTGTGAATTCGAAGCACCCCTTATTCTGACAACAGGTTGTGGTGAAAACTTGCTAGGATTAGATCTGTTAAAAAGATTGTATGCGACTTTGTACTGTTCTCCTTCAGGAGTACAACTTACTTTAGGTAAGAAAGTGGTTTCTCCAATGTATTTGTCAAGGGATAAACTTCCAACAGAATTGTCGTTTCTCCCTAATATTCTTTGGGCTACTGGTCCTAATGATGTGGGTCTTTTGGAAATACCGCCATATGTTGTAACATTGAAAGCCAATGTTAAAATGCCACGCATTCCCCAAGACAAAATTTCTAGCGATCATTTACGATTTGATTGAAAAAGATGTGATTGAAGAGACAAGAGGCAACGTTTGCAATAGTCCTGTTCTGCCTGTTTTGAAACAAACTGACCCTTCCCAGCCACCTGTTTACAGATTTGTGATTGATCTTAGAGAGGTGAATAAAATAGTTGTGCCACAATTTCCAGTTGTTCCTGACATTACTGCCCTATTGACTATGATTCCAGCTTCTGCCACCTGGTTTTCGGTGATTGACTTGAAGAATGCTTTCTTCAGCATCCCGATTGCTGAGGAGAGCAGGGAAATTTTTGGCTTCAGTTTAGGAGGACGCAGCTTCCGCTTTAAACGCGCTCCCCAGGGCTACTGTGAAAGTCCATCAATATATAGTCAAGCTCTAAAGACACAGTTTGATACGATTGTTTTACCTGATGGCGCTACCCTAATTCAGTATGTAGATGATTTGCTTGTTGCTGCAGATACTGAGGAAATGTGTAAAGAAGCCACGTTGTCATTGTTGCGTCATTTGTGTGATTTGCACCACAAAGTGTCTCTCTCAAAATTGCAATATTGTCGACAAGAAGTGACCTACTTAGGTCATCTCTTATCGAAGGAGGGAAGGAAACTGACCCCAGAAAGAATTCAGGCAATAGCGAAATTGAGTGTGCCAAGAACACAGAGAGAAGTACGTGCTTTCTTGGGCATTACCTCATATTGCAGGCAATGAATACCAAATTTTTCGTTATTAGCCAAACCTTTGGTGGCATTAACATGTAAAGATACACCCAATCCCGTTCCTTGGTCTGAAGAGTGTCAGAAAAGTTTTTTTGAATTGCGCACAGCATTATGTTCGGCTCCTGTGTTAGGCACACCCAACTACAGTAAGCCCTTTACATTGTATGTCCATGAGAAAGAGGGTTGTGCATTATCAGTGTTGACTCAGTTGTTTGGGGACAAGCAGCATCCATGTGCATATTTTTCGTCGACTTTGGATCCGGTAGCTAAAGCATTGCTGAGTTGTTTAAGAGCAACGGCGGCAGCAGCTGTTTCTATTCGACAGTCTGCTGGTCTAGTGATGAATAACATGCTAGTTGTGATGGTTCCGCATGCAGTGGACACGTTTTTAAACAGAACCAAGACACAGCACTTAACTAGTGCTCGATTGTCAGGTTACGAATTAACCTTGTTAGCAAGTCATGTGCACATAAAAAGATCCACAGATGAATACATCGAGCAAAAGAGACACACATTTTCGAATTTAATCACATCAGCTCTGCACTCCAGATGGGAAAGCATACTCTTGCCGATAGGCGTCACAGCGATTAGAACAATCATCCGGGGATTAGCACAATATATGACCGCCCATACACGCGACGATTGTGGTGGAAGCCGTATCAACGTGCACATACAGAATTCCTGAGGAAGGCAAATCGCCGAAACGCGTTGAAGGGGAATTAGTTCTGTATTAAATGAAATGACCTATCATGACGATGTCTTGATTTGTAATGCATACATTTGTATATAATTGTATTTAAACAAATAACAATACTCATGTAAGCAATTATTCAGCCATTTATCAACTGTCATCAATACATGAGAAAGATTTATAACTAAAATAAAATAAAAATATTTTTTGTATAAAAAAAATTTAATTAGTAATTGACTTTATTATTTAGCGTTCACTAGTGTGATTTAAATATATGCACATAACCCGGTGCAACTTTTGTACTCCCCCCCCTTTTTTCTAAAAAAGTTTAGTCTCCTTACCAGGGTTCATCCATTTAGGTAGGGGCCCTCCTTTTTTCCAAAAATCATATAAAAAGATGCAACACTCTCAACCCAGCTACGTTGTTGCCAATTGTAGAGGAACTAGATGCTTCTGAACAGCATGATTGTTTTCTTAGAACCGAAGAAGAAACGAAAGGGAGAGTAGATCTCCTAGATACTCCCCTTGCTGAATGTGATGGTACATTATGGGTGGATGGTTCATGCTTCAAGCTCCCGAATGGTGACACGACTGCAGCATATGCTGTCACGACTTTGCATACAATTGTTGAAGCTGCACGTATTCCACATAAGTCAGCTCAAGCAGCAGAATTGATTGCACTTACAAGAGCATGTGTGTTGTCAAAAGGAATGAAAGTGACCATCTACACCGATAGTCAGTATGCATTTGGTGTGGCTCAGTTTTGGACGATTGTGGAAAGAACGTGGGTTCCTGACTTCGCATGGAGCTAAGATTCAGCATGGTCAGTTGGTGAATGAGCTTCTTGAATCACTGACCTTGCCTCTGCAAGTGGCGATTGTGAAATGTAGTGCTCACAAGAAGGTGACTGATGATGTTGGGCGTGGAAATGCATTTGCTGACGAAATCGCGAAAGAAACTGCAAGGAATGTATGTTGCAGGCCCTGCAAGATGGGTTGGTGATGTTGGAATGTGTGAAGACATGATAGAGAGTGTGAAGTCTATTCAAGCTGAGGCTACAGAGAAAGAGTTGAACATGTGGAGAGAAAGTACGGGTAGAATGGATGCAAATGGTTGTTGGATTGAATTGTCAGAACATCAGAGATGGTTGTTACCCGATGCATATGTGCATGCAGTGTTTACAATGGCTCATGGATTGGCTCACATCAGTGTGAAAGGGATTTGTAAGTTGTTGGCTCCAGTATGGCAAAATTCAGGAATTCCCAAGTGTGCAGAGAATGTCGTCAAGAATTGCATGGTGTGTCTGAAACACAATCCTGGTAGGGGAACCCCAACTCCAGCTGGTCATTTTGCACCTCCTACGTATCCGTTCGAGGTTTTGCAGCTAGATTTCATCCACATGCAGAGGTGCAACAATTTAAAATACGTACTCGTTGTTGTTTGTGCCTTTTCAAGATGGGTGGAAGCCTATCCCCTAAAAGACAACACTGCCTTATCCACAGCTAAAGCCCTTGTGAAAGAGTTCTTCCCCAGATTCGGAATGCCTAGAATGGTCTGGAGTGACAATGGGAGTGAATTTGTGGGTCGTGTGATGAAGAGAGTATGTGAAGGGCTAGGCATTCAGCAAAAGTTCCACGCTGCAAATCACGCCCAATCAGCTGGATTAGTAGAATGCTACAATGGCACTTTAAAACTTAAACTGGCCAAAATCCAAGCGAGCTCTGGTCTTAAATGGCCTGACGCTCTACCCCTAGCACTCCTATCCACCAGAATGACTGTGCATTCGCGAGTGGGACTTAGTTCATATGAGATAGTTTTTGGCCGCCGGGCCAACATATGGGGAGTGCCAAGGCCCACTAAGTTCAGTGAAATAGAACACCCTGTTTTGCTCGATTATTTGTACGAATTGACAGCTAAATTGCGTGTTTTGCATCAACAGGTCCATGACACCCTGCCTCCGGTCCCTGAAACTCCAGGTCATCAGATCGACCCTGGATCTTGGGTCCTCGTGAAGAACTTCCAGCAACCAAGAACGGCCGCACCTCGTTCTTCTTTCCACAAGATCAGCTGTTCGAGTGGAGGGGAAGAAAAACTGGATCCACGGGATCCACTGCAAGTGGATCCCTCTGCCTCTGCCATACGACCGGTGGGTCCAGGAGGGTGTCGCTGACTCAGAGACTGAAACTGTGCCACGTTTTCTGCCTTTCAGTGATGCACGAGTAAAAGGAACACTTACTGAACAAGAGAGTGATAAAATTTTGCAACCAGCTGTATCACCATCAGTTCGATTGGACACTACAGAACCTGAACTCCTTTTCCAAGATAACACAATACCAGGAAAACAACGGTATAATCTGAGGCCGAGAAATACGAACTAATAAAAGTTTTTTTTCCTCCAAGTACTATTTTTGAAAGCGCAGCTCTCCCATCTGAGAAAGTTGCTTATTTTTGTTTTTCGAACCGCCATCCGGGTTCCGCTGCTAGGGCCGCGATTGCCCAAAGTCTTTGGGGTGCAGCTGACGACGTTAGGTCGACAGTTCTGGTTGGTCCAAGGGAGTTGCCCTAGACTGACAGAAGCATTCCTTAGCAGAAACAACCTCCCATCGCGGGCAGCACTTTAGAGAGGATGGAGTTTTTCGAGATGGAGAGACCTGCCAAAACTGTGAACTTTAAGAACCGAATATGTAAAATAATGACAAAGAAAAGCTTTTTGATATTGTGCATTTTCATGTTATTCAGTGTGATGATATTTTTAATAAGTTATGTGTTATTCTCTTTTCGAGTAACATTTGCACCCACTACATCGCCTATACCTCCTCCTTCTACTGTTTCCCCACACTCTTTTCAACCCCTTCCTGAACACGAATCCGCTAGGAGATTAGAGTTTATTAATAACTCCTTTGTTCAGCTTTTGCACCAACACCAACTAGTAATGAACACAACTAACTGTTGGGTGTGTGGTCTTATGCCTCACACAACGGATAAAGGTATCCCTTATCTGGTCCTGCCTTTCAGCCACAATGGTTCTGTGTGGGCATACAGAACAATGTTCATCTATGCACATGAAGTCTACCCCCTACGTTCTGTGGAAGACAACCCTAAGAATAGTGTTCTAGTCAAGGGTATAGTAGACATGATTAAGGAAGATATTTCCTACGAGGCTATCCCGAGAGATGAGACACTAGTATACATAGGATGGAACGTGACCGGATATGGAGCTACTCTGAGTGAGAAACAGCAAGCTAAGAGATCTTCCCCGATTTGGATTGTACCCCATCAGGGTCACCTGTGTCTGCAAGGTACTGGCAAGAATTCCAGAGCTCAGCTAGGGAAAAGCATCTGCACTGAAACATATGTTTTTGCATCTCAGACTTCCCCTCCGTTCTTAGCAGCTAAGGGTACCTATTTCATCTGCCATGATAGAGCCTATACATGGTTGCCCCCTGACTTTTCGGGCACATGTTTTGTTTCGTTCCTGCTGCCTCCCACCTACACAGCGGCGGCAGATTACCACAAGACAAGGATAGTTAGAGGTATCTTGAGTAAAGAGGACACTGCAGGACAAGAATTTGGGGACTTCGCAAAGGGTTTTCTGCCGTTCTGGGGACCCATGGTTAACAGCAGGAACATAAGGCAATTGACAAGGGTGGTTGAGTCCACCGTAATTGAAACTGCTGGTGCCCTTAGTAACTTGACTGCTGAGCTCCAGTCGGATCGTCTTATGACCCTTCAGAACAGGGTCGCATTAGATGTCATACTTGCAGACCGAGGTGGGGTATGTAGATTGATCCAATCGAGTTGCTGTGTTTTCATTCCAGATAACGCTCCAACAGTGTACCAGGCCATCTCTAAACTGCATAAGATTTCCGAATCTATTCATGTGGATAAAGGAGATTGGTCATTAATGGGATGGTTCTGGGAACTGATATCCGCCTGGGGATGGAAAATTCTGATGGTCATTGGGATGGTCTTAGCCATTCTTTTCCTGTTCTGTCTGTGCGTGCAGTGTGCTCCTGCAATATGTGGCCTCTGTGCTACATCATGTGTAAGGAAACCTGTATCAAAAGACGAACTAAGTAATATAGAATGATGTTACAGCAACATCTCAATGACTTTAGGAATATAGACCTGGACTCAGATTAGCATGAGATTAGGTTAAATTGCCTATGTAAGGGCAAAAGGAGGGTTTGTAGTTCTGAAAATTCTGGACTTGTGAATAAAACTTCGTCGTAGCATGACAATTTTTATATCAAAAGACTAAAAATGGCTAGTACACTATGTACAAGCATTTTCGTCATATTCGAGTGACGATTTCACCTCGAAATCGTCATTTTCATCTTGAACCCTTGGCTTTCATTTTGTGTAAGGCAGCCATTTTGTGGGTTGCCCTGACATAGGCTTATGATACAGCTAAATTCGATATCAAAGGACACGTACACCTTGATTGACTTTTCTCTGACCTGGGCAAGCTGAAACCTTTGCCTCAGGCCGAACCTGTTTGGTCAGTTCCTCTCCCAGTGGCCAAACGAGATAGCATCAAGGCACAACATGTCATAAACCCTTTTCATCGCACACACACCCTGCCTAATCTTGCTCCCACCTGTCCCTGTTCCTTTCTCTCTGACTTGCTTTACGAGGAGGAGGTGCCCGTTTTTATTGGGGGTCCACCGATATCTGATGAAACTGTTGGGCCTTGCCGGGTGATTTATTATGGGCTGGACGAACTGTAATGTGGGCTTGTCATCATGACTCTGCTTTTTCTTTGTAGTGAAAATATGTGAATGGCCTACTAAATTTAAGAATGTTTGCCTGAAGCATAATATTTTGTATAAAAAGAGAAGCCTGGCTTTGTAAGATTGAGCAGTCTCCTGAGAATATACATCCCGTGCTGTTGTACTTCTAGGACGCCTGCTTCTTGGTTGCAGCCAATAAAATCGATCCTTGACTTCACCTAGAAGACTCTGAGTTTCTGTGGTCTAAATCAGGAAAGTACTCGAGGTCTTTGGGTGTGTACCCTGACACCACTGGGTTACCGGTTCGGTACCGGTTCTGAAAAACCCAGTACCTCAAGTTGTGATTTTATCTAGGCCCGGGCAGCAAACGCCACTCCACTCGTAGAATTTGCAGAATTCAGGGACTCCGTGCTCTGCGGAGGAACATGGAGTTCGTGAAATCCTCCATTTGGGCGCAAAATGAAGGTTTTTTTTCCTTTTGTGCTCGAGTTTTGTTTTGGCTCACAACCGCAAGCAGCAAGAGTCTCGGGCCACTTGCGAGCATGCGTGGGACTTCTTGCACTGTTAGTGAGCTCCCGCGAAACTTCACGCTCACTCGCCCGGCTTCCGGCTGCTACGGCGTCAATCTAGTATTCTTAGTGCCGATCACGAACAGAGCAGTTGAGCAGCTTTTCTGCTGAAAATGCAGCTGAGAGGCATTTGGAGTGGATTTTCTTCTCAAACAGGCCGTTGGAGTTGTTTTATTTTATGCAAGATGCCTTTTTTATTATTCTTTTTCAAACAGGAAGGAAGTGCCCCAGAGACTCCAACTTCCTGCTCCTGTCCAGCAGGCTCCTCCCAATACTTTGTCCTTCTCCTGGTAATTTTTCATTGGGATTTGGAACTGGAAGGATCACTCTCCTTGTCTGCTGCATATAGATACCGTTGGATTTAAGGACTATGAATTTGAGATTTCACAAGTAAGTTGAAAAACTGGTGTATACGGATGTTGTTGATTGATTGGGGCATGCACCTACATTTATTCTACTTTTATTCGATTTTTAAATTGGATTGTGGTGGGTGGCCTGCAGGTTCAGTAGAGGCCTTGTTATTTTTTTTGCATGTAATTTTTCTTCTTTTTATCAAGGAAAAATATTGCATAGAGATGATGTCTCCTCAGTGCAGCAGGTTTTACTAATTCCTGTAACATTACAAAAGAGTCAGACCAAACCTTATATACATCTCTTCTATTCCCTCCGTTCTCTCCGTATTCCTCCCCCCATAATCTGCTTACATCCGTTTTTCCCTGGTCTTCCATATTGAGCAATGCTCCATACCAATATGCAACTTCCTTTTTCCAAATACCACCTCTGGCCATTTGATCTAATACCTCTGAATGAGCTTCCTTGGCCTGCCAAGTCGGTGTCGACCACCTGGATGAAATCTGATAATATTTAAACCTTGTCAACAATCCTTGGGTTAACCTACTCAGTGCCTCCCAGCTCATCAGATTACGACCATCTTGTAAATCACCCCAACGCTTTATTCCCCCTCTTTTAAGAGGTGCACTCAGTTGATCTTCTAGACACTCAGGAGTGCCGGGGGAATCCCAAACTGGAGCCTGTGTCGCATAATACGGAATATCCATTTTTGTCCTTATGAACATCCATGTTTTCAGGGCGGCCCTCAATATTTTTAATCTGACTTTTTTGTAGAATTTTGGATCGCCATACTTGTACAGGAAATAGACCTGGCCTTGAGACGTATCTTGTAACATGGCTTTAAACAAAATACCTAATGATGAAGAATCTGGGTTATTAATCAGGATCCTAAAATTTTTAAAATGAAAAGCGTAACAGTAAAGTAATAAATCTGGTAAGGCTAACCCACCCACTTTGAGGCCTCTTCTCAATTTTTTCCAGGGTATCCTGGAACCCTTAGTTGCCTATATAAAAGTACCAATTTTACCTTGCAGTTTGGCAATATCTTCTCTCTTAAAGGTTAAGGGAATTGTATTATATAGAAAAGTTTTTTTCGGCAAAATGATCATTTTAACAAGGTTTACTCTCCCATAGAAGTTTAAGGGGAGACTTGCCCTTCTAGTTAGTAAACTGACAACTTCCTTCGAAGTCCTCTTCCAATTTACAAAGGTATAGCCACCTAACCTGATCGAACGCTTTACAGCGTCTATAGCTACTATTGTCAGTGGAACTTTGTTTACTACAGCCATATCAATAGCTCCCATTACCTGGAAGGTCAACTCATTGAGCTGCCTCCCAGGTATAAAACCTTGTTGATCTGAGTAAACTGTATAAATCAAAAGAGAGAGTAAGGGAGATTGCACAGGCTATGTGTGGTGGGAACTCCTGGTCCCCTGGGATAGGTTTTAACAACAATGGAGGAGTACCCCCTATAAGCGAGAAATACAAAGAAGGAATTCTTCTGTATCTGGAGCTTAAGGCTCAGGATAGCATTAATTTGCCCCAACCCTTAAACGGACAGTAGTTGTCCTCAGAGAAGACCCCTCACTCACCAACCTGGTTGGTGACATGCTTCATCATTGGGGTCCCACCCCATAGGCCGAATGCCCATAGGGTGTGCTACGACACCTGGTTACAGTGGAGCGGGTTTCTTGTTTTATTATATGTGCGAAAAGTAATTGTGATACGTGTGTTAAAAAGGGGCCAAGACTACTCACACCAAGACTTTATTCTTGAGTGCTTGATCCCTGTTAAAAAATATGTGTGGCACCAGTGCCCATTTAGGAAGACTTTGGTGTCTCGAGAAGTGTGTTAAATCTAAAAATAGCGTAGTGTGCTCTGTGAATTAGTTAAAAGTAGGTCTACATGTTTCAACCATATAAAACAGAATTTTTTGGTTTTCGCCAGGACCGTGTGTTTTGAGCGGGGTGGTCCGCACACGCTAAGGCGCGCCCAGCCCTTGTTCAAATACAGATCACAAATTGTGGTCTGGTGTAAAAGAGTGTTTTTTCCTGGTTCAGGGGAAAAACCTGTAAGAGAAAAACATATAGGGTTGGGTTTACGTACTAGGGTGGACAAAACAAGGGTACACATTTAATTAATAATGTGCTTGGTGGGTTCACCAAGACTAAGGTGGTGGTAGAACACCTTATGTATCAGGTCGTACCCGTGGTCTGTCTATAGTACAAGACAGCAGTGCTCAGGCGGTGATTACCGGAGCGTGGATGTGCAAAAAGAAAGAGCCCAGCATCTAGTTCGTATGCTAGTTGTTGGGACAGGTGTAAGGGAGGAGGAGGTGTAGGAGAGCAATCGCCACTACTGGTGCGGCGTTACACACGCCCAGGCACTATTGAAAGTGATCGGCAACTATGGAATTGTGCCGCAGAAAAGCGGGTCGCTTTTCTGAAAAATACAGTACATAGAATTGTAGCATTGCTTACACTTGAAGCGGTAATTAGCGCTTCATGGGCATCGAGTTATCCAAGACGGCAAGTATCCGTCACCTGTAATTTGCGAAAAATGAAAGGCGCGCATACAATTAAAAAAATCGCCTCTCTCAGATGCATATAGGTCAGGGACGCATGGTATGCATCGTACGTCTGATCACAGAGCACTTACTTGCGGCTTCTGCTCGTCTTGCGTACAAACCTACTTGGTTCTCACTCTTGAATGCCCCGTGGAGTGTTCCGATGTGGCAGCAACGCCGTGAAGTAAACTCTTCGCTACTTCCTGGCTGGGCGTGGCTCCGATCAGAGGCTCCACGCGGGCCAATCAGAGCGAAGCTCAGGGGCTGTACCCGCTGACGCTCCGTCTGACGTTCTGGTCATGTGGGTTTTGTTATCGCGGTTGTCACAGCAACTGCTGGGCGGACGGGGCTCTTGAAGGGGCCGCGTCCCAAAGGAAAAGACGGGTCTTGTCATTCCTTCATTAAAACATTAGGGAAAGAAAGTGAACCGAAAGGAAATATTTTGCAAACTGGGCAAGCCAGATGGTGGTCATGGACTTGGTCGGCGTCTAGATATTTTGTTTTAACAAGTGTCTAGATGTTATGAACAGGAAAACAGTTACCCCTATTCATTTCATATCTCAGTGCAGGATATACTAAGCGAAAAAGATATAAATATATATAACCATCTCAAGGGGTCAGCTTAGGAGTCAGTCTTGGACATATTATTAGACATATTTAGTGTCAGGATTTTCACTAGAGGTATGGCCACTATGAGACCATCTGTCTCAGAGCAGGGTATAATGGGAGAAATTAACCCATTACTGTGTTCCATGGAATATTGTCGTTGAGGCCAGTCTTATGTGTTGCAAGTCTGTAAACCCACCTTTGTTCTTTTTCAAAAAGGCGTTGGTTCATGTTGTCTCCTGATTTTATTTGCTCAATTATGGTCCATTGTATTTCATCAGGGTTATGCCCTACCGTCAGGTAGTGTTCGGTAAGTCTAGTATTGGCCTTTCTGCACCTGATAGTGCTCCTGTGCTCACCAATACGTGTTTTTATTTTTCTGCTGGTCATCCCCACGTAGCGTAGATCACAGGGGCATGTTAACAAGTACACAACGTTTTCACTGTTGCAGTTAGTATGCCCTCTGATCGTCCAGGTTTTGTTGGGCTCCAGTTGTAGGGTCTTGGTGTTGTGAGTGAAAGGGCATACGCTACAGTTGCCGCATTTGTAGTGGCCTGTCACTTTCGGTAGCCCCCACTTATTAAGAACTGTCTCATTCTCCACCGCGTTCATTCTGGGTCTAGTGTTCACCACTGCATCGCTGATGCTCCGTGCCCTTCTGTATGAGAAAAGGGGCTTTTCCCATCTCAGGTTGCCGGTATTGAGAATGCCCCAATGTTTCCCTATTATCTTTGTTACATCCTTGGAGATGGTGTTGTATGTGGTGACACATGTTAGGGGGAGTTCCTCCGCCGTCCTAGTTGGATCCTCCAGAAGAGCAGCTCGATGTTGGTTTCGGGCTCGTTTCTGACTTTTGTTTAAGATCTTCTCGGGGTATCCCCGGTTTTTCAGTTTAGTTGTAAGGTCTTGAGCCTGTTGTTTATAGTCGTCAAGCTCGCTGCAGTTTCTGCGCAGCCGTAGGTATTGTCCATACGGTAAATTCTCCCGCAGTGGTCTCGGATGGAAGCTTTCAAACCGGAGTAGGTTGTTTTTTGCGGTGGGTTTGTAGTGAGTGACAGTAGACAACTTTCCATTAGTTTTTGTTATGGTGAGATCCAGGAAGACCAAAGAGTTTTGGTCCTTCACATAAGTAAATTTCAAATGATCATCCAGTGTGTTGATCCAGTTGAAGAAGGATACTAAGGTATCTTCGCTGCCTTTCCAAATGGTCAGCACGTCGTCTATATATCTTCTCCAAAGTAAGATATTAGAGCTGTAGGGGTTATGCTGGCTGAGGATGTACTTCTCCTCGAAATCGTGTACATACAGGCCTGCTACACTAGGAGCAAATGTACTGCCCATAGATGTACCCCCAGTCTGGAGAAAGATCTTATCCTCATACTGGAAGTAGTTTCTCTTTAGGGCCAGTCTTGCACATTCCAAGATGAAATCTCTTGGGGTTCTAGAAGTCCATTCTTCTTTATCCAGAGCCCTTTTGAGCACCTCCAGGGTAGCATCCTGAGGGATGCTAGTATATAGGCTCTCAATATCAAAACTTACCAAGATGGTGTCATCATCTATGGTACGTTGGTCCAGGAGTCGTAGTACGCTTTTGGTATCCTGCAAATAAGTACTTGTTTTTTGTACCATGGTTTTGAAGAAAACATCACAAAAACAGGAAAGGGGTTCGAGAAGTGAACCTATCCCTGAGACAATAGGTCTGCCAGGCGGTGGTATTTTGTTTTTGTGCATCTTTGGGAGCGTGTAAAAGTAGGGAATCCTCCCCTCACTTTTACATAAGAAATCAGCCTCTTGTTTTGAGAGGTATCCTTCTGCTTCTCCATGTTCCACAAGTGAAGTGATCTCATCTCTGAGGTCATCTGTGGGATCCACTGGTAGTCTTCGATAATTCCTGTGATCCCCCAGTAGTCTGAGACATTCGGTCTGGTAAGCTGATTTTTCAAGTATGACTATCCCTCCGCCCTTATCAGCGGGTTTGATGATAATGGTGTCCAAATTCTGTAGATTATCAAGTGCAATTCTCTCACGTTTGGTAAGGTTCATAAAGGATTTTTTAGGGGACACTTTTTCTACCTCGTTGAAGACCGCCTGCTCAAAAGTAGAGACTTCAACTGGAACCGTATGTGGTGGTGGCATAAATGTGGATTTGTTCCGTAGCCCTGTCTCATTGGTATCAGTACTTTCCTCTGTGGTGGTTTTCTTTTCAAAAAAGGCTTTAAGTCTCAATTTTCTGAAGAAAGAAGCTAGTTCACAGTGGAGCTTAAATTTGTCCAGATTTGCGGTTGGTACGAAACCTAACCCTTTGTTAAGCACTGATTCCTCGTCTTTGCTGAGGGGTCTAGTAGAGAGGTTAGTTATTAGGTTCTCCGATTGCTCGGTCCTGCCTGTTGAGCTTTGTTCCTGCTCTGGTTGGTGCTCGGATCTTCCGGTGCCCAGTGGACTTGGTTGCCCTGACTGGCATTTTTTCTCCTTCCCCGTCCTCTCCCGCCCCGGTTTAAAAAAGGGGGCATGTAGGGGTTTTGAGGAAAAAAAGGTTGCTGGAAGGGTGGTTGCCACCCATACATGGAAAAGGTAGGTGGATGATTATATACATCCGGAAAAGGCTGCATTGGCATTGGATTAAATGTCTGCCAGTTGCTCCTTCCTCTGCCTCGTCCTCTGCCTCTTGGTTTTGTGCTCCCGTTACTGGAGTTACCACTGGAGTTGGAGGTATTGCTAGATGCGTTGCTTGAAGCATCGGAGTTGTCATCCCCTTTGGATGGTGGTACGTATTCCGGATGAGAGTAGGGGTATGCCTTCACCATAGTGAATCTTTTTAAATCTTTTTGAAAATTTTGCACTTTTTGTTGCGTCAGATTGTCTTTGTAATCTGTCATTTCTTTGTTCAGCTCATCTAGCTTTTTCTTAAAGCCAGTAATTGTGGTTTTCATATTGCCTTCCGCTACTTGAATTTCCACTTGGATTTTCTCGGATAGTCTTAAAGCTGTTTTTAAAATCAAGACTATCCAGTCGTGGGTACAGTGCCATGCTATGGCGGCCCAATTTTTTCGAAAGATTTCATCTTCTAAAAAGATGCGTGGAGCATTGGAGACTAGTAGCCCTTTCGGCGCCATGTTCTTGCCCAGATATTGTTTTAGGATGGTCCCATGTAGGATCGTCCTAATTCTGTTCCTTTTTAGCTCAGTTAAGTTTTCCCAATCTTTAGTTGCAGATATGCTTTGAGCAATGCTGGGGTCCGCAAAAATAGAGAGATCGCTCATCACCTCCTCAACCTCTTCAGAGGTGTAGGAAAGACCTTGGTTTTCGGCCATGGTTGTCAAGAATGAGATCTAATTATGTGTCGCTCTCGCAGCTGTGCGCTGCCTAATGTGTATAAATCAAAAGAGAGAGTAAGGGAGATTGCACAGGCTATGTGTGGTGGGAACTCCTGGTCCCCTGGGATAGGTTTTAACAACAATGGAGGAGTACCCCCTATAAGCGAGAAATACAAAGAAGGAATTCTTCTGTATCTGGAGCTTATGGCTCAGGTTAGCATTAATTTGCCCCACCCCTTAAACGGACAGTAGTTGTCCTCAGAGAAGACCCCTGACTCACCAACCTGGTTGGTGACATGCTTCATCATTGGGGTCCCACCCCATAGGCCGAATGCCCATAGGGTGTGCTACGACACCTGGTTACAGTGGAGCGGGTTTCTTGTTTTATTATATGTGCGAAAAGTAATTGTGATACGTGTGTTAAAAAGGGGCCAAGACTACTCACACCAAGACTTTATTCTTGAGTGCTTGATCCCTGTTAAAAAATTTGTGTGGCACCAGTGCCTATTTAGGAAGACTTTGGTGTCTCGAGAAGTGTGTTAAATCTAAAAATAGCATAGTGTGCTATGTGAATTAGTTAAAAGTAGGTCTACATGTTTCAACCATATAAAAAAGAATGTTTTGGTTTTCGTCAGGACCGTGTGTTTTGAGCGGGGTGGTCCGCACACGCTAAGGCGCGCCCAGCCCTCGTTCAAATACAGATCACAAATTGTGGTCTGGTGTAAAAGAGTGTTTTTTCCTGGTTCAGGGGAAAAACCTGTAAGAGAAAAACATATAGGGTTGGGTTTACGTACTGGGGTGGACAAAACAAGGGTACACATTTAATTAATAATGTGCTTGGTGGGTTCACCAAGACTAAGGTGGTGGTAGAACACCTTATTTATCAGGTCGTACCCGTGGTCTGTCTATAGTACAAGACAGCAGTGCTCAGGCGGTGATTACCGGAGCGTGGATGTGCAAAAAGAAAGAGCCCAGCATCTAGTTCGTATGCTAGTTGTTGGGACAGGTGAAAGGGAGGAGGAGGTGTGGGAGAGCAATCGCCACTACTGGTGCGGCGTCACACATGCCCAGGCACTATTGAAAGTGATCGGCAACTATGGAATTGTGCCGCAGAAAAGCGGGTCGCTTTTGTGAAAAATACAGTACATAGAATTGTAGCATTGCTTACACTTGAAGCGGTAATTAGCGCTTCATGGGCATCGAGTTATCCAAGACGGCAAGTATCCGTCACCTGTAATTTGCGAAAAATGAAAGGCGCGCATACAATTTAAAAAATCGCCTCTCTCAGATGCATATAGGTCAGGGACGCATGGTATGCATCGTACGTCTGATCACAGAGCACTTACTTGCGGCTTCTGCTCGTCTTGCGTACAAACCTACTTGGTTCTCACTCGTGAATGCCCCGTGGAGTGTTCCGATGTGGCAGCAACGCCGTGAAGTAAACTCTTCGCTACTTCCTGGCTGGGCGTGGCTCCGATCAGAGGCTCCACGCGGGCCAATCAGAGCGAAGCTCAGGGGCTGTACCCGCTGACGCTCCGTCTGACGTTCTGGTCATGTGGGTTTTGTTATCGCGGTTGTCACAGCAACTGCTGGGCGGACGGGGCTCTTGAAGGGGCCACGTCCCAAAGGAAAAGACGGGTCTTGTCATTCCTTCATTAAAACATTAGGGAAAGAGAGTGAACCGAAAGGAAATATTTTGCAAACTGGGCAAGCCAGATGGTGGTCATGGACTTGGTCGGCGTCTAGATATTTTGTTTTAACAAGTGTCTAGATGTTATGAACAGGAAAACAGTTACCCCTATTCATTTCATATCTCAGTGCAGGATATACTAAGCGAAAAAGATATAAATATATATAACCATCTCAAGGGGTCAGCTTAGGAGTCAGTCTTGGACATATTATTAGACATATTTAGTGTCAGGATTTTCACTAGAGGTATGGCCACTATGAGACCATCTGTCTCAGAGCAGGGTATAATGGGAGAAATTAACCCATTACTGTGTTCCATGGAATATTGTCGTTGAGGCCAGTCTTATGTGTTGCAAGTCTGTAAACCCACCTTTGTTCTTTTTCAAAAAGGCGTTGGTTCATGTTGGCTCCTGATTTTATTTGCTCAATTATGGTCCATTGTATTTCATCAGGGTTATGCCCTACCGTCAGGTAGTGTTCGGTAAGTCTAGTATTGGCCTTTCTGCACATGATAGTGCTCCTTTGGGACGCGGCCCCTTCAAGAGCCCCGTCCGCCCAGCAGTTGCTGTGACAACCGCGATAACAAAACCCACATGACCAGAACGTCAGACGGAGCGTCAGCGGGTACAGCCCCTGAGCTTCGCTCTGATTGGCCCGCGTGGAGCCTCTGATCGGAGCCACGCCCAGCCAGGAAGTAGCGAAGAGTTTACTTCACGGCGTTGCTGCCACATCGGAACACTCCACGGGGCATTCACGAGTGAGAACCAAGTAGGTTTGTACGCAAGACGAGCAGAAGCCGCAAGTAAGTGCTCTGTGATCAGACGTACGATGCATACCATGCGTCCCTGACCTATATGCATCTGAGAGAGGCGATTTTTTTAATTGTATGCGCGCCTTTCATTTTTCGCAAATTACAGGTGACGGATACTTGCCGTCTTGGATAACTCGATGCCCATGAAGCGCTAATTACCGCTTCAAGTGTAAGCAATGCTACAATTCTATGTACTGTATTTTTCACAAAAGCGACCCGCTTTTCTGCGGCACAATTCCATAGATGCCGATCACTTTCAATAGTGCCTGGGCGTGTGTAACGCCGCACCAGTAGTGGCGATTGCTCTCCCACACCTCCTCCTCCCTTTCACATGTGCCAACAACTAGCATACGTACTAGATGCTGGGCTCTTTCTTTTTGCACATCCACGCTCCGGTAATCACCGCCTGAGCACTGCTGTCTTGTACTATAGACAGACCACGGGTACGACCTGATACATAAGGTGTTCTACCACCACCTTAGTCTTGGTGAACCCACCAAGCACATTATTAATTAAATGTGTACCCTTGTTTTGTCCACCCCAGTACGTAAACCCAACCCTATATGTTTTTCTCTTACAGGTTTTTCCCCTGAACCAGGAAAAAACACTCTTTTACACCAGACCACAATTTGTGATCTGTATTTGAACGAGGGCTGGGCGCGCCTTAGCGTGTGCGGACCACCCCGCTCAAAACACACGGTCCTGACGAAAACCAAAAAATTCTTTTTTATATGGTTGAAACATGTAGACCTACTTTTAACTAATTCACATAGCACACTACGCTATTTTTTGATTTAACACACTTCTCGAGACACCAAAGTCTTCCTAAATAGGCACTGGTGCCACACAAATTTTAACAGGGATCAAGCACTCAAGAATAAAGTCTTGGTGTGAGTAGTCTTGGCCCCTTTTTAACACACGTATCACAATTACTTTTCGCACATATAATAAAACAAGAAACCCGCTCCACTGTAACCAGGTGTCGTAGCACACCCTATGGGCATTCGGCCTATGGGGTGGGACCCCAATGATGAAGCATGTCACCAACCAGGTTGGTGAGTGAGGGGTCTTCTCTGAGGACAACTACTGTCCGTTTAAGGGTTGGGGCACATTAATGATAACCTGAGCCTTAAGCTCCAGATACAGAAGAATTCCTTCTTTGTATTTCTCGCTTATAGGGGGTACTCCTCCATTGTTGTTAAAACCTATCCCAGGGGACCAGGAGTTCCCACCACACATAGCCTGTGCAATCTCCCTTACTCTCTCTTTGGATTTATACACATTAGGCAGCGCACAGCTGCGAGAGCGACACATAATTAGATCTCATTCTTGACAACCATGGCCGAAAACCAAGGTCTTTCCTACACCTCTGAAGAGGTTGAGGAGGTGATGAGCGATCTCTCTATTTTTGCGGACCCCAGCATTGCTCAAAGCATATCTGCAACTAAAGATTGGGAAAACTTAACTGAGCTAAAAAGGAACAGAATTAGGACGATCCTACATGGGACCATCCTAAAACAATATCTGGGCAAGAACATGGCGCCGAAAGGGCTACTAGTCTCCAATGCTCCACGCATCTTTTTAGAAGATGAAATCTTTCGAAAAGATTGGGCCGCCATAGCATGGCACTGTACCCACGACTGGATAGTCTCAATTTTAAAAACAGCTTTAAGACTATCCGAGAAAATCCAAGTGGAAATTCAAGTAGCGGAAGGCAATATGAAAACCACAATTACTGGCTTTAAGAAAAAGCTAGATGAGCTGAACAAAGAAATGACAGATTACAAAGACAATCTGACGCAACAAAAAGTGCAAAATTTTCAAAAAGATTAAAAAAGATTCACTATGGTGAAGGCATACCCTTACTCTGATCCGGAATACGTACCACCATCCAAAGGGGATGACAACTCCGATGCTTCAAGCAACGCATCTAGCAATACCTCCAACTCCAGTGGTAACTCCAGTAACGGGAGCACAAAACCAAGAGGCAGAGGACGAGGCAGAGGAAGGAGCAACTGGCAGACATTTAATCCAATGCCAATGCAGCCTTTTCCGGATGTATATAATCATCCACCTAACTTTTCCATGTATGGGTGGCAACCACCCTTCCAGCAACCTTTTTTTCCTCAAAACCCCTACATGCCCCCTTTTTTAAACCGGGGCGGGAGAGGACGGGGAAGGAGAAAAAATGCCAGTCAGGGCAACCAAGTCCACTGGGCACAGGAAGATCCGAGCACCAACCAGAGCAGGAACAAAGCTCAACAGGCAGGACCGAGCAATCGGAGAACCTATTAACTAACCTCTCTACTAGACCCCTCAGCAAAGACGAGGAATCAGTGCTTAACAAAGGGTTAGGTTTCGTACCAACCACAAATCTGGACAAATTTAAGCTCCACTGTGAACTAGCTTCTTTCTTCAGAAAATTGAGACTTAAAGCCTTTTTTGAAAAGAAAACCACCACAGAGGAAAGTACTGATACCAATGAGACAGGGCTACGGAACAAATCCACATTTATGCCACCACCACATACGGTTCCAGTTGAAGTCTCTACTTTTGAGCAGGCGGTCTTCAACGAGGTGGAAAAAGTGTCCCCTAAAAAATCCTTTATGAACCTTACCAAACGTGAGAGAATTGCACTTGATAATCTACAGAATTCGGACACCATTATCATCAAACCCGCTGATAAGGGCGGAGGGATAGTCATACTTGAAAAATCAGCTTACCAGACCGAATGTCTCAGACTACTGGGGGATCACAGGAATTATCGAAGACTACCAGTGGATCCCACAGATGACCTCAGAGATGAGATCACTTCACTTGTGGAACATGGAGAAGCAGAAGGATACCTCTCAAAACAAGAGGCTGATTTCTTATGTAAAAGTGAGGGGAGGATTCCCTACTTTTACACGCTCCCAAAGATGCACAAAAACAAAATACCACCGCCTGGCAGACCTA
Organism: Lissotriton helveticus; assembly: GCF_964261635.1. Taxonomy (NCBI): domain Eukaryota; kingdom Metazoa; phylum Chordata; class Amphibia; order Caudata; family Salamandridae; genus Lissotriton; species Lissotriton helveticus. The sequence goes on along the minus strand of NC_136071.1, from coordinate 326,473,370 downwards.
TTGTCTCAGGGATAGGTTCACTTCTCGAACCCCTATCCTGTTTTTGTGATGTTTTCTTCAAAACCATGGTACAAAAAACAAGTACTTATTTGCAGGATACCAAAAGCGTACTACAACTCCTGGACCAACTTACCATAGATGATGACACCATCTTGGTAAGTTTTGATATTGAGAGCCTATATACTAGCATCCCTCAGGATGCTACCCTGGAGGTGCTCAAAAGGGCTCTGGATAAAGAAGAATGGACATCTAGAACCCCAAGAGATTTCATCTTGGAATGTGCAAGACTGGCCCTAAAGAGAAACTACTTCCAGTATGAGGATAAGATCTTTCTCCAGACTGGGGGTACATCTATGGGCAGTACATTTGCTCCTAGTGTAGCAGGCCTGTATGTACACGATTTCGAGGAGAAGTACATCCTCAGCCAGCATAACCCCTACAGCTCTAATATCTTACTTTGGAGAAGATATATAGACGACGTGCTGACCATTTGGAAAGGCAGCGAAGATACCTTAGTATCCTTCTTCAACTGGATCAACACACTGGATGATCATTTGAAATCTACTTACGTGAAGGACCAAAACTCTTTGGTCTTCCTGGATCTCACCATAACAAAAACTAATGGAAAGTTGTCTACTGTCACTCACTACAAACCCACCGCAAAAAACAACCTACTCCGGTTTGAAAGCTTCCATCCGAGACCACTGCGGGAGAATTTACCGTATGGACAATACCTACGGCTGCGCAGAAACTGCAGCGAGCTTGACGACTATAAACAACAGGCTCAAGACCTTACAACTAAACTGAAAAACCGGGGATACCCCGAGAAGATCTTAAACAAAAGTCAGAAACGAGCCCGAAACCAACATCGAGCTGCTCTTCTGGAGGATCCAACTAGGACGGCGGAGGAAACCCCCCTAACATGTGTCACCACATACAACACCATCTCCAACGATGTAACAAAGATAATAGGGAAACATTGGGGCATTCTCAATACCGGCAACCTGAGATGGGAAAAGCCCCTTTTCTCATACAGAAGGGCACGGAGCATCAGAGATGCAGTGGTGAACACTAGACCCAGAATGAACGCGGTGGAGAATGAGACAGTTCGTAATAAGTGGGGGCTACCGAAAGTGACAGGCCACTACAAATGCGGCAACTGTAGCGTATGCCCTTTCACTCACAACACCAAGACCCTACAACTGGAGCCCAACAAAACCTGGACGATCAGAGGGCATACTAACTGCAACAGTGAAAACGTTGTGTACTTGTTAACATGCCCCTGTGATCTACGCTACGTGGGGATGACCAGCAGAAAAATAAAAACACGTATTGGTGAGCACAGGAGCACTATCAGGTGCAGAAAGGCCAATACTAGACTTACCGAACACTACCTGACAGTAGGGCATAACCCTGATGAAATACAATGGACCATAATTGAGCAAATAAAATCAGGAGCCAACATGAACCAACGCCTTTTTGAAAAAGAACAAAGGTGGGTTTACAGACTTGCAACACATAAGACTGGCCTCAACAACAATATTCCATGGAACACAGTAATGGGTTAATTTCTCCCATTATACCCTGTTCTGAGACAGATGGTCTCATAGTGGCCATACCTCTAGTGAAAATCCTGACACTAAATATGTCTAATAATATGTCCAAGACTGACTCCTAAGCTGACCCCTTGAGATGGTTATATATATTTATATCTTTTTCGCTTAGTATATCCTGCACTGAGATATGAAATGAATAGGGGTAACTGTTTTCCTGTTCATAACATCTAGACACTTGTTAAAACAAAATATCTAGACGCCGACCAAGTCCATGACCACCATCTGGCTTGCCCAGTTTGCAAAATATTTCCTTTCGGTTCACTTTCTTTCCCTAATGTTTTAATGAAGGAATGACAAGACCCGTCTTTTCCTTTGGGACGCAGCCCCTTCAAGAGCCCCGTCCGCCCAGCAGTTGCTGTGACAACCGCGATAACAAAACCCACATGACCAGAACGTCAGACGGAGCGTCAGCGGGTACAGCCCCTGAGCTTCGCTCTGATTGGCCCGCGTGGAGCCTCTGATCGGAGCCACGCCCAGCCAGGAAGTAGCGAAGAGTTTACTTCACGGCGTTGCTGCCACATCGGAACACTCCACGGGGCATTCACGAGTGAGAACCAAGTAGGTTTGTACGCAAGACGAGCAGAAGCCGCAAGTAAGTGCTCTGTGATCAGACGTACGATGCATACCATGCGTCCCTGACCTATATGCATCTGAGAGAGGCGATTTTTTTAATTGTATGCGCGCCTTTCATTTTTCGCAAATTACAGGTGACGGATACTTGCCATCTTGGATAACTCGATGCCCATGAAGCGCTAATTACCGCTTCAAGTGTAAGCAATGCTACAATTCTATGTACTGTATTTTTCACAAAAGCGACCCGCTTTTCTGCGGCACAATTCCATAGTTGCCGATCACTTTCAATAGTGCCTGGGCGTGTGTGACGCCGCACCAGTAGTGGCGATTGCTCTCCCACACCTCCTCCTCCCTTTCACCTGTCCCAACAACTAGCATACGAACTAGATGCTGGGCTCTTTCTTTTTGCACATCCACGCTCCGGTAATCACCGCCTGAGCACTGCTGTCTTGTACTATAGACAGACCACGGGTACGACCTGATACATAAGGTGTTCTACCACCACCTTAGTCTTGGTGAACCCACCAAGCACATTATTAATTAAATGTGTACCCTTGTTTTGTCCACCCCAGTACGTAAACCCAACCCTATATGTTTTTCTCTTACAGGTTTTTCCCCTGAACCAGGAAAAAACACTCTTTTACACCAGACCACAATTTGTGATCTGTATTTGAACGAGGGCTGGGTGCGCCTTAGCGTGTGCGGACCACCCTGCTCAAAACACACGGTCCTGACGAAAACCAAAAAATTCTTTTTTATATGGTTGAAACATGTAGACCTACTTTTAACTAATTCACATAGCACACTACGCTATTTTTAGATTTAACACACTTCTCGAGACACCAAAGTCTTCCTAAATAGGCACTGGTGCCACACAAATTGTTTAACAGGGATCAAGCACTCAAGAATAAAGTCTTGGTGTGAGTAGTCTTGGCCCCTTTTTAACACACTTATCACAATTACTTTTCGCACATATAATAAAACAAGAAACCCGCTCCACTGTAACCAGGTGTCGTAGCACACCCTATGGGCATTCGGCCTATGGGGTGGGACCCCAATGATGAAGCATGTCACCAACCAGGTTGGTGAGTGAGGGGTCTTCTCTGAGGACAACTACTGTCCGTTTAAGGGTTGGGGCAAATTAATGCTAACCTGAGCCTTAAGCTCCAGATACAGAAGAATTCCTTCTTTGTATTTCTCGCTTATAGGGGGTACTCCTCCATTGTTGTTAAGATCTGAGTAAACTACCATCTTAATAACCTTTGCCACTCTTGCCGCCAAAATACCAGTAAACAGTTTATAATCTGAATTTAATAGTGATATGGGTCTAAAGGATTCAATTGATTGTGGGTCTTTATTGGGTTTTAAAATTAATGTGACTGTAGCTTCTGCCCATGAGCTTGGGGTGTTTTCGCCAACAACATAGATTTTATTAAACAGGATTTTCAGCATCGGTACTAAGCTCTCCAAGACTGACAGATAAAACTCACTCGGAAGTCCATCTGGTCCTGCAGCTTTCCCCCTGGTCATTTTTCTACATTGGGCCCGGATTTCTTCTTCTGTAATTTCGGATTGTAAAAAAACATTAAATTCCTCGGACAACTTAGGGAGCATAACTGCTTCTAACCATCTCTCCACTTCTTCTTTTTCTGGACTTATATCTTCTGTGTAAAGATCATTCATAAAAGATCTTGCTTCCTCTAATATCTCATCCTCACTACATGTTAGTCTACCAGAACCCCGCAAAATTAGGCTCTTTATCAAGTTCCTAGCCTTATCTGTTCTTGCCTTCCAAGCTAACAAGGAACCACACTTTTCTCCATATGAAAAATGCTGAAGCTTACTGACTCTCCACTTATCTAATAGCTTTTTATCCAACATAGCTTGATATTCTGCTCATAGCTTGTCTAGATCTTTTTCTAGGGATACAACAGGTTCTGGGGTCCCCATTGCTTCCCAAAAAGCTTTCTGTAGTTCTGTTTCTTTGTTTTTGATCCTTGTAATTTTCTCCTTTTCTTTATTTCTCATAACTCTCATTCTGCCTACTGATATTGAACTAAATACCCCTTATATAAGTTTATAGGCCTCCTATACCGTCTGTACTTTAGCTGTACCAGTATTACATTTAAAGTACTAGTCTGTTTTATTTAACACCTCCGCCATCACATCTTCGTCTAATAAAATGGCTCTGTCTAGGGTCCATCTCCTTTGTACTTCCCTTTGCTTAATTCCCAAGATCATCTCAACTGCACAGTGATCTGACAGTATGGCTGGGCATGTTTTATGTCTATAACATCAGGGCACAATGCTTGATCTACCAAGAAGAAGTCAATTCTTGAGTGATGCTTATATTTATTTCTGTAAAAAGTATAATCTTAGAGGCATCATTCCGTCTTCTCCATATGTCTAATAGATTAAATTCTTTAATTATATTATTCAGCATTGAAAAAGTTTTAGGTGGGTAATTATATTTCGCTCTGGAGGTGCGGTCTTTTTCTTTATTTAGAACTAAATTAAAGTCTCCCCCTATTATTATTGGCCCGGTAGAGTTCATCAGACAGGCCTCCAATCTCCGAAGAGCACCTGGGTTGTCATCATTCGGGCCATAATAAACTGCACATACTAGGGGTAAATCTTTGACTGTAAAAAGTCGCGACCAGTCACCTCACTGAATAAAAAGTCTCTTTTTTCACAACCCTGATGCCTGCGTTACTCCTGATAATCAGGGCAACTCCTCTAGTACTCCCCCGTTGTTCGAAGCAAAGAACTTTCTGTACCCACCTCTCCTTTTCAAACCCTAATCTGCACTCTTGAAATTCTAAGTGAGTCTCTTCTAGACAGAGAAGATCGGCCATATTATTCCTCAAAAACTCCCTTACCCTAGATAGTTTTCTCTTGCCTCTCAAACCATTCACATTCCATGTTATTGGCTTAATTTTGTGTTGCCTATCCATTTATCCTACTTTCAAACTTAAAACCAAACTTTTTTGAACAGGTATGAGAACTTTTTTTTTGCTTTCCTCCCACGAATCCCCCACCCTGTTAGCAACCCGCCCTCCCCACCCATAAGGAACCCTCCTACTGTCCCCTGTGCGGTTTACCAACCGCCTTCGGGACCTACCCATCGCAGCCGAGACCTCAAATCATAACACATAGCACATCCTCATTAACTAAATAAGGAAATCACCCCCCAGTGTTAACAAATATGTATATATATTTGTTTTTCTATTTTTTTCCCATATTCTCTTTTTTTTTGATGACACGTTAGTTTATATCTTCACACAGCCCATTTTTTCAAACATTTCTAGTCCTTACTACACCCTCTCCGAAATCTAGAAATCTAGAATCTCGGCTCCCACTGCGCCCCTACTTCATTGTTTTCAATAAAGAGTCCACTTCCTCGGTGGAGCTAAAATTATACATTTTGTTTTTCCACATTATCTTTAACATGGCTGGGTATCTCATCTGGACTTGTGCCCCCCGACTTCTCAGCTCTGGCATTCTTGTACCCAGATCCCATTGCCTCTGTGCAGTTCTCTTCCCGAGATCTGACCTGATTTGATAAGTTATAAGACCAAATACTTGCGCGGGTTCCTTCAGAGCTCTTCCCAGTATCAGCTCTTTGACTGAATATGAAAGAAAGTTTATCAATATTTTCCTTGGTGCCTTCCTTGCTGGGTTCAATTTAAAATTGTCTCTATGGACTCTCTGGATTTCCTTGTCCAAATCAATATTCGGTCTATCTTTTAAGATTCCTTCTCTAAGGATCTGGCATATGAAAGATTTTAGGTCACCCCCTTCAGCCCCCTCCGAGATTTTTAGGAGTCTAAGGTTGTTCCGTCTTGCCTGCATTTCCAGTCTCTCGATGTCATCCTGTAAAGTTTTATTTTGAATCTTTAAGTTTGCCAATTCTCTGGTGCTAGCCGATACCGCTTCTGAAAGGCTCTTAACCTCAGATTCTAAAACCCCTGTGCGGGAGGCTATGTCATCTATTTTGCTCTCCAGGATCTCACATTTGTCGTGTATACCTTTCTGATTGGCCTCAGAGGTCTCAAACTTCGAGAACAATTCCCCCCTCAAACTTAACAGAATAGACTCTAGGTCCGGTTTCCCACCAGCTGCTCCCAAGGCAGGGTCCGTCTCTCCTCTAAATATGGAGCTGCAATCTTCCTGCGCTAATATCTGGGGTGTGCACGCACTTGCCAGAGTACTTCTGTGGAGGTATGCCCCTCATATACTCCTTCTTTCTCACTCCCATCTACTTCTCTCATACCTCCACCACCCACTAATGGAGTGTAACGATTCTCTAATGGAAGGGGAGTGAGAGTCTGCAATTAAACCTGCCCGCCCTCCAAGGAATTCGTCACCTGCTCTATAATCTCAAAATATGATTTTAGGGAGGGGGTAGTCTTTACTTGAATACGTGCAGCCTTGACCTTGGCCTCTCTTTTTTTCCTACACTCCCCTGCTTTAGTGACTTTTTTCTTAGGGGTTAATGGAAGAACCTCTCCCACAGTTTTCACTGCAGTAGTTTCTCTATTCCTTTTCCTTTCCCCTTACAATTCGTCTCGAGCTGTGAGCGGAGTTGATATCTGTTCCACAAAGGGAGTTCAGCCCCTCCATTTAATGATAATGTTTTTAAGTTTTTGCTATTATCTATGGGCTTTTCCAACTCCAGAAGCCCCTCTTGCTTCCCCTGCGGCTTATTCTGTCCCTGAGCGTTTCTGATCCCTCCAAAACACTCCTCTGTAGGACCTGCCAGAGACTGATCCTTTTACCACCGAGCCAACCTCAACCACCCCTTCGAGATTATTAGCGTGTCCCTTAAAGTGAAAAACAGATGGTAATTTTTCCATCTGCCGAGCCTCCTCCACTCGAGCAGACGTGCAGCTTACCCGGGTCCCGACTTTTCCCTGAAAGGCGTCTCTCAACTGTACTCTGCTGTCCTCCCGTACTTCCTGCAATCCTTTTCCCTGCTGTCGCAGTGAACCAAAGCCGAAACCCCCTCCGGCACGAAAATTGATTTACGCCACCGCCGCCAGCACTCTCCGCCACAACTCCGCTCTTCGTCTCGGTAGTCCGCCGCTAAGCACCACAGCTGGAGTGAACGGTGCCTCCGCCTCCAATCCCATGCGGCTTGGTAAAGCCGTATTACACGTAAGATAGAAAGATAAGGTGGAAAACATGAAAATGAAGTTTTAAAGCCTGCAATACATATCCACATATGGTGTCTTTTAATGATTACCTTTTGAAAACATTTCTTGCGTAGTTTATCGTGCCATAAGCTATCCGTGTCATTTCTGGTCTCGCTGCTGCTGTGGCTGGCGTCAACCTGCCGCCATGTTCCTCCTCAAAAGAAAGCACTTCCGCAATCATCTCTATACAGCCTATAGAGTATACTGGTCTCCAGAAAAGCTGACTAAGGTGAATAGGACAGTGTACAGCTGTCGGAGGTGTAAATTCCCAGATGCAGATGATGCCCATATATTCAAGGAATGTACAGAAATCAAACCCTATTGGAATGAGGTATGTGCTTTTTTGGAATCTGTTTTGGAGAGACCAATCAACATAAGTATTAGCCTGATTTTCGTCGGTCTACCAAATGATTATCATATGAACACACCTATGTATAGTTTTATATTCTATGTGATTATTTTGACCAGGAGAGAGATTTGTAGGCTTTGGAAATCAGAAGACCTTCCAGTATTCTCAGAACTTTTAAGAAATGTGATATATACTAGTGAGAGTGACATGGCTTGTGATTTAAAAAGTAAGGTGAAGACATGGGCAAATTTGTTAATATGGAGAGAAAAAGATACTGGGTCCTATGATTAAGCCAAAACACCGCTGGTCCAAATCTCCCTAGTAACTGGGTCGGATGAAACTGGATAAAGTGAACGGGATTGGAGAAGGTATCGGTGTTATCAGGAAGGGAACGCTCTATCATTCTTCATGGCCTATCCGGAGGGTTGGCAAATTATGGCATGGAGTAGTTGGAGGTGTTCCATTTTGAGTTTTTTGGCACTATGAGGACAAAAAGAATACAAAAATAAAATTAAAAAAGGAAAAATGTTGCACAGTTTACTACATTTTCTCCATGTTTTTTTAATAAAATTGCAATATTCATTTAAATTTCTATATGGCCTAGTCTGTTAATGGGCCTTCCAGCCAGTAGGCCCTGTAATAGTCATGGTAGCATGAAACTACTGTTTCTGTGTTGTTCATTGAATTGAAACATCCTTTAGGCCATAGATGGCATTGAATTAAATTGCAAAATGTGTTTTTTAGGGTATTTCATGTTTTTGTCTGCAAACGGTGTGTAGGTGGGGTAATTATATTTGATGCTTTTGAAGGATGTGTGTTGTAGTAAAGATTCTTAGTCCAGTTAATTTTTGGCATTGGTGAATTCATGCTCTTTTTTGCTGTGTTACCAAACCATGTGGCTGGCGGCCATTTTGTGTAGGCTGCCTGTGTGCTTTTGCCATACATCTGCAAGTCTTCTTCGTTGTGGCCATGCCTTCCTGCTGGTTGTTGTTGTTGTGACCATGTGCTCGGTGGCTATTTTGCGTAGGCAGACAGTGTGCTTTCCCCATAGGCCTACGTGTGTTCTTCGTTCCCCATTCCTTCTTGCTTGTTTTTGTGACCATGTGGCTGGCAGCAATTTTGTGTAGGTAGCCATACTTTGGTCTGATAATTCACTTATCTGTTTTCATCTCCCTGCTCTCAAGATAGAAAGTAAAGTACCTACGTGCCAAAACAAGCCATCCTGACAGTGACAAAAAGCTACCCCGCTTGCATGGGCTAAAGAACAAGTGCCCCCTTTGCACTCTGACATCGCTGATGTCGAGCTAGCGCTCTCCAACTTCAACATGCTATTGAATTCGGCTTTTGACAAAATCGCCCTCACAGCCTTGGCAACATATTTTCTAATAGACCTCATGCTCCTTGGTATACGCCTGATCTAAGGACTGAGAAAGCTTCCTGCAAAAGCCTGGAAAGGGGATAGCATTTGACTAATATCTGCACTGACAAAAATATCTATAAATTGTCAGCCCGCGAAACCCATATTGCGTCAAAAATTGATGAGGCAGGGAACTCCTCTAAAACACTTTTTAAAATACTCAAATCCAGCGGCCTGCTCCTTCGAACAAATTCCTGCACGATCTCTTTGCGACGCCTGGGCAGATCTACCTAGATTTCCCACCTATCACTGCCTAGCACTGTAAGAGGCTTTTAGTCCCTACTCTTCTCACTTACTCTACCATCAACTTAGGTAATTTCAAAGAAATCTCCCCAGAAATCACCTTTAATCTTTGAAGTTATGTGAAATCTGACTCTCCTTCAGATGTCTGTCCTTCCAGAGCTCTGCCAGAGCTCTGCCGAATCCTGCCTGTACATTGGCCCCACAAATCTGCTCCTTAATCAATGTATCAATAACTTCTAGGAAAGTCCCCTTAGATTGGAATTCGGCCTTAATCAGGCCCATTAAAAAGAAATCCAATTTAGCCTCTACCGACCTTGCTAACTATCGTCCTATTTCACTCCTCCCTCTGTTGGCTAAGTTACTGAAAAAATACATCAATCAGCAACTGACAACCTACCTTGAGGTTAACAGTCTATTAGACACCTCTCAGTCTGGCTTTAGATATTTCCACAGTACTGAGACAGCCTGGCTTGCGGTCACTGACCATATCAAATGCTCTATTGATGCCAATATCCCTAGAATGCTAGTTTTGCTAGAGTTGTCAGCAACATTTGAGATGGTGTTTCATCCTCGACTTCTTGACAGAATACGGGAGATAGTGATCCATAGAATGGCCCTCAAATGGTTAGCGGACACCCTGTCATGAGATCCCAAAGGGTCGTTCTGGGCCCCTACAAGTCTAGAACTATGTTACTTGACTGTGGAGTTTCCCAGGGCTCCTGTCTCAGCCCTCTCTTTTTAACATCTATATGGCCCCCTTGCTAAGCTATTCAGAGTTTTTGAGTTTGAGATTATCTCATACGCTGACAATACCCAGCTGCTTTTCTCCATTGGAAATAATCTATCCAAAGCTTCATTCTCCTCCGGGATGAAAGCCATAGCTTCCTGGAAGTTAGAAAACAGGCAGCAGCTCAACCCTTCAAAAACCAAAATCATGTTATTTGGACAAGCTCAAATTGTTTGGGCTCCTGACTGGTGGCCAGCAGAGCTGGGTCCGACCCTGTATCCAAACCGGTGGTAAAAAACTGGGAGTCCGCCTGGACCAATCCCTTTCTACGAAAGAACACACCTCGGCCACTACCGGCTCTTGTTTTCATATGCTACATCTGTTGAGAAGAGTTTTTCCTCTTTTACCACTCTCCTAAAGGAAAACCCTTGTCCAAGCGCTGGTAATCAGTCATCTTGAATACGGCAACTTACTCTTGGCCTCCATAAATGAGAATTTCTTCTCTAGACTTTAGGTTGTCCAGAACACTGCCGCTCGTCTCATATGCAACCTCCTCCTGGGCTCGGCCACAGCCCCACTGCTTCAGTCTCTACACTGGCTACCGGTGAGAAAGAGAATCATTTTTAAACTATGCTGTCTAATCCACCGTGCTCTCCATGGTCAAGGGCCCGCTTACCTAGCCTCCAAGCTTCTCCTCTACACTCCTTCGAGACTTCTTAGATCATGCGATACGGCCTTGCTCAAAGTTCCTAGGTTTATATGGGCCAGAGCAGACTACAGATCTTTCTCTTTCCTTGTCCCTGATCTCTAGAATAATTTGCCTATGCAATTACGGTTCTTTGAAAATCATTCCCTTTTCAGGAAGGTGCTTAAGACCCACCTATTGTAGGTTCACCTTCATCCTGTCCATATTATCCTGGTCCCATGCCGAGATATCCCGTCGGGGGTGATTGAGGCGCACAATAAATTAAAATAACATAACAAAACATGTGTTCTTTGTTGTGGCCATGCCACCTGCTTGCTGCTTCACCATGTGGTCGGTGGCCATTTTGTGTAGGCAGCCAGTGTACTTTTGCCAAGGCCTGCATGTCTTCTTTGTTTGTGGCCATGCCTCCGTGCGCATTGTTGTTGTTGGTGATGACCATGTGGCACTGGCAGGCAGCAATTTTCTGCAACCAGACAGTGTAGCCCTTTGTCATAAACTCACATGGATGGCTGACATAGCAGTATAATAAATTATGTACTTGAAGATAATTTCATTTATTTATAATTTGTTTTTTCCCCTTTTTTAATTCCATTAAAGTTTTTTTATTTTGTTAATTTACATTTGTTTAAAATGTCAATTTTGTTTTCATAATTAAAACATTTCTTTGAAGTGTACATTAGATTTTTTTGATTTTTGTTTTTTAAAATTGTCTTTTTTTCTCCCGTTTTCCAAACACCTGGCATCAACCCAATGTCTGCTATAGGTGCACAACAGCATTCATTGTCCAAGGATTATTCCATTGTTACCTGCACCTCCCTGAATGCCACATCCCATTCCCAATGTGAAGCACATTAAGCAAACCACTACATCTGTATGTTATTGTTGTTGCTCTTTCTTATCCTTCCTGAGTGTACACCATGAAAGTTTATGTTAGTGTGGTTTTACGGATGGATAGTTACACTGTATTGCTAATTGTTTATAATAACTCAAGTAACCACACTAACTGATATTGTTTGTTTGTACTACTAATTGAACTGCATCAATGACATGTTTCACTGGTGTTCTTCTTGCTTGTTTGCTTTTAGGTGCACAAGAGAAGAAACATCACCCATAGTGATGCCAAACAGAAGGCCTCTGCCGTCACACGTCGTTCTTCCAATCTCTTCTGCCGCTTGTGCAACTTGCTACAACTGCCTACTGAGAGCTTTAAGATGCCGCAAAAGAAAGATGCTTCCAAGAAAGTGGTCATTGAGAAAATGCAGTATCCAGGCAGAGCATGTCGCCCTAAACCATTTTTGGACCACCATGTCGTGTGCCTGCTGCACCGGCTTCCGGGGAGCAAGCTCAGAGTAGCACTCTTGCATTAACAGCCACCCCCAACCTAAGCCCAGGACCATGTCTGTCAGTGAGGCAGCCACTGCAACCATGTCAACACCGACAAGTAGTGACATTAAATTGGATTTGTCCTTTTTGCAAAGCAGTAACGTGCTATCGGAGATGCTAGCTCAGCGAGATGCATTGACACCAACAATTGAGCATGCGCATCATTGCAAGTTCTATGTAATCTAGAGGGGCTGCTACTGAAGTCTATGGAAGTCATTGTTTAAATAAACTATTGCGCATATACAAGCCCGATCACAGTTAATTACGGCAGCTGAAGTCTTCCACTGCCATTCTTTAAATAAACTAGTGCGTGTCTAGTAAAGCAATCACCATTGATAAACGCTTAAAGTGCCAGCGGCCAACTTTAAATACTGGCATTTTACATTGTGGCGGGGACATTTACAGTGATTTTCACCCATATTTGTGAAAATATTACCATTTGGTGATTAGAACGGTGATTCGCACACCTTGGAGCGTTTTTCCCGTACAATTTGTATGCAGAACCGTATCCCTACTTACGATGTAGTACGATGTGTACTCAATGCAGTTCTCTGTATGAATTGTACAAAAGACCGTACGATTCAAGAAACCGTACGGATTGCACTCGGAACACGCAGTACACGATGTTCGTACAGATCGAGGCAGCTTTTTATGAACCAGCAAGTGCGATTCGTCTGGATGACTCTTTCTCCACAGTCCTTTAATACATCTGTAAAAGCACATTTCGACTTTAAACGCGTGCAAAACGGACTCCCCCGGGTACGCGAGTGCACCCCATATTCGCAGGGGTACGGTGCGAACTGGTGCAGGGTGCCGGGGTACGAAGCATAGGGGTATGGTACATCGGGGTACCCTACATCGGGGTACGGTGCGTAGGTGTATGGTGTGTAGGTGTACGGTGCGTAGGGGTGCAGAGCATAGGGGTACGGTGCGTACCCCCATGATCGCAGGGGTATGGTGCGTATGTGTATGTGTGGTTCTCCGTACGAATTGCTCATTTGCCGCTTTCCGTACGAATCACGTTCTCGGTCCCCGGTCCTGATGGTACGTGGCGGGTCGTACGGCATGTTTACGAATCGTGCGGTTCACTGTGTGGCTCTATGTCGTACGGATTTAGCCTTGTTTTTAGTACGGTTCGCAGACATTCGTACGTATTCTATTCCTACAGATCGTACTACGCAATTCATAAGGTTTTGTACGATTCGTACGGAAACGGCTACGAATACGATCGTCGTACGGATTCGTTTCCCGAATCGGAATCGGTTTACAAGCTAGTTTTACAGAATATATTTTGCCAAATTCATAGTGTGTGGTGTATTTCATTATTATCTCTACAAGTTATTGGCCAGCTTGGCTAATAACAGTATTTTAAATCAAACACCATTGTTTCTGCAGTCACCAAGTAAATCAGTAATGAGATGGAAAATTTGTACAAGTCATTCACAAATTATTTAATTGCTACTCATGGCAAAAGGTTTGATCCTGAACGAAAAAATGCTTGTATGTATGGCTTGTTGGGTATGACAGGTCAAGATATTTTTGATAACCTATCAGAGGGTTAAGGAGGTTCAGGCCAGTTTTTACCATTAAATGAATACAAGGAAGAAGTAAAAAGGATGGAAAAATAATTTATTGAAGCACCAAATGTCATGGTGGAAAAGCATGGTTTTAATATGAGAAAACTATGTGAACATGAAAAAATTGAAGAGTACATTGCGAGTTTGAGGATTTTAGCAGCCTCATTTGAATTTGGAGACATGATGGCTATATATTTGAGGGATAAGTCTGTTTTTCATTGTTATTCTAAGAAAATACAGGAAATACTTTTAGCATGTAGGAATTCAACGCATTGAGAAGACATAGACATTGCCAAAGGTATTTAGTGATCTTTATATTCTATGAAAATGTTATCATCCGGAAGTACATAAAATCAATCAGTTTGTGCTGTCTATGAATGGAAAACTGATTCAAAAAGTGGAGGAACTTCTTCAACTGTATAGGAGAAACAAAAGTCAGAGAAGTGCTTTGTAAAAAGTACTTTCATATTTTACATATGTGGCTCCAAAAATCACTTGGGAAATCATTCAGGGTGTCCAGCTATCGGGAAAAGATGTATGAAGTGCCAAAATGCGGGGCATTTTGAGGCTGGTTGTAGAAGTACCAGGCCAACTAGCAAAGTAAAAGTGAACTCAGTAGATGGGTTGATGAGGAAATGTGTTACAACATTGCGCTTACTGTTGACTCAAAACCAGGAAAACTTAAGAGTCCATTAGGGATAGTACACATAGGTGAAGTAGAATTAGCTATAATGGCAGATACAGGTTCTCCAATTTCTATTTTGGCAGATCATACATTTTATAGATAGTTGAAGAAGGTAAAATTTTGAATCCAAAAGTGTTTGGAGAATTTAACATTGATATGCTAGGATACTTTAATGACATTTTGGAGTTCAAAGAGCGTTCCATAAAAACAAAAATTCATGTGGCAATAAGGGAAAGGGATATAGTAGGATGCCAGGATCTTGATAAACTTGGCATTTTGCTCACACCTGGTACTGATGAACGCATACTGCTTAGGGATATGCCTATTCTCAGTCTAGAGCAGAAAAAGCAGGGTTTGCTAATTGAAGAGATGTTGTAAAAACATAATAAGAAATGTTCCACACATATTGGTTGCGTAAAAGGAATTGAGCATAATATCAAGTTAAAGGAAAATGCTATACTGGTGACTCATAAAGCACGACATGTACCACTTTCTGTCAGGAAACAACTAAAATAACTATTGATCACACTGTGTAGCAGTGGCAGCTCGCCGTGGGAGTGCTGTGGGGTGGTGGGGTTATTTAAAATAAATAAAACAATTGACCTTACGCGCGCTGCATCGCCGAGTTGGCGATGCAGAGCCGCAAGGTAAATTGTTTTTTTATTTCATTACTTACCTTACTCCTGTCCATAGTATGTCGGACTCTACTACCCCCACACCCTGCCCCTCCAAGCCCCAATCCCCGCAGCACTCCCATGGCGAGCCACCACTGCTGTGTAGAGATGGTGTACTAGAACCTAATGACTCATCAGAATGGGTTTCAGCAATAGGGATTACTAAGAAGAAAAATAAATTTTGAATTTAGAAAAAAGAATTTAGGCTATGTGCAGATTTATTATCATTGAATAAAAACATCATAGTGGATTGTCATCCATTTCCAAAAATACGTGAAAAGATTAAATTAGTTAGGGGTTCTGAATATTTATTCAATTATTGATTTAAAATATGTGTATCAAAAAGTGAGGTCCTCTGAAAGTTCAAAAGATCTAACCACTTTCATTACACCTTTTGGAGCATATGGCTATGTCCGTCTACCTTTTGGTCTGGCACCAGCTGCTAGTGTGTTCCAAAAGTTGATGGATCGTCTTTGTAAGGGCATGAAAGATGTTTAAACCTTTCAAGATGACATTATGAATCGTGCTAAGACTGTAATAGAACATAATAACATTTTTGAAAACAGCTATGGAATATTTGGGACAAACAGTATCTTCTCAAGGTATTACACATAAATGATGCTTTAGTAAAAGCTATTAAAGAGGCACCCTTACCCAAGAACAAAGATTATTTAAGGTAATTTCTTGGAATGAGTGAATATGATACACGTTTTATTAAAGGTTATGCAATTTTAGTTGAACCATTACAAAGATTACTTTGAAAAAACTACATTTGAATGGAGTACAGAGCAAGAGAAAGCATTTCAGGACACCATACAGGCCATTTTAATAGCCTCCGACTTTAAATCTTATGATCCCAATAGAAGGAATATCATCACAGTAGATGCCAGTGGCATTGGCTTAGGAACAGTTTTTGTCAGGTAATGGATGGCAAATAATACACAATAGCTTTTATTTTAAGGCGGCAAAAACTGAAGAGCAATTTATGGGAGGGAAAGTTTTGAAATAGTAACAGATTATAAATCACTGTTTTTTCTGTGTGATGGTTGTGGCAGAGGAACGGCAACTGCCTCTTCAAGGTTGATGAGGTTGATGTCTAGATTACAGGTGTATAATTTTGTAGTTCATATTTCTGAAGGGTTAAACAAAAGGGCTGATTTGTTATCTAGATCACCTTTCGAAGATTTGGATGAACATATTGATATGTCTGATGAAGAGATTGTTGTGTCAGTGGTTGAGGCCATTGATTGTTGTGAGGGGTCTATTTTTAATAATAAGTGATGAAAACAAGCGAAAAGGATGTTGTTTTGAGTCACATTAAAGTTTATTTAGTGAATGGATGGTCACCAATCAGGAATCTGAATAATAATACAACAAAAAGTTAAAACAGGTTGCTTATTAATTGGCCATTGAAGGCGAATTGCTCATGAGAGATGATGTATTTTTTACCACCTTGCATACTAAGCAAACAAATTATAAAATTAGCCCATGAAGGAAACCCAGGATCTACAGATACCAAAAGACTGTTGAGGAAGCATCACTGGTGGCTGGGTATGGACTCAGAGGTTGATACAATGAGGAACCAGAATTTGATCTGGGCCCAGTTAAACGTATAACTGTCCTTTGGTAATTAGCGTGGTGTAGCTGTCTTACTAATATAGTTATCCAATAATAGTTTATGCGCATATAATTGCTTAAACATGACCATGTATTCCCATAACGCAGTTTGCCTATTAACATGCAGATATTGCTTGGCCAGACCAGCGCCATTTTGTGGCCTAGTCTGCCTCCAGCATTGACACAAACCCCCCCCCCCTCGACTCTGCAAAGACATGTTCCCCTGTGAATTAGTACAACTGTAGCAAACGGCTGCTTCCGCACGTTAGGCCTGTCAAGGTTATAGGTGGGGGTAGCGTAGGCAAGCACATTCCCGGGGAACGCTGTACCTAAGTTAGCAGAAGGGAGTCACCCTCTCGACCTTGCTATAATGGCTGAACTATACTGAGGAGGGATTGTGTTCCATATATGGTCTTTCCTTTTGCACCAACCTGTACCAGCTTGTATTTTTCCATCTTAGGTAACGGTTTTGGAATTGTAACAGTATATATGTGTGTTGCTGATAATGTGCCAGCAGTCTTCTTGGCGGACCTCGTGGGGTTAGGTCGCAAGGAGCTCCTCTGGCAGAGTTTGTTTGTCATAATAAACAATTGGACCTTCTACACTGCCGACTGACACATCTTTGGTAATTGGTATAAGGGGTTATCTGTAAGTATTATATAAGTTGGGTGGTGATATTATTTTCGGTACTTCCGTTGGCGACTCCGCCGGGACTCCGCGTTGGGGTCGTCCCTCTGTAATCAGAAACACGGGACTTTTGAAGAGGGTGATCTTGATCGGGGGGAAAGGAACGACCGAAGAATTGGGGTCCGCTCCGCTCTCCCGATCGAGAGAGCCCCCGCTGCTAGTGGCCCCACGCCGGAGTCCTTTGGGTGTAACCCGGGAAGGGACCACGTTGGTCCATAGGAGTTGGCAGTAGAGAACGCCCAATCGGACCTGAGTGCACCAGGTGGGTGATTCGTCTTGTTTCATGTTGGATATCTTCTGGTGGAATTTGGTGACTTTTTAGTCACGGAGAAACTCGCATAAGGGGTCTGACGGGGCAGTAGTGAGACTGCACGGGCAGACGCTACTGCTTTGAATTTGGGAATAACTAGAGATTTTAACCAGACGCCTTGGTGTAACTTGTGACGGAGTATACACCCGGCCGGACTGCTCTTGGAAACTCTGGCGGCTGAGATTGGGTAGCACTCGGACAGATCCGGAGCGGCGCTTGAAAAAGCGGCCTAATCCAGAATAGTCCGGGAGGTGAACCATGAATGCCGTCGGACGATCCGTAGGTCAGTCTGTGGTTTAGAGAAACTTATGTGGTAATCTCTAGGCGGTCTAAGGATAAGACCGTTCGCTTCTTTTCTTTGGAATTTTTGAGATTTTGGGAAGAGTTCTCCATAGGTGAGAGTCGACGGGCTCCACCTCTTGTTTGAAATACGAAGTCTGTGGTATTGTTTTATGTAATATGGAACTATGAATATGTCATGAGTGTGTGATTGTATGAGTGAGTTTGAATTTAGAACATGGCCATGCATATGAGAGCACTGTAAACAATAATTTTGCAATCTCTAATACCCTTTTTCCTTTTCAGCTATAACGGTTTAGAGACCGGACAATGCCGTGCTTCAGTAAGCTATTCTGCGGCTGTTTTAGCAAGGGAGGTACCAGGTTAGATGAAAGTCAGCCCGCTCCTCCAGAGGGAACTCCTAGCCATGATATGTATTGTAAGCATGGAATTGGACCCCTCTTATTTAATACGTTATGGCACAAATACACCAAAGAGAATGTGGAACTCCAGTGGCCAAAAACGGGGTCTTTCGATGAGAAAAAGATCCAGTATTTACAGGAACGCCTGTTCGCCAAACGTAGCAGGCAGTCCATGTTTGACACCCTTAATAAATGGCAGAAAGAGGCAAAACGGAGAAACATCCGGTCTGAGAAATTAATGAAGATACAGCAAGAGCAAACTGTAACCCAGAAAGCCATTGCGCATCACAAAAATAGAACCGAACGAAACATCGAATAGGCAGATAGACAGTTTAGGTTACAGGTGGATGGAAGTTATGTGACCCGGAATGAGGCAGAAGACGAAATAGAGGATTTATTGGATGTACGACCACCACCCCCGTATGCGCCCCAGCGGGTGTATCCTGCTCTGCCTGCAACCGGGCACAGCTCCCCCGGCCTCCGCCCCAGAGGTAGACGTGTCTCTCATTCCTCTAGGTACCAACCGTACCACTCCTACCTCATCGAGAGTCACGGCTACTCTTATTCCGGATGCACGATCACCCCCGACCATGTCTCAGATAGTATTAGCAGCCCCAAGTCCCATTTGGACCTCCCAGTCGGCTAGCACGACCCCAGGAGCTGGGGTGCCTCCGTCATCAAAAGGAGATGGGGGTATGCAGGCAATACGGCTGTTTACTAGGGCCTCCGTAGAATATGGAGAAAAAGAAGCAGTAGCGGATCAGGCAGCCAGATGGATGCGAGATAATATCTATACAGTAGCTGATTTATGGAGCACCATAAAAGATCTCGAACCGGTTATGCAACAGCATGCCCTATATCAGATGTCTTGTTATTTGATTGAAGCCTGGGAAGTGTGCTTCCAGGATGGGATGGCTCCCCAGATACTGTACAATATTCAAGATTGGACCCATAAGTTCAATATGGATCCTACAGAGGTGTATAAAAATGTAGAAACATTGGTGAAGTATCGAGACAGAATGTTTACTAAAATTCCCAATTGGACATCTCAGCACCCCATGAGGGAGGTACATCCTATTTTTCATCCTGAGATCCCTGAGCTACGTGATAATACTAATCAAGTTATATGAGCTGGGGTAGACGCTTGTTTTCAAGAACAATGGGTGTATACCCCCTGGAAGAGGAGCGAGGTTCTTGCCTTAAAATCGCAATTACCCGATCCCCGGAAAAATCCCACGGCCTATTACAAAGAACTAACTGAAGCAGCGGCCTCGGCAGTAATGACCTTAGCAGACATAGAACTATTCTTCGGGCTGCTGGTACCGGTTGATATATGGCGACAGGTGCATGACACTGATCACTCTGTTGAACTAGGGGGAACGTGGGATGAATTGAAGGGGTGGGACCGGGATCGAAAACCCGGGGACAAGCCTAGAAACGAAATATTAACATTACCAGCAAAAATTATTGCCTTTATGCACACATTGATTCCCCCTGGAAAGGTTGACTGGGATAAATTGACCGCCTGCCGACAAAAGCGTTTCCGACTTCTTCACCCGGTTCGAAGGGGTTTTCATTGATTTCAGTGGACAAGATTTAGCAACAGAAGGTGGGGTGCGATTGTTCGTAAACAGGTTCGTAACTAATTTGGTTCCTGAAGTTTCTGCTCGATTACAGGCAGCCGAGAGTACTTGGACCACATCTACCCCTTCTGTGATACTGAGTATGGCCCAGTACTATGAGCACAAGGAAAATGAAAGTAAGGACAAAGTTGAAAAGAAGGCAAAGGACCTCAAGACTCGAGTATTGTTACAGCAAGTCGTTAGGGTACAAGGAGGGAGAGGAGTAAGAGGGCCAGTTTCCGGAGGAGAGGGCAGACGGGTCGAGGCACAGGCCGATGCGCAGGCGCAGGCGCGGGCCAGTCACTAGGAATAAATCAATGCACATATTGTAAACAGGAAGGACACTGGAAAGCTCAGTGTCCGTTACTGCTGGCCCAGAGTGGAGCGGTGAGGGGACGAGGCCGAGGACGAAGCAGTCCGGATCGGAGCGATATGCACAGGGAGGAGGTGGCTCCAGGCAGGTCTGAACGAAACCATTTTGATAACGCCCATGGAAGACAGTATTATAACGAAGACTATGCTTTTGGTGAGCACGGTGGGTATGACCACCCATAGGACAGCCAGGGACAGAGTAGGGGCCAGGTGTCAATCCCAGTTAATCAGCAAGGACCCTATGTGAAGGGAGGGTTGTTGGGAACTTCTGAGAATTTTTTAATTGACACAGGTGCAATGAATAGTTCAGTTGCTCGATCATTGGTTCCAGGGGCGTCTCTGTCCGGGCAGAATAATGTATCAGTGGGATTTTCAGGAGTCCTAGTGGTAAGTCCCATCTCTAAACCTCTTCCCTTCACGATTGGGCCTGTTACCATTGATACCCCTTTCTTGTTGACTTCACATTGTGGTGAGAACTTATTAGGCTTGGACATGTTGAAAAGGTTAAATGCTAAAATCTATTGCTCCCCAGATGGTGTCTACTTAACTATACAACCTTATGCAGATGGCATGAAACAATGTTTTGCTAAAAATGAGCCCCTCCCGCCTGAGTTCAATGATATCCCTGCCTCATTATGGGCTACAGGGGATGTGGATGTCGGAAAGTTGGACATCCCTCCCGTCCATATTACCCTGAAACAAGGAGCTAAATTACCCCGTATACCGCAGTATAAAATTGCGCCAGCAGGAGAGCGAGCCTTACTTTCTATCATACAGGATTTAATTGATAAAGGGGTAGTTGAAGAGACAGCTGCGAATGTGTGCAACAGCCCGATTCTTCCGATCTTGAAGAAATTACCTGAATCGGGATCGCAGGGGACGGGTGATGTATATCGTTTTGTGATCGATTTGCGCAAGGTTAACAAGATTGTGGTACCACAGTACCCTGTGGTGACTGACACCACTACCATCCTTACTATGATCCCGCCCACTGCCCAGTACTTTTCGGTCATCGACCTCAAGAACGCCTTCTTCAGCATCCCTATTCACCCTGATAGCAGGCAAATCTTCGGATTCTCATTATCTGGGAGAATCTTTAGATTTTGTCGTGCTCCCCAAGGATCTACAGAGAGTCAGAGCATTTATAGTCAAGCCCTTAAGGCTCTATTGGACGACCTAGTCCTACCTGATGGTAACGTGCTTTTACAGTACGTGGACGACTTGTTGATAGCGTCCAACACGGAAGACGGATGTAAGGAGGCTACAGTTAAATTGTTGCACCACTTGGCAGCGAAGGGTAATAAGGTGTCCTTGTCTAAGTTTCAATACTGTCGACAGGAGGTGACCTACTTAGGTCATCTACTGTCGAAGGAGGGTAGGCGATTGACTCCTGAACGTGTTAATACTATCTCTAACATGTCTGTTCCTTGCACCCAACGAGATGTTCGTGCTTTTCTTGGCATAACCTCTTACTGTCGCCAATGGATACCTAATTTTTCTCTTCTTGCTAAACCTTTGTTACACCTAACGACTAAAGATGTGCATGAACCCCTCCCCTGGACCGATGAATGTCAGCATTCTTTTTCTTCTCTGAAATCTGCTCTTTGTTCTGCACCCGTCTTGGGTACTCCTGATTACCGTAAACCCTTTGTACTATATGTGCACGAGGTCGACGGTTGTTCACTCTCTGTGTAGACCCAAGAATTCGGTGGCAAACAGAGGCCTTGCGCTTACTTGTCGGCCACATTGGATAATGTGGCCAGAGCACTTCCAAGCTGTCTGAGGGCCACTGCAGCTGTCGCGGTGGTCATCCAACAGTCAGAAGGACTCGTTTTAAATTCTAGTCTAACGGTGATGGTGCCGCATGCTGTGGATGTATTGTTAAACAGAACTAAGACACAGCATCTTACGAGTGCGCGCCTCACTGGTTATGAATTAACGTTCTTTGCCCTACATATTACGATTATGGGTTGTGCCACTTTAAATCCTGCCACGTTGCTACCACTCCCTTCGAATGAAAATGTAAATGATGTGCATGATTGCATACTTCGAACGGAAGAAGAAACGAAGGGTAGAGTTGACCTCACAGACATGCCTCTATCTGACCCCCAAGGAGAATTATATGTGGATGGGTCTTGTTTCAAACTAGCAGATGACACAACAACAGCTGCATATGCAATCACCACGTTGAAAACAGTAGTTGAGACTTCCCGGGTTCCCTATCGGTCAGCCCAGGCTGCTGAACTGGTTGCGTTACTACGGGCTCGTGTACTAATTGAAGGGCTAGAGGTCAACATCTACACAGACAGCCAATACGCCTTTGGTGTGGCCCATAGTTTTGGGCGGCTGTGGAGGGAACGGGGTTTCCTCACCTCTCATGGCCAGAAAATACAAAATGGGCCACTAGTGTTGCGACTGTTAGATGCCCTGACTCTGCCCAAGAAATTAGCCATCATAAAATGTAGCGCACACAAAGCAGTAGTGGACGAGGTGGGCAAGGGGAACGCTTATGCCGATCAGACTGCTAAACAGACAGCCCAGTCCATGATGTCTACTATGTTTGTTACATCTTCTGCAAGATGGGTGGAGGAATCTAATTTGTTTGACAACACCATAGAGAGTGTGAAAGAATTACAAAAAGAAGCCACCCCGGCTGAATTGAAGCGGTGGGAACAGGAAGTGGGGAGATTGGATGAAAACGATTGTTGGGTTGATTTAACGGAAAAGCAAAGATGGCTATTGCCGAATGCCCTGGTACAGGCTGTTGTAACTATGGCTCACAGCCCAGCTCATGTGGGGGCCAAAGGAATATGCGCCTTGTTAGACCCAGTATGGAATAATCCTAATATACAAAGAACGGCTGTCAGTTTAGTCCAATACTGTATGATTTGTTTGCAACATTAATCCAGGAACAGCAGAGAATGTTCTGAGTGGAAGTTTTGCACCCCCAACACTACCGTTTGAAGTACTCCAAATGAATTATATCCACATGGAGAGCGTCAACAACTTGAAATATGTATTAGTGGTGGTCTGTGCCTTCAGCAAATGGGTTGAGGCCTATCCGACTAAAGAGAATACAGCCTTAGCCACAGCAAAGGCCCTTATCAAAGAGGTTATACCTCGATTCGGGCTGCCCCGTTTGATCTGGTCGGACAATGGAGGACATTTCCATGGGGCCCTGGTTAATCACATTTGTAATGGCCTACAGATACAACAGAAATTCCACGCAGCTAGACACCCCCAGTCGGCAGAGTTGGTAGAAAAATACAATGGCATATTAAAGTTGAAAATGGCAAAAATCCAAGAAAGCACTGGTCTGAAGTGGCCCGATACCCTACCCCTGGCTCTTATGTCACTGAGAGTTACTCCCCATTCCTGTTCTGGCCTTTCCCCCTATGAGATCATTTTTGGGCGACCAGCAAACATATGGGGTGTACCCAGACCACGATCTTTTTCTGATATTGAATACCCTATGTTAATTGATTACCTGTACACATTGACTGAAGACCTCCGTTCTATTCATCAGCAGGTAGCAGCTGTACTGCAGCCTCCGCCAGAGGGCCCCGGACACCGATTGGAGCCCGGCCAGTGGGTTCTCATCAAGAAGTACGAGCGGGACACCAGCTTGGCTCCGAGATGGTCTGAGCCACACCAGATCTTGCTCGCGACACGGACGGCAGTGAAGGTGGACGGGCGAAAGCACTGGGTGCATTTGTCCGACCTGAAGAAACTACCGCTTCCGCTTCCTTTTGATCAGCTACAAGCCGGTGGAATTTTGACCCAGTAAACAGAGAGAGCCACTGCATTTGTTCCTTTTTCCGACGCCTGCGAGATAGAGCCAAGGCAAGAAGAAGGAGTAACGAGACCAAACGAGCCAGTCTCCCCGGAAAATATAAGTGGCCCCAATCCAGTTGTTGGTCTCCCACCGAGGACCGTCTCCCATGCAGAAGGAGCGTCTTCTTTGTTGTTTGCTGATCAGGAAACACCGGGTCATGAGCAATACAACCTGCGGCCACGAAAACATCGCCGTGCCTCAGACAGTACTGTCAGGAGATAAGGAAAGACTTGAGTAGAAAGGGTTTGCTAGATCCCTAAGTCTGAGGTACTGAGCAAGACACTGGACTGAACCCGTTGAGAGCTGGAACTTTGTTGTCGTGCTCTGTTCAGAAAGAAAAACTCGCATCTGAAGAAAGGCCAGGTTGTACGTCTGACCCCATCGAGAGGCTATTTCTTGTTTTTTCTGAGATGAACGATAGGAGTCTGCCTGTGAGACTCTGACGGACACAGGGAGAAGAACCCTCCGGCGGGACGGACTGCTGTGCCCGAGTTTAGGTTTGGATTTATAGTTAGGAATATACCCTTTTGGTCGCATTATATTGGAGGAA
Organism: Lissotriton helveticus; assembly: GCF_964261635.1. Classification (NCBI taxonomy): domain Eukaryota; kingdom Metazoa; phylum Chordata; class Amphibia; order Caudata; family Salamandridae; genus Lissotriton; species Lissotriton helveticus. Next base: position 326,448,531 of record NC_136071.1, on the reverse strand, counting down.
GAGCGTCCTATTGCCCCACGCTATTTGCCATTCTATGAGCCAATGTTTTCTACTTGGACCATGCGTGTAAAGATAGCATTTGTATTGGTAATAACTGTTATATTAGCCATGCAATTTTTATGGGTATTTTCGTGTATTTAGAGTATATGTACCCTATGCAAGCTATGATCCCTTCAACTGTTGCCCCACCTGAGCATTTTGATGTTTACTTTATGACCACACAAAGAAAGACACCACCAGACTTATGCAAAGAATGTGTTTGTGGAAATGCTCCATCAGACCCATAGTACCACCAACATGACTGATTGTTGGGTTTGTGGCCTTTTGCCATCAGTCATGCATAAGCACGATTTATTCCTTTCTCTGCCCTTGTCGTATTTAGGTAGTTGTGAGGCCTGGTTTCAAATGTTTTCTGCCATGTACAATCATTACGTCGAACATCCTAAGCCATACACTGAAAAGGACTATGACATGATCCTAGCATACATAGAAACTCACCAAGGATTTGACCCAACTGGCAATGGGTGTGAGGGATCCCTAGATCCAGGGGCCTGGATGAATTTGTACACTACTAATGAGAACAACACTTGGTTGAAGGACGAATTGTATGACTTTGCTAATTTCAACCATTCCCAGTACTTTCAGCATTTTGTTGACAGAAATGTTACCAGTGAACGTACTATGCCTGTTCCTATTTTGAATACCTCTTCTGACTTTTGTGTACAGGGTATGGGACATGTCCAGGTTGGGAATAGTATTTGCAACTACACCTACAGAATGAAGATCTTTAGTAGCCCCCCATTGCTGACACCCCCGAATGTGTATTTCGTTTGCGGAGAAAACGCTTATACTTGGTTACCAAGGGGATGGGCAGGGCAGTGCTATCTCTCTTTCCTGTACCCCCAGTTTATATAGCCCCGTCTGATTACCAAAGAACGCATAAACTACAGGGTGCAACGCCAGTTTCCCATAGACAACGTAGACAGCTCGATATGACCGAAGTAGATCAGACTGACACATCTCTGCAACAGTTCACCGACTTCACGAAGGGATTGGTCCCGTTCTGGGGACCGATCTTTAACAGTAGGGAGATAAGGCGGTTGTCCCGAATAGTGGAGAATGTAATTTATATCACTACGGATATCATGACCAATATCACAGTAGAGCTTCAGGCTACAAACATGTTTCGCTCCAGAACCGGATGGTTCTTGACGTTATCTTGGCTGATCGGGGAGGAGCCTGTCGAGTGATCGGCAGCTCTTGTTGTGTGTTTATCCCTGACTCCGCACCCACAGTCCACCTGGCCATTCAGAAGTTACACCGCATTGCGGCCGAAATACATACTGAAAATGGGTCTTGGTCACTCTCTAGTTGGTTCTGGGGGCTCCTGTCAACGTGGGGTTGGAAGATTAATGATAGTTGCTGGAGCAGCTGGTGTCCTTTTCACTTGCTGCCTTTGCATGCAATGTGGACCGGCGTGCTGTTCGTACTGTGCGACAAGGGTGACAACTATGTTCACCCCATCGTCCATGCCCTCTAAAACTCAGATGCTCCAACAGGAGATTAGTGAACTCATGGCCATAGATGAGGATATCTTCGAGGATTAGTATTACCCATTTAGTTAGCTACATCAGGCTAAAAGGAGGGTTTGAGGAACCAGAATTTGATCTGGGCCCAGTTAAACGTATAACTGTCCTTTGGTAATTAGCGTGGTGAAGCTGTCTTACTAATATAGTTATCCAATAATAGTTTATGCGCATATAATTGCTTAAACATGACCGTGTATTCCCATAACGCAGTTTGTCTATTAACATGCAGATATTGCTTGGCCAGACCAGCGCCATTTTGTGGCCTAGTCTGCCTCCAGCATTGACACAAACCCTCCCCCCCTCTACTCTGCATAGACATGTTCCCCTGTGAATTAGTACAACTGTAGCAATCGGCTGCTTCTGCACGTTAGGCCTGTCAAGGTTATAGGTGGGGGTAGCGTAGGCAAGCACATTCCCGGGGAACGCTGTATGGGCTCCACCGAAGTTAGCAGAAGGGAGTCACCCTCTCGACCTTGCTATAATGACCAGAACTATACTGAGGAGGGATTGTGTACCATATATGGTCTTTCCTTTTGCACCAACCTGTACCAGCTTGTATTTTTCCATCTTAGGTAACGGTTTTCGAATTGTAACAGAATATATGTGTGTTGCTGATAATGTGCCAGCAGTCTTCTTGGCGGACCTCGTGGGGTTAGGTCGAAAGGAGCTCCTTTGGCAGAGTTTGTTTGTCATAATAAACGATTGGACCTTCTACACTGCCGACTGACTCATCTTTAGTAATTGGTATAAGTATGATATAAGTTGGGTGGTGATAATATTTTCGGTACTTCAACAAGTGTTGATAGATGTTTGGATTGTGTGACACCAGAAACACTTTGGAGAACCCCAAAAGCAGAGGACATGCACTTAATTGCTGTTCCTGATGGACCATGGTTGAAATTATGTATTGATTTTGCTGGTCCTTTTGTTCTTTGAATGAGGAGATGTGATTTTGATAGTGTTAACTGATTACTACTCAATTCAATTCAAGTCAATTCATCTTTATTTGATCAAGTTAAAAATGATCATAAAAGCACACATAAATACATCATCATTAAATTATTACAAAATTCTATTTTTAAAATTACAAATATTTCAACACAATTCTAGAATAAAGACAAAAATGCATTAAAAAGCGTGAAAAATCATTTCCTACGCTAAGTTTAACTACCTATGTTGTTATTTAGCGGGCTCAATGATCTATACGCCATCCCCTTCCTCTTCCCCATGCAGGCTCATAAGAATAATGCAACTGAATAGCAAACCAACGGGTCAGGTAGTACTTTTAGAAAGTATAGTGCTACCCGGCACGGCTTAAAGTTCCCTTTCTTTAAAATTGGTTTGAGGTGGACATTTCTTTTAATTCTCATATAGCCTGCAGAATAATACTAGGTGAAATTCAGTTTGTAGTAATAAATTATCACATGGGCACGCACTTAAATCAGAATCATTGTATGTATTTTCAGAATAACCTAACATGAGGAGAATCAGTTTAGTGCGAAAACCTCAGTAATATGAATCTGTGTTGCATCCTATTTACGTTTACTAAGTAAGAGAAGCCCCCTGCTGTTAATGATGGGTTAATGCAATATGTCCGGGCTGCGTGTTTCTCTTTATAGTATTCCTTGTGCCTGTAGTCAGACATCGCGATGAACATGTCACTAACCTTCTGTTTAGAGACCTTCTTACAGACCAGAGGATCTTTAAAAAGTTCATGGAGACCAATCTCCCTTAATGCTGACTCTACATAACTAAGCTACCTAGACCTCTTCCACTTATCCATAGCTAGTCAGCTTCTTATTATTGATTAAGTCAATGGCACTGTGTTTCTCCTCCAGATTCAATGCCAGAGGAGAAGTGGGGCTAGTTGTGCATAATCTGATATATAGGCCAAGCCCAATCCGTGTGTAAGATACAGTTTGTAAAAGAGGGAGGGAGACCCACTACAGAGCTTAAAAATGTATTCTCAATAATTTGCAGTGTTGCCCGTACTGCCATAGCCCAGACCCCGGCTCCATAAGTCGCTGCTGCTTTTACTCTGGCCTGATAGATATTTTTATCAGTAATATGGGTTTAGCACCCAGTTTTCTAGCAAAAGATTTTAAAGCGATAATACCCCTCTCCAAGACCATCTTTCTTCCTTCCATCAATTTTGCCCATGACAGGTCTTTATCAAAAAGGATGCCTGAGTAGGGAAAGGAATCCACTACCTCAATTCTTTCTGCATTGGCGTGGAAGTATGGCACTTTTTCTTTTTTTGTAGCCCCAGCTACTATTATAAAGGACTTGGTTTGGTTCACTTTCAATTGTAGTGAGTCCATGAAAGAAACAAACGCTGTTATTAACCTTTGTAGCCCAGTCCCCGTTCTGGCAATTAAGACAGCGTAGTCCGCATAAGCCAATATTGATAACATTTGATTTTCAAAGAGGGGGACATCCCAAGTGGCCACTGTGAGTGCTTTTTCAACTCCATTTGTGTATAATGAAAAGAGAAATTGGACCAATACACAGCCCTACCTTACTCTCCTGGAGATTTTAGAGGAGCGTGTACAATCTCCAGTTTTGGTATAACGCACTGATGCCGTCGTATTTGCGTACGATTGCCTGATAAAATTTTATATAGCTGGTTCGACCCCCATCGCCTCAATTATAGTCCACAGCTTATCATGGACTACGCAGTCGAACGCCGTGCTTAGGTCCATGAATGCCATGTATATTTTCCCACCCTTCATTCTAGTATATTTTTCTATGGTCAATGCTAGGTTCAGGCATTGATCCAAAGTGTCCCTTTCCTGCTGGAAACCATACTGGGCCTAAATTAGGATCATGTTCTCCCTTGCCCATCCCTCTAACCTAGAGAGGAGAAGGCAGTCCATGAGCTTTGATGTTGTATCCAGCAGGGAAATCGGTCTGTAATTCTTTGGATTAGCCCTGTCTCCTTTTTTGTAGATGGATACAATAACCCCCGATGACCATGAGGGGGGAGGGTCTGCCAGAGCTATACTATTCAGGGTATTAGTTAGGAGTGGTATCCATAGATCTGGGTTAGCTTGAAAAAAATCTATTGGGACACCATCCGGTCCTGGGGCCTTTCCCAGACTACATGAATCCAGCCCCACTTTAACTTTGAAAAAAGAAAATGATATAGGCACATGGCACATTTCCTGCATTGCCACATAGTGGGGTGTAATATCAGGGTTTAAAGCAAAAATGTTCTCGAAGTGGGATACCCATATCTCCTCGTCGACATTTATGTCCAGTGTTGGGTCACTAGGGCTTTTGAAATAAGGTGCGTTTACTAACTTCCAGAAATCGCAGCTATTTCCCAAGCTGGCTGCCTTACCCAGGTTTGCCCATAAGTCCTCCCTGATCTCCTTTTCTCTGGTTTTCCGTGGAAGTTTGAATAAGGCCCGCAATGTTCTTATTTGTTCGTAATTTCTAGGCTTAGCCTTTAGAGCATACTGCAAAGCCTTCCTAGCTTTTGTACATGGTGAATCAAACTAGCCACTGTCCTTTTTTTCTTTTTTGGGCGCTTTTGTGCTTGTTAGGGTCAATTTTATATTTTCTAAGATATTACAAAAAGCTAGCACAACTTCCACTGCATCAACTTCTGGGTCTAAGCACAGTTGTATATCATCTTGTGTGTTTAGTATGATTTCTGGAACCAACTTAATTTAGTCAATATGTGCCCATTTAAGTGTGACCCCAATTTTCCTAGCCACAATTGGGGTTTCAACATTACTACGCTGTTGTCTCTCTAATGTTTATATCTTCAGCTCTATTAAAACAATGGCATGATCGCTAAAGGTCGTGAAGGAATTGCCTGCCTTGACAACCCTTGCATTAAGAGGGGCGGTCAAAAGTATGTAGTCAATCGTGGACTCCACCCCATTTTGGTGAAAGTTTTCCAGCAGAGTGTCTGTTATAAGGTCTGGATCACAAAATATTTCCATATTTAGGGAGGCTAATAGTTTATTTAGGATGTTGACATACTCACTATGTGTGAAGTGGTGTATAGGATTTCCCCTATGTCCTCTAACAAATAAACAGGCAATGTATTGTAATTACAGGGGTGTATATTGAAGTCACCATTCAAATGACATTTATAGTCTTAATGTTACATACGTCAGTGATTGCTTTGTCAACTTCCCCCACAATTGTGTGCATTTTTGGACCAAATCTGTTGTTTTAAAAATGTATTAATACCCATGTCCCTTCCTGATATATCTCCGTTACCAAAATGTGAAAGTTTTGATTTAAATGTGGATTCATCTTTACTTTTACTAATAAATAATTCCGGATTAGGGTCAAGATGCCCCTCTTTGCCCTCCAAGAAATAGATGGCATTGCTTGGGTCTGAAAGGATCTGATACCATTAATGAATACTGGCTCCGTGGCCCATGTTTCCTGGAAACATACTATTTCATGCTCCTGCCATATCTTTAGCCAATTAGTATCACTCACTTTGTTGGCAATACCAGCCACATTTCATGAGGCTATTTTTAATGCCTTTTTTGTGTCTCGCAGTGTAGAAAAGGTGACTGTACGCTCTCACTATTGACCATAGTCAGGGAGGATTGGCTTTCATGATTCGTCAGAGAGCTTTTATGTACTGACTGTAGTCAGTCACAAGCATCGCGGTCGGACAGAGGCGTAAATCTTTTCTCGAGCCTCCAATCCATTAACAAACAATTTCCCCAAGATGCCCCTCCTGTCTGTCCTTCCTTAGACTGCAAGTGGCCCTCAGATCTCAATGGTGGGGGAGGTGTATAGAAGAAACCCAATGGTAGGACAGTGATATGTGAGCTTCTAATATGAACATTGCCCAATTGTGCCAGGAGAAAACCAACAACAAATTTACTTTTACAATTTAGAACCACACAATCTCCCAGCATTTGTTTCCTAGCTGGGTCCACCCATGATACTCTTCTTGCCATGATCATCTGACTTGAAATGTTCCTACCTATTGCCCCCACCATGTTCAAATTTTGAGATAGCCAATGTAGAGCTTCGGACATTAATTGGGATGTTGATTCTACTTGTCCCTCCCGCAATAGTGGCACATTTCCCAACACTAGAAACAGAGGGGTAGCTACTGGGGGAGGTGTAAGGTCTGTGCTTCATTCATCTGATTACTAAGGGCCGAGCTTGCATCTTTCTGATAACCATCTTGGCTGCCCCGTCCTATCAGTATTCTATTTTGGCCTTTAGGTGCTGTATTAAAATTAGCCGCTTCCAGATTTGTTTTATCACCCATTTCTTTTGGGTAATTGGAACTAAGAAACCTTATGTTACTACAGGCAGAGTTACTGTGGGTACCTGGTGCTGCATTGGGGGTTATTCTCTCCCGATTATCACTTAGATGTTGTGCCCTGTTTGTTATAATGGGAAACGTGTTTTGGGTCATTATACTAGAATCAGTTCCGGGCCTCTCCTGGAATATTTGGGGCTGTCCGGCCATCATTGGGCCAACCTTTGTTAGTAGTGCCTCTAGTGCACAAGAAGTATCTTTAGCCTGGGATTCTAGGCTGGTTAATTTCTCCTCTATCTGGTTTAATCTTAGTAAGATGGGGTTTAGCATAGTGGAAACCAGTATTTCCACATAGTTTCAGTCATCAGAGAACAAAGGGCACTTTACTGTTTCCGTACCACTGAGTTATTGCTGAGCTGGTTCTGATACTACCTCCCCCTCATTTTTATTTGGTCTCGGGGCTTTTGCTAGTTTCGGTCCTTGTGGTCCCCCACCCCTCTTTCTCTTTACCGCAGCGTCAGTACTATTCCCCGGAAGACTTTTCATAACTGCCATCCTTGTGGAAGCTCTTTGTGAGGTGCCAATCAGTTCTGATTCATGGGCTGCGGGTCCTGTAATTGTGACTCATTCCGCAGCCATTTCTATTACCGAAGGTTCGTCTGGGGTGTTGTGGGACGATATCCCCCCCAGTGAGGATCTTTTATGATTGAAGGGCTCCATCGATAGGCGGCGTTCTGTTAGTTCAGTCTCATGAGCCAGGACTGATGTTGCCCTAGTTAAAAAAGAGCCAAGTGTCCCCGCTATACTTGCGCCCACTTGGACATTCTGGCCCTCTCGTTTGCTCATCCTGTTTTTAGAATTCAGTGCAGTCTGTGGTACCGATGTATAATGATAATAACGTGGGCCCCGTGTTGATACTATTGATACTATTAGTATCGGGTAAACACAAACAAAGGGCGAAGCACTTTACCTTAAGAGTTCTTTAGGTGCGAGAGGGGGGCCCAGCCCAGTCTCTTCAGGCTCCAATGGGCACGGCCCGGGCGTGTCCCCGTGCACATCCCCGCGTGCGTACCGCACCGTGGGTCAGCGCTTCGCTTTTCAGTGTGACCTGCGTGCCAGTGGTGATGGGAGTTGTACTCTTCCTCCTCCGCCGGGAGAGCTCCTGCGTTGGCTGTCCCACTTTCCGCTTCCCCGCTCCTCCGGGAGTCTTGCTCACCAGCTACCAGGTGTCAGGTCAGTGTCAGTTAGTGTACTACTCAAAATGGGTACACTATGGGGCATATTATCAACTGGGAGAGAAAAATTTCGCTAAGAGCGCTTAGCGCGAATATAGCTATCGCCTGCTATCGCTGGAATTGATCGCTGAAATAGCGCGTTATTATCAACGGCTATCTCCAATGCGATAAAAATTCCAGCGAAAGCGGCGAAATTGATGAATTTCTGCTGGAAGAGTTAATAGAGTTCTAAAGGAAGCTATTCAAATGGCCTTAGCATCCAATTTATCCATCAAATATTTTCTGAGACAAAAGCTTGCTAGTTATAACAATACCTCATATTTGGTTACAGGATTGACCCCTTTATTTCTGATTAGACAAAAGGAAGGGCATACATTATTGTTTCAAAGGATTTTATTAGCTATTTCCAAAAGAAAATGAAAAGGCAAACAGATGACAGAGAAAAATTGATCGGATACATCAGCTGGGTAAACAATGTAACAACTTTAGCAGTATAATACGTAGGTGGAATCGTTACAAACAGTATAAAAAAATACAAAGTACAAAGTACTAGGTGATACAGAGCAATGTACAACCAATTAATAATCAATGAATAACTCTAGAATTAAAGAGACTTAAAAAAGAAGAGAAGAGAAGGAAATAAAAATAAAAGAATAATAAAGAAGGGTGTACATTATTAACACCAAAGATGGCAGGGTGTAAAAACCAAGATAGCATGACAGAAATTGTGGACAGTAAACTAAAGATTAAAGATAACATTGAAAAAAACGTACGTTATGAGAGTATTAGAGAGTGCAGTTTTATTGAAGGATAAGGGATGATGGAATAAGAGTGCACTATTTTATTTATTTTATTTATTTATTTCAAAGGTTTTATATAGCGCTACTGGACCCGAGAGTATCAGAGCGCTTTACAAGGCATGTGAAAAATAGACAATAAATAGACTGAAATTTAAGTGAAAACGAGTTACAAAATGTTAGTGTAGCCAGCATGTCTAAAGGAGCAGAGAGAGTAGAGATAGAGATTAAGATGGAAATGGATAATGAAAGTTGGGAGAGAGAGGGGGGTGAAGAGAGGGGGAGTAAGAGTATGAGGGTATAGAGAGGGGGAGTTAGGAGGAGTGCATATTAGAGGAGAGGAGAGTGAATAGGTAATGAATCATAAACATTAGATATCCCAATACTAGGAACAAGTACAGTATCAGTAGCATTAGATACCCCAATATTTGTTGAGAAGAAGTATTTGTAGTTCTTTTTTGAAGAGAGGGTAGGAGGGGTTGCAACGGATATCTTTTGGGATAGAGTTCCAGATAGTGCAGGCATTGCCAGAGAATGGACGGGATTGGGTTTTTTACATTTTAGTCTAGGAGGGATGAGGGCAAAGGAGTTTGTGCTCATCAGGGATCTAGAGCAACCTGCTTTGTGTAGTTTTGTTGCAAGGTAGGAAGGGGTGTTTTGGTGGAGAGCTTTGTGAGTGATGCAGGCGATCTTGTAGGTGGATCTACATTCTATTGGGAGCCACTTGAGGTTTTTGAGGACGGGAGATGTGATCAAATTTTCTACAATCAGAGATGAGTCTAGCAGCAAGGCTGAGGATAGATTTAATTGGAGCAAGATGGCTTTTAGGGGTGCCAGCCAAAGTGGCGTTGCCATAGTCAATCCTGGAGAGGACCAGCGATTGGACAACAAGTTTGAAATCATCTGCAGGGATGAAAGGTTTAAGTTTCTTGAGGTGGAGAAGTGTGAAAAGAGCGCTTTTGGATGCATTTTTAATATGAGGGATGAGATTAGGATTTTGGTCAATACTGATGCCTAGGGATTTGATAGGGTTAGAGGTGGAGAGAGGGCAGTTTAGAGCTTTGATATCATTTTACCAAAGTTGAATGGGAAGAGAATTATTTTTGGGGGAGAAGATTATGATTTCCATTTTTTTGGGGTTCAGTTTGAGATGGCTAAGATGGAACCAGGTTTGAATTGTTTTCAGGGTCTCATTGAGGTGGAGGATGTCTTTATGAGATTTGATCTTGTAGTATAATTGGGTGTCGTCAGCATAGAGGTGGTAGTTGATATTAGAATGTATGAGGGTGAGTGGTTCCATGAACAGATTGAATAGGGTAGGGGAGAGGATGGATCCTTGAGGGACGCCGAGTGAGACAGGTTGAGGTTTAGAGAGGAAATGGCTAAGTTTGATTTGTTGAGATCTATTTTGTAGGAATGAGTAGAACCATTTGTAAACAGTGCCTTCCAAACCGAATTGATCTTTGAGAGTGCTGAGAAGGGTCGGGTGGTGGACGGTATCAAATGCAGCTGAGAGGTCTAGAAGGATTGGAACTGAGGATTCTCCTTTGTCAAGGGAACAATGAATGTCATCAATGATGTTAAGCATAGCCGTTTCTGTACTGCATCCCTTTCTAAAGCCAGACTGGAAGACATCAAGGAGGTTGAAGGATACAATATGTTTCTCAAGTTGTAATAGGACAAATTTTTCAAGGGCTTTGGATAGGAATGGAAGGTTAGAGATTGGTCGAAGGTTGTTAGGATCATTGGGATCAGCTGCGGTGTTTTTGAGAATAGGCGAGATTTGACCGAGTTGAAGGGAGGCAGGGACACATCCAGTGGAAAGAGAGGAGTTGATCATTTTAGTCCATATGGGGGAAATTATGGATTTAAGTTCTTGAACCAGAGGGGCGGGGAGAGGATCTTTGGAGTGGGCAGAAGGTTTTAGTTTGACAATGATATTAGTGATCATAGCTTCTGTTACTGGACTGAAATCGCTCCAGGAGGCATTGTTTTTGGCAGTGGGGTTTGTTTTTGGAAGGGTATCCTGTTGGAGTACAGCAGGGAGGGGAAAGGAGGTATTGAGCGGTGCAGAAAAGGTGGTCGAAGGAGAGTTATGAGTGTTGGTGAGGGAGTGTAGGATGGTGGAAGGTTGGAGTGATGGTGGGAGGGAAGAGAATGAAAGTTCGATCATGTTGATTTTGTTCGTAAAGAAACTAGCAATTTCTTTGCATTTGTCCGTGGAGGCTAATATTTTAGGAGGGCCAGTGGAGGTTTGTTTTTTTACAATGTTAAAGAGTTCTCGAGGGCGGTTTCTGGCCTGATCTAGTTGAGAACGTAGGAAGGAGGCTTTTTCGTTAAAAATGTGTTTTTTGTACTGGGATCTAGCAGTTCTAAGGATAGCCAGATTGTCTACGCTTGGATGAGGTCTCCAGATCCACTCAGAATGTCTATGGGATCGTCTTTCATTGTTAAGTTCGGAATTGAACCAAGACTTAGGAGGAATGTTTTTTTGTAGTTTAAGTTTAATTGGTGCAATTTGGTCAAGGGTTTCAAGAATAGAATTGTTATAAAGGTTGGTAAGGTCAGTGGTGCTGTCAGAGAGAGGGGGGAGAGCTAAGTGAGCCTTAATTGCGGTTTCAAATTCGCCCGGAGGAATAAGGTGAAGGTTGTGGGTGGGTTTCTTGGATAGTATGCTGGTGGGGGTGGGGAGAGTAATGGATTTAGTCATGGTGAAAAGGATAAGGTAGTGATCAAACCAATCTACAGGAAGAATATTAGAGAGGGAGGCTAGATCTTTGTTCGTTATGATAGCATCAAGGGTGGCACCTTTGTTATGTGTGGGAGTGTGGCAGAGTTGGGACATATTGGTGATGTCCATGTTATCGTTAAGTTGGATGACAGAAGGATCAACACTATTGTTCCAATGTATGTTGTTATCACGAGGAAGAGATTTTTTGAATGTGAGAGTGACGATTGTATGATAAGATCAGTCAATTCTTCCGTAAAGGGGATGTTGTTTCCAGGGGGGTGGTAGATAGCGTGTAGCCGGGTAGTGGGGGAGTCAGGTATGATGAGATCGGCGCAAAGGTATTCAAAGGATGAAGGGTCTTGTAGATTGACTAGTGAGATGTTAAGTTCAGATTTAAAAATGATGGCGAGACCACCGCCTGTTTGGTCGATTCTATCTTTTCTAATGATAGAATAACCAGGGGGGATAAGCAAGTCGAGGATGGGAGTGGAGTGGGAGGTGAGCCATGTTTCGGTTAGGAAAGCAATGTCGATGTTTTCACTAAGAATGGTTTAGGCGATTTCAGTGGCGTGACAGGAGGCAGATCGGCAGTTAATCAACATACAGCAAAGGGGGGTGGGGACTGGTGGAAGGGAGGGGGGACAAGTAGGGATAGGTGTGAGTAGTTGGATGGTCTGGGGAGGAAGGAGGAAGGGAGAGTTTGCTAGTTCCTAAAAGAACTGGAATAGTATACAGATGCATAGGGCAGGAGGCGGATCGGCAGTTAGTCAACGTGCAACATAGGAGGGTGGGATTGGGCGATTGGGAGGGGGGACAAGGGGGGATAGATCTAAGATGTTGGGGTGGTCTAGGGGAGGAGGGCGGAAGGGGGAGTCTTCTAGTTCCTAAGAGAACCTAGATAGAAGATTTATGATTAGAGGATACATTGGATGACTGTGGTGGTGGAGAGATAGTTAAGTTTGAGGAATTGTTAGTTTTGGAGGATATAGATGTAGAGATAGTTAGGTTAGAAGAACTGTTAGCTTCAGTGGTTGTTGGTTGAGAGCCACGTTGTGGTTGATTGGTCATGTCGGTGTTATATGGAGTCGCGACTTGTGAGGGTTGATTGGGTAATGTGTAGGTTGAGTGGATGTTAGAAGGAGGAGTGATTCAGTGGGTGATAGAATTGTGGTGACAGTATGTGGGTGTGCTGAGGAGGGTGTCAATGTGTGAGGAGATAGTTTTAGAAAGGAGTGAGATATCACTTCTAAGCGAGGAGAGTTCTAAGATGAGGGACAAAAGGATATGTCCAGTGGTAGGGGAAGCTAGAGAATGAGTAGATGGGTGCAGAGGGTCTGTGCTTATTGGATTGTTCATCGAGTTTGGGTTGTTTAGTGGGGTAATAAAGTGAGGAGGAAGAGGTGAAAAGCCAGGAGGGGGTGGGAGGGAGTTGTGTGTGTTTTTAGAATCGGGGGAGATCAGGGGGTAAGAGGGGGATGTAGGAGGTAATGTAGTTTGGATGTAAGAAATATTGCAAGGAAGAGGGAATGTTGGGGGGAGGTTGAAAGGAGAGGCGTGTGCAATGGAGCATAGGGAATTAGGAAGAGGCGATAAGGGGGGAGAAGTGAGGGTAGATGGGGAGGGGGTGTAGGAGGTATAGTTGTTGGGGTGTAAGAAGTGTTGCAAGGAGAGGGAATGTTGGGGGGGAGGTAGAAAGGAGAGGCGTGTGTAACAGAGCATAGCGAGTTGGGAAGAGGGGATAAGGAGGTGGGAGAAGAGGGGCTAGATGAACGTGATATGAGATGGGGAGGGTCGTGGGTAACAGAGCATAGCAAGTTGGGAAGAGGGGATAAGGGGTGGGAGAAAAGAGGGTAGATGAACGTGATATGAGATGGGGAGGGTCGTGGTTATGAGGTAAGAGGGACGGGGATGAGATGGGGGTGATGGAACTAGGGGTAGGAGGAGTGAGAGGGCAGTGTTCAAGGATTATGTGGTGGTTTGGGATAGACTGCTAATTAGTTGTTTATTGGGTACCGGAGAGGGAAGGGGAGAATCAGGAGGGAGAGACAGGGGGGAGGGAGAATTGAGGGGGGATGTATGCAATAAAAGTTGGGGACAGTCAGAGGAACAGGGTGAGAGGGGGATGAAGTGGGGGCTTGGGGAGTAATGCTGAAGTCTTTTACATTGGGAGTAGGAGAGGGAGTGGTAGAATTTGGAGGGAGCGATGGGGGGAGAGAGGAATGAAGGCAGGTGAGGGTGCTGGTTGGGGTAGGTTAGAGAGGTGAGGTAAGAAGGAAGAGGATGAAATGGGAGGTGATGAATCAAGGGCTAGATGGGGTGAGGGGGTAGTGTTAGGGGATTCAATGGTGGAAAGTGAAGAGATGCTAATATGTTGGTTATTGTGAGTGGGAGAGGAGGGGGGACTCAGGATGAAACGGTATGGGGGAGGGAGGAATGAGGGGAGATGAAGGCATTAGAAGTTGGGATTGGTCGGAGAGACAAGAAATTGGTGATGGGGAAGAGAGGGGGGAGGTGCGTCATTGGGAAGAGGGTTGTAGCGGGCAGGATTCAAGGGTTTTATGAGGGTTTGTGGTATGTTGTTAAAGTGTTGTTCAAAGATATCGAGGTGTTTTTCAGATAAGTATGGTACCCAATTTGAAGATGGATATATCTATTTTGCCAGGAAAGGAAGAAGATGGTGTGGTGGAGAGTTTAAAACCGTAGGGGATGTTGCGTGAATTAGAGATCTGGAAGTGACCTAGGAATATGCTTTTCCATTTAGAGGGGCGTTTAGTGAAGAAGATGAAGTTGGTGACAAGTGAAGAGTTAAGGCTGTTATGGTGATCAGCGAATAAGGTTTCAGGATGGAGACAAATAAGTTTGTGTTTGAGGTTTTTTTTACCATGCTTAGAGAGATGGGGTGGGTAGATGATAGACCAAGAGTTAGGGCAAAATTTGGAGATGTGAGGGGTTGAGATTGAAGGTGGAAGAGAGAGTGGAGGCATGGTTTAGAGAAAAGAAGGGGGGTAAAGAGAAAGCACATTGGAGTAATTACGCACTAGTCTTCTAAAGGAGTGTGGATGATGGTGCTAAGGGAAGAGGGGGGTAAAAAAAGTGAGATCAAAGCAGGCTGAACCAGAATGTTGAGTGGGTGGAATTTAACTTAATCACAAAAGGTGAGGGAGTGACGTAGTCATAGTAGATAACATATCAATAAGTGAGGATGTAAACATGAGTTCAATGTGTGAGGTGTTGACGTAGGAATATAAATAACGGTTCAAGGTGAAATAGGGGCAACCCAGAGAAATTAGTAGAATAGGGTTGTATAGTAGGGGAAGGAGTTGGACAATATCCTGAACCAAATATACAGTTAGGGTATAAATGTGATCTACACCTGGTAACATAAGTAACACATAGAGAAAAAAAGGTAAAGTGATAGAAGGATTAAAGGATTAAACATAGAGAGCAATCGGTAGAGTATCGTGAGACATTACAATGATCGGCAGTGAGGGTGGACTAAGTAGAGGAGTATCAAAGTATACAATACACTACAGTTACAATACAATACAATAGTTTTACTTAAACAAGTTCACAATATGTTTTGAATAACAAGAAGAAGCTTGTTGCAACGATGTTTAGGATTTAAAAAGTTGTAATGAAAACATAAAAAATGCACAGGAAATTGTTATTATAAGAAATTAATTTATTGAAGAAACTTCCGATGTATTTGAAACTGACAATGGAAATAACAATGGTGATTTACAGAATAAATGTACAAAGAAGGAGGAATGTTGTTCTACCAACAAAATATAAGGATTATATCCTATATTGAGAGTAGCAATGTATACTTATTGGTTCTGAAAGTCATATTATTATATATATATTTTTACAAAAGAATAGAGGTTTTGTATTCCCATTTAATGTATATATCATGTATATGACATAAAGGGGTTTGGAATGTAGTTGGGGGGTATTTATATTTTGTTGTAGAATGTTGGTTCAACAGAAGGAACACACTGTTCAAGAGGAGTCACATCTGCTGTTTGATGCGTTCCTCTTGTGGGCCTTATTCTATTTATGTGAATATCATAAAATAATATTTATTCAACTGAGTTCCAGTTCTTTTTGAATGCTACAGCCCCTCTCTCTCCACATCTGTTGTTGTTGTAACTTGTCAAGTTTCATTGTTGCAGGTTCCCCCATCCATTGTTGTTGGAGCTTGCCATGTTTTTGTTGTTGTACATTGTACCCGTCCATCATTTTTGGAGCGTACCATGTTTCTGTTGCTGCACATTTACTCCTCTATGTTGTTGTTGTAGATTACCCTTCCCTTCCTCCAGTAAATCTTTGTTTTTTTCTGCTGAACTCTACTCTTTAACAAATCGTGCTACAGTCATTCATTGAGAATTTGTGAACGGCACAGTATATAAGTATGCCTTTGTGGTGTTTAAATACTGTGGGGCATGTTTTATTTGCTGCATATGCATTATTTTGCTGTTTTTATGCACTCCACATAAAGGAATACGTTTACTTCAGAACATATTATCATTGACAAATGTTCGTACCAGATTACCCAAGTAGGCCGGAAATACTGTGCCAGAAATATCTAGAAATCGAAGGCCAACTGTAGTGGCTGGATCCACACCCGACCAGGCCTCAGGGTTCCAGGGACAACAGAAGACACCTGAGGCAAGAATAGCTTTATTGACGGGAAGACCACGAGCGATCTCCCGCGGGTTTATTTATACCCTCGGGGCGAGACCACCCCGAGGATGTAGGGGTGCATGGGTGCGTTACATTTCAAGAGAGAGCCTGGAGGGCTCTCTACATCCCTTCTTCATTTTAGTCTGACATCAGAACGTTTTATACGCCCTCACGGGGATGCACAGGCAAAGTCTCGGAGTCTTTGGCTAGGACCCGGGTTGGGCCGAAGGCTGTGGCGTTGGTTTTGGCCACTGGGGGATGTCACACGTCCAGTTGGGTTTTCCTGGGCCTCCTCACGGGTCTGGGTTTGGACAGTTGAGCTTGTGTTGGCCCCGGCCCTTTGATCCTACGGTTGATGCCCTTCCATCGCCGGACTCCACGCCAGTGATGACCCCGAGGGGGTTGCTCTTGGTGTCATGTCCTGAAATCCCTCAATTTCCAGGTCTGCTTCCACTTCCTGGGCTCTTTTGAAGCTGGAGACGTTGCGGGTGACTATTTGATTCCCTCTCTGGACTGTCACCATTGTTCCTTTGACCCTTTCGACCATCCAGATCTCAGGCTCATATGGTTTTCGAAACTTCCACCCAGGGTGACGGTCCGTGATCACCACCGAGTCCCCTATCGCAATTGTTGGCTCCTGCGCACGACGGGTCTCACTTGCTTTCCTGTTCGTGGTTTCTCTCCTCGCCTGGACTGCCTTGTCGTCCCTTTGCTCAGGCGTCCACCCTGGATCTGCCGGTATGCTGTCTCTTGGGGCACTTTTGAACAGCAGGTGTGCGGGGCACATTTCGTGGTGCTGTGAGGGGTTTGGCGATATGCCCTGAGAAACTGGTCAAGGGCTGACTCTGGGTTTTCTCTGTTGTCAACGGCAATGCGTAGTGCTCGATTGAGGGTTCTCATCAGCCTTTCCACATCCCCATTTGCTTGGGGCCACAATGGGGTGATCTTCCTGTGTCGAATGGCAAGGTTGGCTAGGTAGTTTTGAAATTCCCGTCCTTGGAAGGGGGGTCCATTGTCTGACTTGACCTCTGCAGGCAAACCCATTAGTGCAAAGACCCGATCCAATACCGTCTTCACTTGCGGGAACGCTGTCGTTGTGATGACTTCCACGATTGGAATTTTTGAGAATGAATCTACAATAACCATCATATGACGGCCATCAGGAAAACTGCCGAAATCCACACTCAGGTGTGTCCATAGGGTGTTGCAGGGCTCCTCAGTGACCACGGGTGCTGGTGCTGGGTCTCCTCCGGTGATCGTGCAAGCATGGCATGACCTCACCATCTCATCCACCATGGCATCCATGGCTGGAAACCAAACTTTATTTCTCAGTCTCGCTTTGGTCTTAGCCATTCCTTGGTGTCCCACGTGGGCTAGGGCAAGGATCCTCTTCTGTAAACTTTCAGGTACTACAATCAAATGACCCCTCAAGACGACTCCTTCCTCTCCAACGCTCAACTCATGTCGCACCTGCCATATTTGTTGCCGAGCATGGCCGACCTCCAGCCGGAGGGTTCGGGCCCCGTCCATAAAATGAGCCCAGTTATTGCCTTCCAACGCTTCTCGGACTCTGGATAGGGTTGCGTCTTCCTGGGTGGCTTGTCCTATCTCAGCCAGCGTCATTGCTTTGGGGCAGGCAGACTGTGAAATCATGTTAACAAAGGCTTCCACGCTGCAAATAACATCCGGGGGATGGGCTGACACATTCACTTTAGGAAGTCGGGACAGATAGTCCGCCGGATTGTGCGCTCCTGGGCGGAAAATAACCTTGAAGTTATATCCTTGCAGTTGCACAGCCCACCGTTCGATTCGTGGGGGAGCCAGACGGGTCGATCCTGCAAATAGTGGCAGCAGTGGCTTGTGGTCGGTTACTACGGTAAATTCTTGGCCACACAGGTAGAGATGAAAATGTTGGCACGCCCACTTGATGGCCAGTGCTTCGCGTTCAATCTGTGCGTAACGCGTTTCAGTGTCAGTCAGCGCTTTGCTAGCGTATGTAACTGGCCTCCATACCTCAGTGCCATGGTCCTGCCGGAGCACTGCTCCTAGTCCCACTGGACTCGCATCAACGAGTTCCGTCTTGCGCTGTGGCTGGAAGTACGCCATCACGGTCTTGTCAAGCAGGCTCTTCTTGATGTCCTGGAATGCCTTGTTAGCTGCTACCAACTAGTCCCACTTCCGGTCCTGGCGTGTGAGTGCTCGCAGGGGCTACGACATCGCCGCCAAGTTGGGGATGAATCAGCCGCAGTATGCGGCCATGCCCAAAAAACTCCTCACCTCTGTGGGGTTTCGCGGGGTGCTTGCTGCCCAGATGGCCTCCACTTTCTTTGGGTCCACCTTGAGTCCTTCACGCGTGAACGTGTATCCAAAGAAATCGATACTTTCCTGGTAGAAGGAGCATTTTGACTTGTGTAAGGTTAATCCGCAGTCCACCAGCCGTTGCAGCGTTGCTCGCAGGTGTGCGTGATGCTCCTCGAGTGTGTCCGAATATACCAGTATATCATCACTGAGGTTTATGACTCCTCGCAGCCCCGACAACACCTCTCGAATTGCATTCTGGAAAACTTCGGCCGCGGACGATACTCCAAAGCTTAGTTGCCGGTAGCGGCGTAGTCCCACGTTTGTCGAGAAGGTGGTGATGTATCGGCTTTCCGGTTCCAATTCTAGCTGATGGTAGCCTGCATTAAGATCAAGTTTCGAGAACCACTTTGCGCCGTTCAAATCGGCCACAATGTCATCCATCGTAGGGGTGATGTGTCGCTCTCGTTTCACAGCCATGTTGGGGAGCCTCATGTCGACACAGAGTCGAATTGCTCCAGGTTGTTTGGGCTTTGGGGCCAAGACTAATGGAGACACCCACGATGTGGGCCCAGATACCTTTTCTATTACTCCAAGTTCCTCTAGCTTCCGGAGTTCCTCCTCCACCTGCGGTCTGAGGTTGAACGGCACGCGCCGGTGCCGGAGAGCTATAGGTCGTACTGAGGTGTCGATGTGCAGTCTGAATTTCTTCCCTCTGAGTTTGCCTAAACCTCGGAAGAGCTCTGGGAATTCTCCTAGCAGAGCCTCCGCATGATATTCATGCACCTGGTTTGTGAAAAACACAAGTTCTAGGTCCTCGGCCGTGTGACAACTAAGCAGGGTCCCTTTCTTGCCTTCGGTTACGTGGAATCTTGCCTCCGTTGAGTGGTTTCCGCTCACGATAGTAGTTTGAATTACGCCCCGCAGCGGCATGGGGTCAGTTCCTCCATATGTGTATATTTTTGCACTTGAGGGCGCGAGGGGTGGCTTCGGTGAGAGCTTCTCATACTTTTCAGAGTCCTTAATATTCACTGAAGCTCCAGTGTCGATGAGAGCTTGTACATCGGTACCTTCAATGGTCACTGAGCACATGGGGGGAGGCCGTTGTTTCGTTCCTGATCGGCTGACATACGATACGACATACACCTCCTCATCGTCGTCATCTTCGTACATTGGACCCTTCTCCTGTGCCTGATTATCAGGCGGTGGCGCCTGTTCTTCCAGCGAGATCTGACGGATGCGCTGTGGGAGGCTTCTGTATCTGGGCATCGTGGTTCGAAGACTTTCTCCTCGGCACACCTTCGCGTAGTGGTTCATCCTACCGCAGCGGGAACACGTCTTCCCTTTCGCCCCGCACCTGGCCTCCACTGGGTGATCCTCCCCACAGTATCCACACTGGTCCTTCGGTGTGTTTTTTGCTGCTTGGCGTGTTGGCGGAGGTCTCCTCTGGATGGCATCGACCTTTTCTTCCTTAACTGGCAGGAGCCTTGCTGACGACGGAGTGGCTACCGGGGTGTGTAAGGCTACCTCCATTTCTTCCGCTCTAGCATTTGATAGCTTGTGGGATCGTGCTAGGATCAAGATTTCGTCCAGGGAGATTCCGGGTTGTCTTAGAATTAGTTTCCTCAATAACTTGGAGCGACATCCTACGATAATATGGTCTCTGATCTCATCCCTTGGCTCTGTGAAGGGGCATGTGCTAGCCAGCCGGCGTAGCCATGCATAGAACATGTCAACGGACTCTGACTCAGTCTGCCATGCTCTTTTGAACTTGAACTTTTCAAAATCATTGTTAAGCTGTGGCTCGAAATGTGTGTTGAGGGCATTGACCGCTGCATCATAGTCGTCCTCCTCTCCCGTGTTTGGGAGCGTCTCAAACAGATCGTAAATTTCTGCTCCCCCGTAGTAAATGAGAAGTGATCTCTTGACCATTCCATCAGTTTCTCTGGTCCCCTTGAAGTAGTGATTGAGCCTTCCAACCCAGGCTTTCCATCGGGGCGCTGCTGTTGCTGGATCTGTGGATTCGCTGAACGGTGGTAGGGGCGCCACCGCTGTGTGCGTGTGTACCGGAGGTTGAGGGACCGGTGCGGGACCACGGTTGTCTCTCGCTCCCTGCCGGGCTGCTGCTGCTTCTCCTGGTGCGTTGTTTCTCATAGTGGCGTTGCACCAGGTCTACGTGTTCTTCAAACCTAGCCGGCGTGGGTGCCTTTCTTACTCTGACAGACTCCTGGCACGTAGTTCCCCTGTCCTGCTTTGCGGCGTTTTTTTTTCCTACCCTTCCTTCAGGTTTTTTATTTTTATTTTAATGCTGCGAAAAGGGGGTTAGTGGGGTCTTTGTTCTCTCAAATTTTTTTTTTTTAATATGCCCAGGAAGAGTGTCTTGGACGTTCTGTTTGTATTAGTTATCCCTTGGTTTTACCAATGCTGCTTGGTGCACTTGTTTTTGCCAAGTCTTGTTTTTTATTTTACTTGTTTTTGGCAATGCTTGTTGCCTGCCCCATGAGGTGGGCCAGTCGCCGCTGCTCCTGTGCGCCTCACTGGTTTTGTGGGGGAAGAAGGGGCGCTCCTTAATGCCTCTACTTTGACGTTTTCATGAGGGAGCAAGCGTTGTGTGACTCTTGGCGATTTCAAGGTTCCCCGTATCTCGCTGAGAGAGATTTTGACTGAGATAGGCCCAGGGTTTCTTTCCGGCAGCGCAGGGGAGGGGCGCGTTTCACTCACCCTGGGCGTCTTGTGAACTCCGCCTGCTGAAGGCACGTCTGGTGAACTCCGCCTGCGGAAGGCGTTCCCGTGTGGGAGACGCGTGGGCGGGCTCTAACCAGCCGCGGCGATCTTCATTAGTGTCCTTTTGCGTGTGGAGTGAGTTGGGTTGGCACCGCTGCTCGTTTTCTTATGCAGGCAGTCTGACAAGAAGCTGCAGGTAGGCACGCGTCGATCGGTACCAGCCTCGTCGCCAGTGTAGTGGCTGGATCCACACCCGACCAGGCCTCAGGGTTCCAGGGACAACAGAAGACACCTGAGGCAAGACTAGCTATATTGACGGGAAGACCACAAGCGATCTCCCGTGGGTTTATTTATACCCTCGGGGCGAGACCACCCCGAGGGATGTAGGGGTGCATGGGTGCGTTACATTTCAAGAGCTCTCTACACCAACTTGTGCATGGTTTGTATATATACAGAAAAATGGATCTACAGATAAAGGTTTATGTGCCATAACCTATTAGAAATTAAGCATTCAGCAAATGTTCAGGTCCTTGGACTTTCGTACCAGCAAACTAATCAACAGTTGTCCCTAACATGTGGAAATAGTTGTATTTATACGTTCCATGTTTGTTTTCCTTTGAAAGAATATGACACTGAAAATTTGATGTAATCTGTCTTCGAATTGTAAAATAAGTGACTGCGCATTTCTTGAAGATTTCAGCATGCTGTCCAACCTATGCAAATACAACCTTTTTAAAATTCATATCTGCATCCGGTAATTGAACACGTGATCCAAATGGAAATAGCTATGGATAGTTCTGCATTCACTTTCACGTAAATGCTGTGGATGCAAATATAACCATGCGTACACCTAAAACGATGCCTTAGCCAGAAAATTTGCTACAGCTGCTTGAGAGAGCGAGCACCCAATTAAAACTTCAAAACATGTAGACCCAAGTGAGCGAATGAAGTGAGGCAGCACAAAGTCGTACCAAAACAAAACAAACAAGCCAACTGTTCACCAAATCAGACTATTAGCTCCAAATACTACTAAACTTTTGTGATTACAAAGATTTCTGTGACTCTAAAAGTGCAGTTTGACTCCATTCTTTCATTACTGATTGAGAGCAGTGCAACAATTCTAATGGAACATCATGGAATATATCACAATGTACTTGTTAGAAATGAGGTTCTCTAGTTGGCAAGGGTTTGCACCTTTGTCCAAGTAGGGACCCTTCCTTCTAGTCAGGATAATCAATCAATCAATCATATCATATCATTTGTAAAGTACACTACTCACCCGTGAGGGTCTCAAGGCGCTGAGGTGGGGAATACTGCTACTGTTCGAAAAGCCAGGTCTTGAGGAGTTTTCAGAAGGTCAGCAGGTCTTGGGTCTGCCGTAGGTGGATGGGGAGGGTGTTCCAGGTCTTGGCGGCGAGGTGGGAGAACGATCTGCCGTCTGAGGTCACTCTTCGGAAGCAGGGGACTGTAGCGAGGGTGAGGTCGGCGGAGCGGAGCTGGTGGGTGGGGGTGTAGAAGCTGAGTCGTCTGTTGAGGTACGTTGGTCCGGTGTTGTGGAGTGCCTTGTGTGCGTGGGTGAGGAGCTTGAAGGTTATCCTCTTGTTGAGCAGGAGCCAGTGCAGGTCTCTCAGGTGGGGTGTGATGTGGCTGCGGCGAGGAATGTCGAGGATCAGGTGAGCAGAGGCGTTCTTGATGCGTTGGAGCCATCTCAGGAGTTTGGCCGAGGCTCCTGCGTAGAGGGCATTTCCATAGTCCAACCTGCTGCTGACAAGGGCCTGGGTGACTGTTCTTCTCGTTTCAGTTGGGATCCACTTGTAGATCCTACAGAGCATGCGGAGGGTGTTGAAGCAGGAGGAGGAGACGGCATTGACCTGTTTAGTCATGGAGAGGGAGGAGTCGAGGATGACGCCTAGATTGCGTGCGTGGTCGGTGGGTGTCGGAGCGGTTCCCAGTGCGGTCAGCCACCAGGAGTCGTCCCAGGCTGAAGGGTTGGATCCGAGGATGAGGACCTCCATCTTGTCCGAGTTCAGCTTCAGTCGGCTGTTCCTCATCCATTCAGCAATGGCTTTCACTCCCTCGTGAAGGTTGGTTTTGACGGTGTGGGTGTCCTTGGTGAGGGAGAGTATCAGCTGGGTGTCATCGGCATAGGAGAGGATGTTGAGGTCGTGCCGACGGGCGACGTGGGCGAGCGGTGCCATGTAGATGTTAAACAGGGTTGGGCTGAGGGATGAGCTCTGGGGTACGCTGCTGATGATCTCGGAGCTTCGGAGCAGAAGGGGGGAAGGCGGATGCTCTGTGTTCTGCCGGAGAGGAAGGAGGTGGTCCAGTCCAGGGCCCTATCTTGTATCCCAGCGTTGTGGAGGCGTGTTCGTAATGTGTGGTGACAGACCGTGTCGAAGGCGGCTGACAGGTCCAGGAGGATGAGGGCCGCCGTTTCTCCGTTGTCCAGCAGGGACTTGATGTAATCGGTGGCGGCGATGAGGGCAGTCTCAGTGCTGTGGTTGCTGCGGAACCCGGACTGGGAAGGGTCCACGATGTTGTTCTCCTCGAGGTAGCGGGTCAGTTGTTCGTTGACGGTCTTCTCAATGACCTTTGCCAGGAACGGGAGCAGGGAAATGGGCCGGAAGTTCTTGAGGTCCTTGGGGTTCGCCTTGGCATTCTTGAGTAAGGCGTTGATCTCGGCATACTTCCAGCTCTCCGGGAAGGCTGCTGTCTCGAAAGAGGTGTTGATGACTTTCCGGAGATGGGGTGCGATGGATGTGCTGGCTTTGTTGAAGATGTGGTGTGGGCATGGATCTGACGGAGATCCGGAATGGATGGTGTTCATGATCTTGATGGTGTCATCGTCGTTGATGTTGGTCCAGTAGAGCAGGCGGTTGGTGCGGATGGTGGTCGTGGGGGTGGAGGTCTCAATGGTTGTCGGGGCAGTCGTGGCGTTGAAACTGTCGTGGTTGTCTGTGATCTTGTGGTGGAAGAAGGTGGCCAGCGAGTCGCACAGGTCTTGCGAGGGTGGGATGTCGTTGGTGTTGGAGCTGGGGTTGGAGAGACCCTTCACGATGTTGAAGAGCTCTTTGCTGTTGTGCGCGTTGTTGTCTAGGCGGTCTTTGAAGAAGGCCCTTTTGGCGGATCTGATGAGGTGATGGTGTCTGCGGGTGGCATTCTTGTGGGCGGTGTGGCTGTCCGGTGTTCGTTCATGGAGCCAGATCTTCTCCAGCTTTCGGCAGGTTTGCTTGGAGGCCCGGAGGTCTTCAGTGAACCAGCTGGCTTTCTTGTTGGTATGATTGTTGGAGGGTTTCTTGATCGGGGCAAGGGTGTAGGCGCAGTTGTTGATCCACTGTCTGAGGTTGCGGGCGGCGGTGTCGGGGTCGGTATGGTCGGCGGGTGGGCTCTGGGCAAGGGTGGTGGTTAGCTGGTCTTCGGTGACTTTGCTCCAGCAGTGGTGAGGCATCTGTTGGGTGCGGTGGTGCGTGGTGGGTTTCTTGAAGGTGAAGTGAATGCAGCGGTGGTCGGTCCAGTGGAGTTCGGTGGTATGGTTGAAGGAGACGTGGGGGTTTGCGGAGAAGATGGGGTCAAGCGTGTGACCGGCGGAGTGGGTGGGTGTTGTGACGAGTTGTCTGAGTCCGAGGTTGGCTAGGTTGTCAATCAGGGTGATGGAGTTGGTGTCGTCATTGTTCTCGAGGTGAAAGTTCAGGTCCCCGAGGTGGAGGGAGAGTATCAGCTGGGTGTCATCGGCATAGGAGAGGATGTTGAGGTCATGCCGACGGGCGACGTGGGCGAGCGGTGCCATGTAAATGTTAAACAGGGTTGGGCTGAGGGATGAGCCCTGGGGTACGCCGCAGATGATCTCAGTGGCTTCGGAGCGGAAGGGGGGAAGGCGGACGCTCTGTGTTCTGCCAGAGGGGAAGGAGGTGGTCCAGTCCAGGGCCATCAGATAAGGGAGATACACTCCTAAAAAACCCTCCTCTACCCCTTGGTAGCTTGGCACGAGCAATCAGGTTTATCTTAGAGGCAGTGTGTAAAGTGTTTGCACATAACCAACCGTAATACAGTGTAAGAACTACAAAAGGGCACCATACGAGTTTAGAAAATTATCCAATATGTTTATATACCTAAGACAAGACCCAAAACGATAAAAAAGCACAATACAGTACTTAGAAATCTTCGGTTGTCACATTAAACTTGAAATAAAGTTCCTTGAAGTTGATAGCTCCGTCTGGGGCTCTCACTGCATTATGAACAACAAATTCCAAACAGTTCTGGCTGACGGCGGCGTCACGGACCAGCTACGGTGTCGCGGAAGACCTGCAAAAACATTACCTCTAGAAATTCAGGGCGTCAGCAACCTCTCGTTGAGCTCCTAAAGCACGGCGTCTGTTCCAAAGGTCGGTGTAGGAGTTGTCAGGCCCTTGAAGTCACACGCATTGCAGATCAAACTCCTTGCGGTTGAAGTCAGGAGTGCTGGCGTCGGCAGGGGTCGGGTCTGCGGTGCGAAGTGCAGCAGTTCAGCGTGCATTACCCTCAGGTTGCGGTGCAGGCAGCGGCTCGGTGATGGTTGCCCAGCGGCATTGGTGAGCCCAGGGTTGCAGTGTGAAGTGATGCGGTGCTCGTCGCGGTGCTGGCAGGTCATGGTGCAATCAACGGCATCGTCGTTCCTGAAGCATTGCCGTCGGCTAACGAACTGGAGTCGATGAAACCAGTGTCGGTAGGCCATGCCTGTGGTGCAGGATGAGGACGGTGCATCATGTTACTTACGAGCAGTGCCCTCGAACCACGGTGCAAGCAGCGGCGTTGATGTCGGCGTTGAGTGGCGTCATCGGGGATACCAAGGTGGCATCGTGTAGTGAGGCACTGCGAAGTGCGGTGCCCACAGGTCCCGGTGCAAGCAACAGCTCGGTGGTGGCGTCAGATGGCATTGTCGGTGAGAAAAGGGTTTTGGTCTGGACGTGGCCTCTGCAGTGCCTTCAGGACACAGAGTTGGCAGCGACATTGTAGACGGCGTCGAGTTGCTTTTCTTCTGTTGCAGCACAAAACACACAGTCCCCAGTGCTGATGGCAGAAGAACTTGAAGCCTTTGCTGTTCCTAAGACGTCTTGAACAGGGGGCAAGCTCTACCTCAAGCTCTTGGAGAAACTCAATAAAGAAGTTGTAGAAAGTTCAATTCCAGTCTTTTCACTGCCCAAGACAGAAGCAGCCACTGCAGGCCAACACAGCAAAGCACTTAGCAAAGTGGTAGTTCCTCCTCACAGCTTCTCCAGCTCTTCTTCTTGGGAGGCTTCTTGGTCCAAAAGAGTTCTACAATTCTGGGGTATGGGTCCCAATATGTATACCCCCAAATCCTTTGTTCTCTGAAGGCAGCGAGTGTCTGTACCCAGCCCAGTTCTGTCCTCACTGGTGCAGCTTCCTGGTAAGGGATGAAGACAGCATTGTGAAAGGCAGATCAGGCTCATTCAGGTGCAAGGAAATCTCCTCCCACTACTCTAAATGCAGCCAAGGTATATTCAGCCCGGCCCTGGCCCATCAGGCTCTCTGGAACCACTGCCCCTCTCCAGCCTATACCCCTAAAAGTGGTATTTAAAAAAAACAGGATGTAAAACCATCTTCACTAAAAGATGTATTTTAACATTCTGATTTCATACACACTAAACTTTATTTTTCTACCTTGTTCCCAGAGGTAGTTAGGTTTATACGATGGTATAAACAAACTCCCCATTCTGACTTTTGGGAACAGGCAGCCTTGCAATGGTGAAAAACTAAATACACAGTAATTCACCACCAGGACATTTCACACACATCAGTACATGTCCCACCTTTAACATACAAAGCACCCTGCCCACCGGGGTACCTTGGGCCTATCTTAGGGGCGACTGACATGTAGAAAAGGGAAGGTTGGGGCCTGGCAAGTGGGAGCACTTGTCGAGTCGACATGGCAGTACCAGACTGCACACAGGCTCTGCAATGGCAAGCCAGAGTTACATTTACTGGCTGCTTGTGTGGGTAGCACAATCTGTGCTGCAAGCCCACTAACAGCATTTGATTTACAGGCCCTTGGCACACATGGTGCACTGTACTAGGGACTGACTAGTAAATCAAATTAACCAAACATGGAAACACCAATCCATAATAACAATTTACAACAGGAGCACTTGCACTTTACCACCGAACAGCAGTGAGAAAGTGCGCAAAAACACTAACCAGCAAAAACAGAGTCAAAACTGGGAGGTCAGAAAGCAAAAAGTCAGGGGAAACGCGTCAAAAGATGTCACCTCTAACAGTAAGGTTTGCAAAAGTGTAAGCTGTCACCTGTCCCTTGACCCCCACCACTCTACTCCTGGGCATAGCAGGTAATTGCACATTGGCACTTAGAGCTGCCTCCTCCTTAATCTGAGCTGAGCAGAGCACCTGAAATGGCTCATGTCAGTTATATATGACAGGTTCAGTAGCCACATAGACACACTTTACATCTTCTTTTTACACATACCTCTTGGATTGCTTAAGCCACGTTACTACTGAGAGCCAAGTGCTGAAGGGTTACTTGGGCCAGTTGCGCATAACCCACATTAAGTAAGGCCCCAGGACATCATGAGGCAAAGGCCTCAACCCCCCTGCTTGCCTGTGACCCACTAATAGTGTAACTGGCATTTTGTAGCAAACTGTTAGGATCCTTCAATGCAGGTGTGGCATTAGCCATTTCCAAATTATGCTTACAGTTCAATAAATTCTGTTTTTACACACAAATGCGGCACACACAGATAATGGAGATCACAGGGTTGGGAATAGACCTCAGCACTGTACACAAAGCTCATATGAAGGATTTATATAGTGGTGGAGGGTGGATGGTTCCCAGTAGTAGGGACAGATAGGTACTTGCTGTTTCATTAGGAGCTCGTTTGAGGCATTGGGTGAAAGGCTGACTTTGGGATGGAACCAGTTATGAAGGTAAGAGGAGTGTGCTGTGGATTCAGGTTCTAGGATCCCCTCACGACAGATCAATTATGCAGAGTGTGTCACCTAATGCACGCAGACGCAGAGTGTGTTCCCTAATGCATTTTCCAGAATTTTCCCAAGACACTCACCAACTTTAGTTTCTAGCATGCTCCAGGGGTGTAAACCACCTTGAATTTCCTGGGTACTGCTGTCATCAATTCCAGCAGTAAATTCCTTAGGTCGATTAAGTCCAGCAGAGACCCTGAGCTTGCAGTTGACTCACCAGAATGCTAAGGCTGAGCAAGAAAAGAAGGACAGCGATTTTGAGAGGAAGAAGCTAAGACAAGCTCACCCGAAAAAAGGAGAGGAGGTGGGAGAGACAAGGGGAATGGGCCAACGACAGAAGTTGCAAGAGAGGGAAGCAAAAAGGAGAGAAAGGGAGGAGAAACAAAGAGTGGGATAAGAAACTGAAGAAATATTAAAAAAAAGAGCTATTGAGGGAAAAGATAGCCTTTAAGAGAGAGAAGCTTAAGAAGGCAGTAATAATAACTCTATCTGTGATAATTAAATCAACGTCCAGGTTGTGGCCAAGGTTTCAAAATCTTGTGCATGTGTATGTAGAAAGTCAGGACATCTTGGATTGGTTTGTGAGCTTTGAGGTTGCTTGGAAGGCTCAGGCCTTGAATGAGGTGTCTAAGGCAGCTGCCTTAATTGGGCGCATGCCATTGGAAGGGACAGCTGTCATTGGAAAGATGCCTGTAGCCAATCAGATGGTCTATCAGCGAATGAACGGGGCCCTGATTTGATGGGTTGGGCTGAAGCCAGCTGAGAACCTTTATAGATTCCGGGACTTCAAGAGAGTGAATGGTGTTCCATTGGAGAGCTCGATTCATACTATTGCATGAGTAGAATGAGTGGATGAGAGGGATGGAGGTCAAAGATATTTGACCAATTGATCCACCTACGGATGGTAATATTTGTTTTCAACCATCCACACTCTGCTTTTAACTTTGTCACCATGGTGACCGCCTTAATAAAATTAGTCATTAGGCACCATGCTAGTCAATTTTAATACAACACCTTTCACTTGCACATTTTTCTGAGCACTGCAACTTACCACTTCCCACAGCTCATGATACACTGCTGTCTGGCGTTCCACCACTGGCGGATCCTATACTAGAGTTCCCTCACAATACTCCAAAGTGAGGCACCTAGTGGATACCAGTTGCTATTTCTAAAATCCCAGATGATGATGCTCCACCAATGGGTGGGCTGATGGGTTTTCTTTTCCAAATGTAACACTTTCTTCTCCCTTTTGTCACCCTTAGTAGTTTTTACACACACACTTACTAAGTAGGAAACTGACACTTTCTAGCCTTTATAGACCGACAGCACCCCTTTGTTTTTTTTACAAAGATATTTAGCCCCTTACCCAGTTGATGATTACAGAATGACTCAAGGAGGAGTGTTCTACCCCACTTAGGCAATATCTGTCTGATGTGAGAGAGAGTTCAAGACAAACCTGAAGTATTGACTGACAAGTGGTTAGCTAACAGGGTTCACAGGGGGCTACAACAGAATAGTTATATCCAAAGTGGAAAGGAACTCTCGGCAGACTGGTGCCAAACCAGAGTGAAGGGCCAGAATAATTCCCATGAGACTCGAGGAGGGCTCAGGTTAAAAGGCATTAGTAATGGTGTGTTCAGGAAGAATCATCATGAAAGGGAGGACAGTGACGTTTTTCCAAGTCTAAGGTGGTGACTTGCCAGAAATAGTATACACACAAAAAATTCATTAAGTAGATGAACACTTCAATTTGTCTGGATATACATGTGCTATTATGTCATGGAAGCAGGCAGTCTAGAATACCTTAGAATCCAGTCAACACCCCGCTGAGGATGGGCGCCACGTTAGATCTTTGGTGCAATATTGACAATGTACCTCCATTTGGGCAGTCCGCCTTTGTTCATGGCAGTCCACCTACCTGGGTTACAGTTGAACTTTGGGGCTACCTCCCTTGGCTTGTGTGGGGGGATGCGCACACTGATATCTGCACTCCCCTTTACTAGGCAGTGTTCGCGGATGGGTGTGAGATGACCCATGTATCCCCTTTTGGGCAGGGCACTTCGCCTATTAATATTGCTCACCAGGTGGGGGTTGGGGTACATTATTTCCCCTTTTCCCCTTATATGTGGCTCTAAAATTATTTTTGTCATGCAGAACGATATTAATACTCGTGTAATAGCAGGATTCAATTTTTAATACATTTTTTGGTAGGCTCCTGTGAGGTCTCGCTCCCATATGTATTGTTGTATGGGCGACTGCAGTCTCGAACTCACCTACGGACGCACTTGTACCCGGGGCTGCCTATTACTACATTTGCCAGCAGGCCTACCGAGGGTAGGGGCGTGCTGACATGTCTGCACGTGTTGCAATCTCCCGATCACGTGACACGTGCGGCTGCCTCTACTTCAACATGGAAGTGCTCGGCGGTCTGGCATCGTCGCGGCACATGTAAGAAGGGTGGCTTAGGAAGGATTTCCCTCCAGAACAGTAAGGGGCCCACTTGGGGCAACGATATTGTATTATTGAACACTCTGAGCAGATTTGTATGTCTCCCAGATAAAATACGATCTCTCCCTGCGGGCGCTGACATGGCGTACGGGGGATATGATCTTGGGGGAATTAATACCTTGAGCATGCCCAGCAAAAAATACCGGTATGAATGTATACCCGGACTGTGCTTCATGATACAGTTTTGGCATATCGGCTATTTAATGCCTTCTTCTTAAACCGAGTGATCTATATCAAATTCACTATCGAAGGTGGGTCATATGCACATTGTTTACAACTTTAATGGCTTGTCCCACCATGTAGGGTGTGCAAGAAGGCATGGTGAACTGTTCCAACAAAGGGCCATTGATACCTACATACAAGGATGATTGAATCAACGAGGTCATAACATACTGGCATACACTTTGTTTCTTTGTTATTTTGAACCACAGGTTGTGTTCTTTGGGACTCCTCCCGTCATGTGCCAGGTCAAGTGATCTCTGTCGGTAAACTCGGAGAGTTGGACCATTGACACATTCAAGCTAAATACATGATGCCTACCAGAACGGTCTCATATGAGAAACAATTCTAGAAGTAATTTGACTGTATAGCAGGGCGATTGTTTGCAGACGTATATTTTTACAGTATTCTACCTAGTAAGTAGAAATACTTATTTCACTTTCGAGGATCTTTTTAATACAATGAGCATTGGAATATGGATGTGTAAGGGCCAGCATAGTGGTTGGTCTCTGACTTGGTTGTGACGCATATATTATTTATTTTACAGTTATGTCACTGTGTTGGCGGAATTTCCTCCACATAGCCTAATAGTGATTGGTGAGAGTGAGTGATACCCTTCCCTACACCTAATTGAGGTAAGAGGGGTAGCACATAGGACTGGGACAACAAGACGTCCTGACGAAGACCCAGGTGACCCATCTATTAAGGGCAGATTGGGGGTCGAAACGTGTTGAAGAAAGCAGTGAAGGTGGGGTGGTACGTCTTAATTCTTTTAACCCTGGCCTTGGAACCTGATAATAAAATTGACTTTGGTATCTAAGAGTCAGTTTTAATTGTTACCTACTGCACTATTATTTGTCTTTCGTTGTATCCGGTCTTTAGTTGTGTTTTTTGTGGACTTCTTGGTCACGTTCAACGTTGTGTTGCACTTTTTCTGTGTTTACTTTTTGTTCCCCCTCCCTACTCCGTCCGCTGTGTGGCTACGCACGGACGTTGTAGCAGACCCTATGATGAAGCATGTCACAAACATTGTGTGTGAGTGAGGGCAGTTTTTCACCACTCTCAAGTGTGCCATTGCTTGCACGCTGGTGTTGAGTTTGTGTTTTTCATAAACACAAAAGTGGTGGGGTATTTCTTTGACCCCACCGCAGCGGCGACAGCCCTATTTAAATGTGCTGATGCTTCCATAGTTTTTCATATTTTAACTTTTCATCGTTTCATAATCATGTCGTAAACCATAATTTGTACACTGCTCAATCATGTTCATTTAAATCGTATCATTTGAACTTCTCATCATGCGGGCGGATGCAAATTTTCCAGGTTTCTAGTGTAATGGCGGGCCATCCGAACCTCTTAGCCAAAAACACGAATAACGCAAGGTTCCATTTAAGCAGTTTGTTTATTTGTCCAATGCATTTCGGACCCGTTGGGTCCTTCGTCAGGGACCATACTGTAAATAACAATAAAACATATATTTAATATCCCCTTATTTAACCCATGATATCCAATTCTCTAAAACGTACTGCGCGTTAACTTACATGTTATTTAAACTTACATTCTTTGGACATTGTTATTCATACAGCGTTTAAACAAATATCCTCCTTCTATATAATTCATTAGCATAACGTCATTCCCTTCATATGTTAACAAAATACAGACTTTCTTCATTCGTCCTTGGGGTCAACTCAGTATCCTCCATCCAATGTTTCCATGATAACGTTCCACACCCTTTCAACCCAGACTTTAATCTGCACGTATTAACCAAACCTTCCGGCACCCTTCGTCTATTACTTCACATTTTCCCTGTGGCCGGGGGTCGCGTAATTACCCGCCCTCATACTTATTTCTTGAATCTTCACCCTCAACATACCTGCTCACTTCACATCATCATCCTGTCCTGTGTAAGAATAGACGCTCTCTCTACTTCGTTGTTCTTCGTCATTTTAAACTCAACGCTCCCGCCCTCATGACTGTGACCCCGCCCTTCTACTTAATCCCATTACGTGCACCTGAGTAAACAAACATTTGAGTAAACAGACACTCGTCAGGGCAACTACATCTCCCATATCACCTTTTGGTGACGTGCTATATCGTCCAATCCAGATTGCCAACGTTTTAACATAACAATGTCTCTATTCTTCTAAACTATCATTTTTAAACACATAAATGTAAATTGTCCACAATGAATTCATCAGACAACCATGGTAAAATAATTGTTTTCACATCTTCCACTGACACGTCTGAACAAACTTGCTGGATGAACCGTATTATTCCGCCTCGCATGCAATGCTCGATGTTTCCTCGTTTTTCTTCTACAAAGAACTCTTCTTCATTGGGTGCTAACCCTTGCAGGGCTAAATTATGACAATATCACGTAAGAAAAAGAGTTGCACACCGTCTTTTTTAAGCCTACTTTTTTTCGTCTCCTTATTCATCCATCCTTATTGAACCTTATTCTTCTGAAGAATGGCGTGCTCGCTGATTCGTGCCAAGCCCACACGGCACGTGTAAAACATAAACACAAAAGTGGTGGGGTATTTCTTTGACCCCACCGCAGCGGCGACAGCCCTATTTAAATGTGCTGATGCTTCCATAGTTTTTCATATTTTAACTTTTCATCGTTTCATAATCATGTCGTAAACCATAATTTGTACACTGCTCAATCATGTTCATTTAAATCGTATCATTTGAACTTCTCATCATGCGGGCGGATGCAAATTTTCCAGGTTTCTAGTGTAATGGCTGCGCGCAGTACGTTTTAGAGAATTGGATATCATGGGTTAAATAAGGGGATATTAAATATATGTTTTATTGTTATTTACAGTATGGTCCCTGACGAAGGACCCAACGGGTCCGAAATGCATTGGACAAATAAACAAACTGCTTAAATGGAACCTTGCGTTATTCGTGTTTTTGGCTAAGAGGTTCGGATGGCCCGCCATTACACTAGAAACCTGGAAAATTTGCATCCGCCCGCATGATGAGAAGTTCAAATGATACGATTTAAATGAACATGATTGAGCAGTGTACAAATTATGGTTTACGACATGATTATGAAACGATGAAAAGTTAAAATATGAAAAACTATGGAAGCATCAGCACATTTAAATAGGGCTGTCGCCGCTGCGGTGGGGTCAAAGAAATACCCCACCACTTTTGTGTTTATGTTTTACACGTGCCGTGTGGGCTTGGCACGAATCAGCGAGCACGCCATTCTTCAGAAGAATAAGGTTCAATAAGGATGGATGAATAAGGAGACGAAAAAAAGTAGGCTTAAAAAAGACGGTGTGCAACTCTTTTTCTTACGTGATATTGTCATAATTTAGCCCTGCAAGGGTTAGCACCCAATGAAGAAGAGTTCTTTGTAGAAGAAAAACGAGGAAACATCGAGCATTGCATGCGAGGCGGAATAATACGGTTCATCCAGCAAGTTTGTTCAGACGTGTCAGTGGAAGATGTGAAAACAATTATTTTACCATGGTTGTCTGATGAATTCATTGTGGACAATTTACATTTATGTGTTTAAAAATGATAGTTTAGAAGAATAGAGACATTGTTATGTTAAAACGTTGGCAATCTGGATTGGACGATATAGCACGTCACCAAAAGGTGATATGGGAGATGTAGTTGCCCTGACGAGTGTCTGTTTACTCAAATGTTTGTTTACTCAGGTGCACGTAATGGGATTAAGTAGAAGGGCGGGGTCACAGTCATGAGGGCGGGAGCGTTGAGTTTAAAATGACGAAGAACAACGAAGTAGAGAGAGCGTCTATTCTTACACAGGACAGGATGATGATGTGAAGTGAGCAGGTATGTTGAGGGTGAAGATTCAAGAAATAAGTATGAGGGCGGGTAATTACGCGACCCCCGGCCACAGGGAAAATGTGAAGTAATAGACGAAGGGTGCCGGAAGGTTTGGTTAATACGTGCAGATTAAAGTCTGGGTTGAAAGGGTGTGGAAAGTTATCATGGAAACATTGGATGGAGGATACTGAGTTGACCCCAAGGACGAATGAAGAAAGTCTGTATTTTGTTAACATATGAAGGGAATGACGTTATGCTAATGAATTATATAGAAGGAGGATATTTGTTTAAACGCTGTATGAATAACAATGTCCAAAGAATGTAAGTTTAAATAACATGTAAGTTAACGCGCAGTACATTTTAGAGAATTGGATATCATGGGTTAAATAAGGGGATATTAAATATATGTTTTATTGTTATTTACAGTATGGTCCCTGACGAAGGACCCAACGGGTCCGAAATGCATTGGACAAATAAACAAACTGCTTAAATGGAACCTTGCGTTATTCGTGTTTTTGGCTAAGAGGTTCGGATGGCCCGCCATTACACTAGAAACCTGGAAAATTTGCATCCGCCCGCATGATGAGAAGTTCAAATGATACGATTTAAATGAACATGATTGAGCAGTGTACAAATTATGGTTTACGACATGATTATGAAACGATGAAAAGTTAAAATATGAAAAACTATGGAAGCATCAGCACATTTAAATAGGGCTGTCGCCGCTGCGGTGGGGTCAAAGAAATACCCCACCACTTTTGTGTTTATGTTTTACACGTGCCGTGTGGGCTTGGCACGAATCAGCGAGCACGCCATTCTTCAGAAGAATAAGGTTCAATAAGGATGGATGAATAAGGAGACGAAAAAAAGTAGGCTTAAAAAAGACGGTGTGCAACTCTTTTTCTTACGTGATATTGTCATAATTTAGCCCTGCAAGGGTTAGCACCCAATGAAGAAGAGTTCTTTGTAGAAGAAAAACGAGGAAACATCGAGCATTGCATGCGAGGCGGAATAATACGGTTCATCCAGCAAGTTTGTTCAGACGTGTCAGTGGAAGATGTGAAAACAATTATTTTACCATGGTTGTCTGATGAATTCATTGTGGACAATTTACATTTATGTGTTTAAAAATGATAGTTTAGAAGAATAGAGACATTGTTATGTTAAAACGTTGGCAATCTGGATTGGACGATATAGCACGTCACCAAAAGGTGATATGGGAGATGTAGTTGCCCTGACGAGTGTCTGTTTACTCAAATGTTTGTTTACTCAGGTGCACGTAATGGGATTAAGTAGAAGGGCGGGGTCACAGTCATGAGGGCGGGAGCGTTGAGTTTAAAATGACGAAGAACAACGAAGTAGAGAGAGCGTCTATTCTTACACAGGACAGGATGATGATGTGAAGTGAGCAGGTATGTTGAGGGTGAAGATTCAAGAAATAAGTATGAGGGCGGGTAATTACGCGACCCCCGGCCACAGGGAAAATGTGAAGTAATAGACGAAGGGTGCCGGAAGGTTTGGTTAATACGTGCAGATTAAAGTCTGGGTTGAAAGGGTGTGGAAAGTTATCATGGAAACATTGGATGGAGGATACTGAGTTGACCCCAAGGATGAATGAAGAAAGTCTGTATTTTGTTAACATATGAAGGGAATGACGTTATGCTAATGAATTATATAGAAGGAGGATATTTGTTTAAACGCTGTATGAATAACAATGTCCAAAGAATGTAAGTTTAAATAACATGTAAGTTAACGCGCAGTACGTTTTAGAGAATT
The DNA here is from genome assembly GCF_964261635.1 of Lissotriton helveticus. NCBI lineage: Eukaryota > Metazoa > Chordata > Amphibia > Caudata > Salamandridae > Lissotriton > Lissotriton helveticus. The sequence continues at coordinate 326,411,926 of NC_136071.1, read as the reverse complement.
GGATATCATGGGTTAAATAAGGGGATATTAAATATATGTTTTATTGTTATTTACAGTATGGTCCCTGACGAAGGACCCAACGGGTCCGAAATGCATTGGACAAATAAACAAACTGCTTAAATGGAACCTTGCGTTATTCGTGTTTTTGGCTAAGAGGTTCGGATGGCCCGCCATTACACTAGAAACCTGGAAAATTTGCATCCGCCCGCATGATGAGAAGTTCAAATGATACGATTTAAATGAACATGATTGAGCAGTGTACAAATTATGGTTTACGACATGATTATGAAACGATGAAAAGTTAAAATATGAAAAACTATGGAAGCATCAGCACATTTAAATAGGGCTGTCGCCGCTGCGGTGGGGTCAAAGAAATACCCCACCACTTTTGTGTTTATGTTTTACACGTGCCGTGTGGGCTTGGCACGAATCAGCGAGCACGCCATTCTTCAGAAGAATAAGGTTCAATAAGGATGGATGAATAAGGAGACGAAAAAAAGTAGGCTTAAAAAAGACGGTGTGCAACTCTTTTTCTTACGTGAGTTTGTGTTTTTGTCATTCTTATCTCCACCCCTATTTTGTGTGTATACTATTTGATAATAAAGGGGGTTCGGGTGGTGGATATACACATAGACCCTCTCCCCTCCTTGTGTGTGAGATGATAATGAGCGCGGCAGCTTAGCCGCAGGGGTATTTTAGTACCTTCTCTTCCCTTGAAGGGTTGTATATGCAGACAGTGCTAATCTCTCTCCAATGAGATAGGGACACCCTGCTGCATACATCTTGTATATGTGCAAACAATCAGCCAGCAATTCAGAGTTAAGTTCTAGGGCCAGATGTAGGTAATTTCCATTTACCGATTCATAAATGCCGACTCATACCGAATCGGTATTTCTGAATCGGTAAATGGTATGTAGCAAAAAAATCGGTAATTGTTACCGATTCGGTATGACTCGGTAACCCAAATCGGTAAATACCGAATCGGACAATTCCGAGTCTGTAAATTCCGAGTCGGTGAAACCCAATGGGATTTACAGAATCGGATAAATACGATTCGGTAATTACCGATTCAGTAAATACCGAATCGGTAATTACCGAATCGGGAGTTTGAAACAAGCCATGTGAGCCTGCCAACCAATCAGGGACCCTCTACATCCCACAACCAAGGCCCTGAGAATCCAACCAATCAGATTGAAGCACTCCACCCCAGTACCTGGGAGTGGCCACACACATGCAGGTGCAAACCAACAGAACAAACATTTTAGCAGAGGTGAGAGGAGCAGAGCATCCACAGGCAAGCAGTGCTACAGAATGGAGTCACATGAAGGCCAAAAGGATGGTGGGGAGAGAAAAAGTAAGATCAAGTTCAGCCCAGAGTAACTACAGGTGGCTGTAGAGGAAATTGTAAGCCACTACAGCCAAATTTTCGGGAGACAGTCTCTGCATGTTGCAGAGACTGTGAAGAGGAAAATTTGGATATCCATACAGGGCAAAGTGAATGCCATTGGTGTGACCCACCGGGAGATTGAGGACATAAAAAAGCGGTGGTATGACCTGCGCATCGTGACAAAAAAAAAGATTGCAGCCCAGAAAAAGGATGCTGGTGAGACTGGAGGTGGCAGGAGCAAAGCACCTAAGCTGACAGCAATTGAGGAGCTAGTGAAAACCACCATGGAGCCAGAATGCATCCATGGTATAGGAGACCTGGACAGCACAGCAAAAGCTACAAAGAAGCAAAGTAAGAGGCATGTACCCTTATCCACAACCATAAGCCTGACCCTGTACCCCACTGTGTAGATTCATCATACTGCATAACAACTCAGACTTGGTGGCAGCAATGCATCATGGTAGACGTAGTCATGAATACATATATGCAAAGCATCCACCACATGACTCTGCAAGGCATGCCACACACATCACCAAACACACATTGTGCACTGGGCAAAGTTGTGTAGACTATTTATTTATGAACTACACACAGATGAACAACAACATTGACCCTATGTCAATTTCATTCCACAGGAGAGTCCTCACGCAGTTCAGCACCACCAAGGGAGGAGAGGGCACCAGCACCTAAGAGAGGGGAGAAAGAGAAGAGAAGATCTGGTCACAGTGCGGTAGAAGGAGGCAACGACAACACCCAGGCAGCCTCATCACCAGACCGACCCACAACACCTGTTCCACTTTCACCTCTGTTGTTTGGATCTCCAGACCTGTCAAACACACCCATTGCAATGTCCAGGGTGTCCATGCCGGGAGGGGCAAGTAGGCATGAGGAGCCCCCTCAGAGGATCCTGCAAACCTCTGAATCTGAGGATGAGGATGATATCCCCCACAGGAATGCACCTGTGGCTGACAGGGCTGGACCACCGATAGCAGCTGGCGCTGCGCGCACCAGTGTTCTGGGGAGGAGGGCACGTGAGGGTGGGGAGGGGCAGGAAGGGGAGAGCATCCTCTGTGGCCTGAAGGGCACAATGGTGAAGGTACAGCGCCAGCAGGCCAAAGCACTGTTAGCCATGCATAGGCAGGTTTGCTGCATGAACAGTAAAATGTCCAACATGGACAAGGGCATAGGCCACATTGCATCAAGTCTGGATGTAATTGCAAAGGGGATTACAGACATCTCCACATACATGGGAGTACTGTCGGATAAGCTGGACAGAGATCATCTGCAGCGTGCCAGGGATCGACAGTATTTGCGCCAACAAACAAAGGCCATGAACAGATTTGCAACTAGTACCTCACTACTGTGCAGACGCTCTATTTCCATGCAGGATGCAGTAGTGCACTGCTGCACAGACTTGACACGGGGCATGGGAGGAGTGACCTCTGCGATGGAGCAGATGCTCAACTCTAACACTGGCAATGCTGGTGACACGGGTGTGGGGGAGACAGAGGGGTCAAGCAGCAGGAGTGGCTCTAGCACACCAGTTCCGGAGGTGCACAGGAGCGGCAGGCGCAGCCATGCAGAGTCAGGCCCCAACAGGGAATCGGGAAGCCAGGCTCAACAATCGCACAATGTGGTGCGTGGACGTAAGCACTGACCTATGCTGCTGATTGACTCAACTGCACACAGTGACGGCAACTGAGCAGGAGCAGTCAGAGACATTAACTTTGAATTATTAAGCCTTTAACGATGTGACAATGATGATGTAGTGAAGATTAAACTATACTTGTCAAACACTACACCTGTCTATGTGTCATACATTACCTAGAAATATCGACGTGTAATTTCTGTCCGTCTCAATCTACCATCTAGTGCAGCTGGTCCTGTTGCCTGGGACTCTGCATGTTCTTGGAATTCATCGATGTTCTCGTGATGTGTCAACTCCACATCTGTGCCTTCCTTGGTAGCAAGATTGTGCAAAATGGCACAGGTCACTATTATCTTGCAACACAGGATGGGGGTGTACTGTCGAGCACCTCCACTCTTGTGGAGGCAGCGGAACCTGCTCTTGAGGAGTCCAAATGTTCGCTCCACTACGTTGCGAGTAGACCTGTGTGCCACATTGTATCGCCTTTCGGCTCTGTTGGTTGTGTTGAGGTACGGTGTGAGCACAAAGGAAAGCAGGGCATTTGCACTATCACCTGGGAGGGAATGAGAGGTACATGAGTTACAATCACATCGCACATTCAGCTGCCATTCATCACAGGGTGTGTTACACTTATTTACCTAGCAGATATCCATCTCCAAAATCTCCAGCAACTAGTCATGTGTAAATTCCGCTGTTCTGGAAAATGTAGGAGTCGTGCGTGCTCCCTGGAAATTTGGCCCTTATATCGGTGATGATGTTGCCAGCATTGCATATCACCTGCACATTGATGGATTGCGTAGACTTACGGTTTCTGTATATGTGTTCGGTGGCTGCAGGTGGGCATAGGGGAATGTGGGTGCCATCTATGCAGCGGGAAGTGTGCCAGTCCATAAAAATCAGTTTTGGTTTTTGCAAGATCCGCAGGTGTGTCAGGGAACCGGATGTAATGTCCCATTCTCTGCATCATGGCATCCAGGAACTTCCTGAAAAAACGGGACAGACAGCTCTGGGATACACCTCCTACTGCAGCTATCACACTCTGGTAGCTCACAGAGGCCAGCAGGTGTAAGCTACACAGCATCTGGACATGGGGTGGGATGGCGTGGGCCCTGGGTGTTGGGTGATCCAGGTATGGGTGGAGGTCCCTTATTAGGTCCATGATGGTTCTGGGGTGCAGCCTGTACCTTTGGAGTATCTCAGGCTCAGTCAATTGGAACAGAGTGATCCTCTGCCTGTACACCTGCTCCTCCCTTTGCATTACCCTCAGACCTGCAGCCTGTAGCCTTCGCCTCCTCGCAATCACATAGAGTGCCGCCATTTTAGCAACACTGTTGCATTTTGGGCCCTTATTTATACCCTGCACATGGTTATCACCTGCTTTCAGTCCATGGTAAATACCGACTCTTAAATACCGATTTTCATGGAATTCTGTATTTTTGGACTTTCCTACATCTCGATGGGCATTTTTTTCCGATTTCTTATTTACCGAATCGGTGAATAAGGACTTAGTAAATAAGGTATTGGTAAATACCGATTCGGTAAATATGTATTTGGAAAATACAGATTCGGTATTTTACCGATTCATAATTACCGATTCGGTATATTTTTGACACATACATCTCTTTTTCTCAATACCGGTCGGTAACAGTCGATTTTACCGATTTTGGGCCGTAACCGACCGGTATTTGGCTACCTACATCTGGCCCCTAGTCTTTTCTCCCCTACCTCTTGTAAGTTGTGGATAATAAGGTCCTGTACTCACTTACATTCCGCTGGGTGCAGTGTAGTGAAGTTGTCGTGATACCAATAATGGCTCCTTATCCCTGGCCTCTCCTTTAGAGAAGATATTGTATCTGATATATTAGCAGGACCCTCCCTCCTGGGGGACTCTGCTGTGACAGAAGCAAAAACAACAGGTGTTGGACAGAATGCAGAACAATGTCATACATTCACCCCAGTACAGAGATCTGGGCCTAAATCCATCGTTTTTTTGCTCACCATGCCATTCCAGTTTGAACCCAGCCATATGCAAATCAGTCTTGACCCTGTGCCCCATGGGAACAGTCCAGCCTGAACTGCCAAGCCAGGTCCTCCCTGGACTGGAAACAAGCATCCAAGGACCGGTTTCGGGCTTTCAACCCTCATCAGCCTGGATAGCTTGATTCCAGTGGCATGGAGAGCACGGGACTCATGTCTGAGCATACCCGTCCCACTCAGGGTGACAAATGCAAAAACAACAGGTGATGGACAGAATGCAGAACAATGTCATACATTCACCCCAGTACAGAGATCTGGGACTAAATCCATCGTTTTTTTGCTCACCATGCCATTCCAGTTTGAACCCAGCCATGTGCAAATCAGTCTTAACCCTGTGCCCCATGGGAACAGTCCAGCCCGAACTGCCAAGCCAGGTCCTCCCTGGACTGGAAACAAGCATCCAAGTACCGGTTTCGGGCTTTCAGCCCTCATCAGCCTGGATAGCTTGATTCCAGTGGCATGGAGAGCACGGGACTCACGTCTGAGCATACCCGTCCCACTCAGGGTGACAAATGCAAAAACAACAGGTGATGGACAGAATGCAGAACAATGTCTTACATTCACCCCAGTACAGGGATCTGGGCCTAAATCCATCGTTTTTTTGCTCACCATGCCATTCCAGTTTGAACCCAGCCATATGCAAATCAGTCTTGACCCTGTGCCCCATGGGAACAGTCCAGCCCGAACTGCCAAGCCAGGTCCTCCCTGGACTGGAAACAAGCATCCAAGGACGGGTTTCGGGCTTTCAGCCCTCATCAGCCTGGATAGCTTGATTCCAGTGGCATGGAGAGCACAGGACTCACGTCTGAGCATACCCGTCCCACTCAGGGTGACAAATGCAAAAACAACAGGTGATGGACAGAATGAATGCAGAGCAATGTCATACATTCACCCCAGTACAGAGATCTGGGCCTAAATCCATCGTTTTTTTGCTCACCATGCCATTCCAGTTTGAACCCAGCCAAATGCAAATCAGTCTTGACCCTGTGCCCCATGGGAAGAGTCCAGCCCGAACTGCCAAGCCAGGTCCTTCCTGGACAGGAAACAAGCATCCAAGGACTGGTTTCGGGCTTTCAGCCCTCATCAGCCTGGATAGCTTGATTCCAGTGGCATGGAGAGCACGGGACTCACGTCTGAGCATACCCGTCCCACTCAGGGTGACAAATGCAAAAACAACAGGTGATGGACAGAATGCAGAACAATGTCATACATTCACCCCAGTACAGGGATCTGGGCCTAAATCCATCGTTTTTGTGCACACCATGCCATTCCAGTTTGAACCCAGCCATATGCAAATCAGTCTTGACCCTGTGCCCCATGGGAACAGTCCAGCCCGAACTGCCAAGCCAGGTCCTCCCTGGAGTGGAAAAAAGCATCCAAGGACCGGTTTCGGGCTTTCAGCCCTCATCAGCCTGGATAGCTTGATTCCAGTGGCATGGAGAGCACGGGACTCACGTCTGAGCACACCCGTCCCACTCAGGGTGACAAATGCAAAAACAACAGGTGATGGACAGAATGCAGAACAATGTCATACATTCACCCCAGTACAGAGATCTGGGTCTAAATCCATCGTTTTTTTGCACACCATGCCATTCCAGTTTGAACCCAGCCATATGCAAATCAGTCTTGACCCTGTGCCCCATGGGAACAGTCCAGCCCGAACTACCAAGCCAGGTCCTCCCTGGACTGCAAACAAGCATCAAAGGACCGGTTTCGGGTTTTCAGCCCTCATCAGCCTGGATAGCTTGATTCCAGTGGCATAGAGAGCACGGGACTCACGTCTGAGCATACCCGTCCCACTCAGGGTGACAAATGCAAAAACAACAGGTGATGGACAGAATGCAGAACAATGTCATACATTCACCCCAGTACAGCGATCTGGGCCTAAATCCATCGTTTTTTTGCTCACCATGCCATTCCAGTTTGAACCCAGCCATATGCAAATCAGTCTTGACCCTGTGCCCCATGGGAACAGTCCAGCCCGAACTACCAAGCCAGGTCCTCCCTGGACTGGAAACAAGCATCCAAGGACCGGTTTCGGGCTTTCAGCCCTCATCAGCCTGGATAGCTTGATTCCAGTGGCATGGAGAGCATGGGACTCACGTCTGAACATACCCGTCCCACTCAGGGTGACAAATGCAAAAACAACAGGTGATGGACAGAATGCAGAACAATGTCATACATTCACCCCAGTACAGGGATCTGGGCCTAAACCACCTTTGGTTTTTCTTTGTTCGCCCTAAGTTGGCTGGGTATGCTCAGACGTGAGTCCCTTGCTCACTTTGCCACTGGAGTCAAGCAAGCCCGGCTGAAGACGGCTGTAATGCCAGAAACCGGTCCTGGGAAGTTTGATTCCGGTCCAGGGAAGACATGGCTTGGCAGTTCGGGCTGGACTGTTCCATTGAGGCACAGGGTCAGACTGATTTCCATATGGCCATGTCTGAACTGGGGTGGCGGAGTGAGCTAAAGAACGGTGATGGATTAAACCCAGATCAGTTGACTGGGGTGAGTGTTTGTATTGTCAACGCTCCGTCCATCACCACCTTTGGTTTTTCTTTGTTCGCCCTAAGTTGGCAGGGTATGGTCAGACGTGAGTCCCTTGCTCACTTTGCCACTGGAGTCAAGCAAGCCCGGCTGAAGACGGCTGTAATGCCAGAAACCGGTACTGGGAAGCTTGATTCTGGTCCAGGGAAGACTTGGCTTGGCAGTTCGGGCTGGACTGTTCCCATGAGGCACCGGGTCAGACTGATTTGCAAATGGCCATGTCAGAACTGGGGTGGCGGAGTGAGCTAAAGAACGGTGATGGATTAAACCCAGATCAGTTGACTGGGGGTGAGTGTTTGTATTGTCAACGCTCCGTCCATCACCACCTTTGGTTTTTCTTTGTTCGCCCTAAGTTGGCAGGGTATGCTCAGACGTGAGTCCCTTGCTCACTTTGCCACTGGAGTCAAGCAAGCCCGGCTGAAGACGGCTGTAATGCCAGAAACTGGTCCTGGGAAGCTTGATTCCGGTCCAGGGAAGACATGGCTTGGCAGTTCGGGCTGGACTGTTCCCATGAGGCACAGGGTCAGACTGAATTGCATATGGCCATGTCTGAACTGGGGTGGCGGAGTGAGCTAAAGAACGGTGATGGATTAAACCCAGATCAGTTGACTGGGGGTGAGTGTTTGTATTGTCAATGCTCCGTCCATCACCACCTTTGGTTTTTCTTTGTTCGCCCTAAGTTGGCAGGGTATGCTCAGACGTGAGTCCCTTGCTCACTTTGCCACTGGAGTCAAGCAAGCCCGGCTAAAGACGGCTGTAATGCCAGAAACCGGTCCTGGGAAGCTTGATTCCGGTCCAGGGAAGACATGGCTTGGCAGTTCGGGCTGGACTGTTCCCATGAGGCACAGGGTCAGACTGATTTGCATATGGCCATGTCTGAACTGGGGTGGCGGAGTGAGCTAAAGAACGGTGATGGATTAAACGCAGATCAGTTGACTGGGGGTGATGGTTTGTATTGTCAAGGCTCCGTCCATCACCACCTTTGGTTTTTCTTTGTTCGCCCTAAGTTGGCAGGGTATGCTCAGACGTGAGTCCCTTGCTCACTTTGCGACTGGAGTCAAGCAAGCCCGGCTGAAGACGGCTGTAATGCCAGAAACCGGTCCTGGGAAGCTTGATTCTGGTCCAGGGAAGACATGGCTTGGCAGTTCGGGCTGGACTGTTCCCATGAGGCACAGGGTCAGACTGATTTGCATATGGCCATGTCTGAACTGGGGTGGCGGAGTGAGCTAAAGAACGGATTAAACCCAGATCAGTTGACTGGGGGTGAGTGTTTGTACTGTCAACGCTCCGTCCATCACCACCTTTGGTTTTTCTTTGGTCGCCCTAAGTTGGCAGGGTATGCTCAGACGTGAGTCCCTTGCTCACTTTGCCACTGGAGTCAAGCAAGCCCGGCTGAAGACGGCTGTAATGCCAGAAACCAGTCATGGGAAGCTTGATTCCGGTCCAGGGAAGACATGGCTTGGCAGTTCGGGCTGGACTGTTCACATGAGGCACAGGGTCAGACTAATTTGCATATGGCCATGTCTGAACTGGGGTGGCGGAGTGAGCTAAAGAACGGTGATGGATTAAACCCAGATCAGTTGACTGGGGGTGAGTGTTTGTATTGTCAACGCTCCGTCCATCACCACCTTTGGTTTTTCTTTGGTCGCCCTAAGTTGGCAGGGTATGCTCAGACGTGAGTCCCTTGCTCACTTTGCCACTGGAGTCAAGCAAGCCCGGCTGAAGACGGCTGTAATGCCAGAAACTGGTCCTGGGAAGATTGATTCCGGTCCAGGGAAGACATGGCTTGGCAGTTCGGGCTGGACTGTTCCCATGAGGCACAGGGTCAGACTGATTTGCATATGGCCCTGTCTGAACTGGGGTGGCGGAGTGAGCTAAAGAACGGTGATGGATTAAACCCAGATCAGTTGACTGGGGGTGAGTGTTTGTATTGTCAACGCTCCGTCCATCACCACCTTTGTTTTTTCTTTGTTCGCCCTAAGTTGGCAGGGTATGCTCAGACGTGAGTCCCTTGCTCACTTTGCCACTGGAGTCAAGCAAGCCCGGCTGAAGACGGCTCTAATGCCAGAAACCGGTCCTGGGAAGCTTGATTCCGGTCCAGGGAAGACATGGCTTGGCAGTTCGGCTGGACTGTTCCCATGAGGCACAGGGTCAGACTGATTTGCATATGGCCATGTCTGAACTGGGGTGGCGGAGTGAGCTAAAGAACGGTGATGGATTAAACCCAGATCAGTTGACTGGGGGTGAGTGTTTGTATTGTCAACGCTCCGTCCATCACCACCTTTGGTTTTTCTTTGTTCGCCCTAAGTTGGCAGGGTATGCTCAGACGTGAGTCCCTTGCTCACTTTGCCACTGGAGTCAAGCAAGCCTGGCTTAAGACGGCTGTAATGCCAGAAACTGGTCCTGGGAAGCTTGATTCCGGTCCAGGGAAGACATGGCTTGGAAGTTCGGGCTGGACTGTTCCCATGAGGCACAGGGTCAGACTGATTTGCATATGGCCATGTCTGAACTGGGGTGGCGGAGTGAGCTAAAGAACAGTGATGGATTAAACCCAGATCAGTTGACTGGGGGTGAGTGTTTGTATTGTCAACGCTCCGTCCTTCACCACCTTTGGTTTTTCTTTGTTCACCCTAAGTTAGCAGGGTATGCTCAGAAGTGAGTCCCTTGCTCACTTTGCCACTGGAGTCAAGCAAGCCCGGCTGAAGACGGCTGTAATGCCAGAAACCGGTCCTGGGAAGCTTGATTCCGGTCCAGGGAAGACATGGCTTGGCACTTTGGGATGGACTGTTCCCATGAGGCACAGGGTCAGACTGATTTGCATATGGCCATGTCTGAACCGGGGTGGCGGAGTGAGCTAAAGAACGGTGATGGATTAAACCCAGATCAGTTGACTGGGGGTGAGTGTTTGTATTGTCAACGCTCCGTCCATCACCACCTTTGGTTCTTCTGTGACAGAAGTGTTGGCACAGGGCGAGGGTTGGGATACCCTTCTAAAATTAAAGAAAACACAAGTTAAGACGATCTTACATGGAGCCATACTTACGGAATATCTAAGGGTGAATGCAGCCCCCCGGGGACTTTTGGTTACTAATGAACCATTGATTTTCCTAGAGGACGAAGCATTTAGACGCGACTGGGCCCAAGTTCCTTGGAAATGCACGCGAGACTGGCTAGTCCTAATTATAAGCACTGCAAAAAGATTAGCAGACGCTTTGCTGATCCAAATTCAAACAACAGAATCAGGGCTGCGCACCGATGTTTTGATTTCCACTTTTGACCACAAATTGGATCGAGTAAATGCGGAATTAAATGAATACAGGGAATATTTGATGACCTCCAAAATAACCAAACTTACAAAAGATCTTAAGAAGTTTTCTAGAGAAAAGGTTTACCCATACACCTTAGAGACATATGCCCAACAAAAGATACAAGAGAATCTTAAAGGAGCACAGCAAGGAAAACCTAGACCCTACACCTCTAGTAGTTCAAGCAAAGGGAGTGAGAATGATCTTCCCCAGAGCAGGAGGGGGAGGAGGCGGCGGGGTTACTGGCGGGGGTCTAGACCACCGATGTTCCATCAAGTTTTCGCCCAATACTCCAATCAGGGTTATAATTGTCCGACAATGGGCTATCATCCCCCCAACCACCTTCCATAATACTGCATTTGAAGATCTGAGATTCCAGGTCCCGAACTACCAATCGGCCCAATTTCAAAACTTCCAGGGGCCTTTTTTAGCAAGGGGCCGTGGCAAAGGCAAAGGCAAACAAAAGGGACAACAGGTGACCTGGAACAACCAGGATCAGGAAATTGCGCAGCGGGTAACCCGGAGCATGGCTTCCAGCATCAACCCGGGACCGAGCGGGGAGAATCCTTAGTGGTCAATCTATCTACATTTACACTCATTCCCATCCATGAACGACTGTTGAACAAAGGCCTTGGTTTCGTTCCAACCAACCACTTGAATCCCTTCCAATTGCGCCATGACCTGGCAGTATTCTTCCGTAACCTACGGTTGAAAGTTTTTTCCAGGATCAGGAATTTGAGGACCCACGGAAGGATGACACCCCTTCCCGTGCTAAATCTACTTTCACCCCTCAGCTTGCTTTACTTCCACCGGAAATGGCAACATTTGAGCAGGCTGTAATAAAGGATGTTGAGAAATTGAGCGTTTCCGATCGTGGTGGCCTATTCCCTAACATTTCTAATTTGGAGAAACAAGCCCTCAAGGAACTTATGGAATGCAGGGACATCATTTTAAAGCCAGCTGATAAGGGCGGTGCCATAGTGGTACTGGACAAGACCACTTACAACGATGAGTGCAGCCGCCTATTGGCGGATGACAGGAATTACTCTAAACTGACAGGAGACCCCACTGAATCTATTTGGTTGGAGATCACGACTGTGGTGGACGAGGACAGATCCAACGATTGGATCTCGGACCATGAGGCTGAATTCTTGATTAACAAACATCCCAAGATGCCCCAATTCTATATCCTCCCGAAGATCCACAAACCAGTGAGACCCCCTCCCGTTAGACCTATTGTCTCCGGGATGGGGTCTCTACTGGAACCACTTTCCCAATTTTGTGATTTCTTTTTGAAACCACTGGTTCAGAAACTCCCTGCTTACTTAAGAGACACTTTGGATATCCTCAATGTTTTAAAAGACCTTACCTTCATCCCGGAGATGGATTACCTCATTAAATTGGATATTGAGGCATTATATACCAACATCCCTCAAAGGGAGACTCTCCGGGTTCTTGAGAATATCCTTTTCAAAGAGGACTGGCACTACCAGACCCCTAGGGCCCTCATTTTACATCTTACGGAAATTGCCCTTACTAAGAACTTCTTCGGGTACAATGGCACTCTATTTCTTCAAACCCATGGCACCTCCATGGGCAGTGTTTTTCCGCCAAGTCTGTCGGGCCTCTATGTGGGGGCCTTTGAGGAAACTTACATCTATAACATCACCTGCCCATGGAGGAATCATCTTAAGCTGTGGCGTCGTTATATTGATGACGTGCTTATTGTATGGAGAGGGGACCAAACCATGGTGGATAATTTCCTGTCATGGCTGAATACCATCAATCCACTTCTACACTTTACCTCAACTGTCACGAAATCCAGCCTTCCATGCTTGGACTTGGATATTGAACCGAGGGATGGAGTATTACACACCAAGGTATATCACAAGCCCACAGATAAGAATTCCCTGCTGGCCTTTGACAGTTTTCATCCCTGTTCATTACGGGAGAACTTACCTGTGGGCCAGTTTTTTCGCCTGCGTAGAAACTGCTCTGAGCGAGAAACCTTTACTTCGGAGGCCATGATTCTGACCCAAAAACTTAGCCACAGAGGGTATCCTACTCGGGTCATCAAGAGGGCGAGGAAAAGGGCGTTCAATGCAAACAGGGACGCCCTTTTAAACAAAACTACAAGAGCTGGAGTTAAGAAACCAGTGTTTGTTTCCACCTTCACCACCTCGTCGCAGCAGTTACGACGTACCGTCTTGAAGAACTGGAAGATCCTGAACTCTGGAGACCTTAATGTGGAAAAACCAATGTTTTCCTTCAGAAGAAGCCAAAATCTTAAGGACATGTTGGTCCATACTAAACAAAGGACAACACAGAAACGAGGGGGTCCTACAACAGTCACTGGTCTCCCACCAGTGATGGGTCACTTCAGATGTGGTTCATGCAGCGTGTGTCACCTTACCTCGAATACGAAAAGCATTGACATTGGATTGCAGACTCCCTGGGAACAGAGGAAACACACGAATTGCAACTCACAGGGCGTCATCTATCTTATCACCTGTCCCTGTGGGAAGCAATACGTGGGAATGACTAGTAGAATGGTCAGGACCCGCATCACCGGGCACCGCAGTACTATTAGATGTGGCAGATCTAATACGCGGTTAACAACCCACTTTAGGGATGCGGGTCACTCTGAGGAGGACCTCAGGTGGACTACCATTGAGAAATCAGACCTTTGGGAGTCGGATGCGAATAGGGCTCTATTCGTTCGTGAGCAGAAATGGGTGTTCCGGCTTAGGAGCCACCTGCATGGCCTCAATGACGACATCCCGTGGTATTCATTAAGTAGATGAACACTTCAATTTGTCTGGATATACATATGCTATTATGTCATGGAATCAGGCAGTCTAGAATACTTTAGAATCCAGTCAACACCCCGCTGAGGATGGGCGCCACGTTAGATCTTTGGTGCAATATTGACAATGTACCTCCATTTGGGCAGTCCACCTTTGTTCATGGCAGTCCACCTACCTGGGTTACAGTTGAACTTTGGGGCTACCTCCCTTGGCTTGTGTGGGGGGATGCGCCCACTGATATCTGCACTCCCCTTTACTAGGTAGTGTTCACGGATGGGTGTGAGATGACCCATGTATCCCCTTTTGGGCAGGGCGCTTCGCCTATTAATATTGCTCACCAGGTGGGGGTTGGGGGACATTATTTCCCTTTTTCCCCTTATATGTGGATCTAAAATTATTATTGTCATGGGAACGATAATAATACTCGTGTAATAGCAGGATTCAATTTTTAATACATTTTCTGGTAGGCTCCTGTGAGGTCTCGCTCACATATGTATTGTTGTATGGGCGACTGCAGTCTCGAACTCACCTACGGACACACTTGTACCCGGGGCTGCCTTTTACTACATTTCCCAGCAGGCCTACCGAGGGTAGGGGCGTGCTGATGTGTCTGCGCGTGTTGCAATCTCCCGATCACGTGACACGTGCGGCTGCCTCTACTTCAACACGGAAGTGCTCGGCGGTCTGGCATCCTTGCGGCACATGTAAGAAGGGTGGCTTAGGAAGGATTTCCCTCCAGAACAGTAAGGGGCCGACTTGGGTCAACGATATTGTATTATTGAACACTCTGAGCAGATTTGTATGTCTCCCAGATAAAATACGATCTCTCCCTGCGGGCGCTGACATGGCGTATGGGGGATATGATCTTGGGGGAATTAATACCTTGAGCATGCCGAGCAAACCATACCAGTATGAATGTATAGCCGGACCGTGCTTCATGATACAGTTTTGGCATATCGGCTATTTAACGCCTTCTTCTTAAACCGAGTGCTCTATATCAAATTCACTATCGAAGGTGAGTCATATGCACATTAATTACAACTTTAATGGCTTGTCCCACCATGTAGGGTGTGCAAGAAGGCATGGCGAACTGTTCCAACAAAGGGCCATTGATACCTACATACAAGGGTAATTCAATCAACGAGGTCATAACATACTGGCATACACTTTGTTTCTTTGTTATTTTGAACCACAGGTTGTGTTCTTTGGGACTCCTCCCATCATCTGCCAGGTCAAGTGATCTCTGTCGGTAAACTCGGTGAGTTGGACCATTGACACATTCGAGCTAAATACATGATGCCTACCAGAACGGTCTCATATGAGAAACAATTCTAGAAGTAATATGACTGTATAGCAGGGCGATTGTTTGCACACGTATATTTTTACAGTATTCTACCTAGTAAGTGGAAATACTTATTTCACTTTCGGGAAACTTCTTAATACAATGAGCATTGGAATATGGATGTGTAAGGGCCAGCATAGTGGTTGGTCTCTGACTTGGTTGTGACACATATATTATTTCTTTTATAGGTATGTCACCGTGTTGGCGGCATTTCCTCCACATAGCCTAATAGTGATTGGTGAGAGTGAGTGATACCCTTCCCTACACCTAATTGAGGTAAGAGGGGTAGCACATTGGACTGGGACAACAAGACGTCCTGACGAAGACCCAGGTGACCCATCTATTAAGAGCAGATTGAGGGTCGAAACATGTTGACGAAAGCAGTGAAGGTGGGGTGGTAGTGGGCCTTAGTAGCCCCCCCAGCACCACCACGTCTTAATTCTTTTAACCCTGGCCTTGGAACCTGATAATAAAATTGACTTTGGTATCTAAGAGTCAGTTTTAATTGTTACCTACTGCACTATTATTTGTCTGTCGTTGTATCCGGTCTTTAGTTGGTTTTTTTGTGGACTAGTTGGTCACGTTCAACGTTGTATTGCCCTTTGTCTGTGTTTACTTTTTGTTCCCCCTCCCTATGCTCCGTCCGCTGTGTGGCTACGCACAGACGTTATAGCAGACCCTATGATGAAGCATGTCACACACATTGTGTGTGAGTGAGGGCAGTTTTTCACCACTCTCAAGTGTGCCATTGCTTGCACGCTGGTGTTGAGTTTGCGTTTTTGTCGTTCTTATCTCCACCCCTATTTTGTGTGTATACTATTTGAGGGACAGAGTGACTGGTAGAGGTGGAGGAGTGGCGTTGATCGTGGACAATCACATTTCCTGCACGACCTTTCCTGTAGATAATATTCAGGGTTGTGAGTCCTTAGGTTTTACCCTTTACCTTTCTCCCTCACAAGCTTGCACTGGGATTCTTCTCTACAGAGCGCCGGGACCTCTTGGGTCTTTCTTCGACGAACTTCAAGTGGCACTTTCTGTGCCGTGTCTTAGGTCAGAACAGTGTATTTTATTAGGTGACCTTAATTTGCACATGGACAATAATCTGGACCCAGATGTTATAAAACTTGTCGATATTACGGCTCCGTTAGGGTTGTTCCCTTTTATTCAGGGGCCGACTCATAACAAAGGTCACACCTTGGACCAGGTCTTCTCTACGAGACCGCTTAGTGTGTCTCCTCCGCAGCCTGTCCTGTGGTCCGACCATTTTTTAATTAACTTTGTGCTGCTTTCCACTGCTACAACACGGACGAGGCCTCTAAGAGAAACCAGGAGGGCCTCTCGGCCTTTTCACCTGATTTCTGCCGACATGTTATCCGAAGCCCTCCATAGTTTCCCTTGTCAACTTTCTGGCAACCTAGAGGAGAATCTTACTCTCTTCCAGAAATGGCTTATGGCCAGACTGGAGGTGTTGGCTCCTGAGAGGAGGGCTAAATCCACTGAGAGGCGTAGCTCCGCCCCATGGTTCACTCCTCATCTGAGGGCCTTACGTCAGGAGTGCAAGAAGGCGGAAAGGGCCTGGCGACGAGCCTATGATCCAGCCGAGAGACTGCAATATAGAGTGGTGACGAGATCATACCACAGGCAGATCTGGGTTGGAAAAAAAGCTTATCTGAAGCGCAGAATAGATGAGGCCAATAACGCCAGTAAAGAGATTTTTAGAATTATAAAGGATTTTATCTCTCCCTCCCTAAACACTCCTTCTCACATGCACTCAGAGATCTGGATAAATCAATTAGCTGAGTTTTTTGTTCATAAAATCAAATCCATTCAGGATTCCTTTCCTCCTACCAGCCCTTTGCCGGACGTCAGCTGTCTGTCTTCCCTGCCTTCTCTGGATGGGAATGGTCCCTTTCTTTGCGAATTTCCCCCCATGTCCCCTACCATCTCTTTAGACCTTTTGTCTCGGTTGAAGTCTGGCTCGCCGCTGGATCCTTGCCTGGCGAAGTGTCTGGGGAGAGTGGCGCCAGTCCTTAACACCTTACTGAACCCACTTCTTAATTCCTCTTTGTCCACTGGTGTGGTCCCTCAGGCCTGGAAATGTGCCTTGATTTTACCGCTGATTAAAAAGCCTAACCTTGATCCTCTCATTCATGCGAACTACAGGCCGATCTCTCTCCTCCCTGTGCTGGCGAAAGTGACCGAGAAGCATGTGCATTCGTCGATCCCCAATTTCATCGAGGAGAACGACCTCCTACACATGTCTCAATCTGGCTTCCGTGCTAATTTTAGCACGGAGACTGCCCTTCTCGAGGTCACCGACGCCATCAGGGAGGTTTTAGATTCTGGAGGTAAGGCCATGTTGGTTATGCTTGATTTGTCGGCGGCGTTCGACACCGTTCCCCACGAAGGCCTCCTTTTAAGACTCTGGGAAATTGGCTTACGTGGGACGCTGTTGAGCTGGTTTAAATCTTATCTTACCGGCCGCGGGCAAATGATCTGGGCGCCCCCTTATTCTGCCAATATGTCGCCGCTAGAGGTGGGGGTGCCTCAGGGTTCCATTCTAAGCCCCATGCTTTTTAACATCTTTATGGCCCCTCTGGCGGTGGTGGCGGAATCCTTCGGCGCCCAGATCATATCCTATGCTGACGATACCCAGCTTCTGTTCACGTGTGACAGGGGCGGGGCTTTCGATGGCACACGGATTAGGGACTGTCTAGGTGCTGTCTTCGAGTGGTTCCGGCGGCATGGCCTGAAATGCAACTCCGACAAATCGGAGCTGCTTTTTTTTGGCTGTACCCCTGATTCCAGTTGGAAGGCCTGGTGGCCACAGGATATGTTTCCCCCGGACAATGTCTCCCTCAAGGCGAAAAACCTTGGAATTCTGATTGACTGTGACTTATCTTTCAGACCCCATATCATCGGGCTTTCAGGGAAATGCTTTGGCATTCTCAGGATGCTTAGGAAGTTTCTTCCTTTGCGGTCACTCCACCACAAAAAAACCATTGTGCAGGCCCTGATAGGGTCGCGTTTGGACTATGCGAACGCCCTCTACTTGGGTCTACCTAAATAACTTTTGACCCGCCTGCATGTGGTGCAGAACTCCGCGGCTCGAGCCATCTTTGGGCTCCCGAGACGGGCCAGCGCCGCTGAGTTACTCAAAGCATTACATTGACTGCCCATCTCCAAGAGAATTTTATTTAAAAGTCTGACCTTGGTCTTTAAAGCCCTTCACGGTGTAGGTCCCAAGTACATTGGGAAACGCCTATCTTTCTACCTGCCTAGCAGGGCTTTGCGGTCAGCTTCTTTGGCTAAAGTGGTTGTGCCTGCCATCAAGCGTTCCAGAATAGGAGGCCGGTCATTCCGGTATCTGACTCCGCGGGGCTAGAATGAGCTACCTCTGTCTTTAAGAAAGCCTAACAGCCTTCTAGCTTTCAGGAAAGAACTGAAAACTTGGCTTTTTGCTTAATAGTAGTTTTGGTTTTTCCTCAGTTTTTAGCTGTTGTGTTGTCACTCTGCATTTAGTTCTCTTCGCCAAAGCGCCGGGATGCTCCTTGGAGTAGCCGTGCGCTATAGAAGTAAATAAATAACATAACATAACATAACATAATAAAGGGGGTTCGGGGTGGTGGATATACACATAGACTCTCTCCCCCCCTTGTGTGTGAGATGACTTGCTAGAAATGTCTTCAGGTGCGGCATTTAAAAAGGGATTGTCAGGTGAAAGTTCCTGACCCAGCAGCATCCATGATAGCAAGCATGTTACATGTGGGTGAAGAAACCCAAGAGGGGGCGGTTGCAATCAGCCTAGTAGCTGCGAAGATCTGGGAGAGGGGTCCAGATGCTCAGTAGCACATTCTTCCCAATACCATGCGGTTTGTGCAGGAAGTTAGTATAAATGAGAGGAAAATGCCTGACCTGAGAGATACTGGAGCCTTCTGCACTATGGTTGAGAGGAACTACCTTAAACTTGAAAAGATTCTACCCAGTACCAAGAATACAGGTTTAGTAGCTAGTGGAGAGGGCATGGACTATTCCCTTACCAGGGAGGAGCTGGAGCTCAATGGTAAGGCAGCCATAGTTGAATGGGAAAAGGAAAGTGTGGCATGCCTCTTGTGCAATGATTTGATTGCCACTAACTTGGTGCTAGGAATGGAAGCCGTTATGGCTTGAATCACATCAGCCGCATTAATCAGAGCACAGGCTGTGCGTCAGAGTCAGAGTGAGACTAGTATCATTCCCAATTTGCAGGGACCAGGACAAAATTAGTTTGCCGGAAAGGGCAGACTCTGGGAACCCAGAGGCCATGGATGTCATTGCTTCTGGTGCAAAGGGAGAAGAGGATGAGGCTCATGAATTGAACAAGGTGCTGGAGTCTGGGTTCCTTCCAGAGCTGCAGGGTTTTTTAGCTGCTGGAGTGCCTACCCAGGAAGATTTCAAAAGGAGACCCAGGAACTGGTCACCAAAGGAGTAATTATTAAACACTATGTTGGCTGAGAGGATAGCCTACTGTATAGTGAGCTTGTGAATCCTCTGCCAGGAACTAGCAGGATGCTAGTGTTTCCGCTAGTGTACAGGTATATCCTGTTGTCAAGGGCCCATGGAGTGCCCTTGGCAGGACACTTGACTATTAGAAAAACCAAGGATAGGTTGGACCCTCTGTTCTACTGGCCAGGAATGCACAGAGGCACAGAGAGGTTCTGTAGAACCTGCCCAGTTTGACCCCCTCACACAGTCAGGCAATAAGTATATCTTGGTTGTGGTGGATCATGCCACCAGGTACCTGGATGTTGTACCTCTGAGCTTGACTGCACAAATGGTAGCAATAGCTCTCCTGGGGATCTTGTCGAGGGTTGGATTTCTGAGAACAGTAGTTTCTGACCGAGTAACCAATGTAATCTCCTCTTGTATGAAAGAGATATGAAAGCAAGCTGGTGTGACATACCACTTCTCAGCAGCATCCCGTATACAAACAAGTGTTTTGGTGATGTGGTTTAACAAAACAGTGAAGAGTATGATGGGAACTCTCCCAGAGAACCTCAGGAAGAAGTGGGTTATTCTCCAGCAATGTCTCTTGTTTGCCTACCAAGAGATTCTGCAGAAGGGGATAGTCAGTCCCTTTGAGCTTTTGTATGGAGACCCAGTGAGGGATCCACTCACCTTAGTCAGATAAGGGGGGAAAAGACCCTTCTAGACTCTACATGAAGGATGTGCTGAACTATGTGATTGGCCTCAGAAGGTTAATTGTGTAATAGATAAGTGAGTCAAAGGAAAAGCTCCAGGCTAGCCAAGCACTGATGAAGGAGTGGTATGACCAGGTAGCTATGCTGACTGGAGATCGGGAAGGTCAGGAGCTGTTAGCCCTATTTGTCCCTCAGCTTTGGATGACCAATGGTCGGGGCCATGCAAGGTAGTTAAGTAGGTGTCTATGGTTAACTTCTTGGTGGATATAGGTGCCAAAAGGGAATCCAAGGGGGTGTTGCATGTGAACAGACAGAAGCCTTACCTTCAAAGAGATTACACAGTGAATGGCATGGTTATGGCAGAGGAAGTTGAAGAAGACGTAAGCCTCTTCCTGACTTGCTGCTTAGTGACATGAGGATGGCACGGTGAAAGGGGTGCAGCTAGCCCATGAGGTAACACCTGAGGAGGACATACAGAGCAGAGAGATGTTGGGTCTGTTTTCCAGCCTCTTCTTGCTGGCTCCAGGGTTGACACCTCTCTATGTGGGTGACATAAATAGAGGAAACAGTCTTCTAGTGAATAGTACAGAATGTCTGACTGGAATCAGTGATGCTTTAAAGCAGACTTTGCCAAAATACTGGACCTGGAAGTGATTTAGAGTCCATGGTCTGGTCCTGTGGTGTTACTGACTTGCGGTTCTGTTTGGACTACCGAGCCCTCAGTGAGGTAACCAAAAACGATGCCCATCCAGTCCCACGAGTGGATGAGCTTGTGGATCGGTGCTGCAAAGTACTTGAGCACCTTGGATCTCACCTGTGGGTACTGGCAGATTGCTTTAGCACGAGATGTCAAGGAGAAGACCACATTTTCTATGCCAGAGGAGATATATCAGTTTATCATGATGCCTTTTGGGTTGAAGAAGGCTCGTGCCACTTTAAAGTGCTTGGTGAACCAGGTTCTTGCAGGGCTGGAAATGTTATCTGTGGCCTACCTGGATGACATTGAGGTCTTCAACAATTCATGGCAGGACCACCTGAGATAGCTAGGACAGCTGTTGCACAGGATACGGAAGGCAAAACTGACCATCAAGGCAAATAAGTGGTATGAGGGGCAGTCCTCTGTAGTCTACCTTGGGCATGAGGTAGGGGACGGGAAGATTCGCCCTTTGGATGGTGAGATTCAGTCTGTGATGGAGTGGGCGGTGCCTACTGTGTCCCTTTGTCACATAGTTACTGTAAACCTGTGGGTATTACAGGAGCTTTGTGGAAAACTATGGATGTATAGTTGCCCCCATGACTGCTTTGACCACCAAAATGCAACCCAGGAAAGTGATATGTAAGCAGGAGAGTCAAAAAGCATTTGAGGAACTGAAAAAGGCACAATACACTGCACCTGTTCTGAAAGCGCTTGAATTCATTCAGCCTTTCATTGTGCAGATGGATGCCTCTGACAAGGGAGTTGGACTAGCTCAACTGGATGACAAAGGCAGAGAGTGTCCGGAAGCCTTTATTAGTAGGAGGTTAACTCCCATAGAACAGAACTGGCGGCTATTGAGAGAGTGCTTTGCCATAATGTGGGCTGTGTGTATGTTCCATCTTTATTTGTTTGGGATTACATTTTGTGGGGCAAACAGATCATCAGCTAATTAAATGGTTCATGGCTATGAAGAGAGAAAATCCCAAGTTATTTAGAATGTCTAATTCTCTGCAGGTTTAGAATTTTGTAGTGGAGCTCAGAGCTGGTATCCTGATGGATTTTCTGGCCAGTTATACTGATCTGACCACCCAAGCTCTCCATGTTAAGTGCTTGGGATAGTCAGATCTGGGAAGGGTGCCTGTTGAGATAGAAAAGTCCCTTGCATAGTGACAAACAAGAACCCCTGCCCTGAGTGCCACAGCTGCAATGGTGTCTGGATTCCTGGTGCTGATTGTTGTTGTCATGGGCGAATACAGATCACTTGTGTGTGCCATGACATAGGCCTGTCTCTCGAATTAAGATCCTGTTTGACAGGGATGGTCGCCCAAAGTGCTGCCCTCATAGTGGTTAAAGGCTACTGCTTTGTCAGGAGTTAAGTATTAAGTAGCACAGGCACGGTTGGGGCAGCATACCATGTAGTGATCAGAAGAAGTGAACAAGTACTTTTACCTGTGTCACAGGAGTAAGGCCTACAGGCTCACTCATATACATTTCCGCTGCTGTGTGCTTAAATCATCCTTAGCCTGCATCAAGTTAGTATGTAATGCTGTGCAGCACATGTGTTGTTGTATGCATATGCTGGGTCTATGAGTGCATGTTAATGGTACAATGCATGGAAGAATCTGGGTTCCATTTTGTATGACTAAGGCTGACTGAAGGAGCATACGTAGGTAGAGGAATCCTTGCAGACAGATTAGTGGATTGCTGCGTTCGTGTGAGCTGAGTGGGGACACATACTGGAGGAAGGAAAGCCTGGCTCTTCAGTATACCTTAAATAGTGCTCTTTGATTCAGGGAGAAGTCACTGGAGCCTTGAGCACACCTCAAGAAGGAGAGAAGGAGATGGGGCTGATAAGAGAATTATATAGAGTATGTCTGGATCCCAGGGTAATGTAATGAAGGATCAGTAAAAATTACCGTTTTGTTGGAGCAACCGCTGTGGGCACCCAGTAGCTGACCCTGCAGAGCCGTGAGTGCTGCCCACCATCAGCAGCCACTGGATTCCCCTGCCACATCTGAGAGAGAAATGTTCCCAGGGATTCCAGTAGCTGGGGAAGACTGATTGCAAAGCTGTAAGGCACTGGGGGAACATGGTCTGTAGCATAGCGTTTTGAGTACTGGAACACTTTTTACTTTTGGAAGAGACTCCTGAGACTCGGACTACTAGTGGGTCTTAATCTGAAGGTCACCTATAGTGAATGGGACATAACCACTACCATTAGCGAGAGTTAGTGAGACTCAGGGACCTGCCTGTTATACACTGGAGCCTTTATCTAAGGGGACTGTGTGTAATGTTTGTACATGCCACATTTTACCTTGTGTTAAAATATAAATGCTCTTTTTTTTCATAAAAACAATTATTTGACTGGAGAATTATTTTTTGCTGCTACTGAATGTATTTTGAGTTGAGAGTCAGTGTTTTCACCCACCCCCCTAGATGTACATCTCCTCCAAGTAGCCTTTGACTGCTTGGGCCATGCTATGACTGAGAGTCAAGTACTGGAGGGGTACTTGGCCCAGTTGCTCAGGACCCATAGAAAGTCTGTCCCTGGGACATTAGGATTAAATGTCCTCAACCCTCATGGTTGGGCCCAGTAGCCTCTGCTTGCACTGTAGACCTTTAAAAGGGGTTCTGACGACACTGGACAGTCTAATGCACCTACACCAATGGCCCAAATCTGTTGGGTATACGTGTAGGGCTTCACCAGCAGAACCAATTGGTGCTCCACCGATGGAAACATGATGGCCCACCTGTCTCTAAATAGAGCGGGTGACCATCAGTTTGGTGGAAAGGGTACTCTGCCATATTTGTAACAGATTAACATGTCTGTCAAACTCTAAATCAGGTCCTCAGTGAGGATTTATTTGGAAGCAACACCTATTGGCTTTGCCAATGCCTGTTTTATATTCTGCCAGTTTCCTCAAAGGCTCTGGAGGACCTGTCTGTTTTGAATTCTCAGGGTAAGGAGTAATTAGACTTGGGATCAGCGTCGCCCCACTGGCACAGAGCCAGAGCGGAAAAATAAAACAATAGTTTATTATTGTTTTATTTTTCAGCTGCTGGCTAAGCCAGCGAGTGCAGGGAGGGGCGGGCCGGGACATTGGAGGGGGAAGGAGGAGTGGTTGGTGCACTTTTAATTGTGCATGTCAGTTTCGCTGGTGGTCTTAGCTGTCCAAATTGACATGCACACTTAGGTTTCTTCAGCCCACCCACATTGTACAGCCAGGTTGGAGAAACAGCACAGGCTCCCTTTGCCCGAGCAAGCGTTAAACCAGCCTGCTCAGGCCAATTCCCACACTGCTCTCATGCTTGAGACCAGCACGAAGATTGAATGGGGAGTCCGTGATTCTGTCTATTTTTATTATTAAAACCTCCCACCGCGCGCTCCCCACGCGTGCTTCACCCTCCCCCCCCACCCCCGCACCTCCTCCACCACTTGTTATCTTCGTCAGCCTCCACTACTTGTAAGGGTGACCGTCAAAGTGCTGAGCAACAACTGATAAGTTGTGGTGACCAACATGATTCTAGGGCATACTGCAAGAACATAAAGCAGCACCCAGAAGCTGAAAGCGGTAATAGGATCCAGTGGTACTCAGAGCTTTACAGGTGCAAATGTTTAGCTTTTTTATGTAGCTTTTGAAGTTTTGCTTTTTAGCCACAATTAGTTATTCTAATTAGAGTTTAACAAAGCGTTGTTGTGTGTGGCATTTTTAAGGGATGTTGTATTGCTTTTGGTTCATGTTTCATGCGTCATGTATTGTCCACAAATAAACACATAAACACATAACCACATAACACATAAACACATGTGCTATCTTATGTTTCTCAGAGTTTTATGTACAGGTGGTTATGAAACGCAGCAATCCTGTCAACACTCTAGTGCCTAGCAGTTTATTATCGTCCCATTAATCCCCCAACACGCATATATTCTGCACTGGGAAACCACACCCTAAAAACCCCTTCAGTGTCAGCATTTTAGGAGCAGCCATCAGCAGCCTACACATGTCTGTAGCCGAGAGCCTCCTCCTTAAGTCCTGACGGTTTCCTGTATGTCTAGCAGCTGACCAGAACCAACACTCTCTTCGTTTTTCCCTTCATTTGTGGTCTCCCACCTGACTGGAAGTGCGTTTTTTGTTTTTCTAAAATATCCATTTTCATCAGGTCCTTGTCTCTTTCAGCACCCCCTCTCCTCAGGCAGGGCGTCGACGGCAGACTGTGCGGCCAGACAGTGTGCTTAGTTTGTCAGGATTCAGAAATCCTATGGAGATTTATAATATAGACACCGTAGCTTGCTTCATTTTTGCAATGAAAAGTTATTTGACACATATAGCAAGAGAACATTGCAATCAGTAATTCTTTTGATGTTATGTTTCAAGAGTTTTATATATTACAATACCTATCTATCACTTTCACTGCATTTTTCTGCCCCATTTTTCCAAGGACAGGTAAAGCCACCCTGCGTGACTTTTCCTGTCCTTGTAAATACGGCTCCTTTAAAGGCAGCACTTTGCATGATAGGGTCGTTCCATGGATGTTGCTGTGGGTGTTCCCGCGCAACACCCATGGAGCCTGACACATTTCCAGATTTACGAGAAATCGTAAACCTAGAAATGCGTCAGAATGCTATATCTCCCCAGTGGAGGCATAGGGAGGGTTAATGAGGAGAAATGCATTTATTTCCCCTCTTCTTTGTGCTCTTTCTATGCGTGCTGCTTTCTGCAGCGAGGAAATCACCTCTTATGATTGGTTACGTGCAGGTAGGTGTCCCTTCCTGCACATAAACAATAATTTAAAAAAATTACGTTTTGCAAGTTCTTTGTGTGTTAATGAAGCACACATAGGAGTTGAAACACACAATTTCAGATTGTTTATGTGGAGGAAGGGACACCTTCCTGCACATAAACAATCATCCCTGTGACGCAGGAATCCCTGCACCATGGTGCAAGGGTGCCTGCGTCAGCCGATGGCAGCTAATGTGAGACAGCGCAGGGTAGAGCAAAGGGATCCATTATATCCTTGTATATATGACGCATCACTGTACTTTGAAAGTGCCACAGCGTGGCGCGGCCAAAGGGTTTGCGGTGCCGCACTGCGACACTTTCTTGTAAATGAGGCCCTAAATGCCTCAGAATATCTGATGATAGACTGGCCCATTTCAGGGGGTGCTCCAATAGATAATGATGACGTTATAACTTATTGCCATCGGACCTTGCAAGCTGGTACTTAATTTACTTTATTATGAAAACAAAAAATTACATAAAGGGTACCTATGAGAGATGGAGGAAGAACGTACTACTTAATTTAAAAAATCTTTCCAAGAAAGTAGGTGTACAATATGATAGAATATGGTTAATTCATAAAGAGTAAATTCTCCATGGAAACGCAGTGTTGGTGCTCATGCGCTGCCAAAACCAGTGACTGGGTATCCGGCCTTGGAATTTACACAGTAAAGAGCAGAGCAGCAGATGTATCACTGGCCAGTTCCCATCACATCCC
The DNA here is from genome assembly GCF_964261635.1 of Lissotriton helveticus. NCBI lineage: Eukaryota > Metazoa > Chordata > Amphibia > Caudata > Salamandridae > Lissotriton > Lissotriton helveticus. The sequence continues at coordinate 326,385,483 of NC_136071.1, read as the reverse complement.
TGAGTTTGGCATCACTTCTTTGTGGTGTTCCAGATGAGCTACAGTGCAGAGTGGCTGGTGGCAAGGATTCACAAAAATGTAGCCTGATCCATATATAAAAAGTAGGATTCTGTCGCTGAATCATGGAGATCAGCTTAGGCTGCATACAGGCAAGCTTGAGAGGGACAGCAGAGCTCTATCTCTTGAGTCACATTCACAAAGTGACATTGGTAACAATTACAACAAGCATTGGCAAGCCAATCGGTTTCACCTATGCAGATTTGTTTTACTTTAAGCTATGCAGGTACAAATAAGTTAACATTTTTATTTTCCCTATACTTCATATGCAGTTTATATTTTTGAACAAATGCCCTTTGTAATTACCAGCATGTCAAGGTGTGACTAGCGGGATCACTGAGCATGGAGAGGCTGTGGCGTTACGGCCAGAGCTGCTGACTTTGGCACTGGTGATCCATGTTCGAATCTTGGCACAAGCTCAATATCCAGTGATTCTGAGCAATTCACTTAATCCTCCATGCCTCAAAAAACGAATGTGTAACTGGTGCTCATGTGATGTGCTCCGAGTGTTTCCACTGGACTTTGAGCTATATAAAACACGCTATGATGGAGGTAGGAGGGAGGAAACTAGGGACAGGGTGGGAAAGGGGTGTGCAGTGATGGGAGCAAGATGGTGGGAAGCATAGGCCAACAACGAATGGAGAAGGGGCATGTGAGGAAGGGCCGTGCCGCAACAACAGAAGTGTGGTGGTGGTAGGGACCGGCAAGCAACCAACAGAATGTGGATGCTGGAAAGTAAAAAAGTAAACAAAAAAATAATAAACTATGTTACAAATGTGCTGCCAGTGGAAGGACACTGGCCACCAGAAGCAGCACTTTGTCCAAGCTCCACAGCATGAATGAACACATGAAGCCAAGCAGGAAGCTGGAGGCAGGAGGCGGCGCTGACCAACAGGAAGAAAGGAAACTAGAGTGATGTGGGAGCCAACCAATGGTAAATAATTAAAGGTAAATTATGGATGGGCTCTAAGCCACTTTTAAGGTTTTTGGTTATTCACTACATGAGATTTTGCATGCAAGGCACAAGGACCAACTAGGGGAAACCTAAAAAAGTGGCACATTGCAAAAGGGACAAGAAGTGGGTGGGGAGGAGGTGAGGGGTTGCAGCAAGCAGAGTTCCCACAGCTAACTTTCGGAGAGTGGGAGCTGTGCCTCGCAGAAATATTCCACTAGGAACAATGGTTTCCGCAGACCCCAGGGTGTCTGCAACACCTATTCAGAGGATATGTGACTGCTTAAAAAAAAATCAATATTATCAGAGTAAGAATGTATATATAGACATAAAAGAAACATAGAACTTTTTAAAAACTCCGTAAACATGAAGGAATTTGAGATTGGAAATTAAGAGGGCAAGTTGGCATCCTTATTTTGATTTTTTTCAGCAGGACAATTAAATTAAACAGAATCTAATAAGGGTGACTGGTGGCCTCAATTGAAGCAGCAGTGGCATGACCTGACAAAAAGAGAGCATGCATTATGAAAATAACATAAACGCAAACGGTAGATTCTAGCATAACCCTTTGTCTTCTAGAAATAAAAGTAGATTTGTAAATGCTTCTATCTGCCATTTGAATTTAAAATTTAAATGTTCACATTTTTTGTGTGAGAATAAAATATGCCATATTTTGTTTATGTTTAAGATATTCGAGTTTCTGTGGTTAGTGTATTTTTTTCGGTTCACATCGTAGAAGTTGCTGTGGCCCCCGACTTTCAGGAGCGATTACATGGGAGGCCGACCCAAGTCAAATTTTTAAGAACCACTGCACTTATCAAATGGCTACTGACATTCAAGGGCAGTCACTAATCTTCCAATACTTTGTGACAGCTGGGGCTGACACAGACTGAACATTTCACTGTAAATCTAACAGGGAGGTGGGAAAAGGGATTTTGCCTCTTGCAAACGCGTTTTTCCTAACAGTATGCAGGAATCGCAGTGTTAACATTATAGACTGCTAAGATATTTTCGACCTCAATTGAATACTGGTTTTAACGAAACTCGACGGCCTAATACAGAGGCGTAGCTAGAGCTTGTGGTGCCCGGGGATATCCCTCTGATTGCCGCCCCTGGGGGGGAATGGGGTGCTGGGGAAAAAGTACGGCAAGCACTTGAAAGATGTGCGAGAGACACGTAGTGTCGCCGCTAATAGTTACCTCGATCATGCAAGTTACATGCACATACATGACGCTGTCCGAGGCTACACAGTTGAATACACCAGTGACTGGCAGTACAAGAGAGAATAAACAGACTGCATGATCTATCTGGGGACTCAGAAAAACCGCATGTGACATCCATCAGAGAGCTGGGTGAACAATTACCTGGTAATCCCCTCAGCACAATGCAAACATGCACAGACATAACACTGTTCAGGGATCCATCATCTACAACTGACATTAAATGACCATACATCATAGTCCCCCCATTAAAGTAGTGGGGACCTGCACAAACGTGATGTGCTCTGGGTACCCAAAACCAACGTAACAGTGTAGAAGCCTGTGATTCCTTATCTTTCAAAAACAGCAAATTAATTATTCACAGGGAATGACTCACTGTGTGCCCTTAGAACTAAACGCAGCACAAAGGTGTCAGTCAGCTCCACCTTGCCAACACAGACCAGATCCAAAGCCCACTATGGTAGCCCAAAGGCATCAACCAGGGGTCGCGCCCAGTCATTACTTCTAAGCAGCAGCAACCAACTCCCTGGGAATGAAAAGACGTGTGCTCCTGGGACCCAAAACCAGCTTGTAATAGTGCATCTCTCCATCATAGCAGCCTCAGCACACATGTATCAGAAGGTGACCAGTCAAACTTAGGAAAGAACCTTCCACTTAGCGCCACCACATGTCAATGTAATTTTATAACTTTTGAACCATTTGAGCTAAAAACAAACTCTTTAAAAATCGGCAGATTATGCAGAGAGATGATGGATTATGTGGCAAATGCGGCACATCCATAGCTATGCGAAAAATTCCACGCCTGCACAATCACATCATTCCAGTGGCCCTGCCCATAGGTCCCTGCTCAAGGTATCATTCTATCACTTGTAACAATCGACAAATGATTGTGGTGTGAATTAATGATGAGTAGAATGTTTTTTCATTTAGCCAATGGAAAGATAAAACTTATTTTTGTTTTACTTTTTCCATTAATTTATTTTTATGTAATACTGCAAGTTAGTAATGGCCTCAGAGTACGAAGAAATAAAAATAAAAACCTGAGTAAATCTATATGCTAATTATAAACACATTTTCACTAACTTTTTAGGGAAAAGGATATCCTTTGCAAAGTGTTTCTGCCATATCACTCTTTGCAACTCCTAGTTACCTTGTGATGGAAGCCTGCAGCCTCTTTAGTGTGAGTGAGTGAAAGTGTTCAGGATGTCTGTGTGGTTCATTTGCACATCATAGCACCTACTATCCCTGCTGATTTCACACCTGTCCCCAGGCCTGAAACTAGAGCAAGTCAATGGTTAATAATTAAATAACACAACGTGGCAGGGCACAATGGGGCTTCAAGCCACTGTGAGACATTAGGATGAAAAACGCGAATTTTCCAGTTCACAATGGCCTAGGGTGGGCCAGGGCAATCCTTGGGTGGGCCTGGCTCACCCTCTAGAACCGGGCCTGGTTGTAGGTATGATGTTACTTGTTGTATCACATATCTGGATGCAATGAAAGAAACAGCAAAATACTAGTCAGGTGGCACACTATGCTAATCCACGCCCTTAATTAAATCGGCCACCCCCCTTTGAGATACCCCCAGTTTTTTCATCCCACTTAAAGCCCTGTTGCCAGCTATGCTGCCACTCACTAAATATCCCCTCTAAAAACTCTCCTCTTACCTCACTCGTGACTCGCTCCAGGGTCTCTATGCCAGGCAGCCAGGGGTGGTTGGTTCGAACTTAATCAGCAGCCAGAGAGCCAGCAAATCACCCAGAGAGCGGCACTGCACAGACTGCCCCAGGCCACAAAATGAGCGCGAGAGAGCGTAGCGATGAAGCGCGTGACGCATCACTGCTACATCCTTCTCATCGCGAGTGCAGGGCTGGCAAAAATTATAAATAATTTAATGTCGCCCAGGGCCATCATTGGTAGCGCTCGCGCGCTACAAGAGTGATTGACGGCCCTGGAGGCTGAGACGGACTTGCGGGCCAACAGTCAAGAGCTGAGCTCAGCAAATACAAATGCGGGACATCGTGGCTGCAATTTTCGAAGCACTGTGACTGCCGCTGCAGTTATAACAGCAGCAGGTCAGGTGCGCGCGGCGTGCACTTTCAAACTGGGCCGCGCGCAGCACTGGTGGCCCGTTGCGGCCGCAGCGGCCTTTATGATTTATTTGTGGACACAATGTCCCCAAATAAATTATAAAGGCCGCCGTGGCCACAGCGGGCAACCAGTGCCGCGCGGCCGCCCGCAAAATTGTGCTGCCTGGGGCGGACGGCCCCCACCGCCCCCCCCCCCCCCTAGCTACGCCAGTGGCCTAATATGAAAGCAGATTTGAGTGGGTACTCAGCAATTCACCCCGTAATTCTCGTTTGACACAGATATGTACATGTTTTTTTGGCTCGGGATTTCTGTATGCTTTTATATGACTAGCACTCGTAACAACACATGTGTTTGCTACGCATGCCATCACAACGCAAGTTGTTACAACGACGCGTTGTTACATTGCATGCCATTACAACGCCAGTCATTACAACAACTTGCTGTAGGGGGGGTCGCCGGAGTTAGGAATAGTATAATTTACTATTTCAACTCCAGTGTGTGCAACAGTAGGGAAGGTGTTGGATTGAAAATCCAACAAATCCAACACCTTCTGCCCCTACAGCAAGTCATTGTAACGACTTGCATTGTAATGGCATGCGATGTAACAAGGCGTCGTTGTAACAATTTGCGTTGTAATGGCATGCGATGTAACAACGTGTCATTGTAACGATTGGTGTTGTAATGGCATGCGATGGCAAGTAGATTTTGGGCCCACTTCTAACACTCGATGTACAACGGGGACATGTTTGTGTGCTGTCAGAAGCAGTGAGAAACAGAAGGATGCCCGTCTCAAGTTCTGTGCCATGAGAAATAATGGCCCACGCACATACTGTATTATATAACAACCCTCACAAGATAGGGCATCTCAAACACACAGCAGGCACCAGAAATTCTGTGTACACAAAAGAAATAATCCTACGTACAATGACAAATGTCCCACCGCAAAACGTTCCTTTGATCAATGGTCTTCAGAATATTGGTCACATACCAGAGCCTCCCAAAATTGTCACGCATAAAATGACCTCAAAACCTTGAGGAATAAAATTAACATATATCGTTGTTATTGCTAAAATACAGGTGAAAGTAGGCGCTGCTGTATTTCTCCGACGCGTGAGAAAGAGTGCAAACATGTATCTGTTGGTTTGTATATGGTCGGTGAATACAAAAGACATTCTGGCACAGATTGTTCACAATCAGTGTGTATTTCTTTTACTATAACAAAACAAAATGTATGAGCCTTAAGAAATGAATGAGTGACTCTGAGCACTCTCTCAGTCTTCCTTCTAGTACTTTGCCTTCCTTGAGAATATCTAGAATTACTCACAGAAAATTGCTTGATAATATTATATGGACCCTGTAAACTCTGGTATAAAAAAATCAGTTATTCAGAGCAGTGCTTGAAACCCAAGCATCATACTAACTTTCTTCTTCTTCATACTCACGCTCACCCAAAACCAAACTCCTGAAACTCCCCGATTTGCTCACTACAAAGTCCCTTCCTTATAACAGCCAGACTCATTCAATTCTCTGCTTTTGATAATTCCCTAATTTGCTCACTCAAAACTCTCTTCTTCATCCTACTCTTTCTCACTCAGAGCTGATGATAATTCCATAACCCTCTCCCTAAAACCTACATTCTTGACCATATCCGCACTCCCTCAAAGCTCTGCTCTCTGACTCGCTCACTAGGATCGCCTCTATTGATGCTACCCAGACTCACCTGATACTCATTCTAAGACTCACTCACCAATAACTCTTTTATTGCTCAGACTCACTCAAAGCCCTGCTCCTCATAATAATTCTCTGACAGGTCACTAATAACTCCCTTCTTGATCATATCCGCACCTACTCGAAGCTGTGCTCCTATTATCTCCCTGATTTACCCCCTCAGAACACCATTCTTGATCATATTATGACTCGCTCAAAGGCCTACTTCTGAACCCTAATTCAATGTTTTGCTCAGTACTTGTTGCTTTTAATACCCAAACTAAGAAAGTCCAAATTACTAAGCTGTGTAGACGGGCAAAAAAGTAATTATTAACAGTAACATTTCCACCCACAAAATTCACAGACTACATTTGGTATGCATGTAAACTGACTTGGACACCTGCTTGCTTGAATGTTTGTAGGCATACAGAAACCTTTTCCAATTAGTTTCCCATCCTGAAGCGCATGCAAAGGGAACCCTCGCTTATTTCATGATGCAGCGGAAGAACTTCTCCACAATTAAAAACATTTGTGTGGGCAAAAAATAAAAAAAACACATTTCCAGATGAATTCCCAATGCTGATATTCCACTTGGTGGAAAATCCATTCACGTTGTATGAACAAGATCTGTACTGGAATTCTGCCTTTGAGTGTTCCTGGTATTCTTTACAACCACATAAAAGTTCCACACCCACTCCAAATATAGAAAGAAAACTACTGAACGACAATCTTCACTTTTCAAATATCTGCTGTGTGAATGGACCCACAAAGATCTGTTTGACTTAAGGCCTTGATGATTTTACTCAGAACTCGGTTCTTAAAATAGTCTTAGAGCCTGCTGTAGCAGGCTCTACCGACCATTAAAGGCCCACTCCAGCGTTAAAGTCTCGAGCCGAAGGCATTCACTTGCTAGTCTGCCCTTGATAATTAGCAGACTTACTCCAATCTCTGCTCTTGAAAACAGATAATAATCTCATTCACTCAAACTCTAGCCCTCAAAGTGTATAAGGTTACTCAGAGAGGTTACACCTGAAGGATAATGCCCTTGAACGAATTCGGATTCTGCTTTTGCAATTACGCAGAATCACCGAAACAAATATTCATGATGATGCCCAGAGGTAGTGCGATTCCGTGCCCTAATCTTACCTTGGGTCCACTAACACCTTTGCATTTAATAAAACCCATAGTCACTCACAGCTGGGGAGCACAGAACACACACGAAGAACACTTGAAAATGCCCAGAATCACTCAATACAAGTCCTTGCATATCAAAATTCACCAATATAATTAGAATGCTTTTTCCTAAAGTTGTGTAACACACCGTGTATGAGTTCATTCTGCATAAACATAGGAAGTGAAAAACAGTGGCAGCCAACATAAGTTTCCTAGAATTGTGGTGCCAAAGAACCTAACAGCATTCTGTTGCCCACATTCCGTTTAGCATTATAGTGTCCATGATTTCTATCCCAAACGGGTACGTTTGTCTGGTGGGACTATGCAGAACCCAAAGCGCACACATAAGCGGGACAGAAAACACACTTATAAACAGCACCAAAGAGATCATCCAAGAGGGTGGGCCTTTCTACAGGTAGGAGAATTACAAGCTCGTTTTAACAATAGGAAATGAAGCTGTGGAAGCAGCTTTTAAAGCAAAAGAGGGTCTTCTCTATGCCAAACAGAAGGGAAGAGTCGGTAGACCCAGGTTTAGATTATGGGGGGTTGTTATGTTCACGGCACAGACCTTACTGCAAGAGAAGACTTTGAATCTCCTAAGTCCACAGGGGATGAGGAGGAACTACATGAGAAAGAAGGCACGAGGAGGAAGAAGATTTTTTTCCGAAATATCAACATAAGGAATCTGATTCCTTCCCTCTTCATAATGTAGTTCATAAAGGACTCACCAGAGAGATTAAAGAGTTGGATCACTCTGTTTTCTTCACATTTTTTTCCTTTATCCAGCTACCAAGATGAATTACTTACATTTGATTCTTTGAGGGCAGACACTGGAAGCACTTTTAATTAATAACAATTTTATAAAGGATATGAATGGTGTGCCTTGTGAACCAAACATGGTTTGGGATCTTCCCTGGATTGGTTTGTTGTTGGGCCTGTCTGTTTCCACCTTGCAGCTCCAATGACCATCCATTCATGCCTCTAGGGGATATCAGCTCGAACCACTGGAGTCTTCTTAGAGGTTTTGCTCATGTATGTCCAGTGGTCACTCTCCGTCTCGTCATGGAATTTACTTTTCTTCAGGGAGGCTCCAGGGTCCTAATTATAAACTCTAATAATCAGCGCACATAAAATTCCTTTCTCCCAAGGATTTTCTCTTGGCAGCCTTAACTTCTGGATGACTTCTGGGTAAAACTGTAACTCTTCAAAATCATGAGCCATTTCTTGTTTTTTTTCATACAAATGTGTTATTCGCCCTGATCCAATTTTTTTTTTTACCTAAGGTCACATTCCGATTTTCACTGTTTCCAAAATCCAATTAATCTCCACACCTAGGATCACCACAGAGCTCTCCCATTCTATTTGGAGAGGACAGCCCCTTTTCATCAGGGCGATTCCTTGTTTGATAGAATTGTTCAGTCTGCTAAAGATGGTCGTCTTTCTACTGCTTCTCCACCAGATCAGAAATGTCTCTATTATATCAGGCCTTTTCCTTAAGGATAGAGTGTCGTTCCACAAGAGGAATTGAGCCTTATGGTCTGTCTTTAAGGAGCCTCCTTTGAGAACACATAGCATAGCTACATGCACTTACTTTCATTACGAATTACAAGCTTTACATGGGAGAGGTTGCTCCTACATTTTTAGATGAAGTGTATGGAAAACTGAACAAGACAAGATAAATGAGCCTTATGGTTGGATTTTGTTCCAAGCAAAACCAAAGGGGATGATAGACGGAGTGTTGAGCATTGCAAACACACACCCCCAGTCAACTGATCTGGGTTTAATCCAGCACCATTCTTTAGCTCACCCCGCCACCCCAGTTCAGACATTGCCATATGCAAATCAGTCTGACCCTGTGCCTCATGGGAACAGTCCAGCCCGAACTGCCAAGCCATGTCTTCACTGGAGCAGAAACAAGGATCCTGGGACCGGTTTCGGGTTCATAACCCTGATCAGACAGATTTTGTTCCAATGCATTTCACTGGATGAAGCATTGTTTCTTAGTTTTTACCTTATTACAGGAGTCAAAAGTTCTAGGGTGAATCCGTATGACATAAGGAATGGGAAGAGGAAGACAGAGGAGTAGATAATGCTCAGATTGCTTACCAGTACTCTTTGTTACGCTGTGTCCTAGTCTTCCTTTTCACACCGCTCCGTCACCAGCCTCGGTCGCGCTGTGCTGGTGACGGAGCGGTTCTGTCACGGCCCGCTCGGCGCGCCTGCGCGGCACTGATTTTGCGCCAGCGTGGCGCGTTCCATTGAGCGGGCGGGGCCGTGACGGAACCGCTCCGTCACAAGCACAGCGCGTCCGAGGCTCGTGACGGAGCAGTTCCGTCACGAGCATGGGAGCGTTGCGCAGCCCCCCTCCCCCCTAGCGAAGGGGTTAAACTAAATCACCCCGACTTTCAGTTTAAAAATAAACAAAATAAGTCACATGTTAAAAGGAGCTTTAAAGGGAATGTATATGATAGGAAACTTCTGCCTGGGTGGCAAGGTTCAATTCATGATGTAAGAATGGTGATGAGGAAGTCTAAGAGTTATGAAGATTAGCTTTACCTAATCTGAGTAATTATCTGCTCCCAGTTGTCTTAGATAGGAAGAAATCAAGGAGCAGTGCTAAAAAAGCTGTATACTTATTAGGTGATGACAAAGCCATGTCCAATGAGGATTCAAGAATGTTGATGCTTTCCTCCAGGTTTATAAGTGAGCACCTTGTGAGCTTTGGTTATAAACAAGGCGGAGGGTTTTTTCCTTTTACGTAACTGTAGAGAGTATACACTAGTGTACCTCATTTAGAGAAAAGAGAAGTTGGGGTGCTTCAGAATGTATACATCTAATTTATGGAAGAATATTTAATGTAAAATAGTTGGTGGCAAACGTATTTATCATTATTATTTATCCATCATTTTAAGGGCGTTTGTTAGGTAGGGCATTTTTTTTCTCTTGATGTTCTGAAGATTTCAATGTGAATCTATTGGGCTGGTTCAGTATGCCAACCAAGTGCCTCACTATGTTATTTCTTATGTTCCTTTCTTAATGTAGCAGGTGATTCTTCAGTACTAATGAAGGGCAGCTGTTCCTATGAGATATAGAAAGGTATCCCCATGAGTCAAGCGAGAGCAGATGATTCTGCTACCTAGCTAACAAGATACCTAGGTGAGCTAACCCTAAGAGGTGACATCTGCTTTGACCTGCAGGTCTCTTGATCAAATCTCTGCACGACCAACCCACCCTTCTAGCCATATGACATCAGTAAATAGAGTACCATTAAATGAGTGATAGTAGCACAGCTATTTAAGTCCTTAGAAGCGTTAGAAGGGTGGTATGAAGCTCTACGCAAACAAGCACTGGCAAAACCAATATATCTAGCTTAAGTGCACCTGTTGTCATACGTGTTTTACTGTAATGGCTGTAGGTTTTGCGAAACGTCTGGATTAAAAAAACAGAGCATACGTCAGATTCACGGACAAGAATATACACTGAGGCATTGGAACCCCCCCCCCCGAGAGGCAATTGGATATCTACTATATTGCATATAATGGAAACTTCTGTGATCGAGAATGGATAGGAAGCTCACATTTACATGGCACTATGATTTTTAAAAAACATGGAGATTAGAATAAGGATGGGATGGAAGAATACAGTCTGTGATCTTTATGTCGAATGGCCTCTTAGTTCTGAAAAGTTTGGTAAAAGGATTAACCAGGCCCATTGGAATAATGAGAACTGCGGGTCTCATGTCTTTTACCTGGACACCCCACCTTCTAAAAGTAGGTAGAATCTCCTGGAGAAATAATTGGTTAAATGGGGCACAACCGCGGGAAACAACACTGAATAACCCCAGAAAATGTGTCAATCCGCAGGTAATCGGCCCAGGAAATTTCCCTCCCCCAGATGATCAGTACCCACTGCAGCCTTATATCTGAGTAAGGGTGGTATTAAGGGTCATTCAGAAGAGATGGGGTAGTGTAGTGATGTACAACAGAGCTATAAAGTAGAGTAACAGAATAATGTAACAGCACAGCCTTTCACAGTGGTAGGGCGAGATTTTGATCGATACCTTATCACTATTGATCTAAACCCCGATCTGGTCGACTGAACCTTTGTTGCCTGTCATTGAAGGAAGAAAGTGCCTCTCTCCCCAAGTTAGTTCACCCAATAAAGGACCCTGCTCCAAAAGATCACAAACAACTTCTAGCTTTCAAAAGTTTATTGTAAAGATATGATAAGCTGCAAATACAGGCATCTCAGAATGAGATTCACGAGATACACAGGTCCAACTACATACATGTGCTCTCTGAAAGCCCTCAGACGAGCAACGGAAATTACCAATACAAGTTCTAAGAATAATAAAGCTATCAGCATTGACGCATATCTCTCCTTCATTTAAGTTGGAGGAAAACACACAGGTTAGGCTGTCCCTACCCTGCTCTAGATGGTATCCCTACTTAACCAAGTCTCAACCTAACAAAGGTGTCAGCAGTGAATGACCCCCAAGGGAAGTCACTCACTCTAAGTCTCTTGGTGAAAACCTATAGTTCTCCAGTCATGACCCCTCTCTGCCTACCCATCCGCTCTCTAAAGGGTCCTCAGGCATCTGCTCTAACTCCACCCAGGGGTGCTGTCCCTAATACAAAACAGTCAACAACATTTGAGACGCCCCTCATGAGACGCCCCTCACGTGGTGTAGCTTCTGGCTTTTTCCATGCTGCTTTGTATTGGGCCTCATACGTTGGAGTTGACCTTGCTTCTCAGACTCTTCTCCGGCCCGCTGATACCCCTTAAAACATTCCGGAACCCTCCTCCATGTCTGGGCCGTCTACTGAACAGACCTCTATTCATATTATTTATAATCGGATCCTCCCTTTCTCTTGCAGACAGACATCTGCAGCCAAGAACCCAACTCTCATAGACTTCCAAAAAGGTTCGAAACATTTCTCAGCCCAGACATGTACGTGTAAATCAATGTTAAAACATTTCAGGCCTACAGCATTTCTCATAATAATTATAGCATTCAACTTCTTCACTAATTAAAGCATGTTAATACTCTTATTCTATTATTCAGTAAACACATCTATAAATCATGGCCCATTAATGCAATGGCCAAAACATTATTTCAATCTATGTCGTGAAAAGAAACACCTTCCCCTTCCCTTCTAGCTCTGGCCCTGAGGCCTACCACATTCTGCGTTTAACCACATGCCATCTTACATTTTAAACAGCTACACGACATGGATTCAGGAATAATCACATCTAATAAAATCATATAGTGTCAAACATTTCTGTATTAGTTCCACTTCTACTTAAATCTCTACATTAGCTATACATTCAGAATATAATTGCAGATACTACTAGCACTCATGGCATTTCTCCTCATGATTTGTGCTTACTACAGGTAAGTGTGATGTACTCATACATTTAGGTCAGTTTGCGCTCTCTCAGTTCCCCCCTTTGATGACCTCTCGGGGTCATCACTAACATTTAAACTGCAGTTATTGCTAGCATAACTTGTCTCTGCGCTTCCAGAGCCCTCAGACTCCTGTACTGATTATCTTGTATGGCAGCCAATCTCTGCAGCTGCTCTCTTATCTTGGCACAAAGTTCCTTTCTTCTCGTTCCTTTACAGTCTCTTTTTACTCCTTTTGTCTTTTAGAATCACACAACTGGAAGCTGACAACCTTCTTCGCAAAAGTCCTTTAACAGTTCAATAAAGACAACCCTAGCCCTTCTCCATCAACTCAAGGGAAGTTCCCTAATATTCTCTGCTTCCTGGGCGCTAGGTAATCTTCTTTGTTTCTGCTCGCTTTATTTACAAAGTCCTTTAAGCATCTACTATCAGGTTTGTACCTGCAGCTTCGATAGCAAAGTTCAGTATTTCCAAACGAAGATTGTGCTCTTCATGGGCTGTTATCGTTGTACCAAAGTCGGGGAATTGCAATTCTGAGAGAAACATATGTTTTAACTTGCTGAGGCGGGGAGGTCTGGGAAGCATGAATGTTAGTGACCCTTCTTGTTCGACTCCGGGTACCAACAGTCGTATTTCCACGGTGACGATGGGCTCAGAACTGGACACCACCACCGCTCGAATCCTCCCTGTCTCCTGTTTCAAAGACATTTGTCGCCAGATATGTCCACTCAGGTGTGGAGTATCTTCTGTTAGGCACACGTACTCTTCTTGACCTTCTTCGGTCCGGTGCTTCAGCGCCCTGAGCACCTTCTTCCGGGTCTGAGTCTTCTGATATCGGAGGAAGGGTTACCTCTGGAGTTGACCTCAGGCTAGAGCTCCTTCTTTGCGGCCAATTAGCTTCTCCACGTGCCCTTCTACTCCTTCTCCTTCTTGTCTGTTCTCGCTCTCTGTCAGACCTGTCAGTGTCTGACTCGTACTCCCAGCTACTTTCTCCTTCTGTAGCGTCGTCTGTTTCGCTGTTGTACTGACCGTCCTCAGCTTGGTCAGACTCGTTCCCTGCTTCCGCTGGCACCTCTTCAGCTTGGCTAGCCCCCTCTATGGCTTCTCGGTCCTCTGCTGGACGTCTATCCGAGAGAGGAGCTGTTTCTTCCCGAGGTGCTGGAACCCTTCGCGTATGTGACGCGTGGATCCAATTGGGCAGGCCTCCCACCTTCACAGCCGTATTCGCAATCAAGATGATCTGGAAGGGCCCACGCCAACGAACATCCAAGCAGCTTCTTCTCACATGTTTTTTCACCAGGACCCAGTCCCCAGGATACAGGTCATGGCACGGGCCCTGGCACGATGGAACCTCGGCAGCCTGCACCTGAAGGGACACAGAATGAATGGCGTCAGACAGCCCCTTACAATAGTCCAGGATCATATCATCTGTGATATTTAACAGTGCAGTAGTTGGGACAGATGGCAGCCTCATTGCTCTCCCCATTAACACCTCATGTGGTGACAACCCCGTTCTTCTGTCTGGGGTACTACGAAGGCTCATGAGGACCAATGGCAGGGCGTCAGGCCAACTCAGGGTCGTTGAGGAGCACACTTTTGCAATTCGGGCTTTGATCGTGCCATTGATCTGCTCCACAATTCCTGAGGCTTCTGGTCGGTAACTGCAATGCAACTTCTGATCGATATTCAGAGCTGCACAAATCATCTTCACAAGCTCGCTATTGAAATGCGTTCCCCTATCTGATTCCAAAGAGGCCGGCACCCCGAAGCGCGGAATGAGTTCCCTAAGCAGTAACTTGGCCACTGTGAGGGTGTCGCACCTACGTGTAGGGTATGCCTCAACCCATCTGGAGAACACACAAACAACCACCAGGACATAGCGGAGGCGGTTGCATCTCGGCATTTCAATGAAATCTATCTGCATTCGATTGAATGGACCTCCAGACCTTCCTATGTGACTCAGTGCAACTGGTGTTCTTTTCCCTACGTTCAGCTGCTGACAGGTTACACAACGCTGGCACACTGCTTCTGCTGCTATTCTAAACTTAGGATTGTACCAAGTCTGTCTAAACACTCTCAGCATAGCGTCTCTCCCTAGGTGTACGGGACCATGTATGTGTCTGGCCATTGGGCTCACCATCTCATTTGGCAACACTGCTCTGCCATCTGCTGAGACCCAAAAATGGGACTCACCCACTACACATCCTGCCTTTTCCCATGTTTCTTTTTCAAAATCAGGAGCATTTTCTTGCATGTTTGCCAGTTCGTCCCAAGTATCAACAGTTTCCAATATCATGGCTAATTCAGTCCTTACATTTATTCCGCCCACTTCCACCTCTGTGAAAGAGTACCCTTGTTCTGCGCAATACCGCGCGACTTCGTCGGCATATCTATTGCCTTTCGAAACGAAGTCCTCATTTCTGGTATGTGCGGTGCACTTTACAACTGCGATACCTGCTGGACATTGCAACGCCTCTAACAACAGGCGCACAAACTCTCCATTGCGAATGGGAGAGCCTGAAGAGGTCATGAACCCTCTTTGAGACCATAACTGCCCGTAATCATGAACCACCCCATAACCATATTGGCTGTCGGTGTATATGGTGACTCGAATTTGATTGCTTGCCAAGCAAGCACGTGTCAAGGCAATAATCTCGGCTACCTGAGCGGAGTGTACTCCTTCCAGGCACCCAGCTTCCACAACTCCAGTAATTGTACAGACAGCGTAAGCTGCTCTCAACTGCCCAACTTCGTCTCTTACACATGAGCCATCGACAAAGAAAATTTCATCTGGGTCGGTCAGTGGCTCATCTACGATGTCGGGTCTGGGTTTGGTGCATAGTTCAGTCACATCGAGGCAGTCATGGTCTGTACATTCATCATCATCCTCAATATCATTTGGGAGTGGCATCAAGGTGGCAGGGTTCAAAACAGAGCATCTCTTGAGGGTCACATTCTCTGCAGCAAGAATAACTTGCTCATAGCGCGTGAGCCTGCTGTTGGTCAGATGCTGTGTTTTGGTCCTGGTCATCAACAGTTCAACAGAATGGGGCACGCACACCTCTAACGGGTGCCCCATAACGATATTTTCACATCTCTCAATGCTGACACCCGTTGCAGCAACGGATTTGAGACATCCGGGCAACGCTGCGGCTACTGGGTCTAAAGTAGCCGAGAAATAAGCAACTGGTCTACGGGCATTCCCATGGATTTGGACTAACACAGACAACGCGCAACCTTCTCTCTCACAACAGTAAAGCAAAAATGGTTTATTGTAATCAGGCATTCCCAATGCCGGAGCACGACACAGGTCCTCTCGCAGCTGTAGGAATGCCATCAAACAGTCTTTGTCCCATGGTACCGGATCGCTCACCTCCTTATGCGTCAGTTTTTGCAAGGGCTTTGCTTTCAGTGAAAAGTTCGCGATCCACTGTCGGCAATAACCCACCATCCCTAGGAACATCCTGACCTCTCTCTGTGTCTTAGGCGCATTCATTTTCATGATCGCCTCTATCCTGTCTGGTGACACCTTTCGCTTGCCTTTCTCTATTCTGTGTCCCAAGTACTGCACTTCTGTCAGGCAGTACTGCAACTTTCCCGGGGACACCTTGTGCCCATTGGCAGCTAGGTGATTTAACAAAGCGATGGAGTCCTCCCTGCAAGCTTCTTCTGTTTCTGACGCCACGAGGAGGTCGTCTATGTACTGGACCAGAACTGACTTCTGGGGCAGCACTAGACTTTCAAGATTTTTCTTCAAAAGCTGGTTAAAGATCGATGGGCTCTCTGTATACCCCTGAGGAATACGACACCATGTTAGGACGCGACCTTCCAGCTTAAATGCGAAAAGAAAATGGCTTTCTTCGTCCAGAGGGATCGAAAAGAAAGCCTGACAAAGATCAATCACAGTGAACCACTCAGCTTGGAATGGAATCTGAAACAGTATCACTGATGGATTCGGTACCACTGGACAACACGAAACGACTATGTTATTAATCTTTCGAAGGTCCTGCACTATCCGAAATTTCCCATTTGGTTTCTGCAGACCCATAATCGGGGAGTTGCATGGACTACCCACGATTTCTTTCAGTATTCCCTGTTTAATCATGGACTCGATCACGGGTTTTATGCCTGCAATCGTTTCTGGAGTTAATTTATATTGGGGTGTTCTTGGGAACTCAGCATGCGGTTTCACTACAATTTTCACTGGGTCCACCCCTTTGACCAATCCAATCTCTTCCCCAGTGAAGTCCCATACTTCTGGTGCCACTGTCTCTCTCAAGTCCCAGGGGAGCTCATCTACTGTCAAAGTAGGGTACAGCTCCACGCATATTCTTGAGTTTGCAACTTTGAAGTCTGCGTCATCATCATTGGTCAATACCTCCACTCCCTGAGGTGTACAGTATATTGTACAATTCAATTTACACAACAGGTCTCTGCCTAGCAGACACACAGGACTTGAATCGCAAACCACAAACTGGTGCTCATCGCTGTACTTCCCTATTTTCACCTGTACCGGTTCTGTCAATTGGCTAGTTATTCTCCTGTTTGCGACCCCCACCACTTGTATGGTCTCTCCAGACATGGGCAGGTCTGGAACTGCAGCTGATCTGATCGTGGACCTAGTGGCTCCTGTGTCCACCAGAAAGGTCGTGGGGCACCCTGCTACTTCTGCTTCGACATAGGGTCCCCTCTGGTCCACCTCCAAGGCTGCCCCGAGGGTGCAGTCTTCTCTTTCCACTCTCTGTCCGGTTAATGGGTCCACATAATAGCACTCTTCTCCTTCTACAAACAGGGGCATCTGTCTATAGGTCTTACCCATAGTCCCTACTCGGGGAGGTTGCGGGAACTGGGCTCGGGGAGGGGCCCCCCCCCCTTTGAGCACCTTTCCCTGGTATGGCGTCACCCCTCTCGTAGGCGCTCTCTGGACCTCTTCCTCCTCTTCCTCTTGTTCTCCTATCTCTACATTGTAGGGACACTCGCGTTTCCAATGCCCCACCTCGTTACACTGGTGGCACCTAGTCGTTTTCTTCAAGGCAGCTATGTCTATTCTGGGTCTAAAGGTGGAACTCTCCTCATTGCCCTTGTTCTGACTGTACTGCTTCTTTCCTCCTGTACCTGTTCCTTGCTGCTGTTGCTGCTGTCCCCCCTTCCCTGCTGCCTGCATCTGTACCACCATCAATTTTTCTTTTAGTTTCTTGGCCTTGGAGTCTATCTCATCACAGCAGTACCTAGCATATCTCAGTATTTCATCTAGGGGTCTATTTTGCCAACAAATCAAGTGTTGCTGAATCATTAAACTAATATCCGGTCTCAGTCCCAGGACGAATTTGGACACAAATTGCCCTATGTCTTTTGGATCCATTACATCCAAGCCGCTATACTGTTTAAACGCCTTCAGCAATCTCTCATAATATTCGTGGACTGTTTCTTTGGGTTCCTGTCTGGTTCGGTCTATTTTGACCCAATCTATGTCTTGCATTGGCACTTTCTCTTTCAGCCAAGTCATCACTCTCTCGAATTTTGCCATCACAATCTCGGACGGCCCATTAGTCTTAGCATCTCTCTCCGGCTCCGTTGTGGGCCACTCAGCGCTAACCTTGCATGCTGTCCACAGATCTCCTGGTACTACAATGTCAAACAGCGTGTTCAGATCTATCCATAGGACCTTTGAGATTTTTACAAATCTCTCAACTTGCTTGTACCACTCCACTGGGCTTTCCCGCAATTTGGGGAAGGAGGTGGTAAAAGCAGCTAAATCTCCCCTACTCCAAGGGACATGCACATAATTCCCATTTGCGACTTCACGCAAAGGGTATGCTTCTATTCCCTGCAGCCTTCCTGGTGTCGTACCAAGCGTGCTTCTCCTGACGGTCCCTTTCTTGGACCACCTCTCTTCCCACTTATCTAGTGCCCTCCATGTCCTTATTCCAGTGATCAGTTCCCTTATGTGCGTTTTCAGCCCGATCGTTCTCCTCTCATCTAGGTCTCGATCTGTATAATGTAGCCTGTGGTTACCCTGTAATGCTTTGGTTCTTGACAGGTCCACCATATATTTGCCTGCTAGTTCGACTAACTTCTCATGGATTGCTCTCGCTTTTCGAGTGATGTCCTTTGCCATATACAGTATTTCATCCTGCTCATACATTTCCATTCTTTCTAAAGGCAGGGTACCATCTACCATGTCATCCAGGTCTGACCTTAAGCTGGCGACATCGAGTCTCTTAGCTTTTATCTCAGCTCGCAATACGTCTTTCGAAGGGGGCTCACTGGTCTCCCTACCATCCCAACTCCGAGCTCTACGTTTGGGCTCGGGAGAGTTAATGAGTGCTCTCCCTTGCTCCCATCTCTCCAGGTCCCATGCTCGGCCATCCGATCTTGGAAGGTGATGGAACACGGGCCTGTTACCCCCACTCTTGCTCTGCCCACTCTCTCCTGCTTCTCTCCTTTCGCCGTACGCCTCTCTGTTATTTTCCCTCTGGTCGCTACTCTCCCTTTGCCTAGTATCGCTCAGTATCCGATACGATCCTTCCTGGTTCCCCATATTCCCTGGGCTGCGCTCATTTCCGTCATCACAGGGACTATGGTGCGACCTCTCACAACTCCCATTCAGTTCTCTGGTGCCGGGCACACAGTGTGGACACTTAAAGCTGTTTCTGTACTCTTGCGCTCTCCTCTCCCCTTCACTGAGTATTGGGCGCGCCACCCCTCCACTCCCGGGGCCCCCGTTTTCCAGGTCTGTTCTATCTCCACTCCGGGCCCAATGGGTGACTCCCCTACTATCTCTCTCTCTACAGTCCCACTCCGGGCTGCTCTCCCCAGCCCCGCAGTGAGTCCGAGCTCTGCTGTCCTGACTTTCCCTTTCAGCTTCTGCAGCTATGATGCTCTTGTGAGCCTCCACTGCCTCATCCCACTTCTTCATGTACTCATTTAGCTCTTGAAAGGATTTTCGTCCAGTTCCCCTCAGATCCGCTGGCCATCTAGGGCCCCCAGGATCCCCTCCTGGATCCCCTGCTGTGTGCATCGGGGTGCTCCACTCTCTCGGTATCGGCATCTGACTTGGGGAATTGATCGTATCGTTCCTCCTTGCCGTCTCTGCTCTTTCTCTGTCCTTCCGTACCCGTTCTTCCCCTCTTGCTCTCTCTTGGTCATATATCGATATTATAGGACCTATGGTAACAGGTACCTGTAGTGCATCTGGTAATCCGTAGGATGTGGCGCACTCCGTTTCCGGCGCTCTTTGTACCACAAACCTCCCGACTACCTGTTGCACCTGACTAGGCTGGGACAGCTCTTTCTTTGCCTCAGGATCCCACTCTGAACTGGGAAGCGGTCTATGCTCTCCTGCATTGCCCCCCTTTTCTCCTTCACTATGCTCGACCTCTCCCCCTGCTCTATTATACGGGGGTGGCCTGTCTGTCAATAATCTGTTTATCAGGCTGTCCTCTGTTTCGCTCTCATCATCTTCTTCTAAGGGGCTTTTATTTCCAGGCACCTCTAACACTGGGTACAGTTTATTTACTTCCATGTTATGCACTCTCCATCTTTTAGCATCCGCATCCCACCTGGCATCCTGCACTGCCCTTACCGATCGTTTCACCCTTTCTTGTCGTCTGTTCATATTTTTTTCATGCGCTGCCCTAATCCATGCATCAAGGGCTTCAAACTGGGTCGGTCTAGGCAAGGGTCTCATTGAGGTCATGACTGATTTTAATCGATGTAACACCTCTAATCTGAACGTCCCGTACTTCGGGAACGTCAGTTCCTCATTTCCTTCAGTAATCTTACTCCACTCTGATATCCAAAGGATCGTATGCAACCCAACATTCACTGCCATGTAACGAGCTGGCGTACCCTCCGGCGGGGCTTCTTCCCCTTCATCCGATCTCCGCTTCTCTTTTTTAAACGCCGCTCTCAACCATTTAAAACACTTCATAATTATGCGCACAATATCCAGCCTCGCTACTCTGTTTACTTCCTGATGACAATCCACCAATCCTGTCGCGGCTTTGCTAACTTGGCCTATCGCAGCGCGGTCTTTCTCCGGTCGGCCAATCACAGAGCGACACTTTCTGACGTCTTTGCTAGCTGGCCTATCACAGCGCGGTCTTTCTCCGGTCAGCCAATCACTGCGCGACACTTCCTGACGTCACTTTTCTCCGCTTCGCAGCAGCACCCCTCCTTTCTCAACTCGTCTCCCGGTCATGCATGCGTCCCATTCATACACCGAAAAATGACTACTTCCGACCAAGCGGTCACTTCCCTCGACTGTACGTCCACAGTCTATATGTAATTGTCAACACAACTGACGAAATGTCTATCGTCTCTCTGATAGGTTGCTTACACACACAGTAACCTCCGACCAGCGTCCGTTACTCACGCACTCACTCTTACGTTCCCCCTATCTCGGTCTTTCGGGTGATCAATGGTACCTCATGACCCCCTTCACACTATTTGACAATTACTCTGGGTGTCCGATACACCCGAACCACTTAAGCTCTCCTTGAACTTAAGATTTCCACCGGTTGCGCGCGCTCACAACCTGTTCCACAGTCACTCTACAGACATTCAACTCCGCCAGACATTACAACATAGATACAATACAAAAACACCGCAATCTAACACGCATGACCCTTTATACTCACTCTCGACCGATACTGCTGCTTTTTCTGTCTCACGTCATCCGGATCTTCTTCAGCGGGCGGTTCTTCCGATCATCGATTTCTAGGGGCCTTGGGGTAAGCTAACCTGGCCTAGGTCACCGTCCTCAAGAAGGCAACCATCCTCTATAGCTACCAACTGGTAGGGCGAGATTTTGATCGATACCTTATCACTATTGATCTAAACCCCGATCTGGTCGACTGAACCTTTGTTGCCTGTCATTGAAGGAAGAAAGTGCCTCTCTCCCCAAGTTAGTTCACCCAATAAAGGACCCTGCTCCAAAAGATCACAAACAACTTCTAGCTTTCAAAAGTTTATTGTAAAGATATGATAAGCTGCAAATACAGGCATCTCAGAATGAGATTCACGAGATACACAGGTCCAACTACATACATGTGCTCTCTGAAAGCCCTCAGACGAGCAACGGAAATTACCAATACAAGTTCTAAGAATAATAAAGCTATCAGCATTGACGCATATCTCTCCTTCATTTAAGTTGGAGGAAAACACACAGGTTAGGCTGTCCCTACCCTGCTCTAGATGGTATCCCTACTTAACCAAGTCTCAACCTAACAAAGGTGTCAGCAGTGAATGACCCCCAAGGGAAGTCACTCACTCTAAGTCTCTTGGTGAAAACCTATAGTTCTCCAGTCATGACCCCTCTCTGCCTACCCATCCGCTCTCTAAAGGGTCCTCAGGCATCTGCTCTAACTCCACCCAGGGGTGCTGTCCCTAATACAAAACAGTCAACAACATTTGAGACGCCCCTCATGAGACGCCCCTCACGTGGTGTAGCTTCTGGCTTTTTCCATGCTGCTTTGTATTGGGCCTCATACGTTGGAGTTGACCTTGCTTCTCAGACTCTTCTCCGGCCCGCTGATACCCCTTAAAACATTCCGGAACCCTCCTCCATGTCTGGGCCGTCTACTGAACAGACCTCTATTCATATTATTTATAATCGGATCCTCCCTTTCTCTTGCAGACAGACATCTGCAGCCAAGAACCCAACTCTCATAGACTTCCAAAAAGGTTCGAAACATTTCTCAGCCCAGACATGTACGTGTAAATCAATGTTAAAACATTTCAGGCCTACAGCATTTCTCATAATAATTATAGCATTCAACTTCTTCACTAATTAAAGCATGTTAATACTCTTATTCTATTATTCAGTAAACACATCTATAAATCATGGCCCATTAATGCAATGGCCAAAACATTATTTCAATCTATGTCGTGAAAAGAAACACCTTCCCCTTCCCTTCTAGCTCTGGCCCTGAGGCCTACCACATTCTGCGTTTAACCACATGCCATCTTACATTTTAAACAGCTACACGACATGGATTCAGGAATAATCACATCTAATAAAATCATATAGTGTCAAACATTTCTGTATTAGTTCCACTTCTACTTAAATCTCTACATTAGCTATACATTCAGAATATAATTGCAGATACTACTAGCACTCATGGCATTTCTCCTCATGATTTGTGCTTACTACAGGTAAGTGTGATGTACTCATACATTTAGGTCAGTTTGCGCTCTCTCACAGTCCAGATCAATGCAGCGCATAGGAGATTTTAAAATAGTGAGGTAGAGAAAAACAAACCACATCACAGAAAAGTACAGAAATGTAGAAAACAGTGCAGTGGAAGAGAATTCAGGTGTATACGTAGGATAGTAGAATGTGGCAAACTACTGAAGAGTATATTGTAAGAGATCTAGCCACGTGCACTATTGAAGTGTACTCACTATCAATGTGTGTAGTATTTTGCAAATTATAAAATCATGGAATAATGTGGTACAGTGATGTGTAAGACATGCTATTAATGTGTAGCTAGGCACGGAGCTGGCACATGGTTCATAGCATGCCAAGCCATGATATGGCCCAAGTACATAGTGGAATCGAACAGAATAAAATTAGCCAATGGTTAGTAGTTAACACAGTCATTAACACGGCCAGGTAGACAATTTAAAACTTAAAGAAGGAAAGTGGAGAAGTCAACAAAAGTGCAATAGATTATAGAACACTATTTATATGGAGCCCCATCCCAAAGTGTGGCATAGGAAACCCTGAATGTTGGAATGGAGTGATATACAAGTGTGTTCAGTAAAACACAGCAGTGTGTTAGATGACACTGTATTTAATCTTTGCTAGTATACAGTGGTGTGCATCCCATTTTAATGCAGAGTCAGTTATATGAAGGGCATGGTAGGAGCAAACAGTAGTGTAGGTCTATATAGTAAATGCACACCAGTCAAGTGGTGAATGGTGCGTTTGCCTTGGATGTAAAACATATTCTCAGTTCTACAGAATGCAAAAGTGCAGTACTGTATTGCAGGTTATATGGATGGTAGTGCTCTTGCACGGGAGGTGGTATGTGGGCTTCTATGTTATACCCCAGTGAAGCATTTGATTTACAGGCCCTGGGCACACATGGTGCACTGTACTAGGGGCTGACAAGTAAATCAAATGAACCAATCATGGAGTCACTAATCCAATACAATATTTTACAATAGGGAGCACTTGCACTGTGGCACTGAATAGCAGTGGCCCAGTGCCCAAAGCATCTAGACCAGCAAAACACAAAGCAAAAATACAGGAGGCAACAGCAAAAAAAACTGGAAGGGAGACCCATGCCAATGGTGCGAAGTCTAACAGTACACAATTAGTTTTTACTGAGAGGGCAATAATACTCAGTCTTGTGACAGTGAGGTGCCGATATTACGAGCACAACATTAATTTTGAAATGGTGTGCAGAAACCGAAGCACATACCTTGTCAGAAAATACCATTAACAAGGGGTCACCATATAAATGTGGACCGTGGCGTGGAATTGAGTGCATAATGGTGGTATGAACCATATGATCGTTACGCCCAGAGATCTATGCTAGGGCCTGTTGCTCAAAGACTGTCGGTGCCAGCGCAGGTGCGTAGGACCGTGAGATACCGTGACAGGCACCTAAGTGATTAGCACAAGTATCCCACACCAACAACTCAAGCTTAATACTCACCCCCAGAATTGAGGTCTGATTCTAATTGGATTACTAACAGAGCACTTCGTTGCTTGGTTCTGAAAGACAAACAACAGGCGGGTAGCCGCAAGAATCCCGTTACAAAGACATGTGCTCATCGTCTTACCGGATTGAGGCTTTTTCATTGTATTGCAGATCCCTGTGGTAGGTGGTGGTAAATACTCACATCAGGGTGGCATGCAACTAGCGATCATCCTACCCCTGCTCTGGGTCCCATGAGAGTGCCTCCGGCTGCCAAGTCTAAGTAAGCCATGTCATAAGATCTCAGCGTGAAAACACTAGAGTGTGATGAGTGTCGGCCATCTTAGGTGTCTGAATCTAACTTTATTAAGTGTCTTGTGAGGACAACAATGGACTGCAGGGACGTCAGTGCTGAAAGTCACTCGTAATCTATGACATATAATGTTGATTAAAGCATTGTCTGTAGTCCCCAAAGAATTGCATGCACACTGCAAAGTATAGATTAGAACATAGATTAATGTTGCCAAAAGGGTTAATTTGGGTAGAAATTGATCTCATTATTAAAGAGAATCCCCAACTATGGTGTTCCGTTTTCAATTCTGAGTTTGTGCTTCTCCAGACCAAGCTCTCTTAAACTATACTGCCTACCAGTATGGATGACATATCACTCCTACACATTGTAGTTCTCTGGCTTGTGTAACATTTCCTTTACACTGATTTACACATGTTGATTATCTCTGTGTAATGTGTGTGTGATGCAAACTGCTCTGATACCCTGCACTGGTATGACTAGCGCTATATAACTAATTAAATGCCTCTATAGAGACTTGAGGGGCACTGTTAAAAGGTGGTGGTGATGAGGGAATCCGTGGTGGAGGTAGTCACCACCTCTCCCACAGATGGGGGGCACCAACAAACATTGTCACACTGGGCGCAACCAGCACTAAAGCCTGCCCTAACGGGGAATCCCTGCGAGCAGAGAGAAAGACCATCTGAGACAGCAGCAAAGATTCACCCTGGTGATGCGGCATGGTCCTCCATGTCGCAGCTTTTGTTCTGCTCTGATAGTGTTTGTTTTGCCTAGTCAACACAGTTGCAGATTATCAGAGTTTTAGTATACTAGGCACCAGAGCTTTGGGCACCTGAAGCAACAGAGAGGCAGAGCTAAGGACTCTCCTAGCTGGAGCATGACAAAGGCGAGAAATACAAGAATGTCTGGCCAAATTAGTAGATGGGATGGTGTGAGCTTTCCTTTACCGAGTCAATGAGCTATTAAAAGTACGGGCCGAGTGATGATCGCCAGTTGCTGGGGCAGTGACTCGACATTGTTGCTCAAAAGAACTGCTTTCTGGTCAGCTTCCCTGGCTGCCCCCGGATACAAAACCCCAGAGAGTGGACAGCACAGCAAGGAATGAGACAAAAGATTGTCACTTATCTGCCTTGCATCTGACCCTGCCTCCCTGCCACTCCTGACCCCCCCAACCTGAAAAAGGTTAGAGGGCAGACTAATGCAAAGTCTTGCTGACTCTCCAATACAACATTATTCTTTCTTCTGTGGGAGGGCCGCTGCATTATGCTACAGTAGTAAGTCTCAACGTACGACAAGGGAGAGGTGCCATTTTGAAAGAGCAAGGTGCACAGAATACAAGAGTGGCTAACTCGCCCGTACAATATACCGACAGCAGCTCCACGTAAAAATAAATCATTTGTGGCTCGTGGCTCCTCGGGACCTCAATGCTGGTCGGCCCCTTTCTCACCCCTTTCAGCACCAGAGATGTTTTCAGTTTTAGGCCCAAAGCAGCTAGGGCTTCCACAGCGCACATGCAAGGATTGACGTCAATATGGCGGCCATCTTATATCTAGGGATTACCATTACAATGAACAGAGCTCTGGATATTATTTTTCTAAGACTCATTTGGTCACTTGCTAAATGCAGCTTGCAGACTGCTTCCCTGCAGTGTCGCAGTGGCAAAGTGGGGAACTCCAGCACTAACGGGAGTAGTGAATCTGTAACCCAATCTCCTGCAATACAACACTAGCAGGTTATAAGCTCCAATGCCAGACTAGCACTGCTACAAAATTCAAAACTACCAATCCAATAACTGCTACAAAATTCAAAACTACACAGTATTTACGTTGGGCAATCCAAACGTGAAACACACGTCAACGAACCAATGTGTGAATTGGCGTGGACGGATAATGCCTCTGGTCCGGATCTGATTAAGGTGACTCCGCTTAATTTTGTTTGCTATACTCAGAATAGGTCAAAGGGTAGAGGGGGCGGACTTGCGGTGATCTACCACTCTTCCATTATCGCCTCCTTTAGCCCGGGAGAGGTGGAAGGCTGAGAGGCGTTAGACTTCTCCTTCCGCTTAGCACCCCACCATACCTTCCAAGGTTCACTTATTTATAGACCCCCAGGTCCCATAGCCCACTTTATTGAGAAGGTGGGCAAAATTAAGGAAGCAGGTATTATGGAGTGCTCCTATACCATTTTAGAGGATTTTAATTTCCATCTGGAAAATTCAGTAGATCCAGATACAGTCAAATTGCTAGACGTGATGAATTGTGACAATTTAGAGCAACGGGTGACAGAGGCGACTCACCAGGCAGGACATATATTGGATGGTATTTTTTTCAATAATCCACATTTACAATTGACTGGTATTATTCCATTAGTATTTTCGGACCACAAAGCTGTGGTTTTTAATCTTAACATTCTCGAGCGCCACCCACAAAAAACAGAAAAAAAAAGAAAACTGGAGAAAAGAGGGTGGAACAAAGTAGTGCCCGAGGATTGGTGTGATATACTTAGTAAGACCATAATAACTCCGCCCGCAAACTTAGAAAAGGCTACATGCTCCTATAGTAGCTGGCTAGAAATAGCAGAGATCAAGCTTGCCCCTATAAAAAAGTGTTATCCTTCGAGAAGGCAACCCTCCGCTCCTTGGTACACAGGAACTCAGGGAAGAGAAAGTGAATTGTAAACATCTGGAGAGAAGATGGAGAACGGAGTATAAGGATAGTGACAAGGAGAAGTATAAACACGGTCTCACCATTTATAAGAAAGAGATCTATCAGGCTGGTTATTTTCTTCCTTGAAGATAAACAGAGCTACCAATTCTGCCAGGGAACTATTTAATACAGTCACCAGTCTGGCCAATCCAGCGTCTATTACAATTACACCCAGTCAGGCGCTCTGTGAAACCTTGGCCAGTTTCTTCACCAATGTAATCCCGAAAACCATAGAGAACCAATGTAATCCCGAAAACCATAGAGAACCAGACTGCAGATAGCCTATATCCAGAAAAAAAGGGTCGCTGGACAAGTTTGCTCAGCTTACTACCACTGATACTGTCAACCTCCTGATGCAGGTGAAATCTGGCTCCCCTTCGGATCCCTGTCCGATAGCTATTTTAAAGCTAGCAGCAGAGCCGGTTGCTCGAGTCCTGACACCTATTTTGAATGCGATGTATAAAGAAGGTTATTACCCATTGGACGGGAAAAAAACGTCCATACTGCCTTTATTTAAAAAATCGAACCTCGATACCAAAGATCCTAATAATTTCAGGCCAATATCAAGACTTACGGTACCGGCAAAAATAGTCGAGAGACATATAAATACACAGCTTAGCCAGGTTCTGGAATCCACTCAAGCTCTTGTCCAAACGCAGTATGGCTTTCGAGGGGGCCACAGTACTGAAGCAGCACTGTTGAAATCCACTGGATGCAAGTCAGGAAGCGTACCCGGTTCAAGACGTTGTGTCTTGTTCACAAGGCACTCTACGGAGCAGGGCCAGCCTATCTAAAAGAGCGGCTGTACTGGTACATTCCTAATAGACCATTACGCTCATCTGATGCCAAATTGGTCCATGTGCCAATCGTAAAAAAAGCCACATGGGGAGGCAAAAGCTTTGTGGTCAATGCAGCCAGAGCCTGGAATCAGCTCCCCCTGTATTTGAGAGGTATGTTGAACCTTCTGGCCTTTCGAAGGGCCTTAAAGACTTGGTTGTTTGCGGACTAGCATGACTCTGGGTTCATTCCCAAGGAGGTTTCACATAGCGCCAGGACACCTACGGGTAACAGTGCGCTCTATAAATGATATAGCATAACATAACAGTAGCCTCAAATGGCCAAAGGGAGTTGACCAAAAACACCTTATAGACGTTTCTTGGTTTTGATGACAGGGATACTGGCAAACGGTAAAAGATGACAGGGGCTAGTCCTAAAATCAAGTTATTACATGAAAGACAGAACAAAATTTAAAATGTGTATGTTTATGTATACAATTGTGATTTAAATGGGCAGATATTATCAGATACTTACTCCATGCCTGCACTTCTTTAATTTGCAACAGATAGTAAGGCACCAACATCTCTGCCTTGCTCCAATGCATTTAGTGTGAGAGTACCAGCACTTCTCAGAAGCGAACAGGTACTCGTTGACAAGAAGTATAGCATGTCTATATTTCCATTTCAAGCACTAATGCGGAGGACAGCAGATATTTAAAGAATTCATGCAACGGAGTGCAGCAAGGCAAGGTTCTATGCTGCGAGAAAAGCAGAAAGCAGGACTGTATCTACCAAGATTTGGTGCACTTCTGCTCTCCCCTAGCACTAACGCATTGTGTGCTGCCTAGCCCCAATGAAGGCATCCTCGCACCATGGTCATGGGTGCTCCGCATTACAGGCAGGATTGTTTTTGAGCAGACACCTCCCTGCACAAAAAAATCCTTAGAGGCATACTCCTGTTTCCATTGGAAGAGGGAGTAACAAGGAAAAATAAAGATATTTCTCCTCGTTATGCCTGTGTTGGGTAGGGATACAATTTTGGCACAAACTTAGGTTTACAAGTCTTTGAAAATCTGGGTTGCCATCAAATTATATGGGTGGATGCACGGAAACGCCCACGCTACACCCATCTAACGCCTACCCAATGCAAAGTAACACAAAGCAGCAGTATGCGCTGCATCAAGTTACTTTGTATTTATTAACCCATGCAAAGCACCTCTACGTGGCATTGTGTGGCTTAGTAATAGCCAAACATGATATGCATCGGGGCTTCACCACAAAAGTGATACAACCCCAAAGCAAAATCATAGTCAACCTGGCCTTAAGTGTATACTTTATTTTCTTGCGTTAACAGAGAGCATTTTGGCCCAATGGACATGAAAAACGGGGGAGGTATAAACAGAGTAGATGAAGTGGCCGGATGGGGTAGTGGCGGTACAGATGGGTGCAGCAGATGAAGGGGACAGAGTGGGACTAAATCCAAGCACAGAGACAACCATGAAACATCTGCGGCACCCACAAACTTACAATTGATTTGGGGGGTTGAAGGCAGGGAGAAAAGCGGGCTATGTTGGTGCTTTTATTTTAGAATGAATACGAAAAAGACGGTGATGGAATAAAATTACTGGACACATGGTAAGGCAAGTACAAGGCACAAAGACTTACTAGCTAGATCAGAAATCAAAAAGCCTGGCAAACCCCTCAAAAATTGGGCAAGCGTTTGCGTCTCTAAAAAAAGACATGTTATGCATTTGTTTTTAATTAAAAAGTTTTAGCGTGAAGCAGGGAAAAGGGTAGATTAATTGCCACGCTAGACTGATGGAGTTCTATGGATGACTTGGGAGTAAGTATGCCCAAGTCATTTTATTCAACAGTGCTTCTTTTTCGCACTCTGGCACAGCAAGCTGGCAGCCAGGGACGTGTTGAAGGAAGGTGCAGCAGTGAAAAAGATTCCTTGGCCTACCCACCTGCTGTTTGCCCACAATTACCTTCTCCTTCTTGATGCGTGACGTCACGGCTACTGTAAACACCGTTTACCACTAAATTAAGAAACTCGAAAATTAAAAACATTCGCATGTGGAACAAGTCATAACATTTCCAAGAGCAAAGAGCGACTGAAGAATCTCGTCTTCCTGGATGATTCAACACTGGGTTTTTAGGGTTGTTTCAAAATCTGAGATGCTCCCTGGTATGAGCAATACTGCTATTCATGGTCATAAGCTCTTACCTTGTTTAGATCATCATCCAGAGAAAACCGGGCTGTGCATCGATCTGGCATGTTTTTTATCATGTTTGGCTGCTATGCTGGACCACTCTCCCATGTTGGCATATGATGCTAGGAAGGGGTGCTAGCTACTGCATGGCCTTTGCATGCCTTAGGGATGTACCTTACCTTTCGAGGGTGAATCCCTGTCTCGCTTCCACATGCCTCATCTTCTTATGCCTCTCTCTATAGCTTTTTTCGCTTTCCAGGTGGGACAGAACAAGCTGCCAACCAAGAAAGCTCTCCGGCAAATACGAATTTTGCACTAGGCTCTGGTCTAATAAAGGCCCATATTCATGATGTTTCCCACTTAATGATTTAGTATGATTGGTGAGTCCTTCCAGATTCTGGTTGGAGAGTCTTGGGATTTGGGCTGATTTGATTTTTTGGGAGAAAAAAACTTCAGCTCCAGGCAGTTTAAATCTGGCACTTAGTTGAGACATTCAGGTTGACCTGGGTGTAACTGGCAACTGTTGAATACTGAAATTCTAATAGGCAGTCCGGTGATTTATGAAGAAAGATTGCCACAGTGTGAGACGTCCGTGCTCAGCCCTCATTCTCCCAGCCGGAGCCAGGCAGACTGCTGTAATATGGAGGGCAAAATAAGCCAGAGCTGGGCATTTCTGGAGAATGTTCCCCAGAACGACACTCTTCATTCTCGCACTGTTTAGGATTCAGTGGCTGCGCTGGCTTGCAACGATGGTGAGGAGGCTGGGCCAGTGGCGTAGCAAGGTCAGGTGGTACCCGGTTCGGAAACCTTCTTGTCACTCCCGGACTGACAAAATGGCAAAAATATGAGTTTAAAACACATATTTTTGCCATTTTGTCACCCCCCTCAGTGATGACACCTGGGGCGGCCTGCACCCACTGCACCCCTCTTCCGCCACTGGCTGCGGCAAGCTTTGGTTGCCAGGTGAACGGAGTGGGAGCTGAGGGCAGAACGCCTGAGAAAGTCAGCCCCCCATTCTTGGCCCTCAAAATCGCAGGCGCGTTACAGGACAAAGCGGGGAGAACTCTCAAGGCAGCAGGCGGGACTGGCCCTAGTAGCGGCCCCAGCAGCAGGCGTGGAAGAAACCAGCGGGCAGTTGCTGGTGAGGGGCTTCAGTAAGCACCAAGGCCGAGAGAACTGATAAGAGTGGGAAGATGGATGTGGTGTGTTCCCTCCATCAGCCCTACATGGAGCATCTATACTGGACTTCTTAATTAAAACCAGTTGAGGAGCAGAAACTCATTACACACAGCCAGGGGAAGCAGTCTCAGCCTTCAGCATTACAGACCGTAATATGAAGGAAGTAAAGGATGTTCTTGAGAAGATGGGGTCGGGGGCTCCTCACGCAGAAGATCTACAAGGTAGTGAAGGCGTAATACATGGAGCCGCATTGCCACCACATGATACAAGGAACTTTATAAAAAACAGTAGCAGCCCATCCCGACCTTGTCCAGGAGCAATCAGGCTTCCCCGACCCCCGCCTGCCCCAACATTGGCCAGCAGCCCGGGCCCCCGGCTGCCCCGACCCCCGCCTGCCCTGACATTGTCCTCCGGAGGCTTACCTCACACAATTATGCCAGAGGCCCAGTGTTGCAGTGGTGGCCAGCAGCAGCACCTGAGGCACTGGGGAGCTTTGTGGGTAAGTGGGGCTCTGGCGCTCTGTTTGCAGGGAGGCGAGGATGAGCAGAGGTTGCAGGGATAAGATTAGGAGTTCACAGAGTATGGAGCGGCCGGCGGGAGTCGGGAGCTTGAGCACAATTATGCCAGAGGGTCCCCCGCCTGTCCCGACCCCCGCCTGCCCCGACATTGTCCCCCGGAGCCTTTTTGTTGTAACTCCCCGTCCCCCGCGTGCCCCGACCCCCGCCTGCCCCAACATTGTCCCCCAGAGCCTTACCTCAGCCGCCGCTCCGTAGTTCAGTGCTCATTGCCGGTCCGCCGGTCCGCTGCTGCTCACCGCCTGTGTGCCGCTCGTCAGTGCTCCTCCCCCGTGCCATGTCCGCCGCTCGTCAGTTCAGTGCTCCTGGCCGCTCCGCCGGTCTGCTGCTGCTCACCACCTGTGTGCCGCTTGTCAGTGCTCCTCCCCCGCGCCATGTCCGCCGCTCCTCCTCGCGTTCCTGGACGCTGCTCCTCCTCGCGCTCCTGGACGACGTCAGCACGCAGGTCGCGGCTGGCGCTACTTCGAGGGGACTACTTTTTTTTAATGTAAATTTTTTAAATATAACGTATTTTTAAAATTTATATAGCCTATGTCCATCTGCACACCCTGAGGATTCCAACTGTGTATCGGGTGTGTGGATTGGCGCCGTGGTTCCCGAGTTTACCCGCCTCAAAGCCTCAAAGTTCTTCCTTTATAATAGTAGTATAGATATTTCAGGAAGCCTTTCTGGAACTTGTGGGTTGGAACTGGGAATGGGAAATTCAGAAGGCTCACAGATTTCCGTTAATGAGAAAGCAACGTGATCATGGAGTGAAGAAACCCAGAGCAATCCTGGTCTTTTTCATGAACTTTCTCCTAAGACAGGCTGTGTTTGAGAAGGGCCCACCAGACTCTAAATGCAGAGTTGATACCTGCTCCTTCTTTGTAAGACCTGACTTTTGCCATGTGACGGTCTAAAGGTGTTAGAGGCTTAGACAGCTGATTAAGCCCTTCCAAGACAAGGGAGCGCAAGCCTACTTGATAAATCCAGCAAGGCTCAAAATCTTTAGAAATGAGACTGATGTGTTTAACTCTGAAGTCAAGGCCAAAGAATGTTTAGGGGAAACAATTTAAGGGCTGCTGCAATATAAATACTTGAATAATTTGTTGGATCTGAAGTAGAGCCAGAGGAATGCTGTCTTGAAGCGAGGAGCTTTGAATACTTGAATAGTCCAGGGCTTATGTACAGTCCCCTAAAGGTTGGTAGTGGTTGCGTTAAAATGAAACAGGCATGTAGAAGGAAACGAGAGAAAGGCTACTGATATGCCACTGGATTCTAACCTTACCTTCTTCAACCCCTTTTGTTTTCTTTTTCTTATCTCGTATTGGGTGTTCATTTTCATTTTGTTTTATTTGGTTCGCCATGTGGTCAAGGAGAATTCACAGCCATGGCTAATTATAAGAACTGGTCGAGGCTGGATTAGAGGGTGCACAAATCATCAAGAAGACCATCACAGTTTTGAAAGCTTTATTAGGGTGGATGGGGACAGGGGGGTAGGACGGTTAGGGGGGAGACTTGGCAGGGTGGGGGGAGATGGGGGATATGTGTGGAGGGGTTGGGGGTGTGCTTCTTTAAAAAAAACTGGAGTAATAATATAATACATCTGATTGAATTGCAAAGCCACCACTGCCAGATGTTATATATTAACTGTTGTAAAGTGTTACAACAAGCGTTATGGGCTATGAACTTAGTCAAAATGATTAATAACAATTATGCAAGCTAAGAAAATATGTATATGTACTGCTAATGTCTGTGGGCTAAATGATAGGTCCAAAAGACAGAATGGTTCAGAGGTATTTAGAATCTTTAAGGTCGATATGTGTGAGCAGGAGACTCACATATTGAGGGACAAGAAAGCCTGACTAGGGATAAGGGCCTATACTCCTCTGGCATGTAAGTCACAGGACTCCGCAACAAGGGGTGTTTCAATTCTGGCCAGAAAGGGTTTTGCACTAGTCAAATAGTCCATTGTGGGCAAGCTAAATAGATAGGAAAAAGTGGAATTTCAAATTGGGGGCCAAGCCTTCCTATATATGCTCTATGGCTCAAATTTAGATTACGTGGCAGGTATAGATAATCTTGATTTAGAGCTGGTTTCATGGCTAACCCCCCTGGTAGTCTGTTGGAACTTCACCATCCACATTGTACATACTAAGAACTCTGTGCAGCCAGGGCCGTATAGTGGAAGAAAATCCCAGGTATAAAGGGCCATATACCAGTTATTGAAGGTACATGAGCTGGATGATGCCAGGGCTAAGCTCAGTTACCCAGATCCAGGCTATACGTATTTCTCCCATCTGCATAAAAAATATGTGTGACTGGACTATTTTTAAATTTCAGCCACTGTATGTGGTAATACTGGTATTGATAGACTCTCAAGGGTCTTTGCAGATCATAACCCATTGATTCTAGAAAATGTGGAAATAAGGGCAGATAGAACGCCACAATGTTGGACTTTTGATAGGAAATTACTCCTGAATGCCAGCTATGTGGAGCATATTAGGAGATGGCTAGTTGAATTCATGGCAATCACAGAAAGTCCTGCCAAGGGGCCAGCGTAGAATTCTTTCAAAGCAGGAATCAGAGGAGAGCTTTGGAATTCATAACCAAAGGCAGCAAGCTAACAACATTTGTGGACTACATATCTCGAGCTCTCTGAACTCATAGTGCAACATATGAGATTGATCATAGAGAACCAGGACTCATAGAGCTGAAACTTATGAGTATGTGGAGAGTGTTGGAAGAATATTGGGCCTTCGCACACGGCAGATGGGATCAAACAGGGGTACAGAAGTACTAAACCAGGTGGGGAGTTGGGCTAGTACACCGGATGCTATTGCTAGAGTAGTCTAAAACCTCATATTAAGAACTTTACCAAGAAGATATAACTTCCCCATTAGATCAAATGAACTCCTTTCTTGATTGATAAAATTACAACATCGGGCTGGGAATGGAAGACCACAAATTCCTAGATAGTGGTATAAGCTGTGATGAAACTAAAGCAGCACTATTTTCAATGGCACATGGTAAAGCAGCTGGGCCAGATACAACTCCAATAGAATTCTATAGAAAAATTTTCTTGGAATTAGCTAAAGATAGGACTGATATCCCCCACGAATCCCAGTTCTTACAAACTAATCACGCTGATTAATAGCGTTGTTAAACTCTATTAAAAAATCTTGCATAGGCAGGATCATAGCCAAATTGGTGACCCTTGAAAGCATGGGTTTATTCCCGGGCGGGGTACAACAGACCACATAAGGCGAGCAATTACCCTGTTGGATGTAGTGGAGGTGACAGGGAATCAATGGCTATGATCCTGTTCGATGCAGATAAAGTCTTTGATAGAGTGTCCTGGGAATATCTATAGGAAATGCTTAAACGCAACAGACTTGGCCCTGGCTTGATCAGAGCTCTAAAAGCACATTATTACAGGCCAATGACTAGAATGCAATTGTTGGAGGAACAATCAGATGAAATTGGGATAATGAGGGGGAACCAACAGGGATGCCCATGTTCCTCTCTTCTTTTGCCAAATATATAGACCCTTCATTAACAGACTAAAGGGTGCTTTAATAAGGCCAATGTGTATGAAGGGGAGAGCTTCTAAAATTCTGGCATACACTGACGACATTGCAGTGCTCACCCCAGAGCAGGTAAATGCCTTGATGGAAATAGAGAAGGAAATTGAACTATTAGGGGCTTTCTCAGGCTATACCCTTAATAAAGGGAAGACCCAGACAGTCTGCATGAAGGATATTGTTTTTAGAGACAGCTTGCAAGTGGAAAGTGCAATATATTTATGGAATAGTTAGGCCCATATAGCGAAGGAGCTTATTCTTTAGATTGTCCGAGAAAATAAGATTTCAGCTGTGACCTTTTGCACACGTTTGCATGCACGACAATGTTGGATTAGTTTCTCTGAAACTACATTGTTTAAACACCCAGCTTCACACAACATTATCACAATGCCTTGAACATCACATACTAGGCCTCTCTA
Source organism: Lissotriton helveticus (assembly GCF_964261635.1). Classification (NCBI taxonomy): domain Eukaryota; kingdom Metazoa; phylum Chordata; class Amphibia; order Caudata; family Salamandridae; genus Lissotriton; species Lissotriton helveticus. The sequence goes on along the minus strand of NC_136071.1, from coordinate 326,349,485 downwards.
CGCATAGGTACAAAAGTCGTCCTATTTTCATCCATGGAGCTATAGCACTATCTTCATTATCCATACCATCACTAATCTAGTGCGCACATCGTGAAGGATGCTTTTTATTATAAATAACAGGCATCCCAATAGATTGGTAGAGGAGGCACTTCTGCAGATACTGAAGGTCCCTGCTTGCTGAGAAATCATCACGCACCGGTCTGACATTCCATGAGGAGTGTCCAATTCCAGACCAAGACGGCGTCCTTCGCACTCTCCCATGTAATAGGGTTGGATCGTCCCTAGGGTGGATTCTTGGCTTCACACCTATGCACGCTCTAGGTACACTCGGAATAGGGTCCACATCGTAGGAGTACGTTCGATTACCATATTGCATATATGCCTGTATATATTCATTGCTTTAGCACCATGGTAGAAATGTATCTACTGTTCACCCTTTTGGTGCTTGTAATCTCATTTATTTGCTTCTGTCTCCTAACCATTGCAGCACATGTATTCTATACAAGAATAACGTTGGTTCAATATATATATTGAAACCATCTCACTGTGTATTCTGAATACTTCTCTAAGAGAAAGTAAGAACGAGTGACTGAGCGCGAGATTCTGTACTGTTTTTACGATCCCTGAGTGATCAAGGTTGCCATGTTCAGTGGTTGCCAGAAACTGTTCGCTCCCTGGTAAGTTAGTGGGGCTTACAGTAGCATTGTGAGCTAGCTAGTCTATCGGCCAAAACATTCTGCAGGGGTGTCCGGAAACAGTCTTGACACCAAGCCCTTAGTTTATGTTGTCGAAACAATGCACCAATCCTACTGATTAGTAGGAACTACACAACAGTATGGGAGAAGGCAGGAGTTGTCCGATTGGGTGACCTCTTTAATAATGACAAATTGTATTTGTTTGCTGACCTCCAACTGAAATTTAATTTACTTAGGCAATACTTTTTGAAAAATATTTGCAGATCAGGGACTTCATCATGAAGTTTGATAATGGTTTGGTATTATATAGTGGCCAAGATGTTCCGCTGGTATAAGAGATCTGATCATCAGTGTCCTCGGTGTGGGGAAGGACCAGTGTATATACCTCATATGTTCTGTTTATGTATGAAATTAGACGTTAAGAGATGGGAGGTCATGACTTTTGACCCCCATGGCTACGAGAATTAGACAGTGCATAAGAAAACATTGGTCACTTCTGTCCAATAGTGAGTTTCGAATGCCTCTGCCCAGGTTTGCATTCAAGCGAGCATGTAACCTCAAGGACAAACTTGTGCACACCCCTGAGCCCCTGAACAGTGTAGTGAATGCCACTGCGATTCCCAATGGACACTATCCTTGTGGCTCCTGTTCAGTATGCCCCCTCACTAAGAAGTGTACTAGCATCTTGTTAACATCTGGCAAGGAATGGTTTCTAAATCATTTTAGCAACTGCAACACCACCCATGTGGTGTATCGACTCCTCTGTCAATGCGGTTTGCAATACATCGGTCTGACGACGTGTAAAATTAAGGTCAGGGTGCAAGAACATCTTAGCACAATAAAGGCAGGAAAGCTGACGACAAAATTAGCACAGCATTGTCACAGTGAAAAACATTCTTTTACTTGGACAGTCCTAGAAAAGGTGAAGGGGAACCCACAGAATATTGAGAATGTCCTGCTATCCAAGGAAGCACGTTGGATTTATAGAGAGAAGACTGACCAACTGGGGCTGAATGAGATTATTGAGTGGAATAGGATAAAACTTTAATTGGTCTGGTCCTTTTTCCAGGCTCTTTGGTGCCCACCAGGGCTCTGGTGGATTACAGTTCCGCAATACCAGAAGTTGTAGACTCTTCCATTCATTGATAATGAGGGGCATCTCTTTCTGTCCTTTGATACAAGTTTGTATTGCACTGTACATTGGTTACCCTCCCCCTTTTTGATAGGGACACATATGTTCTGTTCAATTAGGAAACACGGCTTGATATATTGGCTCTCACTGGACATCTATTTCTAAGGGCTGGCAGCCGCATTTTTCTATGGTCTATCCTTAAAAGCGAATTTGCTATGCGCTGGACATACTAACAACAATATTGCCCCGGCTGGCACATCCGTTTTTCTCGCCTTATTTGGAAACCAGGCATTGCATTAATAAATACCTTTACTGCTTGAACGCATATGCACTGTCAGATTCTAAACCCATGTAGGTGCTTTATCAGTCCTTTTTTAACCACTTAAAGATGGCCACTACTTTAGAAGACGCTGGATCACGTGCTTTTCACGCTGCAGCGCCCTAGCGGTCACGTTTTTCTACTTTACCGGGTCAGAATGGTGTCGACAGCGCAGAAGGAAACAACGCGCTCTGGATCACGACACACGGTGAGCTGTAGACTATCCGGGTTTTGGGGTGGCTACACCCGTTTGACAAGGCAGTAGAAACAGGCCACTTAGTTGTTGTGGCTTGAACCTTTAGAGGGTCAGTCTCAGGGTTTTGAAGGAAGGTGCACGTAACTTTACCGGGTTTATGTGTATCCGGTCCCCGGTCTTTAAAAAGCTACGAGTCTGGCGATAATGGCCCCGGGGCATTAAGAGTGGGTTCCATGTTGACGTAACATCATTGTGATGCAGTGTTTAAGTCTTGGGAATGTGACATTACCGCTGGACGGTTAGTGCTTTGTAAAACAATACAATATGTTCTGGCCACATCAAGAGGTCTGAGGAAAGTGGTAAAACTCACACGAGTTTTTAATAAGTCAGTACAAGTGGGTTTTCTTGCTGTCTGGAGCATACTTGTAAAATAATGAACACTGTTGCCATCGGTGTTTGTATGTTTCTGTTTATGTTCTCTACTTTGTGTTCTGTAGATTGATGATTCCAATCGCAGTGACAATAGTAAGAGAAATCTATCTCTGGAGTAATATTTGATGCTCTGGTGCCTCGGCGGCCGGTATGAGTGCAGTGGTTTGCCTGAGGGTAATTACTGAGAATGCACTACCCACACAGGTTTTTAATAGTGGCAGACCGGGTTTTTAATGTTTCCAATGTTGTCCTTCTTTCTCCTGACAGTTGACATAGAACATAGTGTCCAACAGTGGTGTGGCAACAAGGTGTGTGGCCCTGACGAATCTGCCATAGACATTGAGGCAGAGAAACATGTTGACGATAGGTAATGGTATGCGATGGCAGCTACCAGCCTTTTTAATTCAATAGTTCACACCCAGTATCTAGGAATAAAAAAGTGCGGAGAGGTGTGCCTGTTGATTTTAAGCACATTTATTTGTCACAAGCAGATCGCATCTGCTACCACTTTCTTTTTCACTATTTGGTTTGTTTGGACACACTTTTTCTTTTTCTTTTGAACTGAATGACGACCAGTGATGAAAAAGGGGGCTCAATCTGGTGATTATATATACCAGTTGCCCCGAGGGTGGTGTTCCCGTGAGGCGTCATTCGGTTCATTACACTTTTTTCTGCAGAAATCTGTCTGCTGTCAATCCTATATGGTGGATTCACTGTATTGATTAAGGTTTCAGACAGTTTTGTTCTATGTGATGGGCAGGAGTTGTTGGCCTATATGGTTCCCGTTTTTTACTTCATTATAAAAAGATTGGACGTATTGCAGTAAATACCCCTGTAGAGAAGACAGTGGATAGGGGAGTGTAAGAGAGATCATGAATATGTGACAGGTCTGTTACAAAACATACTGACACATTTTTTACGCCCAGAGGACAATGTTTATTGATTGTTGATGGTTTTTGAGTGGAGGGCAACTCTGTCCTTTTCTTTCACTCTGAGCTCCTTTTTGTTATAGGTTTAAAATGATTGAAGCAAGGATGTCGATTTTGTGGGATGGAAGCTGTGAAAACAGCTGTTAGGCATCCAAACGGGAGTGTTTTAAATGAGTTCCACTTAGATATTTTGCTAGGCTGGGTGGATGGAATTGTAGATTCGATGTGTTGTCTTGTTTTGTTCATCTTGTCCGCAAATACACTTGAGGATGTATTTTCTATAGTGTGTGGTGATACTGGGCTTCCTCAGGTTTAACACTGGTATTCACAGACCTGAAGGGGACATTGTAAGCATTAAAGGCTCTGGATCGTAGGTCTGTAATTGGTAAGTTCAAATGATGTTTCTGCGTGATGATCCATGGCGTTTTATTTTAGTCAAGTCACAGTGGAGTAGTTTTGTGCCATTTTTTCACTTGACTGATCGCTTGCTGTCAACAAGTACTTTGGTGTTCCACTTTTAGATGCTTTACTGCCCATGGTTCATATTTTCAGTAGAGTGTGGGTTTAAGGTGTTATTGAGAACATCAAAGAGCATTTTTTCCTGAGAAGAGTAATGGGTGATGCTCGAGCGGGTGTGTAAGTCTTGGTTGAGGGTGCTGATTGGGAAATATTTGAAAAAGACAAACTGTGGTTTAGAATGCTTTGACTGGCCCTGGGATAGTCAGTCTGTGGTGGAGAGTTAATGAGCTGCTGAACTGTCTGTCTGCCAATTTGAAATGGGGAGATGCAGTAGACGGATATGAAAATAAAGAGGTGGAGAATGTTGGCCGGGATGTGCGTTGATGCAGTGACATTCGGTATTATTGCGAGTTTTTTTAGGAGACTGGTGATTGCTGATTGCATTTGCTTTAAGGCCAGGTCTCTTGGGTGGTGGAAATAATGGAGGTTGATGCAGTTTGTTTAGTTGATGGGTCTAACCGTGGTGAGTTAAGTGAAGGTGTTTTAGAGTCATCAATGGAGGGTAGTGGTAGATATATAGTGTTTGAAGGTGGTGTGCAAGTCCTTTGAGTTTTGAGGGATACAGTGTGTTTTGGTGGACTACCATTGTTTTACTGTGTTTAGTGAGTGCACTGCTGCTCCAGGATTTTAAAATGCTCGAGGCAAGGATCTCATCTTTGTGGGACAATAGCATGAGACTTAAAAATGGCTTTCTTTTAAACCTTCCAATGAGAGTGTTCTAACATAGTTCCACTTGGATATGTTGCAAGTTGGGATTAATGGCTTGGGAGCTTGCAAGTGTTGCTTCTTTCATTTTATTCTTGCATGCAAAGAATTTAGGTAACAATGCATTTCGTATTGGGTTGGAAGCAATGATTCACAGCCTTGTAGAAGACTTTGTATGGACTGCCTACTTTCGATGGTGGTCTGTACTTGGTGAGTTCAGATGGTGTCCTGGTAATGATCCATGGAGTTTTAGTTAGATTAGGTAACCTTGGAATATAGTTTTGTGCAGGCGCTTGCGGTGCTGACTCACCAGACCTGTAGGAGGAAGCAGGAAGAGATTAACAACCTGCCTGTTGCTCTCTCACTGCCAAGTCTTGAAGTCGAAGAGTAGCAGAAAAATGGACAAACACAGACCAAGTATGCCAGAGTGGAAAACTTCTATGTTACCTAAATCTCGCAAGCAAAGTGTGCATTTCTGAGGTAGTGGGGCAGGTAAGTAGGTGCAGTAAAATCAGCATTGTGTCTGGGGCTGAGGGCGAGTCCTTGGCTGCCCTGAGCATTGACGCATGCCAAGACGGGCCAACTATTTTTCTCATTGGCTGACTCCTCATATGGTCAGCCAATGAGAGGAAGAGATGGAGCCTGGCAGCTGCAGAAAGTGAATCAGCCGTTGCTGCCCTATCCATGTTCCTGTGGCCACTATAGCAATTGTTTGTCCTATTATGCCCTAGCTGCTCCCTGGACTCCTATGTGAGCCCCAGTCCTGATCCGTGTTGGTGCTTGGCATCAACAGTGTTCGGGAAGCAGTGAGCCAGCAGCTGCCTGCCTCCTGCACCCTGCAGGAAGCCGAGCACAGTGCCTGCAGCCCATAGCTCCCCCCACTTGCCACCTTCTGCTGCTATCTCCAGCACCAGAGGACTACACACAGTCTGGATGGACCCTATCCACAGATGTAGGGTGACAGGGAGCCATCTACTGGTGGGGTAAGTGCCTTGAAAAAAGACACGGTGCTGGGCCATGAGATGTGTTTGTGTGTGTGCGAATGTTTGAGCGCAAGTGTGCATGTTGAATGAGCATAGCATTGTGCATAATTCTGCTTGTGCAAAGTGTGAGAGTATGGGTGAAGAAGGGGTAGCGCACGGGGCTGGCCGAGGCTCTATGGTGAACAGTTTTGTTGAACAGAAATATAACAAGTCAAGTACTGTGAACACCGAGGTGAGATACCGAAATTTCCACTTATTAAGGAACCAAAAAAAGGGCACAACATCCCCTACCTCTGGGGAATGTCAGAATATGTAACCCACTGATCATGTCTGCAAATGTGGGTGGGAGGTGCACGACTGCATTACAACATTTTACTGGCTTAAAATGTCGTTTGTAAATATAATTGCGAAACTGTTTAAAATTATTAATATGCATGTGTAAAATACTGCAGCACAAGCTTTCAACAGCATTACTACGCGCATATGTTTTTGAGAGATGAATCATTTTAAATTAGCATTGTGATGGATAACCATGCTCAGATTTTTTCTCAAGCGGGATTAATACGGCCTGCGTGCGCCTCCCTTTCTGTAGATTTAATCATCAGACACTTTTTTTAAGCAAGAAGGCAGGGAATAACTTGAAATATATGAAATGCTGCCAGTATGCTCAACAGATGGTGATCCCATTAATCACAAAATGTGTTATATTTAATGCCAAAACTTTACTTTTTTTTCTGAGTGGCCATACTACCCAAATATTCTGTTCCGTGTAAGCTTTTTCATGGAGTACAATGTTCCTCCTAACCTAACTCTGGTGAACCAGATGTAGCACGGACTCTTATGGGACATCCCTCTTCACAACCTTCACAACCTTAGAAAGGGGTCGCCATGCATGAGTAAAAGTCCACATTTGTAAAGCGCACAATCACCCGTAAGGGTCTCTAGGCGCTGGGGGCCGTTGGGAAGATTAAGCGAGCTATTGCCCAGAGTCACATGGTGCTGGGCTAACCTGCCGCCGGAGCCGGGGATCGAACCGTGGTCCCCAGATTCCAGCGTCAGTCGCCCTGGCCGCTGCGCCACACCTCTTCCTAAGAGCAAAAGTTGAGCAAGTACTGCAACTACTTAACTTTTACACAGTCAACGGTCAGTAAAAAGAAAAAGTTACATGCTCATCTCACAAAGGATTACGCCATTGTACTAGATGATATTGTATGTAGTGAAACCGGCATTGTGGAAATCGTGTCAAACATTTGCACTATTGCTAGTTAGATGCATTTAGTAATTCCTAAACCTGCAACTGTGAAGGCTATATCTCAGTAACGCCATTAGGTTTACGAGACCTGCAAGCGTGAAGATTATATCTCAGCAATGCACTAAGCTGCAGGAGACCTGCAAGCATGAGGTTATATCTCAGCAGTGACACTAAGTTGCAGGAGACCTGCAAGCAAGATGTTATATCTCAACAGTGAGACTAAGTTGCAGGAGACCTGCCGCATGAAGGTTATATCTCAATAGTGAGACTAAGTTGCAAGAGATCTGCAAGCGTGAGGATTATATCTCAGCAGTGACACTAAATTGCAGGAGACCTGCAAGTGTGAAGGTTTTTTTTTTTTCAAGTGTGAAGGTTATATCTCAGCAGTGACACTAAGTTGCAGGAGACCTGCAAGCGTGAATAATATATCTCAGCAGTGACACTAAGTTGCAGGAGACCTGCAAGCATGAAGGTTAAATCTCAGCAGTGACACTAAGTTGCATGAGACCTGCAAGCATGAAGTTATATCTCAACAGTGAGACTAAGTTGCAGGAGACCTGCAAGCGTGAAGATTATATCTCAGCAGTGACACTAAGTTGCAGGAGACCTGCAAGCATGAAGATTATATCTCAGCAGTGGCACTAAGTTGCAGGAGACCTGCAAGCATGAGGTTATATCTCAATAGTGAGACTAAGTTGCAGGAGACCTACAAGCATGAGATTATATCTCAGCAGTGACACTAAGTTGCAGGAGACCTGCAAGCATGAAGATTATATCTCAGCAGTGACACTAAGTTGCAGGAGAACTGCACGCACGAGGATATATCTCAGCAGTGAGACTAAGTTGCAGGAGACCGGCAAGGGTGAAGATTATATCTCAACAGTGAGACTAAGTTGCAGGAGATCTGCAAGTGTGAAGTTTATATCTCAGCAGTGACACTAAGTTGCAGGAGATCTGCAAGCATAAGGTTATATCTTAACAGTGAGACTAAGTTGCAGGAGACCTGCAAGGGTGAAGATTATATCTCAGCAGTGAGACTGAGTTTCAGGAGACCTGCAAGCATGAAGATTATATCTCAGCAGTGACACTGAGTTGCATGAGATCTGCACGCGTGAATATTATATCTCAGCAATGCCACTAAGTTGCAGGAGACCTGCAATCATGAGGTTATATCTCAATAGTGAGACTAAGTTGCAGGAGACCTACAAGCATGAGATTATATCTCAGCAGTGACACTAAATTGCAGGAGACCTGCAAGCGTGAAGATTATATCTCAGCAGTGACACTAAGTTGCAGGACACCTGTACGCACGAGGATATATCTCAACAGTGAGACTAAGTTACAGGAGACCTGCAAGGGTGAAGATTATATCTCAGCACTGAGACTGAGTGGCAGGAGACCTGCAAGCATGAAGATTATATCTCAGCAGTGACACTAAGTTGCATGAGATCTGCAAGCGTGAATATTATATCTCAGCAATGCCACTAAGTTGCAGGAGACCTGCAAGCATGAGGTTATATCTCAATAGTGAGACTAAGTTGCAGGAGACCTACAAGCATGAGATTATATCTCAGCAGTGACACTAAATTGCAGGAGACCTGCATGCATGAAGATTATATCTCAGCAGTGACACTAAATTGCAGGAGACCTGCACGCACAAGGATATATCTCAACAGTGAGACTAAGTTGTAGGAGACCGGCAAGGGTGAAGATTATATCTCAACAGTGAGACTAAGTTGCAAGAGACCTGCAAGCGTGAAGATTATGTCTCAGCAGTGACACTAAGTTGCAGGAGACCTGCACGCAGTAGTATATATCTCAACAGTGAGACTAAGTTGCAGGAGACCGGCAAGGGTGAAGATTATATCTCAACAGTAAGACTAAGTTGCAGGAGACCTGCAAGTGTGAAGTTTATATCTCAGCAGTGACACTAAGTTGCAGAAGACCTGCAAGCACAAGGGTATATCTCAACAGTGAGACTAAGTTGCAGGAGACCTGCAAGGGTGAAGATTATATCTCAGCAGTGAGACTGAGTTGCAGGAGACTTGAAAGCGTGAAGATTAAATCTCAGCAGTGACACTAAGTTGCACGAGACCTGCAAGCGTGAATATTATATCTCAGCAATGCCACTAAGTTGCAGGAGACCTGCAAGCATGAGGTTATATCTCAACAGTGAGACTAAGTTGCAGGAGACCTACAAGCATGAGAATAATATCTCAGCAGTGACACTAAATTGCAGGAGACCTGCAACCGTGAAGATTATATCTCAGCAGTGACACTAAATTGTACGAGACCTGCAAGCATGAAGGTTAAATCTCAGCAGTGACACTAAGTTGCATGAGACCTGCAAGCGTGAAGGTTATATCTCAGCAGTGACACTAAGTTGCACGAGACCTGCAAGCGTGAATATTATATCTCAGCAATGCCACTAAGTTGCAGGAGACCTGCAAGCATGAGGTTATATCTCAACAGTGAGACTAAGTTGCAGGAGACCTATAAGCATGAGATTATATCTCAGCAGTGACACTAAATTGCAGGAGACCTGCAAGCATGAAGATTATATCTCAGCAGTGACATTAAGTTGCACGAGACCTGCAAGCATGAAGGTTAAATCTCAGCAGTGACACTAAGTTGCATGATACCTAAAAGCATGAGATTATATCTCAGCAGTGACACTAAATTGCAGGAGACCTGCAAGCATGAAGATTATATCTCAGCAGTGACACTAAGTTGCACGAGACCTGCAAGCATGAAGGTTAAATCTCAGCAGTGACACTAAGTTGCATGAGACCTGCAAGCGTGAAGGTTATATCTCAGCAGTGACACTAAGTTGCACGAGACCTGCAAGCGTGAATATTATATCTCAGCAATGCCACTAAGTTGCAGGAGACCTGCAAGCATGAGGTTATATCTCAACAGTGAGACTAAATTGCAGGAGACCTACAAGCATGAGATTATATCTCAGCAGTGACACTAAATTGCAGGAGACCTGCAAGCGTGAAGATTATATCTCAGCAGTGACCCTAAGTTGCACGAGACCTGCAAGCATGAAGGTTAAATCTCAGCAATGCCACTAAATTGCAGGAGACCTGCAAGCATGAGGTTTATCTCAACAGTGAGACTAAGTTGCAGGAGATCTGCAAGGGTGAAGATTATATCTCAGCAGTGAGACTGAGTTGCAGGAGACCTGAAAGCGTGAAGATTATATCTCAGCAGTGACACTAAATTGCAGGAGATCGGTAAGCGTGAATATTATATCTCAGCAATGCCACTAAGTTGCAGGAGACCTGCAAGCATGAGGTTATATCTCAACAGTGAGACTAAGTTGCAGGAGACCTGCAAGGGTGAAGATTATATCTCAGCAGTGAGACTGAGTTGCAGGAGACCTGAAAGCGTGAAGATTATATCTCAGCAGTGACACTAAGTTGCAAGAGACCTGCAAGCGTGAATATTATATCTCAGCAATGCCACTAAGTTGCAGGAGACCTGCAAGCATGAGGTTATATCTCAACAGTGAGACTAAGTTGCAGGAGACCTACAAGCATGAGATTATATCTCAGCAGTGACACTAAATTGCAGGAGACCTGCAAGCGTGAAGATTATATCTCAGCAGTGACACTAAGTTGCACAAGACCTGCAAGCATGAAGGTTAAATCTCAGCAGTGACACTAAGTTGCATGAGAGCTGCAAGCGTGAAGGTTATATCTCAGCAGTGACACTAAGTTGCACGAGACCTGCAACCCTTACAGTTATAGCTCAGCATTGACAATAAGTTGCACGAGACCTGCAAGTGTGAAGGAGACCTGAAAGCATGAAGGTTATATTTCAGCAATGACAATAAGGGCCTCATTCCGATGTTGGTAGGAAAGCAAACAGACTGACTCCTTGTCGGAATCGGTTCTGACTGACTCGTGTTCTGCGAGTCCGGCAAGTCTCCCATTGACTTCAGTGGGAGACTGTGTTCTGACCGACAATACAGGTTCCTATTGAAAAAAGGGATGGTTGCGGAAAACCCTGCATCCTGTAGTGGGCATCCCAAGGTGCCCACCACACTGTGCATGGTTTGAAAGAGGGGTCCAATGAGTACCCCCCACATCTCCCAATTGGAGGCTTCAGGATGAAGGGGGCCTGCTAGGGCCCCCTCAAAGTCAGTTTATGACAGCCTTTTCATGTCGGACAGAGCAATTCGGAAAGGCTGTCCAAATCCAACATCGTAATACAGAGCTGTACGAGTTTCTGAATGCTGTTCGGAACCTATTCGGACTGATCGTACGGTTTGCTTTCCAACTGAGTACATTGTAGTCGGTCGGGTGCAAATGATTTCGAACGAGTAGAAAACATAGGTTCAGACACGGTTTTGGTGAATCCGGCATGCCGCTCGGAGCCTTTCCAACCAGCATCTTAATGAGGCCCTTAGTTGCACAAGAGCTGCAAGCGTGAAGATTATATCTCAGAATTTGCACTAAGTTGCACGAGACCTGCAAGCATAATTATTAAATCTTAGCCATGACACTAACTATGCCTGAGACCTGCAAACATTAAGGTTAGGACTCAGCAATGACAATAAGTTGCATGAGACCAGCAAGCGTGAGGATTATATATCAGCAATAACGCTAAGTTGCTCAAGACTTGCTCTCGAGCTTCATGCAACAAAATATCTACTGATGACCCCCTTTGCAATGAGCCACAATCCCACCAAAGGCATGCAAGTTCAGCTTTGTCAGAGATGAAATAATACTTAGAAAAAAAAGGTTTGTTTTCAGTCTCCGGAGAGGGGATGTTGTTTTATGTAGTGAAATATCCCAAATGGACAGAGGCAAGTCATTTGACAGAGGGAATGGCTTGCTAATAATAATATTTTGGTATATTATAGGACCTGAGTTAACAAATGCCACCATTATCCAATATAATGGTACTCAATCTATCAAAGATGAAATGCTGTGTTGGCCTTGCTTGGTTTCAAGACTCAACCGCAGATCACACCAGCTGTCCGACAGTGAATACAAATGATTTGCCATGCTGCTAATTCTGCCTGATCCTGGCATTTGAGGCTGTTTTTAATAAAACATTTTTACCTTTGATACAATATTCTTAGTAAACAGCATTTTTATTAATAACTGACATTGCTCCTGCTCCCTTGCATTGCTTTAAAGCAGGTAAATGGTGTCTCTAAGCACTGTAGTAGCAAAGAACGCTCCTTGTTCGTGCTGGAGTATTGATTGCATTGTAAACGGTGAGACCCTTCCAAGTGCTCAGTTGTGATTGCTGGCTTAGTAGCGGACCCCTAATATGCTTACTGCAGTTCTGTAACTCCTGCATGTGCACATAATAATATTGGCTCAGTATTGTATATGACATCAGAGAGTGTGGCACTTGATTCACGAAGACAAACTACCACTATGGGCAGTATACATTGATTTGGTCCTTAACAGGTCTACCCGGCACGCATTTTGGTCATCTGGGTTGCTATTCTGACTATCCAAAGGGAAACTGAGGGTCATCTTTGATGTCAGACTGGTCTTCTAGAAAAACATTTGGTTATTAATTGCATAATAATGACCCATGCACAATGCTGCCTTTTCTTAACTTGTTGTAGGAATGTTAACTTAATTCTATCACAACATAAGGATGATATATGTTTGCTAGATTATGGGAAAATTTGAATATAATAAATTGTTTTAACCATTCAAAAAAATCTTCATTATAGCTCCCTAGGCCCAACGTAAACCAAAGTTGTCATGCTGTGCACATTCGCTTAGGCAAATGCAAGGCTATATATATACACACCCCACCAATTTCAAAGATCACCAGCAGCCACCAGTTTTGTGCCATTTTTTCAACTGATTGATCACACTTTCTGTCAGCGAGTTCTTTGGCGTACCACTTTCAAATGCTTTAGTGTTTATACTTTATGACTTCAGTAGAGCGTAGTTTTAAAGGGTTATTGAGAGCATCAAAAAGTAGGTCTTTTCAGACAGGATTTTGGGTAGTGCTGGAGTGGATATGTAAGTTTTGTCTGAGGGTGTTGTGTGGGAAATATTTGAAACAAACAAACAGTGGTTTAGAAAAATGCTTTGACTGGCCTTACTGGAAAGCCAGCCTGCTGTGGCAAGCGAATGGAATGTTGAATCGTTTGTCTGATCATGTTGTAAAGTATAAATGTACCAAAAAGAAATTATGAAAATGATGTGTTGGTGGAAAAAGTTGGCTACGATGTCTGTTGATGCTATTCTGTATCATTATGAATCTCCTTAGGAGAGGAGGTGGATGATTGCTGATTGCATTTGCTTTGTGGTCAGGCCTCTTGGGAGGTGAGTAAGTTGCTGGGCCCAATTTTGGTGAAATAAATGAAGATATTTTAGAGGCAGAGATGGGAGTAGTGGCAGATAAGTCCATGAATGTGGTGTGCAAGCTGTTGGAGATTTACTGGCCACTTTGTTTTGTGGCTATCATCCTTACACTGTGTTCAAAACATGAGGAGGAGAAAGTGTGCCACATTTTCATCAACGTGCAGTGCATCAACATTGAGAGTGTTGAAGGTTTCTGCCAACTCAGCTAGTTAAGTGACTGGGAAGAAAGTACCGATGAGTACAAGGTTCAGTTTTACATCTACTCGATTTGTGATGTTTGCTGTGTAATGAGTGAGATTTAGAAGATATTTCTTGTGATTAGTCGGGTGTGTGTATCTGAGATTCATGTTGCTTATGGATGTTGGATGAAGGAAGAAAGTGAAAGTGTGTATAAGGTGTTTGTGTGTAAGGAAAGTGAGAGGTGCTCTTGGAATCAGACATTCAATATAGATTTATCTGAAATCAGATATATTGATCTGAGGGAGTGGCTTGGAGCCCCCGGAAGATGACAGAGTCTGGGTAGACCTCAGGTAGTTGGGCCGGATGTGAGCACTTTTGCAGCCCTCCCTGCGACTTCTGCTAGTCCAGCGTGAGCGGCAGAGATGCGGTGACATCCGATGCCGTTTTGTTCCGCTCTGCTGCTTTTTATGCGACCAGAAAGCTTTTGTTCTTGTTGGCTGCTTGGTTCACCTCACAGTGCAGGCCGCCATTTTGTGTGTGCAACTGCTGCGTGAGGGAATGCTCTCTCTTCGTGATGATGTCTATTCCTTTGGGTGCCAACAATTAATTATTTCTTCATGACGCCTAATGCTGCTGAAGGTACTTTGTCCTGCTCTGCCCCTGCTTTTTGGCTTTTATTTTGTGTATTGCCTTTCACCTGTTTCTTCATGGATTTTCCTCACACTTTTGTCATGATGGTGGTTTTCTCCTCATAACTTCCATCTGTATGAGCGGTTCTGTTATATTTTCCTCAAAATTAAGGCCGGAGTGTATGTTTTTGCACTGAGGTTCTGGATTTGGGTGATATCTGTGTTTTAATAGTCTCCTCCCCATATTCCAGTACATATATGGGATGTTTGAAAAAAGTGAACTCCCCACTTCCACCCTTGCTCATAAGTTCATTAAAAACACAATTTTCTCCAATTTTTCAAATATGGAGGAATCTTTAGTTTCTTCACACAAAGGTAGTTCTTCATCTGGATTTAATGGAACCCCAGTTTTATCCACAACCGGGAAGGCTATTAGCAAGGGTCTGAGGAAGGATTTTCCTTCCATTAAAAAGCCTCCTCCACCTGTTTCCATGGAGCTCTTGTTGGAAGAGATACGTGCCTTAAGACCATTTATGGAGGAAACTAATTCTAAACTACAGCATCTTACTGATAAATGGTCCCAAATAGAGGAAAGGCTTAATACACCAAAGCAGAGTATTGCATCCTTTGGTTCCGCTACCATCAAAATACAATCTCTTCAAACCAAGGTCTCTTCTCTTCAACAGCAGGTCGAAAACTGGAGAACAGGAGCAGAAGGAATAATCTCCGCCTTCATGGCTTGCCGGATGGATCGGAAGGATCTGATCCTATCACTTTTCTAAAGTCCTTCCTTCCCAAGCTTTTGAATATGCCTGAGGATACTCATCTTAACATCCAGCAGGCCCATAGGTTGGGTCATCAGTCAATATCTGTTTCCCACTCACCTAACCAAGAGAAGTTATTATGTACTTTCTTGAATATACTGACCTCCTTAAAGTCATCACTGCTGTCAAGTTACTGAAATGTATTTCTTGGTCAGGAAATCCTCTATTTTCCTCCCAGGACTACGCTAAGACTACTGCTGACAGGCTTAAAGAATTCCTTAATCTGAGATCTGATCTTCATTCACTTGGAGCTCGTTTTGGCCTATTTCACCCTTGCCAGTTTAAAGTCATGTACAAAAACAAGACTACTACATATGGAGATCCTGTTAAGATGAAGAGCTTCATCAATACTTGCAAGATAGAAAATATGGACACTTCAGGACAATTTGCTTCTTAAGTGGTGTTCACTTATGTAACCTTGTTTTTTCTTGGGAATCTCGGATTAAGAGTTATGATGGTTATATATTATATCTGTTATGTTATTATCAACTCTTCGCTGCTCCTTGTGAGTTTTCAGGAGTCTTCTTCTACATTGCTATTGTTAGTATTAAATATTAATATTTCTTTATTTTTCTTGCAGGTATCTCATTCGTGCTTGTGGTCTTCCCCGTTATGTAATATGTGCTGTGCTCCTCTCGTGCTCTTCTCATGGACTCCTGATGTACCATCTGTCCCATGTGGCCTCATCCTCCCACCTTTCCTTGGATTGCTACTCTTCATAGGTATGTTTTGCTCTCCATTTTCCTGTCATATTTGTACTCCTCGTTTTATGGATTCTTCTTTCTCTTTCACTGTTTCTTTCTCTTATTGCTTTATTGTTTCTTCTCTTTCTCTTTCTTCTCAACTTCTGCTTCTTTATCATCTATGTTTTACGGTCCTTTGGTATATACATGTAATTTTACGGTTTACATTTTTTCTTTTTCTTGTTTGTTATGAATTGTTGAACACTTTAATTTTTAAGATTTGTTTATGTCCTTAAAAATAATTTCTTGGAATGCCAGAGGTTTCAATTCTCCTATCAAACGACGAAGTGTCTTGTCCCATTTGTCTCACAAAACAGGAGTCCCTAAAATTGAAGAGTAGATGGGTGGGTGATGTATTCTTTTCCCCAGGAGATGGTAAAAGAAACAGGGTTATTATGTCCTAAATCGCTGTGTGCTAAGCTGATTTCCCAGGAATCTGATGATGTAGGTAGATGGCTCTACAATAAACTATTGATTGGGAAGGTTTCAGTCTCTTTGTTAAATATCTATATACCTAATGTCAATAACTCCCATTGTTGGTCTGGCCTGAATCAAATTCTTATAAAAACACCCTTAAGAGAATTTTATTTTGGCTGGTGATTGTAACCAGATTGT
This sequence comes from Lissotriton helveticus, assembly GCF_964261635.1. Classification (NCBI taxonomy): domain Eukaryota; kingdom Metazoa; phylum Chordata; class Amphibia; order Caudata; family Salamandridae; genus Lissotriton; species Lissotriton helveticus. The sequence goes on along the minus strand of NC_136071.1, from coordinate 326,332,982 downwards.
AGATCCCTTTATCGATCGTAACTCTACGGTTACTTTTATTCCAAATAACACTCACAAACATTTTGTCCATACTATTAAGCAATGGACATTACACAATGCCTAGCGACTCTGCAGCCCAACTTTGAGAGAATACACCTAATTTTGCCCTGTTCAACAAACTCAAACTCGTGATTACTACTTTTTTGTATCAGACAATGTCTCAAAATCTCTATGTTTGGCAGATATTGGATCAATCCTAATATCTGATCATGCCCCTGTCTCCCTTCAGTTGGATCTACCTTTTTGCTCCCGCACTCCTGCAGATGGCGTTTTAATAACTCACTCCTTTTAGATCCCTATTTCTGCTCCTCCTTTGAGTTGTTTTTAAAAAAAAAAAATGTTTTATTGTCCTCATCTCACCATTGGCACTTGCAAAAGAAAGACACCAGCAACCCTTTGTTCTCTCCTGTGCGCCCAGGGTTGGAATCCTTGCTGCACCCGAAGCCGACCTGGCTACCCCTTTATCTCGGGGCCCGGTGTAATCATTGGACAATCTCGGAATCGGATACCAACCTCAGCTCGAGTGCCCATTCCCAAAGTGGGAGCCAAACTATGAAATTTCTATTATGTATAGCCCCCAACTCTAGCCGTACAGTTTTTAGAACAGACTGTAGCCATTTATCATGCAGTGGGGGGGGCTGGATCTTTCCACAGCATACAAATTTCTCTGCGAGCAATAATAATTAGAGTGAAAAATAAGGCGATCTGTTCCTCACTGAGCTCATTAGTAGTTTCCGAATCCAACCTAAATATTACCCTCACCCCATTCAACCCAATGTTTACTTTTAAAACCCTATCCAGTGTCTTTCCCACTTTTATCCAAAAGGGACCAATCACAGGGCAATCATAGAACATGTGAATATCGTCCGCTTCTGCTAAATCACACCTTGGACTCACAAACTTTGCTATTTTTTTGGGCGTAAAATACAGCCTATTTAATACAAAATAGTGGTTCTTTTTTCAATGAAGCCGACTTAACATACCTATATAAGAATTTAAGAGCTCTTTCATAAAGCTCAGCAGCAGAGGCCTCAAAGACCGATGAACTCCATACCTGATTTAAAGGCGTGGCTGTGGTCTCTTCCGAATTCAGCAATTCTCTGTACCAGAGGGCTACCTCTTTCTTCCTAACACCCACAACCTGGAGTGCTACCTCAATTTCCCAATTTACACCGATGTTGTCTTTCTCTATAACATACCAGGAGCGGAGTTCGATGTACTTAAATCGGGAAAAAGAATCCCCTATCTTAGCCCGCAGAACTTCCCACGGAAGAACACCCTCTGCTGTGACAAGGTCTGACCAGGTAGCTACACCTGCACTCCTGACAGCCTGAGACAGACTGTCCTTAAGGCATATTGGCGTGCCAGGGGAGTCCCAGATGGGGGCCAGATCTGAATAATATTTTATACCCCAACATCACTTCAGTCTGCACCACAGAGTCAAGGCTGATCTTAAGACCTTTAGACGGACTTTTTTGAAGAATTTTGGGGACCCGAATTTATACAAAAAACCCGGAACCCCCCCTTCTAGATCTTGCATCGCCTTTAATGTCCGGCCCAATGAGATTCGTCTGGGGTGGTTAAAAGGGTACGGATATTTTTTAATTGGAAAGAAAAAGAATACCAAAGAACATCCGGAAGCACCATTCCACCCTTTAGCAGACTCCTTTTTAATTTTTTCCATGAGATCCGGGCGTTCTTGTTTGCCCAAATGAAGCTACCTATCTTCCCCTGAATATTCCCCAGAAGTTTATTTTGGAAAGTTAAGGGTATAACATTGAATAGATATGTTAGCTTGGGTAAAATAACCATTTTAACCAAGTTAACCCGACCATAAATCGTCAAGGGGATGCTCTGCCATTTCAAAAACAGCAAACTAATATCCTTCATAACCTTCGTCAGATTGACCTTTGCAATATTATTAAGGTCGGAGGTAATTAAGACTCCCAGATATCTAAACTGGTTACTTTGCGGGCCGTCCCAATTCTCGACTCCCCAGCACATTATTTCAGTTTTAGTGTGGTTTATTAAATAACCAGAATGCTGTCCATAGTCCAGCATGATCTCCTCCACTCTAGGGAAGACCTCCGCCGGATTACTGGTGTAAATCATTAAGTCATCCGCATAAAGAGCCAGTTGGGAGGAATAATCATTTATTCTAAAGGGGGTGACTCTGTTGTCCAATCTAAGAGCCTGTGCCAGGGGCTCAATGTATAGATTGAACAAAATGGGCGAGATAGGGCACCCCTGTCTAGTTCCTCTCCCCACACTTAATCGAGGAGACAACAGACCATTCAACAGTATTGCTGCCGAGGCTCCCTCGTAGCAACTCCTCAGGGTATTAATGAAGGTCTCCTCAAACCTCATAGTTTTAAGCACATCCCACAGAAATCTCCAATTGACGCGGTCGAACGCCTTGGCGGCGTCGTATGCAGCCACCGCCAGTGGCTCCGACCGTGCCACCGCCAGATCAATACAGCCTATGAGTTGGAGGGTCAGCTCATGGATGTGACTCCCTGGAATAAAACCTTTTTGGTCTGGATTAATCAGGGACGGGGCCAGCCTGGCCAATCTCCCGGCCAAAACTCCAGTAAAGATCTTATAATCGGCGTTTAGCAGGGAGATTGGCCTATAAGACTCCGCTCTGAGAGGGTCTTTACCAGGTTTTAATAACAAGACAATAGTGGACTCTTTTCAAGAAGGTGGAATTTTACCATGCGGGCTATAAATAAAGTTAAATAATTCACATAGTCTAGGTGCTAGAAGATCTATGAATATTTTATAGACCTCGCCCGGTAAAGCATCAGGCCCGGCTGCTTTATTTTTTTGTATTTTATTGATTTGTATTTTAATCTCATCTTCTGTAAATTGACTATCCAGCAGGTTACGACCATCCTCCGATAGCTTTGGTAGTTCCTTATCTTCCAACCAGCGCATGGCGTTTACTGAGCTACTGGAAGGCTCTTCTTTATATAGCTCCAAGAAGTGAGAAAAAAAACATTTTTCCATCTCTATCTGCAGACATGATATCGTGCCCTGTTCATCTATAATCAACCTGTTGATGTTATTCTTGACTCGGTCTGCTCTTATTTTCCCTGCCAACACTGCGCCTGCTCTTTCTCCATATTCATAATTCTCCATAGAGTATGAAGCCCATTGAGCCTTAACCTTCTGGTCTAGGAGCCCCCGATATTCCTGGCGTAGAAGATCAATTTCAGATGAAATTCGGGGAGCATCTTCCGCATTCAGGCTCATTCTCAGTGTTTCTAAAGAGGAGATCTTATCCTCTATTATTTTAAACTTAAGAGCCTCTTTCCTGTTACAGGAGCTTATTGCGCTAAGAAATTGACCACGAACAAACGCCTTATAAGCGTCCCATTCATATTCAAGGGATGCCGAGCCTAAATTGTCAGTAAAAAAACTGACAGAGAAGGTATTTATCATAGAGACAACTTCCTGATCGTATAAGGCCCCTCGCTTAAGAGTCCACCTAGGGTTTACTTTCGGCCTATCTCCTCCAAAATTAAAGGTAACCAGAATAGGTGCATGATCGGATAACACACTAGGTAAAATTGCCATGTCCTTCATTGACTCCAAACCTTCTCGGTCCAATAGAATGTAATCCAATCTCGAAGCATGGCCATGTTTTTTACTAAAATAGGTATAACCTGGGATCGGCCCATTTTTCGCTCTCCAAGCATCTATTAATCCTAGGTCTAGGATCATATTCTTCATTGCATGTCGTGTCTTTGGAGCCACTACCACCTGACGGTGGTTGGAACGATCCTGCCTGGGGTCAAGAAGAACATTGAAATCTCCGCCTATGAGTAACATAGAACGGACTCCTGACAGATTATCCTGGACCTTATGTATATATACCGGATCATCTATATTGGGGCCATAGAATGAAACCGCAGTCAGATCCCTCCCCCTGATATTAATCAGAGCTTGGACCCATCTGCCTGAGTGGTCAGTTAAGAATGATTTTATTGAGCCGCCAGAGCCACCCTTAACTAATATCGCTACACCTTTATTAGTGACGGATTGATTTGAATGGCAAAAAGCATCAATCCATCTGACTCTCCCAAAGGCCTCTTTGGCTTCCACTGTTGTCAGATGGGTTTCCTGAAGCAAGATCACTTTAGCTTCTGACTGCTCTAGGTATTTAAATATCAATCTTCTACGTCGGATACATCTGAGCCCATTAACATTCCAAGATAGAAAACCTATATCCCCCTGCACCATATTTTGTAATCTCCTACCCCCGCTTACTCCAGCAACTGACTGAGCGATACAATAATAGGATGTTGCTTGGTGTGACTATTTCTTGTACAATTAGTGGAGATAAGGACACATTTTTTTTTCTTTTTTCCCCGCTGCACCCCCCCCCGTGACCCAACAGCCCCCCCATCCCACCCTGGGGAACCCTCCTTTCCTTCTTGAGCACACATGCTCTACGATGGACCCCCTCCCCCCCTATACGGTGTTAAAAAGTAACAAATAAAAAAGAGAAAAAGAAACCAGCAGGAAGGGAAAAAAAGAGAACATTACTGCATTACTACATAGAGCATCTAACTTAATCGATGCATGTACTAAACTGATCTAATTACTACCATTAAACTCCATGATAGACCCATCAAGGAAAATCAGTGTTATCGCTCACCCTGACCCTGGCCCTGCTGCCCCGGATGACATCAACCCCTGCGAACCTTCTCCACTCTCCCCTTTACTCCCAGCTTTGATTTTTTCTATCAGGAAATCTGCCTCCTCCACCTGGCGAAAATTATACATATGGTTATTCCACATGACCCTCAAGGAAGCAGGGAATTTCAATTGCGCACGAGTCCCCAGAGAATTAAAAGTTGCCAGTCTCTTGCCCATCTCCCATTGCTTAGATGCCGTGATGTGAGAGACATCTGATCGAATAGAGAAAGTGAAGGGGGTAGAAAAAGAGGCAGATTTGATCGGTCCAGCTTTCAATCCCAGTGATAAAATCCTCTCCTTAATAGAATAGTTGAGAAAGTTGGCCAAGATCTTCCTAGGTCTTTCTTTAGCGGGATTCTGCCGGAAAGGGTCACGATGCACTCTTTGAATATCAACCAATAATTCCTGGGCCGTATCGGGGGAGTCCTTCAACACTGTAGTCTTAAGCAAGGCCGCAATAAATGCTTTGATGTCGTTGCCCTCAAGATCTTCCGGGATATTTAGAAATTTGATGTTGTTTTTCCTTGAGTGGTTTTCAAGCCTCTCTATATCTTCTCTCATTTCCCGATTCTGCTTAACCAGATTATCGATGTTAATTGCTGAAGTTCCTAACGCTTCCTGGATCTTGGGCAGTTCTGCTTCCAGGGCATCCGTTCTTTTTTTTTTTTTTTTTTAAACCTTTATTGTACAAAAAGTGCTCACAAATACGGGCCTACAACCCAGCGGGCCGGCCACCACATAGCAAGAGCAAAATTAGCAGTACAAAAGCGTCCACAGGATATGACGACAAGAACACAGGAGATATACCAAAAGCCATAGAGCAATCAGCATGGACAGGATATGTGAAGGTTGATTTTCTTTTTTTATGGGAACGGGGAGTACAGGATCATGACGGGCAGTGAGTCAAGCAAAAAGGGAGGGGCCGTGGTGAGCCGCGATCCGGCGATCATGGAAATTACAGGATACATCCAACAAGAACTAAACATATCGGTAAATACAATCCCAACAGAAGTACCACAAGGAGAGGCAATGGCGCTCGCCGTCCAGCGCCCACCCACCACAGCTACAACTCGACTTAATAAACAGATGTAAAAAAAGATCCCATCGTATAAAACAATACAATACACACCCCAATAAAAGGAAGGAAATCCCCCACGAAAGAGGGAGGGGAAGGAAGAAAAAGGAAAAGGGAAGGGACTCCTCCCCAATCACGCGCCCCCCGGCGACGAAGCAGGAAAACATAAACCGGTACACGGCATCCATTAAAATTCGATGACAGAACACGCAGTGAGCCATAATCACAATAAGACCGGAAGGTCAGTGCATCAAAAACACCCCAGGGGGACACATGACGAGAAGGAGTCCCGAGAAAGAGAATACGTAAGAGCCATAGAACAAAAAAGGGGAGAAAAAAGGGGGGGAAAAAGACCCCCCAAAGTGACAGACCCCCCCACCCACCCCGCAAGCCCACCCTGCACCCCTGCAGAAGGCTATGGCCTACCCCCCAGCAGCGTGCCTGTCGCCCTAATTAGAACCCGAAATATAGAAGAGCAAAGGCAAGACGGAAACAAAGACAAAAAAAGGGTGGGGGGAAAGGGAAAAGGGAAGAAAACGCACGGGAGAGGGCCAAGAGACAGAATTATCTGCACCCACCCACCCGCCTGAGAAAAAAGGCAGAGCCCTCGGGAAGTCAAAAAGTATCAGGATACACTCCAGGAGCACCACAAATACACACATAGTCATACCGTTACATGCCGATCATCCAACCAGTACAAGACTACCGCACACAGAGGCAAGTTCGTCTCAGCCCTGTCCTTGTTTGTCCAAAGTTGTATCCGTCCGATTCACTAAGAACCAGACCGCGAAGAACAGAAGGCAAAGAACAGGGAGATCAAACGGCAGTCCAGATAAGACACGTGGAGTAAAACCCGGAAGATCCAGAGAAGGCAGAGAACATCGCTCACAATGCAGGCACAGTTTCAGGGACAGTTCGAGAAAGGCCGACCCAGCTGGGCCGGCACCGGAGCCAAGGTCGGTCAGTCGAGGCGAGAAGAGGCCGAAAGAGTCATCGCGTCCAGTCCAGATGGGATCTGGCCCCCGGACCAGCGGCGGAGGAGACAGCACAGGACAATGAAGGGCAACGGAACACCGCACATTCACATACGCGGCAGTCACCGGGCCCACGCTTCCCAGGATAGTTCCAGCCGCACCCTGCAACGGCGAGGCCGCACCCAGCTTAGGGGGCCCGAACGGCCCAAAGAGAGGATCCACCTCCAGGGTGACAACGGGTGCGGCCAGAGAAGCTCGCCAGGTGCGTAGGGCGTTCAGGATGTCCTCAAGTGTAGGAAAACCTTTACAGTATCCGGCACCCGGGCCATGCGGCGGGCCTCCAGCGCTCGTCCAGGCCCGGCTGATACATTCAGGGTCGGCCGCCATCTTGGAAGCCCGGCGGGGCCGCGGCGGCCGGCAACCCCCGTCCGGGCAGCAGCGAGGCAAATGAAGACCAGCCGACCGGCAGCAGGGCACTCCAGGGCAGGAAGGGGGGGCCACCAGAAGATGGGGGATCACCGGCTCCCCAGTGCCGCCGGTCCCGTTCTCCGAGTCCGGGCGGAGGAAATCAAAATGGCCGGACCGGAGAACAAAGGGGGAGCAAGCCGAATGTACGGTCAGTCCCGTCAACGGAAGGCAGCGCCTCCACCCAAGGCCACCGGCCCACCGGAGCCGGCCAGCAAGCCACAGCCGGCCTCTACGCACAACGGCCTCTACGACCACGTCCACTGCGCCATCAAGGGCCGATCATCGCGCTCCGCCCCGTCCGGGCGCCGCCGAGAAGATCCAGGCCAGCCCGCTCCGGAGACCCCGAAGCGAGCGGGAGCGCCGAGCAGGATCCACGGCACCCAAGGACCACCGGAGCAAAAGGTGAGTGCCTGCGAGGTGTCTTAGCGCTACAGCACAGCAAAGAGGACTTCCCGGGGCAGGATAACAGCAGGATAGACGATAAAAACAGGCAGGCGAACGGAGCCGAGCTAAAACGCGGCCATCTCGGACGCGAGCTTGGCTCCTCCCCCAGGGCATCCGTTCTTAATGATACATCCCCGACCTTACGGGCTAACACCTCACACGAGGCCTGAATAGCTTGTTGATTAGCCTCCGAAGTAGTGAAGCGCCTCCCCAGATCTTCTCTCAAACCCATAAGGATATCTGCTAGAGTTGCAGGGATCCCTGGGGTTGCTGTAATTGCAGAGATTACTGTAGATACAGAAGTTGGCTGAGTGTCCGATACAGTCGGAGAGACATCCACAATACCCACCTCATCTAGTCCAGCTGGCTCGTCTTGGATTTCCAACGCTGAAAAGCTATTTGAAAGTTCCACCTCTGGATGTACCAGATCGAGCAAATTAACTGTAGGAGATATTGTTGATATTAAAGAAGGGGGGCCAGAAGAACCCGATTGTGTAGGTGAAGAGGTGGATGTAAGCTTATCACTCTCCGACAACTCGGCCTTAGCGGCTTCCTTCGGGGTTTCCATTACCGGAAATGACATAATTCCTGCTGTATCTCTAGTCTTACTCGATGTGCTAGTGGAGAGAACCTTGTAGAACGATTTTAGAGAAGGCGTAACTTTAGAGGAAGCAGGAAACCTTCCCTTCACCCTTTTCCTGCCCTTCCCTTTTCCTGGTGGGGTTTCTGAGTCACCAATGTCGTGATTACCTCTATACCCTTTCACCTTAGCCCCTTTCTTCTGGGCTAAAGCCTTAACGTGAGTTACTGGGAGAGGGACAGGTGTATTAGTATGAACTTGGGGTAAATTGGCCACCCGACTGCGGAGGGTGTATCTACTAACCACAGAAAGAGGATCAGGAACCACTAGTGGAGGTTTGCCCAAATTAACTGAGGGAGGGCTGACCTGTAGATTAACTATGCCGGGATTACCTGTCTCCATACAAAAGTCTTTGACAATGCTACTCTTAGGAGATATATACAACGGTCCGCCAGAGAAACTCAGGGGTACATAAGTTGTTCTGCTGTCGACTCCTTTCAACTCGAGGTCTTTAAGCAGTATTGTCAAAACCGACTGCCCCCCGTAGCTCCTTATTTCAGGGATCTCGCTCCCAGTCCTCTCACTTTGTGCAGATACTGGTGAAATATAGCCCCTCCACTGTGTTATGCTCTGAGCACGTCTTTCGGCATTAACCCTCCAGAATCTTATAGCACCAAACTCACGAAACCAAGCCGGTTCGTGGGGTGCAGAGACACCTCTGTTAACCATCCGGGAATCTTCCTACTGCCTTCCTGATAATACCTTGAAAATTAGACAGCCTGTCTTGGCCTAACAGTCAATTTTCAGCACGAAGAGCTCTTGCATAGATTCATACAGGGACAAAAAAAAGGTTTCAAGGTTCAGGAAAAGGTCCAGAAAATTAGTCCCAGGAAAACTGTTGAGCGATAATCAACTAAAAGGCACTGAAAGGGCACTAAAAAACACTAAGAACCTCTCGCCTACCCCACGCCTTCTCCCGATACGAAGCCGGGTTTAACTGAGGTATGTAGCCACTTAGCTTTTAAACAAACAAAGGCTGCGGCTACTGGAGCCGATACCGCTCACCACTCATGCCGTGCTGCTCCGAGTTGAAAAAGGGGGGGGCGCATCACCGTGCCTGCTTCTTCGCTGGGTAAATGGCAGCGCCGGCACCGGCTGGTAAACGACCCTTGCCCAATTTCCGCCACAATCCCGGGGGCTCAGAATATCAAAATCCCGGGGCCGCTGAGTGAAAACGCTCCGTTCTCCATTCACTTGCTGCTACTGCTGCTGATTCTCCCCTCGCGCCTGCGTGGAGCACCGCATAGGAAGAGGTGGAGCTCCGTCACGGCCGTTAACCTCCGGCCGTCATGCTCCCTCTCATTTGAGTTGTGATTTCAAGATTATTTTCAAGTTAATCAAACAGATAACATCCCGTTTCATGTTATCTGGAATGCTTTTAAAGCAACAGCATGTGACCTTATCATCAACTATGTTTCTAAAAACGCAGAAGGCATCACGTATTCATACAATTGACCTTTTAGCGCAGGTAAAGAGACTGGTACATTCCTTTTAATACGCCCAAATTAAAAGAATGTTTATCAGAACTTATTGTACTAAACTCCATTTTAACAAAGAATCTACAGATAATGCTTGTTTGTTTTTGCAAAAGTCTAGCACAAAGTTTTTTTTTTAATATTTATTATTTTCCATGTTGCACATACTTTATACATTATACATTTTTCAGCATTAATACTTCATGCTTCATAACTAAATAAACTATTTTACAAGATATACAAGCTTTTCATTACCCATTTCCACAGACAGTGTTTATAATTTTTTACTTAACCACAATTAAACCTTAAGCCCTTCTTGGGTCTACCTACGACCCAATTCCTTCCTTCCAACTACTTATTGGTTGCCATATTCTTAGGCCTAATGTCCTTCCCCTTTTCCCTTTTCGTGCATAAATATTCTTCTCCGTATTATATGCATTCAAGAGATTAGCCAGCCAGGTTTGCAATGCCGGTGGATTTTTGTCAAGCCAAGCCCTTGCTAAGGTCAATCTGTATACTGACATTGCCACAAACAGAAACTCCTGTTGTGTGTCAGCCCCCTCCAAACCCAGACCTAAAGTTATTCTAGCTGGGCTAAGATTAATTTGAATCCCCAGGGATCTATCTAGAAAACCCTCGATATCCGTTATTAGCGTATGTAGTTGAGGGCATGTAGCAAACATGTGAATACTATCTGCTTCACTAGCGTTGCATCGGGGACAATTTATACCCATAATCCCTCCCCATTTGGCTATCTTGGCAGGGGTATGATATAATGAATACAGAGTTTTATAGTGTTGTGACTGCATGGAGGATGAGCACAGTATAGTACGGCCCAGGTCCAATGATTTCTTAAACCACCCTGCTTCCACGCTAAGTTTTTCAGCCCATTTATTGTCCACCTTTCCTAAGTCATCATTTTTCCCTTTAACCAAACAGGCATAAAAAGACCTAATGGTACGATCCCCCAAAAGTCTGATTTTTTCCAGTATCTCATTCCTGCCTACTCCCACTGACCCCCCTGCTTTATCATTAAAAAAAACTCCTGACCTGGAGATACTTGAAAAAACCTCTATTATTAATACCATATTTAGTTCTTAAATCTGCAAACTGTACCATCCCCTCTGTCTCAAATAAGTCCCCGATCTGGATAATCCCACTGTTTGCCCATTCTAACATTGCTTCATCTGCAAAGATTGCTTGAGGAAACGACCTGTTTCTATAGAGTCTAGTGTATCTATTATACTTCCCAGTTTTACTTCTTTTCAAAAAGGCAATCCATATCTTAACAGCAGTGGAGACTGTCTTGAACTTTGTTCTTTTAAAGTAGCCATAATCAATACAGTTTAAAAAGCAGTTTCCCGCATCTGTCCCTAAGACCGCAGCATATACTTTCGTAGACAGGTTATTAACTCTTTCATCCAGACCATTTCCTCCTATTAACCCTTGCATGTACTGTAGGGCAGCTGCCATATAGTATAACCTGAAGTCCGGTGCTCCCCACCCCCCCTTTCTCTTGGGAGCGTCATATATTTATATGCCCTATGCGTCTTTCCATGGGCCCAAATGAATCTGTTGCATAATGTCTCTAGTGTATTAAACCAACTATTCTCAAAGAATAAAAGGAATCGATCTGAAAAAATAAAGAAATTTGGGGAGAATCAGCATCTTAATAACGTTAGTGCAGCCCATCAGTGATAGGTGTAAGTTATTCATCCTTGTTAGATCTATTTTTACTCTTGTCATCAGAGGAGCCATGTTTATCTCTACCACCCTATCCAGGTTTGCTGATATAGCCACCCCCAAGTACATGGCTGAGCCGACTACCCTAGCGTCATTACACCCTGAATATCTATTTTCAACAATCTGTGTCTTGGGTTTGTTCAATTTGTATCCCGAGATTTGACCGAAGCGTTCCGCCTCTGCCTCAATCTCCCTAATGGCAGTGGAGGGGTTGGGTGTCAAAATAGCGACGTCATCCGCATATGCAAGAGTTTTTATTGCACTGCCGTTTATATTCATCGGAGCAATCTGTGGATTCTGTTCCAGCCTGCGCAGATAGGGATACAGGTATTACGTAAACAACAGGGGGGATGACGGACAACCCTGTCTAGTCCCTCTACATATCTTGACTGCTGCCGAGTATCCCCTATTGACCCTAATCTTAGCCATTGGATTGATATACAAGGTCTGTATGGCCTTGATGAAGCCCTCCCCAATTGCATTCCACCTCATGGCTGACCATAGTTATCCCCAGGAGACCCTATCAAATGCTTTCTCTGCATCTAGAAACAGCACTGCCATGGGGTCTCCTAGGGCACCTGCTGCATCAAACATGGTAATGACCTGCCTAACGTGCTGTGTGGTTCCTTTACCTGGGATGAACCCATGCTGGGAGGGACTGACTAAACCCTCAACCACCCCTGCTAATCTTTTAGCTAATATCTTTGAGTAAACCTTGACGTCAGCGTTCAACAGCGTAATTGGGCGGTACGAACCTGGTTCGGTTATTGGTTTACCTTTTTTTGGTATTATGATTATGTTGGCTGCACCCCAGGACTCAGGGACAGATTCACCCTTTGTGCCATTACCATGATGTTAAACATGTCCCCTATGATCACTGTTAGAAATGTTTTAAAAAATTCCACCGGGATCTGGTCCGGCCCTGCTGCCTTCCCTGAGGGTAAACTGCCAAGAGCAGTAACTAGTTCCTCTACCCGGAGTCCAGCATCTAACTCCTCCTTTTCAATTGCGGAGAGTACCGAGGGAGGCGCCTCGCTCAGATATATTTCTAACTCTTCCGTGCTTGCTGTTATGTCTGAGGAGTAGAGATCTGTGTAGAACTGTTTACAAACCTCCCTTACCTGTCCTAGCTCTGTTACCAAATTTCCTTGTGTATTAGCTATTTCTTTAACGTCTGCTGCTGCTACTCTCTGCCTAGTCCGCACGGCTAAGATATGTCCCACCCTTTCACTGAGCTCATGTGCGTTCTCCCTGTTCGCCATGTATTTCTCAGCCATTTTTTTGGGCAACTCCTTCCAGGGCGTCTGCTCTCAGCGATATTAGTTTAAGTATGTTTTGTTCTATCGCGTCCTGTTGTTGAATAGCTACTACTAGTTCTTCTTCAGCCCTTAATAGATTTAGCCGTATTTCTTCTATCTTCTGTTTCTCTTTTTTTTGTGCGGACAATACAAAGCTTAACGTCTCTCCTCTAACAGCAGCCTTAAAGGCATCCCAAACTATCCCTGGGGGTGCTGTCCCTCTATTTATATCCCAGAAATCCTTGATCCATTTTGTCATGTACCCCCGATATCCACTATCTTTCAGCAGCGACCTTTCAAAAGTCCATTCCACCTCTTTTTTATTGAAGTTCCCTAATTTTATTGTCAAAACCAATGGGCTATGATCAGATATAATTCGGGGTTGTTTTTCAATTTTTGATTCACCGATTAATCTATTTGAGATTAAGAAGTAATCAAGTCTGACCAGCACCTGATGAGGTGCTGAGAAGAACGTGCTACCATCTAAATTTGGATGCCATTTTACCCAAGGATCTTCCAATGATTTGTGGGTCGCCATATCAGACAGTGCCCTATACACCTTCCTTTTCCTGCCTCGATATTGTGAGCCCAGCTGCAAGAATGAACTGGTTAGGTCATGCAGATTGAAATCGCCGCAACATACAATTGGCTCAGGCCATTGTGCTAATTCCCCATCCAGATACTGAAATACATCTGGGTCGTCCTCTGTAGATCCATATATTGTAACTAAGGTGAACGTCTCCCCCTTAAAGGATATCTCGGTCAGCACCCACCTTCCCCCCATTGATCTTCTTTCTTCCTCCTTATAATTGTGTCCCTACTCCTGCCCAGCACAGCCACCCCTCTAGTTTTGGTCCCTTGATTTGATTTTGCCATAACTTCGAACCCTAATTGGCCCAACCGGTGTGCGTTGGTGCCCTCTATATGGGTCTCTTGCAAACAAACCAAATCAACGTGCAGTGTTCTGAGTAGTGCTGCTACCTTAAGCCTCTTTTTTTGTTCATTGAGCCAACATACATTTATCAAGGCTATTCTACATGCCATATAACTTTGTTGCTTTCATCCCTAAGCTGATAGTTGTCTATTTTATCTATACTTTGCTGTATATCCTGTGTTCTTTTCCCTACCCAAACTTGTAGTTCCGATTTCCAAACATCATATCCTTGTGCAACATTTCTGTCCTTCCCCCTCCCTTCCCCTCCCACCCCTACTGTCCCCTCCTTACCCACACCTCGTGCCCTACCCTCACTGTCAAAGTCTAGCACAAAGTTCTATGGTGGTCAGAATAAGTTGGACAAATTATTAGCCAATTACCTTAAGGTTAAGAACAATAAATGTAATATTGAATCAATTATTTATGCAACTCAAATGCCAAGATATAAGGATTCTGAAATTGTGGATGAATTTGTTTGGTAAATGAATCTTTATATACACCTCACAAGGTAACTTATGACCTAAACATTTCTCAGTATCTTTCATCTATTCTTAGACCTGCAGATACACGTATTGACCTTTCATTGTTGGAAACTGACGTATCGCAAACTGAATTACACACTGCATTGAACAAACTCAAAAAAGATAAAGCCCCTGGTCCTGATGGATTTACTGCTGAATTCTATTCACATTTTGCCAAGTTACTCCTCCCAAATTGCAAAATCTCACAACCTATTTCCCACTTTCAGGTTCTTCTTCGGATTCCTTTTTGGATGCTTTAATTTGCTTTATCCCTAAGGAAGGTAAAGTTCCACATTTTTGTAAAAACTAAAAGCCCATCTCGCTAGTCATCGTTGATTCTAAAATATTTTCTAAAGATTAAGGCCCAGATGCATGAAGCTAAAAACCGCTCTCAAAGGGGCGGATTCTCAGAATCTGCCCCTTTGCGACCGGTATTTTTGCATTTGGGATGCATCATCCCAAATGCAAAAATCGCAAATTGAGAATTCGCTAAATTGCGATTACTTGCATTTAAGGAATCTCAAATTGAGATTCCTTAAATGCAATGCATTAAAGTTTAAAAAATAGCGATTTCGCTAATAGGGCTCGCAAATTACCATGAAGTACAACTTCATGGTAATTTGCAAAAACTTTGAAAAATGCACTAAAGTGCATTTTTCAAAGTTTCATGTTGTGCACAACTTATGTGCACAGATCAATTTCAGGGGTGCAACAGCACCCTTGAAATCGCATTCTCATTTTGTGATTCGCTAAATGCGATTCGCAAATTGAAAATTCTGCCCATTCATTCCTATGGGCCATTAGGCCCATAGGAATGAATGGGGAGGTATTCCTTAATTGCGACTCGCAATTTGCGAATCACAATTAAGGAATTTTAAGAAATCGCTATTTTTAAATTGATTTCTTCTTGCATACCATTTTGCTATTCCTTAATAGCGATTCCTTATTTTTCTCTAATAAGGAATCGCAAAATGGATGCTTGATGCATCTGGGGGTAAGCTCTGAGACTTGATTCTTATCTTGCTGATTTGCTTGGTAAAGAGCAATCTGGATTTGTCAAAGGACGCTATCTTTCTGATAATACTCATCTATTGTTTTATATTCTTGCTAAATCTTCTCTTAAATCTGAGTCCATGGTGCCAATTGCTTTAGATGCAGGGAAATAATTTGATTGAGTCTATTGGCCCTTTCTCGTTCACACTCTTCATTGGTTTGGCTTTGGCCCCTAAAGCATGTCCCTCATTTCTCTCCTGTACTCTACCCCAAGAGTGGCTATTCATGCTAATGGCCTTCCCTTTTCTTATTTCTCTTTAGGAAGGGGTGTTCGTCAAGGTTGTCCGCTTTCCCCTTTTATTTTTAATTTAGCATTAGAGGCTTTTCTTTCCCGGTTGCGACAGAATCAAGATATTCATGGATTTCCCTTTAATGGTTTGCAGATCAAATTTACTGCATTTGCTGATGATGTCTTAATGTTCCTTTCCCTGCCCCTTTCATCATTGCTGGCTTTTTGGCAAGAAGTTGCATCATATAGTAATGTCTCTGGATATAAATTCAATAATGAGAAAGGAAAAACACTACCCTTGACTAAATTTACATTTAAAGAAGATTTCGCCATGTTTATGTGGAATCCTCAGCACATCAAATATCTCGGTTTGTGGTTTGCTCCCTCTATTTCCTCTTCAGCTTTTCTGAATTTAGAAAAATGCATACATAAATTAATCACTTTAACTACTAGCTGGCATTCTCTGCATCTTTCCTGGTGGGGTCGTTTGGATACCATTAAAATGATGCTGAGCCCCATAATTTTGTTTACCATATCTAATCTCCCGCTGTCCATTCCCCTAAATACTTCCAGAGAATTAACTCTATCTTTGTTTAGTTTCTTTGGAATCATAAAAAATCTTGAATGTCCCAATTTAAATTATCTCATCCACAGTCGGAGGGGGGTTAAATTCCCAGACTTTCCTAATTATCACAAGGCATTTTTATCACGTCAATCTTCTAGGTGGCTCTCCAATTACACATTGGGGTGCCCATTATGGGTTGAAGTGGAAAAGACTTTTCGGCTCCCCTTCTCTTTTAAGGAATATGTATCCTTCACTTGCAAGTCACAATCTCTCTCTACACCTATTCTTAAGCATTCATGTAAACTACTAGACTCCATTCTTCATAACTCTTCCATTGACATTGATAACTTTCTTAGATCTACTATTTGGCATAATAACGTTATATTAGTTAATAATAAGCCTATTTACTGGAAGTCATGGAGAAATAAACGTTTCATTTGGGTGCACTAACATTTTGAGCATAATACTTTTTATCCTTTTCTCAAGTTTGTCGTCAATTTGATCTTCCCTTGGCCTTCGAGAGCAAATATAGAAAATTGCACAATGCCCTTTGTAGTGCTTATGAACAATGTCAACTCTCCCTGTCTTCAACATCTTCCCCTATTAATCAATGGTCCAATATGTTGCATTCTTCTCCCACAGCGTCTACTATTTATTCCTACTTACTCACATCTGATTCTAATAGGACCAAAACAAAGGTGGAATTATCTTGGGAGTCCGATTTGAAGGTTAACTGGTCAATTCTTCTCTGGACAAGAACTTGGACCAAAATCAGGAAATCAGGAAATCATCTAGTGCCGCAAATACCACGCAGTCCCTTTTGTTTGTATATATTAGACTTTTACTGACTCCTGCACTTTTGCATACAAAGAATTCAGCTACATCTGACACATGCTGGCCATGTTCTACGGCACAGGCGGATTTAAAACATCTACTTTTTACATGCCCTTCTGTGTTGTGCTTCTGGAAACAGGTTTGGGGTCAGGTTAACTTAATTTTGCACACTACAGTCCCCTTTTCTTACTCTACCAGCTTCCTAGGTAGTCTATCTGAAGCTTGGGGCTCACTCTTGTGACACATGTATTTTGGATCTATTGTTGGTGGCTGCCTTTAAAGGATCACCAAGAATTGGAAAGACTTTACTAAATTGTCTTTTCAGACTAGGGGTTATGCGGTTTGCTATAAGCATAGATTGGACACAAGCTACATTTCTCCCATGTCTTTAAATCTGAAGCGCCAGATCTTGTGGTCTCCCGTTACACAGTTCTTAGATGACAGTGCACAACGTTCCTTTGCACGTACACCCACCCAACAAAAAGTCCCTCAACCTCCCTGACTTTCCTTTATATTTTCGTTTAATAAAATTAGGTATACTATTTGTTAACATGTTATGTATGTAATTCATATGCAATACACTTGTTTTTCTTCTGCTTGTACAACCAAACTCTTCTGATTTCAGACCATGTATACTTTTTCTTTTTCATAGATGAACTGAACTGTTTTTCTTTGCATAATTATTTGTACTATATTGTTCCACTTTCCTATGCTTTATTATGTTCTCAATAAACTCACTTAAAAACTGGAAAAAGATACATTGATCTCATTCCAAGTATCTAGGATTGCGTCTTACAATGTGGCTGCAAGAGTAAGGCCAAAGGCTTTGGGTGCCTCTCACAAGGACAAATGCACGTCTAACCGGGAGCATTTTCAATTTTTCCACCACAAATTTCTGAATGATGAACTAGGGCTCAGTCTGCATAGCACCGGTCCTCTACAAACGGAGCAGCCCACTTCTATACTTCCTTCTGCAGAAGGGTGTGTTATGTGTCCTCACCCCACCCCTAGTGCAGTTGGACACAAGTGGATTGCGGTCTGGTCCCTCAGTTGGAGGAGGAGTGAGCCTTACATGTTGGAGGAGGAGCGAGTCCCGATCGTCGGTGCCGCGGTAAGATGTCCTGGAGAGAGACGTCGCTGCTTGTTTTTGTCAGGGGGGGGAGCTCGAGGCACACTGAACTGGCAGAAGGCAGTGACCGGAGCAGATTTGCTCCTTGGCTCACTCTGTTTACTGCTGCCACCTGCCACCCTGAGGAAGTATAGCGGCTAGCGGTTTTGAAAGGACAGCGGAATCTGCTCCGGCTTTAATTTTACACGCCCACCTGACTGCTCACCTCGAAGCCCACGCTTCATACTAGCCGCAACATGTGTGGTAGCTAAGCCGGTCTAGGCCTTCAGGCAGAGGGCTCTTACATTATAGGGTGCAGTGAAGCAGTGCCAGGATCACATCAAGAGCTGGGTCCCCTCAGCAGCAGCAGGGGAGGGATGTATGTCACTACAACGCATGCTTTTACAACGCATGCCATTACGACGCAGGTTTTACAAAGCAAGTCGTTACAACGACTTGCGTTGGGGGGCACTGGATAGTGAATAGTTTAATTTACTATTCCAACTCCAGTCCCCGTGGATAGTAGGGAAGGTGTTGGATAGTAATTAAACTATTCCCTATCCTAGAGCGCCCTCCAGCGCAATTCGTTGTAATGACTTGCGTTGTAAAAGTTGCGTCGTAATGGTAGTGCGTTGTAAAAGTTGCGTTGTAAAGGATGTTTCCCGCAGGGGAGTGCTCAGCTGCTGCAGAACCCTGAGCTGGGCCCGTGAGTTAACCAGAACTTCTCTGGAGTTACCAGGAGGCAGCTGGTACGTGGAGGTGACACTGAGTGTTTGCCAAGGACTCCACACAGGGTTAAGCTCGGCCTCACGGAAGCGGCCCACCTAGGTTGGGGTGCGGCTTGTGTTTGCTCCCCCCAATCCCACTTGTGGCAGGGAGTGGCTGGCAATTTCTGGGTTTGCCGCCCCGCGACGGCCGCAGGTAAGAGTGAGGGGGCATCGCCTCCACAACTCAAGCCACCATGAGCCGAACCCCCTGCTACCCCACTGGACACATATGCGTTCCTTTCAAGATCTTTGGCAGGCATATAGCCTCACACACACCTAATTTTATAAATATCTCCAACTCAGATATGCCGTCCATGCTCATTCTCTCTCCACTGATATTCTCCCATAGCTCAGCCCCCAGGAAGCTAAGCTACTGATGGGGCACTTGGGGTGGGGTTTCTCAGATTTACGGCACACTCGTTATCAACTCTCCCTGTTCACTGGGCCATCTTAGTACTCGATGGTAGGGTTGGATGGATGCCATGGATGACAAGGATTGGCAGGACGCCTTGATGCCCCTCAGGAGCGTACCACCTCCTTTATCCTGCAACTTATTCAGACCAACAATCTGTACTCGGTATACCTTTCTCCGCTCCGCCTGTACCGGGCAGGTTCACGCCACCTTGGTGCAGAGTCGATCAAGCTGACTTTTACCATATGGTGTGGACTTGCACTGTGGTGCTCCAGTACTGGACAAGGGTGACCAGGGAGATGTTGAAGGTGCTAGGGTGGGAGGTTACCCTTTCTCCCTTGATGGATCTTCTTGGGTGTTTGAGGGATTTGGAGACACGAGGGCTGAGAGGACATTCCTGGGCACAGCTTTTCTGTGGCAAAGCAGGACATTGCCATGCAATGGATGGCCCCTGGTTCGCATGCCCAGTCAAGGTGGAGACGGAGTGTGGACTGGTGCGCCCAGTAGGAGCGGGTGGTGTTTGAATCCCATGGCTGTCCTCAGAAACATGAACAGGTGTGGGGGGAATGGGTGGGACAAATTTGCTTAATTTGATGTAGCTTTCTGCTAGTGGATATGTTGTGTGTTTACTGTCTTACTATCACCAGATGTCTTGCCTTGCATGGACTGTTTAACACTCTTAGTGCTGTGCCACGTATGTTGCATGTAAAACTCAATAACATTTGTTTATCAAAACAAAATCAAGGGAACAATTCTCAAAGTCAGATGCTCACACTCTCCCAATTTTTCCCTCATACTGTAACCTGACAATGCACTAGGTGCTTTCATGTAACAACATTAATTAACAGTTTATGATAACTGAACCAATGAGTTAAAATCATGTGGAAAGATGGACTTATATTGCGGCATATTACAATGAGATGATAGGTTTGTAACTTGTTTTACTTGTAATTTTAATTAACTGAACAATAAAGCTACTCATTCATTCATTCTTGCTGCAGAAGCAGAGGTGCTGCCTCAGTCCTGAAGGAATAGATCTAACCTCTATAGAGGGAGAGAGTCCAGAATTCTGAAAATGGCCACTAACGTCCTCTGCAAAAATGTCCACAGATTGCTGAAGGCAAAGGGAAACACTGGATATGCTGCATAGACCATCAAACATCCAGTAACTGAAGCAACTGTTTCTATCCCAATGTTAGAAATTGGGACTCTAGTTCGCAGAGTTATGCACCCTGTCCAAGTAGGGACCACAATTATAGTCAGGGTAAGCTAGATGTACACTTTAAATTAACCTGTGCTCATCCTCTGGTAGCTTGGGACAGAGCAGACAGCCTTAACTTAACAGGCAATGTGTAAAGTATTTGTGCACCACACACACACACACACACACACAAATGCAATGAAAACACAACAAAAATATTCCACACAGGTTTTAAAAATAGAGAATTTTTTTATGAGGAGAACATGACCAAAACAGCAAACATCCAATAAGCAGAACCGGAGTTATGAATTTTTTAAACATAATTCAAAAAGTGGTGCTTACAGTCAAACAGCGCTTAGGGGTTACTTGAGGTCGCACTGGAACGGGGTATATCCAAAGTTCAGGCTGGTCATGATGGAGGGCATGCCGGAAATGAGCCCCACGGAGAGTCTATTGATAAAGTATCTTGGACAGAGCAAGCGTCAGTGTCAAAGACTCAATGCGTTGGTTCTGATCCACGCGGTTGGATCAATGCGCCGTCGTCGAGCCTCACAGTCATGTCCAGCGTCGTTGTCAAACCCTTGCGATGGGGTGTTGCGTCATCGCTGAACCTCACAGTAAGGTCACCGCATCGCAGTCATGCTGCACATAGATGTCCTCGGATCTGCACTTTCTCTGCATCAAAGGGCACTGCATTGGTTCCGATTGGCACAAAGTCGTCACTGCATCGATTTTTAAGCAAAACAGCTGCACAACCCATTTCTGAGGCCAAGGATTGGATTGGCACTTCAGACACGAGTGGACTCACAGATGGCATGGTGCAGCAGCAGGGTTGCAGGAAGTCTTTGATGGCCCTGAGACTTCAGAACAGAGGCAAGCCAGCAAGCCTTTGGAGTCACTATGGGCTCAAATGACCTGGGTTCAGTCCATGCCCTCAGCAGGTCGGAGATCAGCAGGTAGAAGGACAGCTCAGGAAAGGATAGAAGCAGTTCTATCAGAACGTCAGTCAAGCAGAAGGACAATCCTTGTAGCACAGCAGTCTTTACTCCTGGCAGAGTTCTTCACAGGTTCAGTAGTGTCTTGGTAGGGTCAGAGCCCCAGTACTGATACCCAAATGTACCTTTGAAGTGGGGTTACTTATGAAGTGCACAGTTCCCCTTTCATCCCAGGCCTGTCTGCCAGGGTACCAGTAGGGAGTAATCAGACCTTTGTGTGTCAGCCCAGCCTCCCTTTTCCTGCCCAGGAAGAGCTATCAGAATGTAGATGAATGCAGGTGAGTTCTTTGTTACGCCCACCCTTCCTGTGTTTAAGGCTGTTTAGAAGGAATGCACAAAGTGTAGCTGTCACCCATCCCAGACGTGCATTGAAGACAGGCTGCAAGGCACATAGAGCACTAATAGCAGAGGAATGTCCACTTTCTAAAACAGAAATGTTAAATCCAACTATTACCAGTAAAGGGGATTATCATTACCATTCCAAAGAAATGAAACATGATGCAGCTACTTCTTTCTAATCAGAAATTACAGCATAAAACAATTTTAAGGAATTTCTAATAATAGCCTATGAAAGGAGTAGGCCTCACAGTAGTGAAAAAGGAATTTAGCGGTTTGTCATAACCAGGACATGTAAAACTTAAAAGTATGTGTCCTACCTTTTAGTTACACAGCACCCTGCCCTTAGGGGTGACGTATGTGTAATAAAAGGGGAGTTTAAGGCTTGGCAACTGGTTTTAAATGCCAAGTCAAAGTGACAGTAAACTGAACACACAGGTAATGCAATGGCAGGCCTGAGACAGCTTTGAGGGCTACTTGTGTTGGTGGCACATCCGGTGCTGCCGGCCTACTAGTAGCAAATTACAGTACAGGCACTGGGAATATGGTATATCACTTTACAAGTGACGTATGGTAAACTATATATGCCAATCATGTGCACACCAATGTCACCATGCTTAAAGGAGAAACCCATGCACTTTAGCACTAGTTAGCAGTGGTATAGGGCTCACAGTCCTAAGGCCAACAAAACGATATAGCAAAAAAGTGGAGATAAGCTGGCAAACATTTTGGGGGAAGGCCACCCTAAGGATGAAAGGTCTAACACCCAACTATCTAGTTAAATTCAAAGTTCGGATCTAGCTTTTTAAGGAACAAAATATGCTCATAGTTTTCCTTAAGTGGCATCCAGTTTCAGGTGAAACTATCACTTACAGTTTGTGTACGTCTTCCAGATGCTCTCCTTTCAGCAGCACAAAGCACAGAAAGTCGGAGTGGGAATTCAGCAGGTATCCAATCTACTCTGTGGGAGGAATGCAGTCTTTTCCCTGCCTTTAATCCAGTCTGTTGTTCAGGTCCCACCTATTGTTCTCTAAACACCCTCACACTCCTTGACCTTTCCACGGCATTCAACACTGCCGACCAGTACTAACAGTTATCAATCCTTGCGACGTATTACTGATTGAACCGTTGACTGATTATTTGACTGGCTCTGCAACCATCATACCCATTGGTGTCCCCAAGAAATCAATCCTTGATCCAGTTCTATTTTCCACTTTAGAAAACCACCGTCAGTGGGTTAATCTCCTCAACTGGTTTTTCCTATCCCCATTATATGGTTGATACCCAAATAAGTTTCAACCTTCTGACACTCACTTCTAACCTGTAGTCTTGCATCTCTGTTTTTTGGATATTTGTGACTGGAACTCCCTCTTTTCTCTAATGCTGTGCCCCTGTAAACAGAAATCATCTACTTCATCACTTGTTATGCTCCAAATACTCTCTATCGACCTTAGTATGCTATTTAACTCCAGAATATGGAAAAAGTAATTCATATCCAAGTCAGCAATTGCCATCAGATTTCACAAACTGAATGTATTTAAAGATACCATCTGAGCTCCCTTTCACCACACCAGTTCTGAGAAAGGTAGACTATTGCAACAAGCTTCTAGTCGGTCTACCAATCTTCTCCCACCTCTACTCAGACTCATTCATAAACACTACCTGAAAACACACTTTAACTTCCCCAGGCAAACACATACCTCAAACACTATGCTGTCTGTGTGCTGTCTTTTTTCAGAATCCTGATGCTTTTTATGACAAGCCTTCCACATACCTACCCATTCTCTGACTGCTAAATACTCTTGCATTATTTATACTAGGACAATCCCAAATCACCTAGCACTCTGTCTAGATTCCATCCCTTGAGTCTGTTGGTCCTGTTTTGTATTTATTAAGTCCTATCCTAAGTAATTGGCCCAAGAGTAACATAAGAAATGCGTTACTTACCTGTAACTGCAGTTATCCAGTATTGGTGTATTTCATAGATTCACATGCCTGAATCATTCCCCGTCGTCGAGACGGGAGTCTCCGGTACATAAAAAAGTAATGTCCTATAGACATACATGGAAAAAATAGGCCTAAGGGCCTCGCCTTAGTAGCCTATCTATGTCCTTTTATAAAAAGGACCAAACTCCAGAAGGTAGCCAATCAGCTACCACCTCCCTCTAGAACCTTCCTGTCAGGAGCCTCAGTCTCTCAGATTTTCGTACGCACCAAGCTAGGTAGGCGTAATACTTGTTAGAGAAAGAAGTGAGTCCTTCCAGGGGAGGCGGGAGGGTTGCATGTGAATCTATGAAAGACACCAATACTGGATAACTGCAGTTACAGGTAAGTAACGCATTTCTTATCCAGTATTATGGGTGTCTTTCATAGATTCACATGCCTGAATCAGAGTAGCAAGCAATACATTATGCACATTTCTGATGGAACAGCATATAGCAGTCTGTAGATAATACATATCATGCGACTAAGAACCATCAACAAATAACATGAAATAAGTAAATAAATGTGCATACCAGCGAAGGATGGCGGGAAGGAGGAAGGCTCACCTCACTGGAATAGATGGCGAAGAACAGCTTGGCCCACTGCTGCATCCTGCATCAGTTCCGTATCCAGGCAGTAGTCCCTGGTGAAGGTATGCGGCGACTTCCAGGTCGCTGCCCTGCAATAGTCCAGTATTGGCACCCCAGCGAACAGCGCTGCCGATGTGGACACAGCTCTTGTAGAATGAGCTCTTACTTTGCAGTGCAATGGCCGTCCGGCTTTGTCGTGGCAAAAGGCAATTGCCGAAGATATCCATCGTGAAATACTTTGTTTTGAAAGCGGCATGCCTTTCCTCGGTCTACTGAAAGCGATGAAAGGCTGATTCGATTTCCTGAAATGTTTTGTCTTGTCAAGGTAAAATTTGAGACACCTCTTCAGGTCCAAAGAGTGCAGTGTTTTTTCAGCTGCAGTGCTGGGATTTGGGAAGAATGATCGGAGGACTAGAGGCTCATTTAAATGGAAGTCCGACGGGACCTTAGGAATAAAGCGAGGATTAGTTCTTAAAACCACTCTGTCTTCCTTGAACTGCATGAAGGGACTTTGTATGGAAAGAGCTTGTAGTTCGCTGACCCTTCTTGCTGAGGTCAGAGCTAAGAGGAGGGCTGTTTTCCAGGAGATGTATTTGACATCAGCCCTGAGAATGGGCTCGAAAGGGTGTTTCATCAATTGGTTGAGGACCACATTGAGATGCCATGTTGGCTGAACTCTCCGTGGCCGAGGAAAGGATCTGTAGAGCCTCTTAAGGAATTGTTTTATTAACCTGTGTGACCAGAGAGAGGGCCCGTTTGAAGTTCTTGTAGAGTGGGAAATTGCTGCCAAATGAACTCTGATAGAGGCATGCGCAAGACCCGACTGTGCCAGGTGTAGCAGATATGGTAGTAACTGCTCCGGAGTAGCCTGAAAGGGATGTAGACCTTTGTCCTTACACCAAATGCAAAAGCGTTTCCACTTAAAGGAATAGGTTTTATTTGTGCTCTCTGCTCTTGCTTTCGCGAGGACATCTTTGCACTCCTGCGGAATGTCTAGCCGGCAGAACTCTCGGTACTCAGGAGCCAAGCCGATAATCTGAGTGATGTCAGATTGGGGTGCTGTACTTGCCCGTTGGACATCGTGAGCAGGGATGGATGTTGACCCAGACGGATTGGCGGGTGGACTGAGAGGCGATGGAGGTCCGTGAACCAATGCTGTCTCGGCCAGAACGGGGCAATCAGAATCAGGGTGCAGTGCTCCGTTTTCATTTTCCTGAGGACTCTTGGTATCAGGGGAAATGGCGGAAATGCGTACGCAAACACGTTGCGCCAGGCGATGGAAAATGCATTTCCGAGGGACCACAACTGGGGATGCCAACTTGCGAAGTTGCGGAATTTGGCGTTCTCCCTGGTGGCAAAGAGGTCGATCTGCGGTCTCCCCCATTCCGAAAAGATGTGATTCAGCACCTTTTGGTTGAGCTCCCATTCGTGGGACAGGGATCTCCGTCTGCTTAGAGCATCTGCTATGACGTTGTCCTTGCCTGGGACATACTCCGCTGTCAGCGTGATTCCTTGGAGCACAAGCCAGTTCCAAATTTTCTGCGATTCGCGAGATAGTGTGAGCGAACGTGTTCCTCCCTGCTTGTTCAAGTAGTGCATTGTCGTGGTGTTGTCGGTCCTGACAAGCACTGGGGAGTTCTTGATGCGCGGTAGGAAAGCCTGGAGAGATAGAAAAACTGCCCTCAGCTATAGGAGGTTGATATGGAGCTGCTTTTCCTGGTCCGTCCACTTGCCGCTGATCTGCAACTCTTGAAGGACCGCTCCCCATCCCTCTAGGGAGGCATCCGTAGTTATCACGTGTGGAGCTGCAGGCAGCAAGAATGGTAGCCCTTGGGAGAGGTTCTTGGGCGACCTCCACCAGAGCAAGGCCTTGGTCATTTGCTGAGTTATCACAATGCGATCCTCGAAAGAGCCTGTGCTTTGAGTCCATTGCCTGGTCAAGGCCTCCTGCAGAGTGCGCATTCTGAGCCAACAGTGTGGAATAAGCAGGATACACGAGGACATCATCCCCAGGAGGGACTTGAAAGTACGGACCAGTAAGGTTTTCTTCGAGGCCACTGCGGTGGCCAGAGTGATAAACTTGTGCTTCCTCTCCTGAGATGGGAATGCTTTTGAACATTCCGTATCCAATGTCGCCCCGAGAAAGGTAAGAACTCGGGAGGGCTGTAAGGTAGACTTCCCGTGATTTAGCGTCAGGCCCAGTTGCTGGAAAAGAGTGAGACAGGCGCTGGAGGACTTGGTTGCGCCTCTCATAGATGGTGCTTTCACCAGCCAGTCGTCCAGGTATGGGAAGACTTGGTGTCCCTGCTGTCGTAGGAAAGCTGCCACTGGGGAGAGGCACTTGGTGAAGATCCGAGGTGCCGACTTGAGGCCGAATGGGAGGACACAGAATTGATAGTGCTGACCTGCCACTGCGAATTTGAGGAATTTCCTGTGGCCTTTGTGAATAGGGATGTGGTAATATGCGTCTTGCAGGTCTAAAGACGTCATAAAGTCTCCTTCCTCTAGTGACCCCAAGATCTCCTGGATCGTCACCATACGGAACGATTGACTCTTCAAGAATGCGTTGAGTGCCCTGAGGTCTAGAATGGGCCTCCATTTCTTCCCTTTCTTTTGTAATAGAAAGAAGCGGGAAAAATCCCTTTCCTCTGTGAGCTGATGGAACTCGCTCTATCGCTCCTTTTTTTAACATTGAAGAGACCTCTTGAAGGAGTAACCGTAAATGTCTGTGTTGAAGCTTGCGAGGAGGAGTTGTCAGGGGAATTGAATTGAATTCCAACGAATGTCCGAATTGGATCAATTGGAGCACCCACTGATCCGTTGTAATTGATCTCCAATTGTCGAGGAAGTGTGTCAGTTTTCCTCCAAGTTTGAAAAAACGAGATTGTGGACGGACTGGCTGCTGGAAATGGTCATTGGCGTCTGTAGGAGAGTAGGGTCTGCTATCCTATGGTCACCCCAAATTTTTGCTTTTTGCTTCACTGGTTTTCGACTACTGAGGCTGTGGGCCTGCTGATCAGACCCCCAGCCTGCTGTTCTCTCACTAAATGAATAATACATGTGCTATAGGCACATACCACAATTGGAAATGGACTCCTTGTCAGCCCCTGTCTAATGCACTATAGGTGCCCAGGGCATAGGGGCCACCAAGGCCTACCAGGGGCTGCAGCATATCTTTTGCCACCCCTGGCTGGTTCTTAAATTGACACAACTGGCTGATCACTCAGCTGGGGTAAGGTGGTGTAATCACCCCTTACTTAGATATAGTATACCTATATCTAAACCTAAATCTGGACACATATAAACCTATGAGCCACTCCTATGGAAGGCCTCATCAATCCTGGAGGCAGAGTGCGTGGTTTAATGTGAGATGGAGCTCTAGCATGAGCTGAGCCTGTCTGCAGCTGCCGGGAACAACTCCCTAAGCTGTTTCAGGATAATGTCATACCATATACTCTTAAGTGCCTTATAATCCTCGCGGTTATATAGCAACTTTGGTTTGGCTTTATCAAAACATGTCGTGTAAGGTGTCACACGATTTGGAATACTATCCCCTCGCCAGTTCTGGCGACGGGGATAGCATTCCACCCCTCTAGAGGGGTAAGACATGTTACTTTACTTAAATGCGGTTAATTTCTAAAAGGACCTTAGATCCACAAAATGGATGCCTCTGCCACAGACAAGAGTCTGACCCCCTGAAGCTGACCGAAACTCAGCCAAATGGGGCCTGGACAAAGGGTTTCCTGTCGCAGGGGGGTGTTACCACCCTCCAGACAGGAGATAGTGGATTGTAGCAGGGAGGTTTGAAAGAAACCAGACACTGCTTGGGGCGCACAAGGCTGCCCCTTGCATAATCCGGCCAAACCGGTTCTGGGGCACTCCAGCCCTCGTGCCAGGGCGGCCTGGATGGGTCCCACCCATAGGAGGGGACCTAGCAGGTAATCCCGCCCCCAAAATTAGTATAAGACTGGGAGCAGTGCCAATGCACTTTAGATTTCCTGATGAAACATAAGAAACGAAACTCTGGACCCTTCGACATCCTACTCAACGTAGAAGACTGAAGAATCTCCCTTGTGGTCAAGGAGTGACCACCCTGTGCAAACAGGCACCATCCAGCCATCGACGTCTGCTTTGTCGCAGTTCCCGCCGGAACTCGAGCGACAGAGATCGACGAGATCAAGCTTGCCGGCCTTCCAACAGCCCAATCCACAGTCCCTGCAGAGCTGAGACCCGTGGAGGCGACCGGAAGCGTGGGGCACGCCATCTTGGAAAGACCACGAGACGCTGACCGTGCAGCCCACGAGTGACCCTCGAAGCTGTACACCGGGGTTTGAGAAGCCCCAACCCTGAGCCACACTTGCACCGAAGTTCAGCCCTCCACACTCGACGAGTGCTGCGTGGGGCCCTTCTGCTTCTTTTGGCTCAACGCGTTGGCCCGGTCACTTGCCAGCCGGCTTGTGGCCCCTGTGCCGACGAAACGTGAAATTCGACCTGCGATTCTGGTTGCTCCAGATTTGCACCAGCTCCCCTGAAAAGGAGCCCCCACTCTGACCCTCCTGGTTCGAGTGAGAAGCAATCGCATGGTTCCGCGTGGATTGCTTTTGCCAAGTGTTGTTTGCTCCAATCTTGAAGCCGACAGCGCCGACGGCGAGAGCCTGCGTGGGACAGATCGTGACCTGCTCCTGGACGTCGTAGATGCCCCCGAGCCCACGTGACAGCAGAGAGAAGCTCCTCGACGACCACCTGATTGCGCCCGACATTGCCTGGTTCCGTCCTGGTTCCACCCTGGTCACTGCTGAGTGACCCAGACTCTGTCCCCTCTGCTTTCAGGTACTTTTCGACTTGAGTCCACCCTTGGACTCCACCAGACACTTCTCCTTCACCCCGCCTGCAGCCCTTTCAGCTTCAAGCACCAAGAGCCTGCGTGACGAAACCCGACTCAACTTCGACCCTGTGCACCCGCTTCCTGTGGGTGAGGTAACTTTGCTCCGCCGGTGTTCCCACACTGGTACACATCTCTAGGGTCTGTGTCTTAAGTTTTGTTCCTCTAGGTTCAGCGGAAGTGTCCTTAAACTTTAACTTTACAACTTTTACGCACCATTGGTTAACATTGGTGCATGCGTGCGCTTTCCGCACTGCTCCCGAATCCCGTGGGCCTCTCCCGACTTCAGCATTGCTTGTCCCGACTGCTCCCAGCGATTCCCTAGGCCTAACCACTGTTCGATTGGTATCTCTTATACCACTTGTTTAGTATATGGTTAGAGTGGCCCCCCGCCCTCATCCATAATTGTGCAACTTTGTATGTTTAAACTGTGCTTTTGATTTAACGCTTGTGCCCCTTTATTCATAAAGAATACTGGGGACTGTTTTTAGTAATAAATACATATATTTTTATAATATATACTTGTGTGGTGTCCTTTCATTTGATCTTACAGGATTGTATGTGGTAAAACAGCTCGCTTAACACGACCTCTTAAGTTAAGCCTTTAGGCTGCTTAGTCCATGCTACCCCTAGGATAGCTTGTCTAACAAGGTTGACTTACAACCAGACACCATAAGGGATTGTTTGGTCTGATAACCGGTGGTTCCAGAATTGGAAACATCACCTATCAGGCCAACTTCTCACATTGGTGAGCAGCGGTGCGGATTTGAGCTTGCTGTTGTTTTACCATTGCAATCTTTTATCAAATTGAAAGATCACATCAAGTACCTCTAGGTACATATAAAATCAAAAGCTTAGCATACTTAAGTTCTACTGAACTTAGTAGTTGTAGATAAAAGGGACTAGCACACCCTGACTACAACTCACTAGCAAGGTACAGTAGGGAAACACTTAGTGTAGGTAGGTGCATCACTTACACCACACTAGAGTCATGTCTGACACAGGAAAAGCCTCAGGGTCTGCTCCTGTGACAGTTGACCTTACAGAGGCAACTTCCAGATATGACAAATTAACCCGAAAAAACTTGATTGCCTTGTGCATCTCAAGAGGGTTAAAAAGGGGCAGAAGTCCCACCAGTCCTATCCTGATAGCCATTCTAGAACAGGATGACTTAGAGAAGGCGAATGCAGTTTCCTTAAAGTCAGGAGAAGGAGTGAACCCCCCTATAACTGATACCCCTCCAGAGGAAGAAGAAGAAGAAGAAGAGGAGGAAGAGGAGGAGGAGGAGGACTCAGATGTAGAGGACCCAGAGAATCAGGATCAGAGGGGTAGCCAGGTCCTAGTTGCCAGGCTTAACCAGGCTAACTTAGACCTACTGGGAAATGGAGAGGGCCAGCACCTCCCCAGATCTCACCATATCATTCTCCCAGGCAACAGAAGAGTGAGATCTCCCTCAGGGGACTCTCATATTTCTAGTGCCTCAAGAAAATCTCAGAGAGGTATGACTGCCTCTCAGAAGATAGAGCATAGGGCCAGAATGAGGGCTGTCAAACTCCAGATAGAGAGGGAGGAGGTAGCATTGGCTCAAGCTAGACTTGCCTTGGCAAGAGAGCAGAAATTGTGTGGCTTAGATGCCACTGGTGGCAGCAATATTCCTAGAGAAAAAGACAGGAGCTATGATAATAGAAACCTGACAAAAATTGTGGCCCCCTACAAGGAAGGGGATGACATCCACAAATGGATGACTGCTCTTGAGAGAGCCTGCATGGTACAGCAGGTTCCTCAGGATCAGTGGGCTGCAATTTTATGGTACTCCTTTTCTGAGAAAGGGAGGGACAGGCTCCTCACAGTTAGACCTGAGGATGCCAAAAACTACTCTGTCTTGAAGAGTGCTCTTATTGAAGGGTTTGGCCTAACCACTGAACAATACAGGTTGTTGTTCAGAGACACCCAAAAAGCACAGACTCAAGACTGGACTGATTTCGTAGATTGTGCCACTAAGGCTCTGGAGGGTTGGTTGCAGGGAAGTAAAGTTTCAGACTATACAGGATTGTACAATCTTATCATGAGAGAACAGATCCTTAATAACTGTACAAACCAGCTGTTGCATCAATACCTTATTGACTCTAATCTGACCTCTCCCCAAGAATTGGGAAAGAAGGCAGACAAATGGGTCAGAACAAGGATTAAGCAGAAACCCCAGAACCAAGGTGGTGACCAGAAGAAAACAGACCAGAAGGGTGGAAATCAGACAGATAAAGAAAAAGACCAGAAGTCTTCAGGCCCCCAAACTAATAGTAAGGAGGGTGGTTCCCAAAATGGAAACAAAAAGAAGAATAATGGCCCAAAGAAGCCTTGGTGTAATAACTGCAAATCAGTTTCACACTGGGGCAGTGAATGCACCAAGACAAATCCAGTCCCCACCACTGCAGCTCCTAAAGCACCTGCACCCCCTAGTACAGTTAACAGTGGTGGAACACAGCCAAAGGGTGTAGTAGGGTTAACCCTGGGTACTGAAGTAGGATCTGGCCTAGTCAGAATCCCTACTCAGGCAGTTCTCCTATATGATGTGGACCTAGCTTTGTCCACTACAGTGAGTCCCAGTAACCTGGGCAAATATAGGCAGACGCCTTTAATTAATGAGAAACTGGCTCAGGCCTACAGGGACACATGTGCCAGTGTCACAATGGTGACACCTGACTTTGTGGACCCTGGACAAATTGTACTAGGTGAAAGTTACCTAGTGACCAATGCCAGCAACACCACTTCTACACATAGTGTGGCTGTTGTGAACTTCTCCTGGGGAGGGTTAGATGGCCTAAAGAAAGTTGTTGTGAGTGCAGACCTCCCAGTAGACTGTCTGTTAGGCAATGATCTTGAAAGCTCAGTTTGGTCAGAAGTGGAGTACAGGACTCATGCAGAAATGCTAGGGATTTCAGCTCATGTCCTTGCAGTGACAAGGTCTCAGGCTAAGAAGTGCCTTCCTGAACCAGTGGTGGATCTTGGAACAATAGACCAACCACAACCCAAGAGAAGGAGCAAGAGGGGAAAGGCTGAGCCTTACACCTTGCCCCAGGTTGAGGATCAAGTTTCAGAGGAAACTGATTCTGCAGTCCAAGAGGAGACTGTCTCTGAGGAACTTGAACCTGACCAGGTTGAGTTTCTGGGGACAGGGGGACCCTCAAGGGCAGACCTGAGGCAGGCTCAATTAGATTGCCCTTCCCTTGAACCCCTCAGACAGCAGGCTGCTGATGAGGCTGCTGGGGATGCCCAAGGTACCCATGCTGTGTATTGGGATGATGGACTCCTTTACTCAGAGGCTAGAGACCCCAAGCCTGGCATGACCAGGAGGTTGGTTATACCTCTGAAGTTTAGGGGGTTCCTTCTTACCTTGGCCCATGATATTCCCCTTGCAGGACACTTAGGCCAGAACAAGACGTGGGACAGGCTTGTTTCACACTTTCACTGGCCTCATATGTCAGAAAATGTCAAGGAGTTGTGTCGCTCCTGTGTCACTTGCCAAGCCAGTGGTAAGTCAGGTGGCACAACAAAGGCCCCCCTCATACCACTACCTGTGGTGGGGGTACCCTTTGAAAGAGTTGGAATAGATATTGTGGGTCCCATGGATCCTCAAACAGCATCTGGAAACAGATTTATACTGGTGGTAGTGGATCATGCCACCAGGTATCCAGAGGCTATTCCCCTGAGGACCACCACAGCACCTGTGGTGGCAAAAGCCCTCATTGCAGTTTTCTCAAGAGTGGGCTTTCCAAAGGAGGTACTATCAGATAGGGGCACACATTTTATGTCCAGCTATCTGAAGGCAATGTGGAAGGAGTGTGGAGTAAACTACAAGTTTACCACACCATATCACCCCCAGTGCAATGGGCTTGTGGAGAGATTCAACAAGACCCTAAAGGGAATGATAAAAGGATTACCAGAGAAGCTTAGGCGGAAATGGGACATTCTTTTACCCTGCTTGCTCTTTGCTTACAGAGAGGTCCCACAGCCCTTTTGAACTTTTGTTTGGCCACCCTGTGAGGGGTCCATTGTGTTTGGTGAAGGAAGGATGGGAGTTACCTCTCAAAAAGCCTAAACTAGACATAGTGGACTATGTACTTGGTCTCCGCTCCAGGATGGCTGAATACATGGAGAGAGCATCCAAAAACCTGGAGGCCAGCCAAGAATTACAAAAAGCTTGGCATGACCAAAAGGCTGTACTGGTAGAGTTCCAACCAGGACAGAAGGTGTGGGTACTGGAGCCAGTGGCCCCAGCAGCACTCCAGGACAAATGGAGTGGACCCTATCCTATCATTGAGAAAAAGGGAGAAGTCACCTACTTGGTTGACTTTGGAACCCCTAGGAGCCCTCACAGTGTAATCCATGTGAATCGTTTGAAAGCATTTGTGGACAGGGAGGACATGAGCTTGCTCATGGCCACAGATGGGGATCAGGAGGAAGAGAGTGACCCTCTCCCAGACCTGCTTTCTCAGAACCCTGATGATGGTTCAGTTGATGGAGTAGCCTTGGCAGGCAGCCTCACTGACCAGCAACAGAGGGACTGCAGACAAGTTTTGCAGGCCCACAGGCATTTGTTTTCACTCACACCCAGCCAGACTGACTGGTGCACCCATGTGGTGGACACTGGTGACAGTCTGCCTGTGAAGAATAAGATCTACAGGCAACCTGACCATGTCAGGGATTGCATCAAGGCTGAGGTGCAAAAGATGTTGGAGCTTGGAGTGATTGAACCATCAGAGAGCCCATGGGCCAGCCCAGTAGTCCTTGTGCCAAAACCTCATACCCAAGAGAGAAATGAGATTTTGCGTGGACTACAGGGGTCTCAATGCTGTCACTAGGACAGATGCTCACCCCATTCCAAGAGCAGATGAGCTCATTGACAGATTGGCTTCTGCCAAGTTTCTGAGCACATTTGATCTGACAGCTGGCTACTGGCAAATCAGACTAGCTGAGGAGTCAAAAGCCAAAACAGCATTCTCTACCCCTAGTGGACATTATCAGTTTGTGGTAATGCCCTTTGGTTTGAAGAATGCACCTGCCACTTTCCAAAGGTTGGTGAACCAAGTCCTTACTGGGTTGGATGACTTTTGTGCAGCATATCTAGATGATATTGCTGTCTTTAGCTCCACCTGGGAGGATCACCTGATCCACCTGAAGAAAGTTTTGGAGGCCCTGCAAAAGGCAGGCCTGACTATCAAGGCCACCAAGTGCCAGATAGGGCAGAGTAAGGTTGTATACCTGGGCCACCTAGTAGGTGGAGGTCAGGTTCAGCCACTGGAGAGCAAAATCCAGACCATACAGGACTGGGCTCCTCCAGTTACCCAGACACAAGTCAGAGCCTTCTTGGGCCTGACTGGGTATTACAGAAAGTTTGTGAAAAACTATGGGCCTATAGTGACACCATTAAATGACTTGACATCCAAGAAGATGCCAAAAAAGGTTCAGTGGACAGTTAGCTGTCAAAAGGCATTTGAAGACCTGAAGAAGGCCATGTGCTCTGCACCTATCCTGAAGAGTCCTGACTACTCCAAACAGTTCATTGTACAGACAGATGCTTCTGAGTTGGGGGTGGGAGCTGTGCTCTCACAACTTAATCAAGATGGTTAAGACCAGCCCATTGCTTTTATTAGCAGAAGGCTGTCCCCCAGAGAGAAACGTTGGTCAGCTATTGAGAGGGAGGCCTTTGCTGTGGTTTGGGCCCTGAAGAAGCTGAGGTCCTACTTGTTTGGGACTCACTTCCTTGTTCAGACAGGCCATAAACCCCTCTTGTGGCTAAATCAGATGAAGGGTGAAAACCCCAAACTACTCAGGTGGTCCATTTCCCTACAGGGGATGGACTTTACAGTGGAGCACCGCCCAGGGACTGACCATGGTAATTCAGATGGTCTCTCCAGGTACTTCCACTTAGAACATGAAGACTTATCTGGTCAAGGTTAGTTTAATGTCCCTGCGTTTGGGGGGGGGGGGGGTTGTGTAGGAGAGTAGGGTCTGCTATCCTATGGTCACCCCAAATTTTTGCTTCTTGCTTCACTGGTTTTCGACTACTGAGGCTGTGGGCCTGCTGATCAGACCCCCAGCCTGCTGTTCTCTCACTAAATTATTAATACATGTGCTATAGGCACATACCACAATTGGAAATGGACTCCTTGTCAGCCCCTGTCTAATGCACTATAGGTGCCCAGGGCATAGGGGCCACCAAGGCCTACCAGGGGCTGCAGCATATCTTTTGCCACCCCTGGCTGGTTCTTAAATTGACACAACTGGCTGATCACTCAGCTGGGGTAAGGTGGTGTAATCACCCCTTACTTAGATATAGTATACCTATATCTAAACCTATATCTGGACACATATAAACCTGTCAGCCACTCCTATGGAAGGCCTCATCAATCCTGGAGGCAGAGTGCGTGGTTTAATGTGAGATGGAGCTCTAGCATGAGCTGAGCCTGTCTGCAGCTGCCGGGAACAACTCCCTAAGCTGTTTCAGGATAATGCCATACCATATACTCTTAAGTGCCTTATAATCCTCGCGGTTATATAGCAACTTTGGTTTGGCTTTATCAAAACATGTCGTGTAAGGTGTCATACGATTTGGAATACTATCCCCTCGCCAGTTCTGGCGACGGGGATAGCATTCCACCCCTCTAGAGGGGTAAGACATGTTACTTGACTTAAATGCGGTTAATTTCTAAAAGGACCTTAGATCCACAAAATGGATGCCTCTGGCACAGACAAGAGTCTGACCCCCTGAAGCTGACCGAAACTCAGCCAAATGGGGCCTGGACAAAGGGTTTCCTGTCGCAGGGGGGTGTTACCACCCTCCAGACAGGAGATAGTGGATTGTAGCAGGGAGGTTTGAAAGAAACCAGACACTGCTTAGGGCGCACAAGGCTGCCCCTTGCATAATCCGGCCAAACCGGTTCTGGGGCACTCCAGCCCTCGTGCCAGGGCGGCCTGGATCAAAGGAAGGGGGTGTATCCA
The DNA here is from genome assembly GCF_964261635.1 of Lissotriton helveticus. Taxonomy (NCBI): domain Eukaryota; kingdom Metazoa; phylum Chordata; class Amphibia; order Caudata; family Salamandridae; genus Lissotriton; species Lissotriton helveticus. The sequence continues at coordinate 326,296,713 of NC_136071.1, read as the reverse complement.
CCCACTTCCTGGGTCCCACCCATAGGAGGGGACCTAGCAGGTAATCCCGCCCCCAAAATTAGTATAAGACTGGGAGCAGTGCCAATGAACTTTAGATTTCCTGATGAAACATAAGAAACGAAACTCTGGACCCTTCGACATCCTACTCAACGTAGAAGACTGAAGAATCTCCCTTGTGGTCAAGGAGTGACCACCCTGTGCAAACAGGCACCATCCAGCCATCGACGTCTGCTTTGTCGCAGTTCCCGCCGGAACTCGAGCGACAGAGATCAACGAGATCAAGCTTGCCGGCCTTCCAACAGCCCGATCCACAGTCCCTGCAGAGCTGAGACCCGTGGAGGCGACCGGAAGCGTGGGGCACGCCATCTTGGAAAGACCACGAGACGCTGACCGTGCAGCCCACGAGTGACCCTCGAAGCTGTACACCGGGGTTTGAGAAGCCCCAACCCTGAGCCACACTTGCACCGAAGTTCAGCCCTCCACACTCGACGAGTGCTGCGTGGGGCCCTTCTGCTTCTTTTGGCTCAACGCGTTGGCCCGGTCACTTGCCAGCCGGCTTGTGGCCCCTGTGCCGACGAAACGTGAAATTCGACCTGCGATTCTGGTTGCTCCAGATTTGCACCAGCTCCCCTGAAAAGGAGCCCCCACTCTGACCCTCCTGGTTCGAGGGAGAAGCAATCTCCCGGTTCCGCGTGGATTGCTTTTGCCAAGTGTTGTTTGCTCCAATCTTGAAGCCGACAGCGCCGACGGCGAGAGCCTGCGTGGGACAGATCGTGACCTGCTCCTGGACGTCGTAGATGCCCCCGAGCCCACATGACAGCGGAGAGAAGCTCCTCGACGACCACCTGATTGCGCCCGACATTGCCTGGTTCCGTCCTGGTTCCACCCTGGTCACTGCTGAGTGACCCAGACTCTGTCCCCTCTGCTTTCAGGTACTTTTCGACTTGAGTCCACCCTTGGACTCCACCGGACACTTCTCCTTCACCCCGCCTGCAGCCCTTTCAGCTTCAAGCACCAAGAGCCTGCGTGACGAAACCCGACTCAACTTCGACCCTGTGCACCCGCTTCCTGTGGGTGAGGTAACTTTGTTCCGCCGGTGTTCCCACACTGGTACACATCTCTAGGGTCTGTGTCTTAAGTTTTGTAAGTTCAGCGGAAGTGTCCTTAAACTTTAACTTTACAACTTTTACGCACCATTGGTTAACATTGGTGCATGCGTGCGCTTTCCGCACTGCTCCCGAATCCCGTGGGCCTCTCCCGACTTCAGCATTGCTTGTCCCGACTGCTCCCAGTGATTCCCTAGGCCCTAGGCCTAACCACTGTTCGATTGGTATCTCTTATACCACTTGTTTAGTATATGGTTTGAGTGGCCCCCGCCCTCATCCATAATTGGGCAACTTTGTATGTTTAAACTGTGCTTTTGATTTAACGCTTGTGCCCCTTTATTCATAAAGAATACTGGGGATTGTTTTTAGTAATAAATACATATATTTTTATAATATATACTTGTGTGGTGTCCTTTCATTTGATATTACAGGATTGTATGTGGTAAAACAGCTCGCTTAACACGACCTCTTAAGTTAAGCCTTTAGGCTGCTTAGTCCATGCTACCCCTAGGATAGCTTGTCTAACAAGGTTGACTTACAACCAGACACCATAAGGGATTGTTTGGTCTGATAACCGGTGGTTCCAGAATTGGAAACATCACCTATCAGGCCAACTTCTCACAGCGTCTGCCAGTGGGTTTCCTCTGGCTTTTTCCCCTGTAGTTGGACCTTCCATATGAGGTCTGGCGACCTTGTTGCTGCTGTCGCGGTTGGTATTGCGAACGGCCTTGGTTATAGGAGTAGGAGGATTTGCTCTGGTAAGAACCTCTGTAAGAGGACTGACTTTTAACCCTGCTCACTCGAAAGGACTGGTTCTTAAACTGCAATGTGCCAAGCGCTCGTGCCGTGTCTGTATCTTTTTTGATTGTTTGAAGGGCCTCGTCGATTTTCTCCCCGAAAAGGTGCTGGCCGTCGTAGGGCATGTCCAGTACCTTAGTTTGGACCTCTTGACGAAAGGATGTAGCTTTAAGCCACCCCTGCCTTCTCAAGACCGCGGCCCCTGCTAGATGTCTGAAGCCGGTCATTGCAACATCTATAGCACAATCGATAAGTTCCGATGCCGATGTTTGGCCCTCCTTAAGGAGTGATTGAACTTCCTCTTTCAGATTATCTGGTAATTCCGCCAGATACGGGGCAATATCCTCCCACAATTGCCTATTGTAGCGGCCTAGTAGCGCGATAGAATTTGCCACTTTCACAGTCATGGCCGACGTGGTGGAAAAGCGTTTGCCAATACTGTCTAGCTTCCTGCCCTCCTTGTCCGGTGGAGCTGACAATGGAGATGACGGATTGCTAGAGTTCTTTTGTGCCGCCTGGGTAACCACCGAATCTGGCTTGGGATGCCCAGTAAGGCAGGCTGGTGCTGTTGTTGGTGCCTTATACTTCTTGTCCAGCCGTGGTACTACTGCAGAGACCGAGGCTGGTGTCTGCATCAGCTGTTTTCCCTGTTCCCATATGTGATCAATGATAGGAATTGATCTGGTTGTTTTCCTAACCGGGTCTTTAAAATCATATAGGAAACAGTCAGTTTCATGGGATTCCATTGTCATGTGGAATCTTGTGGCCGCTCTCTCTACTAAATTGTGAAATCCGCCAATGTCCACTGGCGGCGAGTCTAAGGTAGTGGGTTCAGGTGTGGCCAGAGAAGGAGCGATGTAGTCCTCATCATCCCTATGGTCGGACTGGTCGCCCCGTACCTCTCCATCCTCTGGTTCGTCGACTTCCTCGTCAGAAGACGGGATATTTTGCACTGGTTCTCTTTCCTGACGGATCACCAAAGGTGACGGTCTAGGTCGTGAGAATGGTGTCGGTCGGGATGTAGCTGGATTTGTCTCCATTGATGGAGCAGAGGCCGGTTCGGGAAAGCGCTGCTTGTAGTCTTGGATCAAGAACTGTAAGTCTGAGACTACAGACACCGGAAGGCATACCATAGGTGTGACCTGTGTCTGGACATGTGAATGTTCAGCCTCTTCTGTGAAAATCACCTCGTCGCCATACTCATCAGTGCTTTGGCACTTTACTATGAGATCGGAAGGACTGGTGGCCTGTCCGTACTGGTCTTCGTCTGAGTCCTCGTCCTGCAGTAGACAAGATGGGGGAAACTTTTCCACCCTACTTGGGTACGTTAAGTCCGGTGTTATTGGCTTTTTCGTTGTCTTTGTCATTGGTGGAATCGTAGACGGCTGACTGAAAGCTGTCAACGGAGAAATCAAGTCCGATTGTTTCCATAAAGTCGACGATGGCATCGTCGACTGAATTTCAATCGTCGTCGATGGTGATTTCGCCGACGGTACCCTCGTCGACGGGACCTTCGTCGACGGCACCGTCGTTGATGGTGCACTCGTCGACGGTGTCTTCGTCGTCGACGATGTCTTCACCATCGTCGGTGTCTTCGTCGACGGCACGCTGGTCGACGAGGGTGTCTTCGTCGACGGTTTTGGCTTCGTCGTCGACGATGATGTCGTCGTCGACGGAATCTTAATCGTCGTCGAGGGCTTTTTAAGGATGATAATCGACGACACAGGCTTACCCGCCGTCGACGATGGAGTAGTCGTCGTCGTCGATGAAGATGCTGGCGACGCCATTGTCGTCGACACCGTCGTCGTCGATGTAGAAACATAGACTGGAGACACAGTCTTCTTCAGCGCTGAGGAAAGCGTCGACGAAATCGTCGTCGACGACGGCGCAGTCTTCCTGAAGGCAGGAACCTCCTTGTCAGACGTTGTAGATTTTGCCTCAGAAGACTTTTTGGCAGTCTTTTTAGGAGGAACGTCTGTAGGGCTAGGGGAAGCAACCCTTGGCCTCTTCAAGGATAGTTTAGAAGAAACTGAAGCTATCTCACCGTCCTCTGAAGACTCCAGGTTGTCTCTTGTTTTCAGCCTGTTCAACCAGAGGAGCAGCCGTCCTTCTCTGTCTTTAAGTGTTTTTGTAGAGAATGTATTACAAATTCTACATTCCTTAGGAGAATGGTCGGGATAAAGACAGTATAAGCAGGTTTCATGCTTATCATCGACGTGGAGCCTCTTCTTACCACAAGAAGAGCAAGCTCTGAAGAGACCCTTCTTCTGTTGATCAGCCATGGTTGATTTATAAAGGAAATATCCAATTTCTATGAAGAAAAGAGATTAAACTAGGAAACCTGAGGAGAACTCAGGTGGAGACTCCCTAGCACAACGTGCGGTAGAAAATCTGAGAGACTGAGGCTCCTGACAGGAAGGTTCTAGAGGGAGGTGGTAGCTGATTGGCTACTTTCTGGAGTTTGGTCCTTTTTACAAAAGGACATAGATAGGCTACTAAGGCGAGGCCCTTAGGCCTATTTTTCTCTATGTATGTCTATAGGACATTACTTTTTTATGTACCGGAGACTCCCGTCTCGACGACGGGGAATGATTCAGGCATGTGAATCTATGAAAGACACCCATAATACTGGATAAATGGACATTTTCTACTCACAGAGCAGACAACTTGAAACATGAACTCTAAAACTGCTGACTTGCCACACCTGTGCCCTTCACCACTTTTCTGACCCCTGACCCCCCAAGTTACTCCCTTCATATTGCCACTACCAATCTCTCATAATTACTGCTTAATGTACAATATGTCATATACACATCATATTACATACAGTCACTGTCTAGGCTTGGTCGAAAACAAATCTTCTATCATACTTTCAACTACGTCACTTCAAAAACTCCCTCGAGTTGACCATGGCCCTACGACTGCGGACTCAAAATTTACAAAGTTTTGTTGAATAGCTACCGCACTCAATTTAATACAAACAGATACATATACAGTTTATTTAGTACGCCTTAAGGAACAGCAGTTACCCGCCATCCTCAGGTCCAAAAACTTACACAACTTGGGGGCAGCAAAGGTGGTATTCATAGGTGCAAATCCTTATTACTGGTGATTCATCTTCTCTGAGCTTTTATTTTGCTGGTACTTTCTGTTACTGTCTCACCATCTCGTATTTCTCACACACAGTTTATACTCTTTGGATCCTTTCCTTCAAATGTGTTCATTGCACCAGGTTGTTCATGTGTAACCCCGAAAGCTACAGCAGGCACTTTTTTTTTGCAGGTTCTCGGATTTGCATATAAAGGGAACCAAACACAAGAACTCCTCTTAGACTCACCCACAATAATCTTACGGTAGAGTTAGCTCCAGCCTGAGCTCACCTGAAGAGACTTGTGCTCTTACTTTAGATACAGTGGCACAGGTGTGGGAACTGAGTCAGTCTCAACTCACCGATAGCAACATTAGTTATGTCTTCATGTTTAGTTACGTATTCAACATTAGTTATACTTGCTTCAGTTGTGGAGACAAACACCATTATTGTTCGGATTTGTTGTATTTGTTATTTACACAGACTCATAATTTAAATACAAAAACAATTTTCCATTGACTGCAAAAAGACGATAAAGCCCAAAGAACATCAAATAGCAGTTGCCATTTTGTCTTTGCTAAGCAAAGAACAAAGGTAATATGGCCTGACTGCCAAAATGTGTGTCTTGCTTTCTCTCAAGCCAAGTATACTATATTCAGTGCAGAAACTTGTATTGTCTCAGGTTACCACATTTAAAACTTTTAAAAAAACATACTGAAGGTCTGTCAGTCACTGAGCAATCATGCGTAGACAAATGCAGAAAAGCATGCCTCTTATTTTCAAACTGGCATATGTGTTGGCTTGGACATGCTTCACGTACCCTCTAGGTGAAGCATGTTTCTGAATTAAAGGGAAAACACATAGAGGGCTTGGTCATGTTTATCAATCACACCATATGCTCCTAAAACTGGGACTGTGTGGAAATGACTATCAAAGGCTCCCATTGGCACACAGGCTTACAAATCTGTGGACATGCACCATGTCCATCAGGAGACAGTTGACCACTCCCCATGCAGTTGCATCATTCAGACCACATTGCATTGACATGCCCCAGCATTCTTTCAGTTGCTTGAAACAAACACATTTAAAGCACACCATCATTAACAGTAAATGACCACAGTTGTTTAGAAAGAATCTCCGAAGTCACCTGATAGCTCTTGATCATTACCAGTTAATCAGCACATTGTTTTAACAGTACATCGTACATCAGTCACAACATCAGCAGAGAACAGTCATTAACATCTGGCTACATAAAAAGGTCTCCATACGTATAGTTAGTTTTACAGTCATTCCCATTCTGCCTCAGAATGGCCATTCATTTGGGAACAAGTGCGGGTCCTACAGCAGTTTCCTCATCCGGTGATTCTGCTTGTCAATGCTTAGTGTGGCTCGGTCTGTGGATGTGCCGATCACCTCCAAGGATTCTTCTTGTTTCTGTAGCTCCGTTTCCGTATCAAGTGCGATGGTCTTCAATTTCATCAGAATCTATTAAAAGAATGTAAAACATTTCAGTTTTTGAAAAGCAATAACTCCATACGGTTCTTCTCAAATGCACAAACACAAGGAGCCTGTAAATTAAGAGTCACTATGTGCTCTCAATTTCAAGGGGGTTGATGGAAAGGAAAGAGTTACCCTACCCATTACCATAAGATGGTGCCACAACAAGAATGTACACTGACAATCCATATATTTTATAATGCCTGTCAATGGTAGACTATATCGCAAAATGACAAATTCATTCTTGTGTGGGGCAAAGAAGAAGTCGTCACTCTGGTTTGATTTTAGACCTATGGTGTCATCTATAAAGCCAAGATTCCTACGTTACAATACGCAACTGAATATATACCTCATAAGTCATGATCTTTTATCGATGGAGTGATTCAGAACATTCTATGTAAGCTAAGTAGCACGAACTTCTCTATCCCAGTCCAATCCTTGCGGCTGGAGGTGGGATTAACTAGTGTTCTGCCCTTGCTTTGGTCAAGGTAATTCAATCAGGACACAGATTGTTGCTACTTACATAAGGTTCCATTTGGAAGTATCTGAAATGGGCTCTTTCAGAGAGGCTGGGAACATACAAACCTTGTGATGGCAAGTGGATATCAACTTACTAGTGCAATTATTATTTGTTAACAGTAACTTAAGATTAAGATAAACACATTTTTCACTTAAGCACTGCAGTTTATGACATTCTAAAAATAGGTCATTGTTCTAAATTTCACACGCTATAAAAAGTACATATTTAATCTATCATTGCAAAGGAAAAGGTGGGAAAATCAATCATTAAGATCAAAAAATATTTTTGATTGACACTATTTTATGACCTTGGTGGTAAGTTGAGGCAGTTCTCTGTGCAAACACGTTTTACTACCGTTTTTAAACTCTTGTATAGATATTATGTGGAACAAATGTATTTATATGTGTATACATTTTTAACATGTCATGATCTCCATTGGGTTTTACTTACAAAGCAATGTGCAAGGAAAATTAACGTACATTACATATTGACCAAAACTGCCACTGCTATAATGGCAAAATTACAGTTAATAAACATTCGAATTCTGGAGTATAATTTGGCTTACGCCATTTAAAACATCTAAGTCACTATTTTCACATACCTGTTTTTTATTTGTATTATATTACTTGTTAAAAAAGTTCAATTAACAGATTTGATAATTCTATTTCTAATTTATGTAAGTCATACAAACTAAAAGAAGGTACACTAATACACATGCTATTACATTTTAAGCATGTTTATTCTTGTCGAAATCAGTATGGTCTAAACATTCTGAGATTTCAAAAATGTAACATACTACTTTCCTGTGAGAATGTATTCCTGGGTTCATCGTCAATTTCTCGTTCTGAACCTACTTAAAATGTTACATTATTGGACTTTTTGATGATATTTGTTTTAAACAAATAACTTCTTCTTGAAAGGCCTTTTCAAAATTATCTTTTCATTGTTGGTGGGACCATACATGGGATAAGAATAGATACTGTTTCTGATTTCAATATTAAAAACAGCATTAGGAATGATGTGTCTGCTTACCTTTTATTACTTATTTATCTCCCTAGTCTTTCTAACTAATAACATTATTAAATAACGTAATTATTTTACATTCCTGCTCCATAATTGTTCTTCCTTCTTTCTCATCCATTAATTTCTTTGCTTCTCACTCTATTTTCTTCTACCTTAAAATTCTCACACACGATCTTTTATATTATTATGTATGTACTGCTGCTCTTTAAATACTTGATTTGCAACACCTGATATATTTTTTTTATTTTTCAACTTCCATTCTGTGTGCTTTGTTCTGGTGTATCATAATAAAACATTATTAAAAGGAATATGGTGGTACATTCCTATATTTATACCTTTCGAAGCTCATTAGTTTCCTGTTCGGTAACAGCCGGCTCCTGTATCTGGGCTTGCTCGCCTCCCTCTGGTGAAGCTTCAGATTGCACTATACCATCAAAGAAGCCAGCCGCTATAAAAAAAAACAAAGTAATAATTAGAGTTGCAAAATGCTTACAAATATATCTCTATGACTTGAGTCATAGTTTTCAAATAAATAACAAAAATATGGTCAGACTGTACAAACATTCTAAAGTGAAGTCACATTGTGCACAGCTGCTAAGTAGGATCTAGTTTGTTGAAGCTTTAACGGAGCAAATAGGGCAGTTGTTTTTGCAGAAATAAAATCTAACTTCAGCAGAATGGGTGGTGTGGGGAAGGTTGAGGGTTGGATTGTTGATCTCTGTAGAATTTCTCCTTGGAGGAAGGGGAAATGTGTTATGTTATGTTATGTTAAAGGTTCTTGTTACCGCGCACGGACACCAATTGGTTTCTTGGCGCTCAGAGACAAGTGGAAGGAGAATACAGGAAGGTAGGAGGGGCTAATTATGAGCAAGATGAAACAGATAGGTTTTCAGGTGATTGCGAAAAGTGGTATAATCAGAAGTGAGACGAACTGAGAGGGGAAGAGAATTCCAAGTGTGCGGGGCCAGGAAAGAAAAGCAGGCACCTCCGTGTTTCTTCCGTTTGAACCTGGGCGTAGTTAGGAGATTATGGGCAGAGGACCTGAGGTGGCGAGAGGGAACGTGAGGATGAAGCCTAAGAGAGATACAGGCAGGGGCAGAGACAAAAAGAGATTTAAAAACCGTGCATCCCATTTTGAAAATGCAGCGCTGTGCAACCGGGAGCCAGTGAAGTCTCTTCAACAGCGGTGTGACATGTTGATTTTTAGGCTGCTGAAAAACCAATCTGGCTGCCTGGTTTAGCACCAGTTGGAGCCGGTGAAGGTGATAAGCAGGATTCCCCTCGTACAGACAGTTGGCATAGTCGATACGTGAGGTAACCAGGGCCATGATGGCGAGGATGAGAGCCTCTGATGAAAGAAACCTTCCGATTTTCCCAATCCTACGAAGGTGATAAAAGCAAGCCGAGGTGACAGCGTTGATTTGAGGTTGCATCGAAAGATCGTTGGAGATAACGACTCCAAGGCTCTTCACGGAGTTAACTGGGCAGGGAGGGGGACCTAGGACAGGGGGCCAGAAGTTAGGAGTCCAAGGATGCGAGGGCCCACCAATCAAAACCAGCTCTGTCTTGCTGGGGTTGAGCTTCAATTGGCTAAAGTTCATCCAATCATAGATGGTGAGCATCACTGATTGAAACTCAGCACAAGAAAGGGGGGAAGTGTCGATGGGGAAAATTAATTGCAGATCATCTGCATAATTAAAAATAGTGATAGGGAAGTGATGAAGAGATGCAAGAAGAGGCTGCATATATAAATTAAACAAAAGATGGGACAGGGCAGAACCATGGGGAACACCACAGGAAAGTAAAGTTTGGGGGGCAGAGAAGGTGGCCAGCTGTACCGATTGGAAGCGGTGTTGAAGGAAGGACCTGACCCATGACAGGGCTAGGCCCTGGATGCCAGCATTTCTGACACGATCGATCAAGATGACATGATCGACCGTGTCAAAAGCGGCCTAAAGGTCTAATAACACCAGGGCCTGGGCTAAGTTCTTATCTGCCCCCTGTCTCAAGGTGTCCATAACCGCCACCACCACAGCCTCCGTCGAATGGGATGGTCTGAAGCCTGCCTGCTGATCATCGAGAAAATGAGATTCTTCAATGAAAGCACTCAGGCAACGGGTGACATAGGTCTCTAGTACCTTCCCCAGATAGGGGAGAAGGGAGATGTGTCGATAATTACCTAATACAGTAGGGTCAGCACCAGGTTTTTTCAGGATGGGTATGACCACTGCTTTCTTGAAGGCGTCGGGGACAGAGCCAGTGGCAAGTGAACGGTTCAGCAAGTCAAGGGGAGGACCAGGACAGGCCAGAAAAGCATCTCTGAGAATGTGAGGGGGACAGCAGTCATGGGGGGAGCCGGAACTAACTGTCTGTAATAACAATGAAAAAACATCCAAAGAAATAGGGGGAAATTCAAACAAGGAACGAGGATTTGGAACAGGAAGGGCACTGGCCTGGGGCAAAGTGGAAGGAGGGATATTACTTTTGATAGTAGAAATTTTATCAGTGAAGAAGGAGTTTAAGGAGTCACACAGAGCCTGCGAAGGTAGAGGCTGAGGCGTGACACGATCAGGGAGGGAAAGTTCAGCCACAATAGAAAAAATTTCTTTAGTTTTTGACGATGCACTAATAATTTTCTGGGAATAATATGAGATTTTTGCTAGGATGATAGATTTTTTGTATGATTTTAATTGATCAGTGAAGGTAGATTTTAGTGAAGGATCATAGTGACGCCTCCAGCGGCGCTCAGCTTGTCTGAGGGATAGTTTTTCCGCCTTGAGTTGGTCAGTAAACCACCGCTGGGCGTCGTGTGGCCGTTTAGATTTGATAATTATTACGGGAGCAACCACATCGCTGGCTTGAGACAGCCATTGGTCAAAAGTAACGGCTTGAAAATTCAGATCAGGATGGTAACCAGGGGGAGTAGCAACAAGGGTCGAATGAAAGAGGGATATGTCAGCATGTTTCCAATTGCGTGCCGGGAAGTTTGACACGAGTGGGGGGCGCATGGGAAGGGAAAGGTTGAGAGAGAAAGAAATAAAAAAATGGTCCGACCAAGTACAGGGGTAGACCAGTGGGGAAGAGATATCTAAATTGGTAGTCCATACCTGGTCAAGAATGTGACCCCTGACATGGGTTGCAGTGGAAATGTGTTGCAAAAAAGTAAGACCAGACAATAGGTCAGTAAATTCGAGCGATGAAGTGGTTTCATGGGGATCTCGTGGCCAGTAATTAAAGTCACCAATAATCAAGATTCTGGCAGAATTGATGACCAGTTGAGAGATGAGATCACCAAACAGGGATGAAAAGGAAGGCATATTAACAGGGGGGCGGTATACTACAACACAAATAAAAGAATATTTAGGAGACGAGAATTTCAACGTGAGTATGTCCGAATTTAATATAGGAGTGGTTGTTAGAGAGGTAAATTGTAAATTTGATCGGATAATGGCAGCAACTCTGCCACCCGGTCTGCCAGAGGTCCTATTAGCTTGAAGGATATAGAATCCTGTGGGAATGGCAGCTAGAGTATCGGGAAGGGAGTCCTCATGGAGCCAAGTTTCTGAGAGGAGCAAGATATCGATGTTGCCACCATCTAATAATTGGAAAACCTCGAGTTGATGTTTGGGGAGTGAGCGGGTGTTAAAACAATCGAGATGGCACAGACTTCGGCGGAACTAGTCCTAGTGGGTATAGGGGCGGTGTTACAGTGGAAGGGGGCGGTAGGAAGGGGAACCAGGGGAGTAGAGGGAAAGTGGGAAGACAGTATTATTATTATTATTATTATTATTTATTTTTATAAAGCGCATAGTCACCCGGAGGTATCCCAGCGCTAAAAAGAACCCTAAATCAGCAGAACTGAGGACCGGGAGCTGAGAGCAAAAAGAGAGGGAGGGTGAGAAATCAAAACAGGAGGGGGCGCGGAGGCTAGGGAAAAAATGTGTTTTTAACAGCTTCCTGAAGCGCAGATATTGTGGTTCAAGACGTAAGTCATGAGGGAGTGAATTCCAAAGACGGGCGGCTTGTACCGAGAAGCGTCTTCCTCCTGCCGCACTTCTGGACAGTAGTAACGACACAAGGAGCAAGGGGGGCAGTGCAAAACAAGGCGTGAAGATCCTGAGAGGAATAAGTGATGCAACAGGCAGCACGCAGGGCCCCGGGCCTCGATCGGCCGCGGACGGGCGCAGACGGGCTTGACTTGTGCGCGAAGTCGGCGCCGCCGCTGCGCTTCCTCCAGGTCGCCATTTTATGCCGTCTATCGTGAACCACTAGACCGCTCACCTGCACGGTGGAGAGGCAGGGCGGAAGTGGTGCAGACCAGGAAGTGGCGCTCGTGCAGGGACCCTCCGCGCAAACGGCACACTGCTGGGGCGGACTGGGGTCGAGAGCGAGGAGAGCAAGGTAAATTAATTACCGTCACAGGGAATGGAGGGGGCGGGCACTGTGAGGCAAAGAACACAAAATAACAGATAACAGATTAAAATATAACAAGCAGCTCGTAGTCAGCTGTAGTTACGTTTAAAAGACATCAGCAGCGCTGGTACATGCCTGCAGCCTGCTAGCCACGTTTGTCGACCTGCAGGGCCGATTGCAATCAAGATATAGAAAAAGTACTGCAGCCACTAGACCGCTCACCTGCACGGTGGAAAGGCAGAAGGCATTGTGACAGGATGCCTGCAAAACTACAAGGAAAACGTTTTACTCAATAATCTGAGTGGGGAATCCAATATTGAAATATAATTTATATAACTTGACTTGAAGAAAAACTCCCTACAATCTTCATTCCAACTCTAAAGTAATGTGCTCTTCCACCATGGATATGGGCAGGAAAAGTGGATATATACTTTCTCTATAGAGTGGAGAGTCCGTATTGCTTCTCTGAAGAGAGGGCAGAAAGTTGAGCTCATACTGCTTGCTTAACACTGTGTCACCGGTGGCTGGCCATGCCTTTGCAAGGGACATCTGGCCATCTAAAGATACTTTGAGAAACTGAGCATATGTTCCTTCTGGCTCAATTGAATTTGGAATGTGCTTAACTGAAATGAAACAAGTTACTTTCCTGTACACTGTGGTTCTCTAGTATTTATATTTTTTTATAGATTCACAATCATGAATTTTACCTGTCATCATGGTGGGAGTCCCACAGTAACAGTAATAAAAAACAGTGCTAAAACATTCGCATTTAAACACCACTTAAAAAACAATAACATTTAGTAGCCAATTCATATTGATTTAATACACCCAAACTCCAGCCAATCAGAGCACAGACCCTGAATCACTCACCCACTGCAGAGCCACCATAACTCAGATTTTGAGCAAAAGTGTAAATAAAGTAATAGAGGTATACAATTGGTGAGTCTTAAAGGGAAGGAGGGAAGGTCACATGTGGATCTATAATACATACAATACTGGAGAACCCCAATTTACAGTTAAGTAACTCGTTTTTCTCTCGTATTATATCTTTTATAGATCCACTTGCTTGAATCAGACTGGTTAGCTGTGTCCAATGAATAATGGTGGTGGGCAAGGCGAACCATCCCACCATGAGACTCAAACTTAAATATGATTAGTCAAACCAAAGACATTGAAATGGTACAAAATCAAGAGAGATATAGCATAGCATTAAGTGACCATAATAAAAAAAGTTAAACTGGTTAAACAACTACTAAAAAGAATAATGTAATGAATGAATGAATAATGAAATAATGAATAAATGTGTGCGTAAGGCTTGATATGGCAAGATGTAGATAATAAGGTAGAATCTGATTAAGTGTCCGCGAGAAAGGATGGCAAGACTGAGAAGCACGCCATGAGCAGAATGTTTTCTATTTTGCTGAGTAGCATTTGATTTTAGAAGCGAATGAGCTTCCTGAACAAAAGAATTGCATTCATCAGAAATTGTTAGAGCTTCAAATTCAGCATGGGGAGGAGCCAGGCAGATCAACTGAGAGTGTGACTGTGTGGGTGAACCACTTGACTCATTGAGAGGAGATCCTCCATCAGCTGGAACTGAATGCGTGAGCACTCTGAGAGGTGAAGAAGCTTGGTGTAACAGTACTGCCTCGCCCATGCTGGGGCAATTAGAATGAGCCGGCACGATTCCCTTTTCATTTTCTGTAGGATCTTTGGAATGAGTGGAAACAAGGAAAATGCTTAAGCAAATTTACCCACCCACGAGAAGTGGAAGGCATTCCCCCAAGAACCTGACTGGGGAAATCTGCTGGCGAAGGTATGTAGCAAAGAGATCTAGGGTAGGATACCCCCCCCCCAAGACTGAAAATCCTTCTTTAATTCCCTCCGGCTGAGTTCCCACTCGTGATATTGCTTGTTTATTCTGCCGAGGGAATCAGCCCAGTCGTTATGTACCCCTGGAACATGCTCCAATTTCAATGAGATGTCGTTCGCTATCTTCCATTCTCATATTTACTACGTTTGGACTGAGAGAACCTGTGATCTTGTCACTCCCTGTTTCAGCAGATAGAACATGGTGGTATGTTGTCTGTCCTGAGGAGAACAGACAAGCCTCGTAACCTTTAAAGAAAGGTTTGAAGACCGAGAAAGACCATCTTCAATTCTAGATTTATGTGAAACAATGTTCTCTAACTGGACCACTTTCCGTGGACCTCAAGATCCTGCTAGGTGGGCGTCCCATCCTTCCATGGAGGCATTTGTCATCATCACCTGGAGAACCGCACGCAAGGAGAGACCTTGGGAGATGCTTTCTTTGACCATCCACCAGGACATTGCCATCTTCATCTCCGAAGTTATCGAAATCATGTCCTCGAAAGAACCCCAATATTGTGTCCACTGAGGGTCGAGCTGTTCCTGAAGAGGTCTCATGCGTAGTCGGCATTTGGAAATGAACAGGATGCCATCATCCACAGCATGGATCTTTATACCCTTACACAAACACACCGTTTTGAAGATAGTGATAGCGTGATTGCCTGCAAGTGGGAAATCCTTTTTTCTGTGGGAAAGGCCTTTGACAGCTTTGTTTTCAGGATTGCTCCTAGAAACACCAGGAATCTGGAGGGGACGAGAGATGATTTTCTCTGTTGAGCTTGAGGGCTAGGGATGGGAAAAGTTGCGGACCGGCCTTTGTTCGACTGCTTGCGGACTGGAAAGAGGGACCTTTGATTAACCACTCGTCCCGGTAGGGGAATACCTGGTGACTGGACCTTCGGAAAAAAGCCGCCACTGGCGCAATGTACTTGGTAAATACTCTGAGGGCTGATTTTAATCCGAAGGGGAGCACTTTGAATTGATAATGGCACCCTGACATCTGGAACCTGTGAAACCTTTGGTGCTTCGGATATATTGTAATGTGAAAATATGTGTCCAGTAGGTCAGGGTAGAGAGATAGTCCCTGTGCCCAACAGCTGCAAAATCTCCTGAAGAGATAGCATCCTGAAGGGTTGCTTTTTATTAACGTGTTCAATAGCCTGAGATCCATTACTTGTCTCCAATTTCCTAACTTCATTTTGATCAGAAAGAAGTGGGAATAAAAATCTAGGTTGCACTAATTGTGTGGCACCACCTCTATTACTTTTTGGGAGAGAAGCAATAGGATTCTAAGTCTAAATGACCTTCTGTATTTCCATTTTTGAATGTGAAAATAGAAGAACAGTATTGTATGATTTATAATGTGAAATATAAAATTTGATACAGTATTGAACATTTTTTTCTTTTACCCTGCAGTCCTGCTACGAGTATATTCAGAATGAACAGTCAAAGTCCTCTCAAGTTCCTTGAACAGACATACTGGAATATTTCAAAGCCATGGGATGATCATTTTATCATATGACAATGATGTAGAAGGTCGAAGAAGCAAAACACCTTTAAAATTCATCCCAGGCCATGAATACCCAACAATCAATTTTCATTCAAAATACTGCCGTCCATACCTATGCCATGCCAATATCTTGAAATAACGCTATTCACATAAGTTTGTGTAGTTAGTAAGACCATCACAGTGCACGGGTCTTTATTCATGGGTTTTGGTGTCCTTGTTTGAACACTGTTTAGTTGCACGTAGGGTGTATGTCTTTGGTTTGTTGTGCCTTTGGGTGATTAGACGATACCTGGTTTGCAAGTTCGATATTGATTTTTGTATTTATTTGTAGATATGTTTGTGCAACTTGTCCTGATGATGGTCCTATGGATTTTATAAACCGACGAGGGACCGAAACGTCGACGCCTAACACCGCTTTGTTGTCATTTGTACCATTTTCTTGTGATGTTACAATGAATGTAGTATATTGTGAAAAATTCCTCTCTGCATGGTATTTTGTTTTTCCATGTTAAAAACAAAAGGTGTTATATACTACTCGAAACGAAATCAGCACACAGAGTAGTATTTATGTTGCCATTTTTTCATCTTTTTGGTAATGAAAATAATTCATAAAAATAAATAACAGTTAAATACTGTATTTTCCTTGCATTTATTGAATGATAGATCACTGTTGTGACTACTTAAGAATTTATAAAAAATATTCAAGTGACTCCTATGGGGACAAATTGTAATTTTGCTCTTGATTATACCCAGTCCTCACGGGATTATTGGGTGGCTCTGTTTTGTTTAATACCTCTGAGTGAAGACGCCATTCGTGATCCATCAGACACCGGCGGCTGAGTTTGTCTACCCTGGATTTTAAAGAGGCCGCTAGATGTCGAACTGTCAAGGAAATGCCATGACTTTCCAGCCATGTCCAGAGGCGCAGAGCCTCCTGACATAGGGTCCACGATCCCACCTTGCCCTGTTTGTTGCAATACCACATGGCGGTGGCCAGATTAGCCAGAAACCGGTCCCAGGATGCTTGTTTCCGGTCCAGGGAAGACATGGCTTGGCAGTTCAGGCTAGACTGTTCCCATGAGGCACAGGGTCAGACTGATTTGCATATGGCCATGTCTGAACTGGGGTGGTGGAGTGAGCTAAAGAATGATGATGGATTAAACCCAGATCAGTTGACTGGGGGTAAGTGTTTGATTTGCTCAAACGCTCCGTCCATCATCCCCTTTGGTATTGCTTTGTTCGCCCTAAGTTGGCAGGGTATGCCCCAGACGTGGGTCCCTTGCTCACCTTGCCACTGGATTCAAGCTAGCCTGGCTGATGATGGCTGATTAGCCAGAAACCGGTCCCAGGATGCTTGTTTCTGGTCCAGGGAAGACATGGCTTAGCAGTTCAGGCTGGACTGTTCCCATGAGGCACAGGGTCAGACTGATTTGCATATGGCCATGTTGGAACTGGGGTGGTGGAGTGAGCTAAAGAATGATGATGGATTAAACCCAGATCAGTTGACTGGGGGTGAGTGTTTGATTTGCTCAAATGCTCCGTCCATCATCCCCTTTGGTATCGCTTTGTTCGCCCTAAGTTCGCAGGGTATGCCCAGACGTGGGTCCCTTGCTTACTTTGCCACTGGATTCAATCTAGCCAGGCTGATTAGCCAGAAACCGGTCCCAGGATGCTTGTTTCCGGTCCAGGGAAGACATGGCTTGGCAGTTCGGGCTGGACTGTTCCCATGAGGCACAGGGTCAGGCTGATTTGCATTTGGCCATGTCTGAACTGGGGTGGTGGAGTGAGCTAAAGAATGATGATGGATTAAACCCAGATCAGTTGACTGGGGGTGAGTGTTTGATTTGCTCAAACGCTCCGTCCATCATCCTCTTTGGTGTCACATTATTGCCTAGGCACAAATTCCTCGGACAGTGATGTAACTAGCACACAAATCCAAAGTAACCCCAGATTAAACATCTATTTTTTCAAGGACTCTAGCAATTGGAGGCTAGATCCAAATATTTTTTTTTTAAATCCTAAAGATCTGAAGATGGTGCAATACAGAGTTGTTGCCTATAGACTGAACGCACAACTACCACGCTGTGAGCTGGGACTCGGTGTCCCAGGAGACCTCACATACTTGCTGGGAGAGGAGGGGCCCAAAAGGAGGGCGCACGCCACATTGCACTATTTAGTGCTGCCTCAAGCCTGCTGCAAGGGCCATGCCCGTGCAAAGCCCTGGCCAAGGGAGCACCATCCGCACTTGTCAGAGTCCGAAAGAGGCTCGGCTGGGCCACCTCTTAAGGTTTTGTGCTTTTCGGCAAGTATGCTCTATAACTCATGTGAGTAGAATTTGGATTTTGACTGTCCCTTTGTTTGTCACGGCTGCAGCTTGGGTTTTTGTTGTTCTGTTCGTTACCTCCATCAGTGTAATGGGTAAGAGGAAAGTCGACCTGCGTAATGGGGCTGACAAATGGCCAAGGACCAGGAAGACTATTCTATCTTTTCTTAATATTGCTGTGGAGGTTCTCAGAGGAGCTCTCTAGTGTGGAAGATTGCTTGACTTTTAACATGTCATGAGATGGACTACTCTGGGGTCAAGTGGAGCCATCGTCTAGTGACATTTTAGTTGAGCATACTTCTGACACCTTTGGTCGCCCACATAGTACTAGTATGAAGGTTATGATGGGTGATATTACGTCTAATCTGACCCAGAAAAGTGATATGTCCCCAAAACTGCCTGGAATTGAAGGGGCAGGAGCAAGGCTAAATAGCAAAAATGGGGCACCATCTCCTAAACCCCAAGTTGAAAACAGGCTAGGTTGGGAGGAGGGGGAGGCAAAAAGAGGACACTGGGTCAAGTTCATGCCGCATCCTTGGGGCCCTACAATCATCGGGACAATTTTGTAAATTGGAAGTGCACATATCGACCACTTTTGACACACTTATTAAACGTAATACAAAAATTAAGGGGTGGTGAAGAAGATGGGAGAAATGGTGAACTCTATTTTTGTACAATTAGTAAATCTTTTGAACAAAATATCTTCCCCGACCCCTATTTCCCTTAATGTTTCAATTTTACTGCCTGAGGATTGTCATAGTAGACACTTCTCGATCCAGCCACCAGGGTTTGACAGAGATTTGAGGATTCTGGCACCACAGTAGATAACACAGCCAGTATAACCCCAACATCCCAAGTTCTACAGACAATGCCCAAGGGGGTTAACTCCAGTGTTTCAGATGGCAAAGATCCTTTCCATAATACTGGCCAGTAGAGCAATGGAGACCAGATTACTCAGGTGAATATACCCTGAGAAGCGGTTTTCCAATTGCCCTCGGCTTCTAACCTCTATGTCTTAGTACTGGCTAATGTCCCCATCCCCTTGCATAAAGAAACTGAAAACTACCAGCACTTAAAAATAAAGGTGTTTCCTGACTGTCTGGCAGAGTAAATCTTGGTCAGTCTCTTTTTGAAGAGATTATCATGGTTTGGAGTGTGGGATTGAAAGATGGGGAATTCGCCCAGATCTTGCTCAGGGATGGATAGTTGTCAATTTCTTTAATGCTGTGAGGGTGGGCTTCATTTTGAAAAATCTTATATCCAGTACTGGCTCTATTAGAAGAATTAAGAAGTTTCGTCTGTTTTTTTTTATAGGGCCACACATTTGGGGTAATATGGAGGGATGGCGCGATCTATGGCCATGATGGGGGTCCTGGTCATTTGTGCCATCAGGGCAAGGCATTTAATCCTCATCGTAGTCATCGTTTTGAACCACTGAGTGTGCTAAACAACCAAGATGAACTGGCCCAAGAGTTCGGCAATTCATTCACTTTGAGGGATTTAAGTTCTCCCAGAGACCTTAAAGTGGTAGATTGGAATATTGCTGGGGTTCACAGCAAAGTATGTGATGAAGGGTGGATTAGGATGATTAGCTCCTATGATATCTTTAGCCTTCGGGAGACCTGGGATATAGAGGGGGTTATGTATCTAGATGGCTATGCCACATTTACTTCTAAAGCCATTTCCCCTGCTTGTGAGAGCAAAGAGGAGATTAGTGGAATGTGGGCAGTCTGTTTAAAGAACCAGTCAGTCTCAAAGACCATGGCCAAAGAGTAAAAAAAGGGCTAAGATAATACCTGCTGATTTTAACTCAAATTTGCAGTACACCTGCCAATCCGAATATCATACTTGTCTGGGTGAGGAAACCTCTGATGCTAGTATTTTGGTAGCATTTGATATTGTGTGTGGGCATATCAAGTCTGCTCTTACTAGGAATGGAGCGGTGTCACCTTTACCTCACCACAAGTGGTTTGACAAGAAGTAGTCAAGGCTCATAACAAGGTGATGGTTGTTGTACAAAAGAAGCCTAGTATTGGTGATAATTGAGAAAGGCCAGGGCTAAATACTGACTGGCGCTAAAGGACAGGAAGTGCAACTTAAAAAAGGAGATGTGGGAGAATTTACTGGTGGCTAGTGGGTCACAAGACAGTGCTGCCTGTTGGAGTATTGTAAACCATACTCTGTCCAGTTCAGAACCGGTGTCAGACTAGGCACTAACTGTCCCTGCTTAGGCCTGAACCAATCATTTTTTAGCCATAGACGATATCGATGGCACAGAAACCCTATATTGTGTGCCCAGGATGATGTGAGGTTTATCTTCCAGTGGGAAGACGTTAGTGAAGCTATTTTGTCCTCACCTACAGGCAAGGTCCCAGGGCCCAATGGGGTTCCTGTCAATTTGTAGAAGACTTTAGTCGATTTGAGGGCACCCCTATTGACACACACATTAGTACAGCCATTTGAGGTTCATTGCCCTCCAGTTGGTGTCACTCATTGATAGTGCCCATATTTAAAAAGGGGAGCAGAAAGGGTCCACCCTTTTATATACCAATTTCCTTGGTGGACTTGGAGGTCAGAATTATAGGGCGGGTGATCCTGGATCATCTTACCTCTTCGGCAAAAGATCACAATATCTTACCTGGGATGTGGGTTAAGACCAGGCCGGGGCATGATCGCGCAAAACCTCAACCTGCATTTGTTATTTTCTAAATATACAACAGCAAAGGGAGGTTCCGTGGATCTGGCCAAGCTGTGGACCATGGGGGTCTAGCCTGCTCTTGTTGCATTTCTGCGAGATTTGCATTACGGCCTTACAGCAACTGTGAAGTGTGGCCCCAATGGGGACTGCGCGCAGCAATTTAAAGTGAAGAGACGTACCTGGCATGAATATATTTTGGTCCCATTTTTTTTATTCTTTATATAAATCGTCTTGGTTTTGGTTGCACATGTGACTAGGGATCTCAAGTGTCTTATTGATCTTTTTATAAATTTTATGGACAGCCTAAATATTTCGACCAATTTTAAAAGATCTCATGTTATGGTTTTGGGCCCTAAGAACACCAAAACACAAACATTTTTAGTGAAGGGCCAACAGAAAAATAGGGTTGAAAAATGTTCTTGCGTTGATATCTTAAAAGATTCTCTCCTTAGTTGGTATTCACTGTTAAAGAACACAGCAAATTTTAAGAGGGCTATACTTAGGATCAGTGATTTCTTGCAATGAATGGGGAATAAGTAAATTAAGATTATGCTACATATTTTTAAAGCCAAATGCATCCCCATTTCGGACTGTCTAGCCTGTGTCAGAGGGTGTTTTTGATCCCCTGGTTATCCTATGTAAAGGAATCATTAGAAGGGAAAGGCATTAAATTCAAACTCCCTGACTCCATTATAGTAGTAGTTCCATCAAAAAGGCAAGAGCAGCTGCATTATTAAACAAGCTGCACAATAAAAGTTTGAAATTAGAGTCACAAAAAAAGAGTAATGAGAGGTATTTGTCTGCTAATCTATGGAATGTAACAACAAATTATCTTTGGTGCATTAACAGGAACTGGGAGCGTTCACTCCTGTTTCATTTTAGAGCAGGGATTAATAAATATATTTTATGCTTTTGAGCAGTGCTTAATTTGAGCCGGTGGTTTCCGGTGCTCGGAACCGGCACTTAATTGCAAGAACCTGCACTTATGACAGCTGTCACATGGTGGCGCTGTTTGCACAATTTAAAGATGCGCAGAAAAACTGTTGTTTGTTAATTCAATATACATTAACAACAACTAACACCTGCCATCCAAGCCATTCTTAAAGCTTTGGCGGCCTCAAACAGTCTAAATTGTCAATTTGTACCAGTGTGATGGATAGTAGTTGTCTAAGTACAGTGGCAGTGTGTGGTCCAAACTGCAGTGGCCTCCTGACGGGGGACCCAGCACTTATTTCTCTTTTTTACAAATTAAGCACTGTTTCTGTGTGGCTTTCAGTGAAACCGGAGTTCCTGAATATGTCCCTGCAATGGTGTGCCTAAACAAATCATTATACACTTTACATTTTTTGTAGCTTTCATAATCTTTATACAAGATTATATTTGGTTCAATTTTAAAACTTGGAAATTTAAGCACCTGTTGTAAAGTGTTTACATATTTACAAGAATTAAGCAACAGCACCTATATGGAGGTCACTAGGAACACCTGATTGTTTAAAAGACTCCTTAGCAGGTCCGTTGAAAGAAGCAGGAATAACAAAATGGGGACAAACTTTTGACTCTGGCAACCTACAAAGCTGGGACTTACTGCTTGAAAGACCAAAGGGGAAAATATCCAGGTTCAAATATTATCAACTGGCGAGTTGGTCAAAGGATCAAGAGAAAATCTTAGAAACTACTGAAAAACTGGAGAATGAAATACAAAGTGACCCAACACGAAAGGAAATATCGAAGTGGTATTGGCATCTGACTCAGACAGGAGATGACGAATTTACAACCCCAGATGATGTATGGAAAAAGATCTTCCCAGCACAAGACTTGCAACAGCAATGGCGAGTATCCTGTACTTTTCTATGGCAAATTATAGTTTCTGCACCTCTTAGGAGAAATCATATTTTTACTTTACACAGGTCAATTTGGACACCGGAAAAGTTATCCAAAATGAAAAAGCAGATGATGAAAAAGTTTCCAAAATGCGGGGAGCCAAAAGTGAACGATATTCATATGTTCTACCTGTGTTCTCAACTTGATATTTTTGGGGAAGAAGTAGGTAAGAATATTGATAAAGTTTTAGAAACAAACATTAAGGTAAGCACTTTCACTATTATTTTTGGGCATTTTGGATAGTAATGATTCTACTACTGCATTAAGTAAAAAACAAAAACATTTATTATTGTCTTCATTTTATTAGCCAGACGTGAGATATGCGTAAACTGAATTCTTGCATTTCCTCCTAAGGTGGTAGAATGGCTTGGCTTTGTAGAGAATGTTAGGAAACTAGACAGGTCTAGAGGGAAGTGTAATAGGACCAGACCCTGGGAACTTTAAGATAAGAACATGAGGTAGGGTAGGGAGGGATGTCCAATGATTTTACCCAACGCGATTCAACAGATTCCTGAGAATCATCATGGTGGATATGTGATCAATTAACCCAAAGAAATTGAAGGTTCCTAAGACATGATTCCACCTTGATATAAGAGGGCTGCTTCTACCTACTCTGAACAATTTACGATAAGGTGATCTAGTCTCCCATAACCTTACGGATTAAAAAAAAAAGAATTAAGCGCCAGTGAAACATTTAAATGTGTTAGCCTGTTCCTACGAGCTGCTGCACGATTTAGAAGCACTATGCACTTTGATTAGCAGCTATGGCACGTTTTCTTTTAAGCCGTTCTCCTTATGCAAGGACCTTACTAGCATTTGATTCCCCCATTAGCTCATTGGCTTTATTACAACTCAGGTGATAGATCTTCCCCAATTCTTAAAAGGCTGTGTGTTTTTTTCCCTGTTGCCAATTTTACTGCAGATTTTCACCACTTGGTGCAACTTGCACATCATTTCACAAGCTGCGTGGTCTGTGGCCTGGGAATCATGAGATATGTAGTGCCCTTCTAAGTCTGAAAACACAGCCAGTGCAAGGACTGTGTACTTCAAACATACTACTTCTATTGTAAAAATATGTTTAGTTAGCCTTAACAAAAATATAGTTGAGAGAACTTATGTACGGTTGTGGCAGACAAAAAAATTAAAATAATTACTATATACTTTATTTAATTACCATACACATATATACTGATGCCAAATATTAATTATGATCCAACTCAATGTTACTCATTTTATTGACTTCAGAAGGATGGAAGACTGAATTTTAAACCTGTTATTTCTACAATGGACTAAACTATTGTTAGAGCGTAAAAGCTGAGAAATCACTTCAGCTCTACAAATTTACTTCATAGAGAATACTATTGTTATCGGGCACTTTATAACAGGCGGATACCATACACATGTTCGCGGCATGTCCAGCCCTGGACTTATTTAAAAGCTCATTAGAGCAGTTCCTTGATAGAGCGTTAGGGATTAAAATTAGTATAACTAACAAAGTTATGGTTCTAGGGGTAACCAGGGATGGTGTAGAAATGCCTCATTATGAGTTTATATACCTATCGATGACTCTAAGCCGGCTATGCATCGCAACACTGTGGAAAGATCCAAAACCGCCAACATTTCAACAATGGCTATCACGGTTATTAGCGGTATATGTACTAGAGAAAGCGCTGTATGACAAAAAGGGCTGGAAGACAAAGCAAGTGGGGAAACGGATATGGGCCCCTATCGCAGATTGGAAACATAGGGTAGAAAATGGCTAAAGGAGCACACCTTTTTCTGGTTTCCTTTTTTTATTTTTCTTATTTTTATATATTATTCGGGGGTAATTGGATAGCCTTGTCGGTGATCAATGTATGTTGTCCAACCATGTTGAGATTTATTGTATATTTTCTTCTATTTTCCTTACTCTTATTGTCGCAAGATTGGGTTGTATAAGTCATTTGAAGTAATGTCAAAATGAAATGTATCGTTTGTTGATGATGAATAAAAAAAAAAAATAATAACTGAGTATGTTCTGTATGTAGCATTAAAGGATTGCTCTAGCTCATTAGAGAAACTACTTGATTCACTACTTGATTCACGGACTTTCCTTTAAAAAATCACCTAATCTGGTACTGTGGCCAAATTGCTTGTGACTGCTGTATCTAGCTTCCTGTCCTGGATCTTTGCGGCGTTTGGGTCGAAAACATACGGACCCACAGATTTATCAATAAATTACACTGTTTCAGTACAATGTGGATGGACGACTCAATCTCCTTCCAACTAGATCTTTTTTCGACAAGAAAAATCAACGCTACTTTCTTGTTTACGTTATTTTACTCCTAACTCACTATTGGAACTGACTCGTGATTACATCGAGAGCCTGCGGGCATATTTGGCTCAGCATTTCCTATATAGACTTTTTAACGCTCATTCAAATTGTCTCTGTCCTGATGATGACCGCAACTTCTGACAGCGGTTGAAACGCCGTCGACGCTTTTGTGGCTGATGATTTTTAGAGGGCACATAATCACTGTATATGTTGTATCCCTTCTTTTTAGAACACAAACTTTGTTTGCCACCTGTCTGGTTTTTTGTATATATGGTCTGTATTTTTATAAACCAGCAAATATCTATTGAGCGCACTATTTTATAAATACATTTTGTGATATCTTTCCAAATTTGATGAATGATGTCTTTGTGATCTGTATATTTCTTTAAACAAATTCTTGCACTCACTCTCTACAATTTCTCCCTTTTTTCCTTCACGTTTCCCCTTTTTCTTTTTTTTCTTTTTCCTTTTTTCTTTAGTATTTAGAAGAAGAAGGGCATTGGCTCTTTCTAAACTTGTGAATTGTTTTGTGCTTCCTGAACTATTGTTAGGAATAATCATTGACTACCCCTGGTTCAGGTTGGTGGGTTGCCTCTGTTGATATCAAGTGTATCTAGTTTCAAGAGAGTACCTGTAGGAAGCTGGCGCTGTATATACTATACCAAAATGAGGTATAGTGTGCACATAGTCCAGTGAAACCCCAGAGGTAGGCAGAGGTAAAAGTAAATAGCACATTTCTCTATTTCTGGTAGTGTGGGCGAGAAGTAAGGCTTTATCAGAGGGTAGTGTTCAGCATTTGTTATACACACTCTGGCCGCAAATAATGCCACACACTCAAAGACTGAACTTATACCAATTTGTTAGTATAAAAATATTATTTCATTATATTTATTTTCTAGAACCAAGCCAGCCTTGTATAGGTAAGTGTAAATGGTACTTTTCAAGGCAGGTTGAACAATACAAGCAAGCTGAATGAAAATGACATTGTTACAGTTTTGTAAATACTTTCAATACAGTGGAAATTACTCTGAGATTATTTTTGATTACTTTTCAAATTACTTTATAGATTACTTTTTCTACTCAGTGTGATATGCCTAGATATCACACTGGGACATTTCCTACAGAAAAGGTATGTAAAGCAGTTTTTAGTTATTTGCAGTTTTTCAAGTTCTCATACTAAGCCAACCCCACACTTAAAACAATTTTCAAGAAAAACAGTCAATGCAATCCTATGGAAGGAAATTGAGTCATCGGTTTACAGGTAAGAAGTTATTTGTGGGAGTTGGTATTCTGGGATTAGAACCATGGTTCCCCCAGGGTCAAGAATGCACTCTCAAAGCACCCTCAGCGGCACAGGGGCGGCAAGTGCAGAGTGCTGAGGCCCAATGTTGGGCACAAGGTTATAGGAGCAAAGCTCCTGGTGTTAGGCTCAGGGCAAAGGAGGACCTGAGTTAGCACCCAAAGTACACCCATAGCGACCCAGGGGCGGCTAGATGCAGGGTGTGGTTTAGGCGTCGCGTGCCCTGTTGATTTTGATGGGGATTCTCCAGTTGCAACAAAGACTGCAGGCTTGGGGACGAAGATCTTCTAGAGGTATAAACCAGTTGGAGAGGTAAGTTGGGATGCCTGGGGATGCTGGGACACCATTGGTTGGGCCACTCAAGGCAGTGGGACGTCAGGTGCAGGGGTGTCTTTAGGCAATGAAGTTTCTTACCAGCTCCTGTTGCAGTCGGGGGTGATCCCCCAGAAAAGGGCTGCAGGCTTCGCTTGGAGATTCAGGGCAGGTCAGAGATCACCAGATCTCAGATCAGGATCGCCGGGGAGACGCCCTCATGGTGTTGGGCCACTCGATCTGGTGTGGGCATTGGGTGCAGAGTGGTGCAGACTTGTGGTTTTGGGTGGGGCCTGAGTCTGTGGGTGAGCAAATCCGGTGCTCACGGGAGACAAAGTCTTTGGCTTGAAAGGCAAGGCAAGTCTGTTGAGTTCTTGAGGCTGCTGGCTGCAGGACACACCGGGATTTCACTGGAGCAGGTTCGAGGTGGGGACAGGCCAGTAGGGCTGGGGCCAAGTCCGCGGGAGTCCTCCTCTTCTTAGTTTCAGTACGGCTTTTTCAGTCCTTCATCTTCTCTTCTTTGTGTTGATTCTTTTCTGAGGAGGCAAGGATGGCTTAGACACTGTAGGGGTACCGGGCTCATGCACCCGTACCCTCACCACTGCTTTAGTGCACCCAGCTAGAGGGGCGGCTGACCTATGCCAGGGCAGTGGGTTTTAGGAAGGGCACACAGGGATGTGTGCCATGTCAACTCTTCACTTTGTTTGCACCAAAACACGCAGCCTGCAAGGGTAGTGTGTCGGTGCAAAGGTACAGGGCCTCTAAGGGTGGCACAATAAGTGCTGCAGCCCTTAAGGCCTTACTTGCCCACAGTGCGCTTGGTACTTGGGGTAAAGGGACTGACATGTGGCCAAGGAGTGCCAATTGGGTTTTGTCTTAATGCAGTTTTGGGAAAAGAACATAGGCCCTTGGTACCTGTTTGGCAGGAACCCAGGGCACACTGAGTCAAAGTAGATCAGCAGTTTGGCAAAAAGTGGGGGCAACCATGCAAAAAGAGGGCACTTTCCAAGAGTACCAAATCAACAGTACAGCAGGTGCAGTGGCTCCAGGGCTCATGGTTCTAAGGAGCCACAGCACCCCAACTAGAGCTGTTTTTTACTACCAAACCGTGGCATAGTAGGCTTTTTTTTTCTTACTAACATTAGGGCCCATGGAACCCTAGTTAAGCCACTGAATCACTGGCGAAAATAACCACATTTTATTGGTTGCGAATGAATATAGATCCTTATCTTGATGACTGACTTTTCACATAGTACATGCACTCTCCAAGAGTGCATGTCTCTGCAGTGCGTGTTCCACTCCCTCGTATAGCTTACCTCACTTCCCTCCTCCCACAGTTCTTTGTTTGTACTCCCTCCCACTGTCCGTTGTTGCTCCCTGCAACTCCCTCAAGTTTGTTTCCCACCCCTATCCTGCAGTCCTTCTTGCTGCTCTCCGCCTCCTTTGGGTTGTTATTTTTTATGGTCTTGTTTTAATCTGGGGTGGCTCCTCCATTTTAGCGGAGGAACGTTGCCCCACAAGCCCCAGAGCTGAAAAATAAAACGGCAATAAAGTTTATTGTTTACCGTTTTATTTTTCAGCAACCCGTCCTGAACTAAGTGTCAGGACGGAGAGGGCCAGTGCTGCCGAGTGGCAGCAGCAGGCCGATGTGTACTGTAAAATGCGCATGTCCCTTTGGATGGCCGTCATGGGATGGCCAGCCAGACATGCGCATTTTAAAGTTCTCTAACCTAGCTGTCTTAGACAGCTGAGTCAGAGCTAGTGCAGGTCTCCAGTGCTCTTAGGAGCACTGAGAGAGGCCGCTCTATCCAATCCTGGTGCTGCTTTACTGCTGTGATTGGGTGGTGCAGTTTACTGCATCTGGAGCTTCTGGGAAGGCACCTGAGGGAGGACGTCGTGCTGCAAAGAAATGAAGGTAAGCTTATTTTATTTTTATTTTTTTGTGACCCCCACCCCCCCACTGGTTTTAATGCCCCCTTTGGCCATCCCGTCCATCACAAAATAAAAATATTTACAAAGCCAAATAGCTCTTGCAAGGCAATTCGGCTTTTAAAAAGTTTTTTAAAGATGCTGCACAGCAAAATGGGCTGCTTTGCAACATGGCTCAAAGTAAACAGAAAAAGCACTGCGTTGCGACCAACCCTTGCATTGGTTTAGCACTTTATTTGTAATTACTTTAAGCCACGTTGCCCAGCAGACCCACGCAGCTGTGCAACATTTCTAAAAAAAAACAAAAAAAACATTCACAACGTCAATTAGGTCTCACATAGGCGAAAACTATTGTTTTTGCCAAGGCTTGTTGCTAAAACTCTCAACTCATCCACCTTTGACAGGTCACACCCATCTTAGAAAGACCCTTACCCGCCAGCCTTGTTTCTTTACCCATCTTGCTGTTGGCAGCAAATGGCTTCAATAAGTGAACTTTTGCACAGCGTTTCAGGTCTGGGGAATGGAAGGCTGACTAGATTTTACAGGATTCAATCTCATGATTTGTGATCCACACTTTCTTTACGGAATTAATTCTTTTTTTAGCAATTTCCCAGTACGGTGCTCGTAATTTCACAGCTAGGAGAAGAGTGAAGCAAGGCACAGCCTGTCAGGTAAATTAACACTACTCTGTCAAATAAGACGTACTTTATTTAATCCGTTTTATCGAGAGCAATATAAATAGACGGAATAAAATAGCCAGGTCAAATAATGTTATTCTTTGTATAAAAAAAAAAAAAAAACGAAACGGGATTTTCACTTTAAAACTGAGAAGCTCATCCGCCATGTTGTCGCAAAACGTTGAGAGGTATAATCATCACCTCCTTGTTCTTAATATAATCTAAACGTTATTTTGCAAAAATTCAAGTTTTGCGTCTCCAGGACCCACTCTACGGAAGCAAAAGTCACTGTGGGCACAGACCTAAGGTATTATACCCTGTAGAAAACGGTGGCCCCCTTTTGTTTAAATTGTTCAACGATTTACAGAATATAACCTCTGAAAACAGTTACTGAGATGTTCTGCCACTTGCTGAAAGTGAATTTAGATGGGCGAGGTGAGCAAGTGGCTAAAATGTGACAAATAATTCAAGCGATTAGCTGAGCTGTTAACATCCCAATAGATTTCAAGAACTGTCAGTTGTTTGACGAATTTAAAATGCTTTCCCGAAGCACAATAGTACTTTACCGACATCTAGTGGCGGATTTGTGTAACACAGAAAACATTTGCTTTTAAGATAAAGTAGGTAATTGAACAGAAAAAAGTGATTGGTTATCTGTAATTAGGGTGACCACCAGGCATGGAGGATAATTATGGACAGCGACCTTAAAACTAAACACGTCAAAGGATCAACATTCAGCAAAAAAAAAAATAATAATAAATAAGGTCACATTTACGGACAAATCTGAGGCGGTCAGGCTTTAATATAATAAGCAAGTTACCAGATTGCGGACACTAACATGAGGCAAGTCTGTGTACATTCAGCTGCGCTTGGTGTTAATGTGACTACCCACAACTGAGGATGTGGCTTATGCATAGATGCATCCAAGGGCGTAATATAAAGCTGGACATTACAGCAAAAATCTCTTTTGATTCTGTTTTTGCACTAGAACAACATAGAAGCTGAGATGCAATTATGCTAAAGCAAGTGACCTAAGTACTGAGTTGAACGTTGTAACTGCCGAGAAAAGCTTTAATGTATGTTTCTTTGTTTCGAGGTTTAAGCTATACCTTTTTGTAGTTCTTCATCTATGAGTTTAAGTATTGACAAGTTTCAGTTAATTGCCCACATAGGCCACTGGTGGTTTCGGGCTCACCAACTGCCAATACAAATAGCCAATGTAGTCTCCCTTCCTGCTGTAAAATAAACATCTTCACTCCAGAGAACAATGAAAAATGTGTTCTGCCACTTTAGAAGGAAGATTTTTGCTACCTTGTTTAGGCTACAGTAATAAATATATACCCTAATATGTTCTGCCTTGCTTTATGCTCCACGATGAATACCAGGCACTGAGCTAGTCTTAGTCAGGGAAGAGTCATCAGCTCCCTAACAATAGTGCCATTACCTTCCCTCTTCCTGGGCAGCCACTCTTATGGGGATGTGTGTGCAGGTACAGAGTGAACTTTTCACTTGCCTGGATGAACTCCCAGAGTGTGGGTTCATCCTCCAAAGGCTTCATAGACTATGACTTGCTGCTCCTTCCGGAGTCTACTTCTAGGGAGACATCTAGCCACTAAAAACTGGATTCAGGCTCGAGCCTGTTCGGGCTCAGTTCGAGGTCCTGCTGGAACGTTGAGCCCATAAAGAGCCGAGCTTTCATGTGGCTTCTGCCTCCCTCTCTTTACCCATCATGCAGTGTTACGGGACGGCCTGAGATGCCATCTCGGAACCAGGTTCGAGTCTCGGCTCAACATCATGTGATTCTGGGCAAATCACTAAGGCCCTATTATGAGTCTGGCTACACCACCACGCACTCCAGAACCGCCAAACATGGCTGCTGCCCACCCGCAAGTTTACAGATTTTTCATGGTCTGGCGGGCAGGCGGTCCTGCAGTGTTGCCTTTCAAAGGCCTATATGTATGCCTTAGAAAAGCAGCGCCACAGGACTGCCACAGCGTGTTCCAACACGACATGGACTAAAAAGTCCATGCTGTGCTGGAACTTGGAGTGCATGCACAAAAGGGGGCACAACATGTGCCCCCCCCCTGCATGGGGCACGAGGGGGTCCTGTGGAGGCCCCTTTGTTTCGTGACCGCCAGCAGTTTAATGGAGAAAGAGCCTCCATCACATTGCTGGTGGTCCTAAGACTTGTCATATGCATGGCGGTGCAGCAGAACCACCACCAGCATAAGGTGAGCCCCTGACCGCCACTGGACCATCAGGTTCTCCGGTGGTTGTGGCGGTGCAATGGTGGTCTGACCACCCTAGTTGAAAAAGAGTAGTTGGACCGTGGGTGCGGTGTGGCTGGACCACCACCTCCGTGCTCCCACGAGTCTGCGGTCCATGGACCTCCAGACTCACAATCAAACCCTTATTCTCTCCATGCTTATAAACTAAGCATGTGACCTTGTGTAAACTGGTGCTCATATTAAGTGCTCCAATACCATCCAGTCGAATTCACGCTATATTTTAAAAACTGAAGAAGAATGCGCTAAGATGTGAAAACAAAGTCTTAACAGGACTATAACCAAATAGATACCGATCTACTGGCTGATTTATGCAAAGGGAAACCAGAAACCTGTATACATTGTTGCTTCCCTGCTTAAATTGTATGATGTTAGGCAAAAATTGTATTTCATCAAAACTCTTTCTTCTTCATTATCACATATGAAAGCACTTTCGAATATGTTAGTTCAGAATACCAGTTTTACAAAATTATAACTTTTAATGAGTATTTCTCACTGCAGTGCTATAATGTGCCCTGTTCATGTCAAAGCTTCCACATGTTAAAGAAATACACTTTTCTTTTTAACTCTGACGACATTTTTGTCATATTTTACGAGATGTTTTTTGTGTGATTTACATAGTAAACATTTTCAGGGCTCAACTCATGCACTGGCTCTAAGATCAAAGCCAGACCCTTGGCTCGGTTCTGGCTCAGAGTGCCATAACCTTCAATGGCAGGGACTTCTGCTGCTTGAAGGAGGCTTAGAGGTGGACACTTGAAGGCAGTAGTCTCCCCTTGGTGTGAAGTGAATATTAACAAGTGGGCCGAAGGATGTGGGAGCCCATCTGTCCCTGATCCTGGACGATGACTTATAAATGTACAGAGTAGGAGCTACTTTTACGGATACAAATTATGGACACAATGCCAATCTTACAGATACTTGTATCCAATAAATCATATACAGCCAATAAAATAAAACACTGGCATGCTACAATGCTGGGGAGTGCTTGGTGGGGATAAAATGTTGATGCCTGTTTTAAACGTTGTACTGCGGTACAAAATGCTTATATTAAAAAAAAAGGAGTATATAAAGATTGCAGAACCCAATGAATATGGGAGAAAATCTACTACCTCTTGTCTATGCCCCGTTGTACAGTAAGCACTCGATATCTGCATGTTGCATCGTCTGTTTGACCCTCCAGGAGCTCAGCATTATATATACTACTATGCTTTTCAGAATGCACTCTCTGCATGATTTCCCTGTGCACAGTTACAGGATATAGGAAGGCCCATGATTTTAAAATTGTCAAAATCTCCAAATTGTTACCCCGTTGTATGAACAATGTATTCATCTAGTATGACTCACTGGATTATAGCCAGACTCACTGATTGTTAGCCTGTGCGTCCTTCTATGGTATGTTTTTAGATATCGGTGCTACGCACCTTTTTATGATCCACTGGTGCTCAGATAGCCTGAAGCAGAGATTTTAAATGTATTATGTTGATGCTCAAGTTGTGGATTTTGTGTATGTTTATGGTTTTTATTAACTAATAAACTAAATAGGATAGAATAGTACCTCTTAGGATCTGATGATTAACGCATTAACCTTAAGGAATAAGGGGCCAGATGTATGACCCTTTCATTTTGTGACTCGCAAATTGCGTAGTTTTGCAAATCACAATTTGCGTCTCGCAAAATAGAATTTATAACAGTGTCTCAGACACTGTTTGCAATTCCTAATGGGGTCGCAAATTGCCTGCCTCATTCATATTCATGAGGCAGGTGCCATTTGCAACCCCATTGGGAATGGCTAGCACTCACAGGGGTGGTGGTCTGCTGGGGTCAGCAGACCACCATGTCTGTGACTGCTTTTTAAATAAAGCAGTTTACCAATGCAGCCCGTTCATCTTAAAAAAAGAAAAACAAAACGTTTCTGTTTCCTTTTTTAAGAGTAGGCAGTGGTCCGTGGGATAACTGCCTGCGCTTAACAAATATTTTGGCTACCAGTCACAAAGTGGAAGGGGTCCCATAGGGACCCCTTCTTGTTTGCGTGCGGCTTACCACCTAATTGAAGTAGGTGGTAAACTGCAAGTGTTTTGTGACCGCAATTGCGGTCACAAAACAATTGTACATTGAAGTGCGACTCGCTATTAGGAAGGGACTCCCTTTATCAAGCCCCTTCCTAATAGCGAGTCGCAAACCCTATTCTGCGAGTTGGTAATAGGTTACAGACTCGCAAAATGGGGTTTGGACATAGGGCAGACCTATTATGCGGTCGCAATCTGGCTGATTTCCCGTTTGTGACCGCAAAAAAAGGTCACACATCTGGCCCAAGGTTTCCTCTCGCAATGTCAGGATAGCCAGGATAGGTGACCAAGCTTGCAATTTGAGAATATTTAGTGGAGCACTGGAGAAACCATCTCCAGGTGGGCAACAGGCTTTGCACGTTAGATGAGCAAGTTTTACTTGCACAAGAAGTTGCTCTTACATTATTCTTGAAATCTCCTCCAGGCTATTCCACAAGTCGGGATATAAAGGCGTTGAGTGTGCATATCTCTTAGCTACAGAAATGAAAGCTACTCAAATGATCAAATTCATTTACCAACTTATACTTTAAATGTGCTTTCAAGAAGCCTGATGAGTGGTTCAAATAGGCAAATCATCTTTATTTATGCACTGCAATCCAGATACTGACTGCATTATGGTTGAGGAATGGGTAAGGATGCCTCCAAGGGAGTTTGTTCAGCAAATTATTTTAAATAATTTGAAATATTATGTGTAGGACAAGTTAATGGTCCTAATGCAACTGAATTCAATTAATCATACATACATAGATACATTAAACATTTAGACGATGAACAAAAACAACAAAGAGGTGTATATGCAAAATATAAGATTTAATCAAAAGGTTCACAAGGGATTTAAAATACAAATATACAGACAGGAAATACAGGAGATATACAATAAATTTCAATGTGCTTCTCTGTAGGACATGTAAACACCTATCCAAGATGTAAATATAATTAATTCATATGGGATAAGGTTAAGAGTCGACGTTTCGGTCTCTTATGAATAATTCCTTGAGACCATCCTCAGGACTGATCGATTGATATTTGTAAAGCCCTATTGTAAAAGTAAAATAAGAAATATTTACAATTACAGTCAGATCAAATCATATAGATTCATTAAGCATTATACACCTGAAATGGACATAACTAACTAATCATGGACTAACATAACAAACTAATCACAAAATAAACAATGTATAATTTACATAACAGACCGACCTTTAAACATAAACAATACATTTTACAAACAAAAAAAAATAAATGGCCACAAAAATATACAAATTTACTGTTTTATGTGGCATCATAGAAGCCTTTATATTTCTTTGAGTTTTTGGCTGAAGCTACTGTGAAAGCACTAGTGCCGATTGAACACCAGAAACTGTATTCTGATTGTTTGTATTATCTTAGTGGTCAGAGGATAACACTAAGACCACTAAGATAATACAAACAATCAGTAAATTTGTATATTTTTGTGGCCATTTATTTTATTTTGTTTGTAAAATGTATTGTTTATGTTTAAAGGTCGGTCTGTTATGTAAATTATACATTGTTTATTTTGTGATTAGTTTGTTATGTTAGTCCATGATTAGTTAGTTATGTCCATTTCAGGTGTATAATGCTTAATGAATCTATATGATTTGATCTGACTGTAATTGTAAATATTTCTTATTTTACTTTTACAATAGGGCTTTACAAATATCAATCGATCAGTCCTGAGGATGGTCTCAAGGAATTATTCATAAGAGACCGAAACGTCGACTCTTAACCTTATCCCATATGAATTAATTATATTTACATCTTGGATAGGTGTTTACAGGTCCTACAGAGAAGCAAATTGAAATTTATTGTATTCTTCCTGTACTTCCTGTCTGTATATTTGTATTTTAAATACCTTGTGAACCTTTTGATAAAATCTTATATTTTGCATATACACCTCTTTGTTGTTTTTGTTCATCGTCTAAATGTTTAATGTATCTATGTATGTATGAATAATTGAATTCAGTTGCATTAGGACCATTAACTTGTCCTACACATAATTTTTCAAATTATTTAAAATAATTTGCTGAACAAACTCCCTTGGAGGCATCCTTACCCATTCCATACCTTTCACCCAAGCCCCCAAGGGTATATTGGGTTGCTCACTGTTTGTACCTTGCATTATGGTTGAGGCAGGGCTCAGACAACGCATATTTCTAGGAGGCGTGAACTGCCCTCACATTTCAAGAGGGAAGGAGGTCCCCTCCTATGTTCCTTCAGAGAGAGAGAGATATACATACATGCTGCTTCTGTGTATGGGGGAGGAGTTTGGGAGTAGGGGCTAAATTAGGTGGGTGGGAGTGAGGAGGCAGGCTAACTCACCCCTTCGTCTCACTCACATTCTCTTATGCTGCCCAAAAGCTGGTGGTAATGGCCTGGGCAGCAGTTCTTGTCCTCAAAGCAGCTTTTTAGACAAAAAATCTTCCGCTGTGGAGAGAATGTATATCGTCCCTCCACCCGCCTATCAAAATGGTAGAACATAAGTAAAAGTGCAATTGCGACACCATGAGATGTTTTTCTCAGAACCACAATCAGATATAATTTTGGCAGAAGGAATCAGTAACGAGTGACCCATGACCTCATGGGAAGAGCGCTACAATATCGGACAGTCCATGAAAAATACTGATAGGTGTTCACTTATCTGAAATTCTGCCACTGAAACAAAAAAAACCACTCCAGGCTTAATTGCTCACGCACGCAACATACGTGTGTGAGCGTCGAAGAGAGCAGACACATCTTGGCAGGAGCAACATAATCACCCATAACACACAGAGCAAACTAAGCCTAGGAAACAGCAACGCTGACTTCCTACACATTTCAGGCACAACCAGAAAGCAGCAAGCGTGTGCAACTCTGTCCTCCAGCATCATTTGTTTTCCATATTTGATTACCCCAAACTGGGTAAACTCTCTCTACGATAAGACTTCGTGAGAAGCAAAAGCAGTATTTGGGTGCAGACGGAGGAGTATTATAAAACCACCAAACAAGCGAGCTACTCAACGACACTGAACAGCAACTTTTGACAATTGTTTTTGGAACTTAATACGTCATTTATAGTAAAGTAAATGCAAGTTATGGTAATCAGTGGAAAATGCACTATTTACATTATGAAACCTCTATTAGTTAATGCACTGCGCCAGAGAGCTACAGAATTGGTTGGTGCAGTGGAGAACAGTGACTTGTGTATGTATAGGGCTACAAGGTCCCAATCTGTCACAGAAAGCACTGTGAACAAGCAAGTCATTATTTTAAACTTGCGACAAAAGGTTTAAGATTAAAGAGTCCTTCGAAAATAGAGATTTGGTAATACCCAAACTTTTTGAAGTACACATTTGTTTCTAATGACTGTCCTTTGAAAGCACAAACTTTACAGCTTAGCTGGGAGCTCCCTTAATATACCTCTCAAAGAGAATAAATGTGTGTCATCAGGAACCTTCAAATGATTCCATCAATTAAAGCCAATACAGGCTCCCAAGCCCCATTTAAATTTGCAGATTGACCAGTTGCGTACATTTACATGTCTTTCAGGGAAGCAGGCACTCTGGCACTACGGCTTGTTTAGCTGTCTGCTTCGCCCTCGGCTTCACAGCACAGGGGCCTCCCTGACTAACACTTCAGCAGACCCATATCATTCCCACCACAATGAATGATCATTAACTGTGGATGCTCACAACCAGGAAGAAAAGCAGAGGGAGGACCTTATTTCTTCACTTCAAACCTCTTTTAGCAACCCATGTTACAGCCACATTTTCTAAACCTGAATTAGTCTCCTAACCAATAATTGTAGCATACATTCTGGCCCAAAAAAATTAAACTGTGTCCAACTATAAAAAAAAAACATCCTCATTACAGACTACCAAACAAGTTTTTTTTACAAAAGGACGCCGCACACAGCAACTTTAGTTTTTAGGATTTATTCAGTGCCCAGTCTGCCCAGTCTGACACACCAACGCGTTTCAGCCTTGCGGCCTTGCTCGTGAGCAAGGCTGCTAGGCTGAAACGCGTTGGTGTGTCAGACTGGGCACTGAATAAATCCTAAAAACTAAAGTTGCTGTGTGCGGCGTCCTTTGTACAAAAATTGATTTTGGCCTCTGGTCTGGCCCAACGCCGGCACCCGCTGCAGAGCGATCCTGCCTACAGACCACATTGCAGAAAAAAAAAATATACATATATATATATATATATATATATATATATACCTATATCCAATGAAGATTCCTAATGTCGAATCCTCGACAACAAAACAGGTACGAACCACTTTCGTGCATATATATCTATCAAGGCAACTTCTCCTCCCTCAAGGGTCGAACACAGGACAACAACGGGGCTTCATAAGATGTTTTATTTAAGTGGGAGGCTTGCATGACCGGTTTCGGCAGAATGCCTTTATCAAATGCTCAAGTCCCAAACGGCATGTAACCTACTTGCAGGTTCTTTATAGTAGGCTCCTCCTTTCCCAGTGGTGGTTAGCTCACCTGCACCTCATACACCTTGCATGCCTTAATAACAAGGACTCCCAGTCCAATAATGCCACACGCCGTGAATTTGGTGCAGTGCACTAGGAAAACGCACTGAAATTAAAAAAATACAACTTTATGTCCCCTACTTTCAGCCACCAACCTCCGTGGATGAAGAGTCTAGAGGCGCAGGTAAAGTGACAGCGTCTCTGACCACAATTGGGGCCCGCTGGAATCAGCCGTTTCATGGCACCTCGGAGTGTGCGGTGGCGGGTCCCAGAATAATCCGATACCTCTGCAAACCAAACAAAGTTCCCATGTATCTGTGACCACACAGCTTGAAAGGGTCCTGTGTGCGCGCCATAGGTAACGCGCTAAAATCAAGGCAACTTCTCCTCCGTCAAGAGTCGAACACAGGACAATAACGGGGCTTCATAAGATGTTTTATTTAAGTGGGAGGATTGCATGACCGGTTTCGGCAGAATGCCTTTATCAAATGCTCAAGTCCCAAACGGTGTGTAACCCACTTGCAGGTTCTTTATAGTAGGCTCCTCCTTTCCCAGTGGGAAATATATATTGAGGCATAAGATTGATCATTTTAATGATATAGAACACCTCATATATTTGAAAAAAACACTATGATTGGGTATTTTTTATCTAAGCGAAAACACTAGCAAAAACACTACTAAAGTAGCAGATTCCATAATAAATAAACTAGACTGCATACCTACATTACAGTATTATATACCTTCAGCAATCAGACACGCATTAAAGGTCACATGACAATGAAAACCATACAAAATGGAATAACAAGGGATATCCAACACAAACATGTTATGCAATTCGTCATTTAGTACAACTGCATCTAAAACAGAGGCTAACAATCACATGATATATACAATACAAAATAAGGCGCTACATAACTAATAAAATAATTAGATAACAAAGATACTTATTGGATTACAAGTTTAACTGAGCTACAAAGATAGCCCTATACTACTAAACATATGACAGCACCATAGCTACTTTGGAAATAGCTCTGTTACAACAGAAAATGATTTCCAAACCTAAAAGATTGCGAAACCTTCCACTGGTTCAATTTCTACATTACACCTTTTACAAATATTACAGGTAAATACAACTTGATACTGCTGTTACGAAATCACATAATCATTTACTAATACAACTATTCTGTGATTTCTGATTTTCAATAATGATCAGTAACAAAAATGATTTATTTTTACATACAAGCTTCAGTACATTTACCAGTACATTTACCAGTATACCTACAAAAAACATGAACATATACTCTAAGAGATGAGAGAAACGGTAATCTCAGATATAAAAGGAGAAAGTGGATGGTAGAAACTAAACTACTGGAACGCTGAAAACCAAATCTATGCATGTTCAGAAGCATTAAACTGTCAAGAAGGTCTCAAAGATTACTTATAACTCCGCTGAACAGACATTCAAACACAAAAATGAACCTTTAATTACATTGTACACTTGTACAAGAAAGGAGTCCGTTAGAATTTTATATGGAAACAATATAAAAACAGTGCTTGCTAATTTACATAAAAAAATTCCCATTTAAAGAAGGAAGACTGATAAACTCATACAGAAACACTATGTTTAACATATCGTTCAGAAAGCTTTCACAGTAAAAAAACAAATTGTCCATTGCAATAATATATTATATGAAAAGCCTGACACGTTTAATTGGAAAATATAAAAAACGGAATAAAGATTCAACTACACTCAATTTTTGCAATATGTTAGAAGGGCGTTGGAGACATACCCCCAATAACAGAAACATAATAAATACTTCTATGTGTCTGAAGAGGATGTTCAGGACACAAGTTAAAAAAACCTGTGTACGAATAGAATTGAACATCTATACGCAATAGTCAACATAAATCCATTCACAAAGTGAGAATGTTTCAAACATTTTAAAAAATCACACCTCCAGGGTAAAATTAAAATATTTAAAAAATTGAACATTTGTCCATTTACAAATATTACAAACCTGCAAGGACATTCTTTAGCCTGCCTTCAAAATGAGATGTGCAATTCAACATTCCATGACATTCAAATGTTTCGCAGCTATCAGAAAACTTGTACAGACTTTATACTTTGTTATGCACTACTTCACTGAAATCCAACAAAGGTCCTCGCTGTTACGCACTACATACAATCAAAATACTTGATGGTGATTCAGAAACTTTTATGTGTTCAGATACTGTATACACTTAAAATCAAATGGAAAATCATTACTAAACTTAAAATATTATTAAATAAAGCAGCGATTTCTGAAATACCCAATAAAATATGCATTTGCTGCAGAAGAACTCATTAAGTTAATCAAACAAAAAACATTGATTTGCTGCATAAAACTGAAAAGGAAGACAGAGTAGCTTGGAGAAAACTTGATATTTATTTAATTGTCAAATTATGTTTGTATTGATCAAATGGTATGTAATTATTGCCTTGGGAAGCTGGACCATACCTTTATGCCTTTGCCTGTAATTCATAACAATTAGAAACTTTATCCTTTTCCTTCTGAATAGAGAAATCAAAATGTATATGAAAATATATTAATTAAAACTCTACATCCTTTTCAAATTATTATTTTAATGCAACCAACCCTCATGAATTAGTTCATGCACTTAAAAGGAAAGTTGTTTATCATTCCATTAGATTTTAAAAGAAATTTGAAACTCTTGGAGTAAAGCGCAAATTAGAACAACCTTTGGATGTATTAGTCAATGGAGTTCGAACAAAAGACAAAACGATCTGGCAAGAGTTAATAAGAATTGGAAAAATACATGAAGCCATTTCGTACCTTCCGAAAGACAATAGCCACGATAACAATATGGAGCTTTAAGATTTCATCAGTTCCACTCAACTACCATTTACATACGATATAAAACACTGGTCAGTTTGAAAAGATTAACCCCTTCGATGCTGGCCCGTTTCCGCCGCTGTGCGGTATAAACAAACGAACAGGGCGGGGTCGTGACGAACCCCAGCCGTCATCCGCATACGAGCGCCGCGGAGCGTGACGGCTGGGGTTCGTCACCAGCATGGAAGGGGTTAATAAGGAACACTGTGAGAAAATCTAGGAGCATTACAGTATACAACCACTGCATTCTAAAGATATGAGAACTGTGTTAGATGAGACAAACTACAGGACAGCTAGTTAGTATTAGGGGAAAAACCCTTTAGAAGCAAGAAGCTTTTGACATTTATTTCAAACTGGAAAAGGAGGCCGATATGATGATCGTCCTGAACAAATGTCTGCTTCTGAATATTGTTCTACATGACTATTTTCAGAGGACCCACGTTTTCGACAAAACATTCCTTACATATTCACACTACTATATGAAGGTAAACTATCTATTACGTCTTATTCTGTTGCACGTGTGGCTAAAGATTTTCTGAAGATTGTCGGAAACAATGATGAAATCCTTGAATATATCTTGATCAACATTATGGCATGTCAGTGAGGTCCCATTGAATATTGGGTCCGAAGACATGGAGAAATTTGGGACCTCCCACTTGGTTCATCCCTTTACATTGTGCTGAATACCTATGGGATGATTTACACTGTTTTCTACTTGTAGAAAACAGTAATCTTTCAGATGTTGCCTACAAGACAATTGGTCAACTATGTTCTTTAAATCCTGCAAATGTTTACATATTTTCCAACTATAAATTAAAAACAATGCTTAACTACTTAACGAACAAGAAAAAATACCCCTTGGAGAGGTAGTTGATAGTTTTGGAGAAAATAATATCAAGCAAGAGGTGCACCACACATTCATATGCTCCTGCAGTTTAAAAATGCCCCAAAATTTGGCTATGACTGATGAATCCGTTCTCAATTTTATTGAACAATATGTTACTTGTGAGATCCCTAATCACAAAACAAATACAAAACTGTTTGAACAATTTGTCAAATTTCAAAGTCATAAGTGTGGGAAATACTCCTTATGCAAAATCACAAACGAATCTAAACACTACACTAAATGTGCAACAATGTTATGTTGTCAGTTAGGCATGTCGTCACAGGAAAGTCATCTAAAAATAGATATAATCTAAAAAGAGACCAGACATCACTGTGGCTCAACGACTACAACCCATTAATACTACATGTGTGGAATGCTAACATAGACATACAATTTGTTGCTGGTAGCACGTTCTGTCACTTCATACATTACTAAGGCTAAAAAAACTGATTTGAAATAAGTATGGAGAGAGATATCTGCTGAGCAATTTTTGCCAAAAAGGCTATATCGATTTAGCCTTTAAATGCTATCACACCGAGAGGTTAGTAGCTATGAGGCGTGTGACCATTTAAGCTTCTCAGGTTTATACTCAATCTTGATCCATTTTGTGACTTAGGATTGTCATAGTCACGATGAAGAGTTCTTAAAAGTTGATCTGAAATGGGCTATTTTGCTCACTTTGATCCAGAAAATATTCTTAAAACAAATTTATTGGACACTTACTACTCTATCAGAAGCCCATTGGTGCAACGTTTATCACTATATAAAGCTGCTCAGTTCTAGACTTAAAGAAATGATGTAGCAGATGTTGTCAATAGTGGGGAAAATGTCAAGTTGTAGGAACAAATGGATGCTTAATAAGTCATTCAAACCCTACTCATTTATCACCGAAAACGTACTTGTGAAAATGAGGATCAAAAAGAATCTAATTTTTGGCACTTCGACAGCATTTTAAACCATGGCACAAAGAGGAAGATATAATTGGAACATATCATTCCTATGAAGAAGCTTTTCATGCATATAAAAATAATATTACAATTCCACAATTTCAGACTTACCTACAAACTTTGAAACAAGAGATCTCAGAATAAAATAGAATTAAATCTGAAATATTCTGCAATACTGCAACAAGTAATAACCCATCAACCATAAATTCTGTAGACACGCTTGGACAACCAAAAATTGGTAAAGAAGCTACTGTTGCTATGGTTGAGGTAGAACTTGCTATAGGCAACATTTAGAAGGATGTCCAACATCTAGAATATCTCATAACTAAATTGAATAGCCAGACCCCCCAGGATATAGCGGCATGGATTAGCAAATTTAGCGGCACAAATATGGAAATTTAGCGGCACAAATATGGAAATTTAGCAGCATTTTTGCGGCACTTTATTTTACTCATCATTCATTTTCAGTCTTAAATCAATGGAAACTGTTTTAGCAGAGTATTCCGCTTTGAACTAGGCAGCCTGGAATATGGAACAGAGGAAGCAGCCCACAGGTGAAGGCTGTTATCTCTAGGAAAGGCAATCCTCCATTTCCTTTAGTGTAGGTTCTGATAAGCCCTGTAGGCTACATGGCCAGCTGCATAGCATTGCCATTCCTAGCTCTCAGTGGCTCGAGAACCAATGTGAACTTATAATACCTCTGGTCTGGCAACTTCACCTCCTTCCTAGCCTATCTTCCCAAGGCCGCACGTATTGGGAAAGCACAAACTCCTGCTCTCTTCTAACCGTTGAATGGCCCTCTTCTTATCCCAGGGACTGCATCACCGAGTTGAACTTATAGCATGCCTGGTATCAGGCTCTGGTCCCAGGGGTCAGTGATAATTCTCCTACCATTTGCTCCACTCCACCAAGTGCCACCATTCTGCCCTTAAGGGTGTCATCTCCGTCTTCGCCCGAGGGTAAAGCATATGGAATTTCACCCACTAAAACGATACAACATGCCCCTGCCAACTTTGTTGTGTGGGAATGACAACGAGACCAGTAAAATCACCAATCAGCGAGCACCGCAGCATGATCCGCTGCAAAAAACAAATACCGAAAGGTGCTCACACTTCCTTTGAGGCACACCACACACCAGACAGTTTGCGCTGGACCATTATTGACTCCAACCCTAGCTGGCCAGCGAGAACCCTGTTCACACAGGAACAACTCTTTCGTTTGAGATCCAGCACTCAGGGATTGAATGACGACATACCATGGGCTGAATGTATTAATTAATTCCTCTCT
The DNA here is from genome assembly GCF_964261635.1 of Lissotriton helveticus. Taxonomy (NCBI): domain Eukaryota; kingdom Metazoa; phylum Chordata; class Amphibia; order Caudata; family Salamandridae; genus Lissotriton; species Lissotriton helveticus. The sequence goes on along the minus strand of NC_136071.1, from coordinate 326,252,604 downwards.
TTAAGTTCCTCCTCCTCAATGTCAACGCCCATGAACCACACCAACCAGGGCTTTTCTCCACACTGGGTGAGTTTGTCCTCGTAGATACCATTACCCCTTCTATCCCCGGAGATTGAGCCTACACAGATACCTGATTAAGTAGGACTTTTTGACCCCCTCTCCACTATGAACTTCAAAACCCCTCCAACCCCATCCCTTGTTTTGCCTTCCCTCTGTCAACCATATCTTGATGAAGGGGATTACGAGGATATTCGTCACTGTTTTTATCAACCTCACTATTTTTATCATACTCACTGCCAGACTTGGGTGTCTGCCCTCCCCCGTCAATTACGGCTGTGTTTTCTATACACCTGACAAGTTGCCACATTTGAGCGGCCATAACCATGTCAAGATCACGCCCACCAACTGTTGTGGATTAGCGAGGCCATGATCCCAAAACATCCCCAACTGAATTTTTGTAATACTTTTATTGCAAACACTTCAATCCTGACTCTGAGGATCCCGTGTACCACAGCTGCTGGCCACACTCTTACCTGTGCTCATAATAATAGTCTGAGCAATTAGACCTACTGCCATGCGCACCCGCCCTCCCCAAGATGGTGGTGCAACACAGCTGTTACAGTCCCTGGTGAGCGCTTTGCTTTTTTCACGCTACACACACTTCCGCTACCTAGTCGTAGTCGGACCTTCCTCGCGCTCCCCACAATCACCTCCCATACAGATACAACCTTTTCCCTGCACGCCTTCCATTTCGCAGGCACTTTTGTAAAAATCGCCGAATTTTTACAAAAGTGACGATTTTGCTGGCACTTTTGTAAAAATCGCTGCATTTTTACAAAAGTGCCGATTTCGCGGCAAACCGCAAAATCCTGGAGGGTCTGGCTACTAATACCTTTGCACAGGTGGAGAACTTTGCCATCCTGGTGGACCTCCCCCTATGGAAAAGTATAGGGAAAATGATTACCTTTTACTATTCTCTAAACAAATGATTTAAAATATTTAATCTAGAATACAAATATCAAATAAAGAGAGTGAATAGGTGGGGGTCTACAGCCGAAGGTCTGTGAATTGTATTTTTTTAGTACGTGATTGGTACTACTGTAGTACTACTTTACATACCACAAAATGCATATTGTAAATAGACCCCTAAATCTATAGTTACCTATACATACTTACAGTCAAAATATTCTTGCAGCTGATATTTTTTTCATGAATTGTTAGCATACCGATATTTCTGACCTCAGTATTTTGACATATAACCCAATCAGCATCATATCTTGATCCTTTAATGTGGTCACTGGTGTGGGTGCCCAGCGGATGCAGTATTGGAAGTCCCATATATAGATATGCAAATGCTGCCTCCTCTGGGCACCCAAACCAGAGACCATACTACAGGATCGGTGAGAACAATTCTCACGACTCACACTTTATACCTTGGTGGAGTGGAGTTTTGAAATATAACCAGACGGAGCATTTCAATTCAATAAGTTCTTAAGTGTGGTATCTCACTAAATAATGTGCATATGTTGTTTTTCATCTGTAGAGTTGCTACATGTAAAGATTTGTCGGATAAATTGTATTGCATTGTTAGGCAAAAACAGAGAAGTCAATAAAAAACGTAAAATAAGCTGTAGAAAAGCTGCAGGGTAATGAACATGTCGTTCTCGCACAAACTCAACTATCGGTGGGAAAGGCAGCTCCCTGCAGTGAGGGCCGTCTCTGCTCGGTTCATTTAACCATTTGATAAACCAACAGGGTTGCGTGTGTCTGCTTAGGTGTGATTGACACCTTCTGGCACATGTGTCCCCGCGCCATTTGGGGACAAGCACGCGCTCATATACTGTTTACTTTGACGCCTGTGACCACTTCTGTGTGTGTGCGTGTCTGGGGGAACCTTTTCCCTGCACGCTTTCCATTTCGCGGGCACTTTTGTAAAAATCGCCAAATTTTTACAAAAGTGCCAATTTCGCGGGCACTTTTGTAAAAAACGCGGCCTTTTTACCAAAGTGCCGATTTCGCATCACACCGCGAAATCCTGGAGGGTCTGAATAGCAAACAATATAAAATATATGGATAAACATCAAGAATATTTAGATCATGGACATCAACATGAACATGGTTTATGTCAATGTACTACTTATGAGCCAAGATTACAATATATCTAAGGCCAAGCTGGTACAGGCAAAAGCTTCCTTATAAGTCATCATTGTTTACGTTCAAGTGGCCAATTCTAATTTATTATGTGTAGTTACTGCTCCTACAGGATTCACAGAATTTATATAAAAGGAATTACATTACATTGTCTATTACAACTACTAGTGGAACATGATAACAAAATAGAATACTTAAAATTCAACAGTGATACCAGTCAAAAACTACATACAGTGTATTCACCCAAAATCTGAGACAAGTCAATAAAGGATTATAGAAAAGCATTACAATATATTAGGCTAGGAATTCTAAAAGAGAGACGAGGACTATGCTTCTAAGAAGAATGATTTCTTCTATATATCCATTCTTTCATTCTCCTGCAAAAGTAATGCATCATCTTTTACAGGCACTTACCATAGTTTATTTGATGCCAACTTAAATATGGAAATACTATATCTGGAAAATAATTATACATTAACCTTGTAAAGATACCGTAGAAAGTCATGGAGTAAACATTCATATTAGTAAAGCCTTATCCTCAAGAATATTAATCATGGAGCAATCTGTCTCACCTAATGCAGGATAGGAAAAAGAATGACATCTATGTAACATGCGTCCCTAATCTTGTCACCGTAATCGATACAGTAAATGAACTACAACTCAGCCTTTTTCTATGCAAGACTAATATCCTAGAAGAGCACATAATTTATAGTGTTTGCTTTTATCCATCAAGAGCAGCAGAGATGTTAGTTGAAAATACTATATTATATGTTTTTTAAGTGGATTCAACAGTGATGATTTATAGTTCATTTACTGTACCGATTATGGTGACAAGCCTAAGGAGGCATGTGTGTGTTTTATAACAATGAGAAATACATTTTTAATTTACTAACCTTTATTCATGGATATGCGCGTGTGTGTCATGTATTTGTACATACACATATAGCGAGAGAGAACAGGGTAGTACAATGGATAACTGTGCAATATTGGCTATTGAGAGGTTATAGTGGCATATATAAACCACAAGGCATAACTCTGTCCCCTAAGCATAAATCAGTGCGGGAGAGGGACCTCTGGAAACGGAGGAATGTCTCTTACTTCGAAGCACAAAATGAATCTATGCTAGACTCAATTGAACCAGATTTTTCTAATTGTAAACACGTAAAAAGCTATTAAAATTCTATAGCGTAATATTTGTTTGAACACAAAGGCCTTAATTATCATGTCGGGCAGACTTGAGTCCTCCCAACACCGTTTCAGCGTGGGAACCGACCGACCATAGGTCGGCAGTTCTGCACACCGTATTATGATGTGATCGCACATGGTGCGGTCGCTGCAAACTTCTATTTCTCTATGGGAGTTTCTGGTGCAGGAAGTTCTGCCCGCAGCATATGCTCCCATAGAGACATTGGAGTTTGTGTAAATCCCTCCACCAAGTGGCAGGCACCGTGACACGGTGCAGGGATTTACCTGTCCCACAATCAGAGGGGCAGAGGAAAAGGGCACCCAAAGTCACTTTTCAACAGGCTTTCCATGTCGGAAAGCCTGACATGGAAAACCTTTCAGAAACCGACATCCTAATCCCTATGGCAGAAAAGCCGTATGTAAGGGATTATGTTTCCGCCTGCCCGACGGGCTCCTTGAGCCTACATTGACTCTGGTCGCCTACATTGCAATTAGGTGGTCGGACTTTAAACCATGGATGTCGTTTGCAAAGCCTTTCCGACCGACATCCTAATGAGTCCCAAAGTAGTTTACAAAATATGTTCCCTATGCTCATATTATCTTTGATGGGTGTCTTGAACACCTTAATAATCAAAAGACAGTCTCAATCTGTATTAAAGGCTGGTAGTATTATTTGAACTCTCAGGCAGATGCATCATAAAACGTTCTACTGACTAGTGTGAACATTAGGACATGAATTTCTCACCACTCAGTGTAACTAAGTTGCACTGGTGTTGAAAACAATCTTTTGGTACATCTCTATGAGTAACACAATTGTTTCCAAAATACATATTATCAGGAACTTGTGATCATTCAATGTTTCATTCAGACTGGCTAAGAGAGAAGTATATAGAAGGAAACTCACAAATGCTGCATAACTCATTAAAAAAATATATATATCGCTGGAAGAAATACTGGCTATGCGAGTGGGGTAAATTTGATTAGTTTGTTGAGAGTAAACTGATTTGGTTAGCAAGTCAAAATCTTTACCTGTGTTTAAAAAGTGTCAGCACTCCGTCCATTCATCATGTTGTGTTTGCTATGTTCACCTTAAGCAGCCAAGGGTATGCCCAGAAGTGGATCCTTTGATTGCTGTGACGGTGGATTCAAGCTAGCCTGGCTGATGAAGGGTGCTACCCTGAAACCAGTTCCAGGATGCTTGTTTCTGGTCCAGAGAGGACCTGGCCTGGCAGTTTGGGCAGGAATTTTCCCATGAGGAGCAGGGTCAAGAACGATTTGCATAAGGCTGAGTCCAAACAGTGGTAGTCATAGTGAGCAAAAGAACAATGGATTAAAATCGGATCTCTTGACTGGGATGAGTATTTGAAAAGTTTCAGCACTCCGTCTATCATCTTGCTGTGATTGCATAGAATTGACAGTAGAATACTGGTTATTATACCCTGAATGCCAATTTTCTGGTTTGTGAATTGGGCTCCAAACCTGATAGTGAAATCAGCAATTCTGGTGCCATTTGTGGCCCAAAAGATTATGTACTGGCTGCTTGTCTTGCCCAGTAAATAATGAGGGTATGTATGCTAGGCATAAGACAAGGCTGATAGGCCAGTGGGTACTGAAGCCAGATGCACTGTGTCCAGGTGTAGCAGGTACTAATGTCATGGGTACAGGGAAAGGCTAGACAGTGGTTGAAATAAATCATTGTGAAACAGGAAATTCACCAAAAACAGTTCTGTTAAGGGATATCATGATTGTCTCCTGAGATCACGTACATACATATGTTATAATATAAAAAATCTCCTGGAATTACTCTAGTTGAGGTGACATTATGGCTAGTAATCATAACCTAAAATGACAGAATCACTTAAATTTAGCGGCTGCTGTGTTTACTGGATTAGACCATGCTTTTGGTCACTTCTGGGCCGAGACCAGACCGGTCTTTGACATCCTCGGAGCTTTAGAAATGACCAAGAGGAGCTAATCAAGAAAGCTGGAAAAGGTGGGCCATGGAACATTTTTCATCCTCCAAAACCTCCAAAGCTTCAGTGGAACATCCCAACAAAAGTATCCGCTTTCTGCAGTCTTGCACTCCGAAAAAGAAAATGAGAGTTCCATGCAAAAAGCATTTTGGAGGTCACAAATGACCAGATTCACAAAATTGGACTGCATGTGACCGCAAAAAAATGCCTTTTAGGATGTACAAAGCCCAGATTGCGATTTGGTAACTTTGCAATTTGGGTTTTGCGATTTGGTATTAGGAAGGGGAATGTTGAGTGCGTCCCTTTCGAATTGGAATAATTGAAAGTTGGTGGTAAACCATTCACAAATAGGAAAGGAACCCCAAAGGGCTCCTTCCCCTTAGAGAATGGGTGTACAAATATTTAAGAGCAGGTAGTGGTCCAAGGGACCTCTGCCTACTCTTAAAAATGTAAACTTCAAAGTTTCATTTGTTTTGGAAACGCATCCCGTTTTACTTTTAGGAAAACAGGACGCGTTCTTGAAAAAATTATAGTTTTTTTAAAAGCAATCACAGACATGGTGCGTACGTAGTGGGTCTCAAATTGTGTTTATATGCGACTCACTGCAAATCACAAATGAAACTCAAAAGAGTTTCAAACATTAAAATATCGATTTCCAAAATGCGATTCACAAAAAATCACAATTAGGAAATCGCTATTGCTAACTTTCGAACATCTAGCCCTTAAAGCCTTATTTAGACTTTGGCGCATTGGATACTCTGTCACATCCAAACTGATATCCTGTTGGCTACAATTGCCAAAAGCAATACTGCACTTCTAATATGGTAAAAGGAACACCTGCCATGTTTGTGACAGAGTATCCTGTCTGCCAAACTCTAAATAAGGTCCTAAGTCGGACGGCAGAAATCTTGAGAGGGCAAAAGTATGAAAAGTATTTGCCTAACAGGAGGTCTTTGCATGAGACAAAATGTTAATTTTCCAGATCAGAGCTTTTCCCACCATAAACCATTCAATTTCAAAATACTTTATTCGGTTTTGAAAGTGAAAAACCATAAAAGATACACTGCTTCCAATAAAATGAAATGTATAAGAACACATGTACATAATTCATGATCACATTGCATAGATATACATTCCTATAAGAATAAAAGGGTATATATATATACACAACAAAATCAATCACCTGTAGGAAACATGTACACTCTGGGGGATAGCTACTAAGATGACAGCTGTGATATGGGGGTATATTAGTTCTCCATGCAGTTTCTGATCTTCAGTGAAGATTTCAGGTAACCAACCAGAAATAGGGTACATTCTGGCTTCAACATGTGTAAAAAGCAAAGGGCTGGGCGGGCCTCGATAAAATTCAACTTTTTTAAAAGTGGTTTTAAAAAGAACCTCCGGGCGCGTCATAAAGGCTACAAAAAAAACATAAAGTGCTCCAAATCCTGTGGAGACACTACGTCGCAGCCACAGGATGGTAGCACCTGGCCTCTATGGCTTTCCTTCGGTACAGCAAGTAAAAGATGGAAATAATCCATTCGAAACCTGGTCAATAAAAACCGCTCGTGGGCCGACAGAGACCACAAAAGATATGGCTCCGTGGATGGCTAATTTTGAGCATCACAAATTTACGGACGCTTGCTTTACACAGTTCTACCACATCTCTATAGAATTTTTGAGTGAGATAAAAGACTTCTTTACAAACTCCGTATCCGCAGCGGTAATGAGACCAGGTCTTAAAAAAAGGTCCGGACGCCCCAGCTCACCAAAACAGCCCTTTATGTATTTTAGCCACGGAATGTTAAGCATATGGTCCAGGCTCAAAACTTCTCTCAATAACTGATGGTTAAGGGCTAGGTCTTTATTAACCAACAGTTGAGCCAGAAAAGCAATGGGCGCATTGCCAGAATGTCACAAATAAATGGTTACCCTGTTTCCTCATATACTATTAAGTTTGATATTCCTTTAGGTACTCCCAGGAGCTGCTTTAAAAAATTGTTCTCTGCCACCTGGATACCCTCAGATGCTGCGTATTCCCATAACTCACTACCATAACTAGCTATTGCAATGCTTTTCGCCTGGTATATTTTCAACATTGCCGCAATAGGGCGCTTACTCATTTTTGCGGCGAAGTTGAAAATAGCTGAGTTTGCTCTTATCACCTGCCCCCTTTTTCTCCGAACTAAAGCACCCAAAATTTAGGTGGTCATCTAAAAGGACGCCCAGGTATGAGAAGGTTGAGGTTATAAGCACTTTCTCAGCATTCACTATAAAGGGAAACTGCTTCTTGGGGCACGACCCAACCTGCATTATATAGGATTTTGAGACTTTTATGGCTAAGTCGCGTTCAGCCATGAAACTTCGAAAGGTATCGAGCAGAGAATGCAAACCTCTAGCGGTTCTGGCGAGGACTGTGTCATCCGCATAGAGCAGGACGGGCAGACCCCTTCGCCCCACATAGGGAAAATCGGCCCCGGTTTCTACCAAGATCTTATCCAGGTCCTTGATGTATAAATTAAAAAGAAACAGGGCCAGGATGCACCCCTGCCGTACTCCCCTTTCAGTATTAAAATCCCTAGATACCCAAATCTAATATTTGCCTTGGTGTCCCTATGCAGGTCCTTCAGGAAATCTACCAGGCTATCCTCCACCTCCATGGCCCTCATGGACTGCCACAATTTCCCCCGATTAACACAATCAAAAGCGGAGGAAAGATCCATGAACGCCATGTAGATCGTACCCCGACGGGCAACCGTGTACTTCCCGAGGATCATGTATAGGTTGAGGCAATCTGTTCAACACGACTCCACCCACGACCTTGACCACGGAATCAATAAGGGAGATCAGTCTATAGCACAAAGTACTGTTCCGATCGCCCTTCTTGAATACCGGGATGATTGTTGAGGTGCCCCAGGACTCCGGGCAGCCGGCCTTTGCCGCCGAGTTAAGCACGGCCGCCAGGACCGGGGCCCAAAGGGATGGATTTGATTTGAAAAGGTCCAGTGGGATACCATCCGGACCTGGAGCCCTGTTACACGTCAGTCCAGAAATACCTTTCTCAACCTTACTCTGGGTAAATGGGATCATGGTTTCATTTTGAACTCTAGCTTGGAATTGTAGTTGACTTGCAGCACTCTTAAATATGGACCCAAAATGAGACACACATTCGTCTTCGGTTATATTGGTGCCTATATCCTCGGCCCTATCCCATAAACCGGTACAAAAGGGGGTGGTGATGGACGGAGCATCTGAATCAATCAAACACTCACACCCAGTCAAAAGATCTGGGTTTAATCCATCACCGTTCTTTAGCCCACTCTGCCACCCCAGTTCAGACATGGCTATATGCAAATCAGTCTGACCCTGTGCCTCATGGGAACAGTCCAGCCCGAACTGCCAAGCCATGTCTTCCCTGGACCGGAAACAAGCTTCCGAGGACCGGTTTCTGGCATTCCAGCCGTCTTCAGCCCGGCTTGCTTGAATCCGGTGGCAAAGTGAGCAAGGGACTCACGCCTGAGCATACCCTGCCACACTTATGGCGGCCAAAAGCGGTACAAACCCATCCCCATAAACCATTCAGTTTCAGCGGGGCCTACGTCAATGGGTATCTGACTTTGAGTGGACCTCGTCATATACAGCCAGCAACCTTACTGTTGTAACTTGCCACTTAAGTGTGATGCCTCCATGGGAATGTTGGGTGCATCACTAGAACCCTGGGAGTCACCTGTCAAAAGCAGAGTGGGAAGCTCTGTACTGGCTTTTGGAAGTGCCTCAAGGTGGGTGCTAATAAACCTAAGACCTATCATAAACTATGTGTTTACGTCTTTTCATCACTGGCGATGGGCTGTGGACATGGTTAGCACCCACAAGAAAACTCGGCGTGCAAAGCACAGGATGTTATCCCAAGCAAGAGAATTCAGGACACTTTATTCAAAGTCAGTCCTGTATTCATATTAAAAAAGGATGCCAAAGGATTTTGATAAGGTACCAGCGCAAGTAAATCACAATCAGTCCATGGGGGGAAATTGTGAAATTGTGTTGCGATCAACTTGCCTGTGAAGGAAGATTTGACATGAGCGGTTAACAATGGAAATGGCAGAGGCGCAAGGAAGTCGGCCTGTCATGTTATGATTTGAAAACACTGCAAGCAACGCCGTAGGAAACATGAAGACGTTAACAATAAAGGAGCCAACGTGGTGAAAGACTGCAACGTCAAGAGAAGTCCTGCATGTGATGTTGAGAAGTACTATGACACTTCAGCAGAAAACGGGTATCAGCACTGAAGAAACTAGAACACTGAAGGACATCTGTGTTGACTACACCGCGGTGTTTGGCATTTAACCAATTAACCTCATTATGGCTGGATTTCCCCCACACGTTGTAAAAGCCCAACACTGGTGGAGAGGCTCTCAACTTACTGCCAAAGTTTGAACTGGAAACAATAAATAAAAGTTGTTGGCTACAAGGGAAGCTGCCAGACATTCCAACTGAGACAATGAGTACAAGGAGGAATCTCTGCCAGTTTGTTAAACAACCTATTGGATGGAAGGCTTAAGAAAATGTTATATTGAGCTACAGTTGAGGAAAATAATCACAGTCCATTAGGAACATGTTTATTTTAACTCTTTATTTTATTCTTTTATGTTAGTTTATTTTTATATGTTTTTTGTGTTTATCTGTTTTGTTAGCTTGTTTTGTTAAATTATTTTACAGGATGTCGTCGAGTGGAATGAGTCAACCACCCCAATTTCTGTCGGAATGTGGTGAACCAGTACTTCTGTGGTAGAAATAGAAACCCCTATTTGACTCATATTTCATAGCAATTGGGGGGGGGGGTTCTCAGCAGCAGGGAAGCATGCAGTTTTGCTTCACAACCTTGGAATTGAAGGGCAGAATATTTACAATAGTTTGGACCCCATACCAATTGGAAGAGGGGTTGGAGAACCAAGTGATGTTTACGAGATGTCGGTTCAACTTTTACAAACAAATATTGGTCCACGACTAAATGTAGTGATGGAGAGGCATAAATTCTTCATGCAAGTGCAAGCCAAAGGGGAGAGAGTTGTTAACTATGTTGCAGCTCTTAAGTCATAAGCACAGACCTGTGAATTTGAACAATTAACAGCCTCTCTCATACATTATCAATTGGTGCGTTGCAGGAACAACACCAGTATTCAGGAGAAGTTGTTAGCTAAGAACCCCAACTTGAAAGAAGCAATAGCCATTGAGGAGAGTATAGAACACACATTCACTTGGGTAAAATCAATGCATGGCGCTGTTGTGCCACATGAGGGTGTTGTAGTTTTAAAGAGTGGTAAATCGGAATGTGCCAAACAAAATTCACAGCCAGCTGCAATCCAAAAAGTGACTTGTAAACAGGAGAAGTTTCTGGGGAGAATTCTAGAGGGGCCATCTCAGTCATCTAGGGACTGAGGCGTGCTAAGACTTGCGGAATTACATAGAAGCACTCAAGTGGAAACAGGTATGCCCTTGAAAGGCATTTTGCGTGAAAAGCTGTGGGCGCAGAGGAACACCCCCAATAGTGTAACAGGATGCTCACCATTTAAGAAACTCAAAGGAACGGTGGCTGGTTCAAAGCTCGTCCCATTGTGGTTGTGTGGGAAGAACAAGAGTAGTTGTGGTGCTGATGTGAGAGTCAGGAGGTATCAAGAGAAGTATAAGCAAAGGTTTGATGACAAGAAGGGTGCGTGGAGATGTGAATAGAAGGTTGGTGATATGGTGTATGTCAAAAAGGGAGGTTGGTCTCCAAAGGTGAAACAAACTTTTTGGGTCCCAAACGCATGTGGCAGTTAAGAGGAATGTGGTGGTGTGAAGTGATGGTGAAGTTTGGAGTATGTCTCGATTGTCTAAGTGTGGAGAGGTGAGTGGTTCCTGTTATGGTGAGAGCAGTAATGGCAGAGATCAAGGTGGCCAGGTGTGCCATGACAGAAGAGGGAGGAGGCCAGCATTATAAATTCATGATTTTGTTTTGGAATAGTGATATTGTGTTTCCTGTCAATGTGTTATCTCTCTATACATTACAGTAATGGGTGATGTTTTCTTATTTACCTTTCTTTCGTCCTTTCCCTTATGTTTCCCGACTTATTACGTTTATTAGTTTGTATGTTGTTGTGTTATATATATATAAAGGGGGGGATGTGTTGTAGCTTGCCCCTTAAGTGTGATGCGCCCATGGGAATGTTAGGTGCATCACTAGAACCCTAGGAGTGACCTGTCAACGCCAGAGTGGGAAGCTCTGTACTGGCTGCTGGCTGTGCCTCCCGGTGGGTGCAAAAAAATCATAAAACATGTGTCTACCTCTTTTTATCACTTAATCCACTGAAGAATTTAGACTTCCAAAAAGTTGACTACATGCAAGGGTAAAAATGTTGACTAGGAAAACTGGCAAGGTGTATTTAACCTCATCCCCATGCAATCTGCCTGAGATCACACCCAGGTCAAAGTCAACCAGGCACATTGACAGCTGAGGTTAGCCGAACCGAACTCAAAACTGGCGCAGCACTCAAAATTCTTGGAGGTACCAACAGATTTCAAGTGCATGCCCATTCATGTAAATTTGAGTCTCACAGTGTTCGTATTGTGTCCGAATCTGTGGTGATGGCAGGCATCTCATAAAACCATAATACAGACCATCAGTTGGTGCTGGGCTTCACCTCTCTTTTGCCAGGATAACCACAGGGGTGGAACCATGGGGTGTTCCATGTCGAGAAGTGTACTCTCCACCTTCTTGGGAGAGACATGCACTCACTGCATGGCATACAACAACCCATCATGTATTCCAAAACATCCTATGCACACATGTTGGGAAGGGGCAGCAGGCAACCTTTGCTATTTACTGTACAGGTAAAAATGCATGTAGCATAACCACTAATGCACCAACTGTTGTTTGATGGTCTCGACAGATTAAAAGAAGCTCTATTTGGGGTACATTTCATCTTGATTAATAATTATTATTTTTTAAATCAGTACATGCCAATGGATTCAGCACCCAAGTCTCATGTGAAGGAAAAATCACGACACATGTATAAATGCTGAAACGAGGGACAAGGTTCCACACGGCTGCGGTGGAAGGAACTTTTGGAAGAAAATCAGATCAATCACACCTGAAATATGGAGAAAAACACATTTACTCCATTTCCTATTATGGGAATGCAGCACAAATATTGTAAAATCTGTAAATTGTTGCCGTGCTGCAATTAACTTGGAACAAATCTGGAATGTTCCCTTTCTACGTACACAAGCAGCAGTAATGATGAAAAAAGAGATTTATCTATTTTTTTGCAGCGGTCTTACATCTAAAAATCAACTACTTTATTAAATTAACTTACTAAACAACTCAAGCGCAGTGATAATTGCCCCTCAAGATCTTGGACTTACCACAGCATTTCCCAGATTAACAAAAAAGACTTCCTATTTTTAAAATAAAAGAAAGATACTATACCTTTGTCAAGTAGATTTGGCAGGTGACCTGTGATAAATGAAGCAAATGCAAATATTACTAATTAAACATAAATACAGTATATATAAAACATAGAGACAATAATATAGTGTTTGACTGAAAGCTGCAGCAGATATTTTCCCTTTACCCTGATTTTCTGCCAGTTATAAGGATTATTTATATGATAATTTTTTTACAACTTTATTTAACATGTTTTACCTATTACACAACAAAAACTGCATTTGTGCTCATTGACAAAGATGTACATGTTAAAGCCCAGCTGTCCAAAACACAATAGCTTACGACTGTACAACAACACTGTAGATACAAACCATATTTTGTTGGCCAATTATTTTAATGGAGTCCATCACATTCTTTCACCAGCTAGTCCAGGACCCCATTCTAACATCCATGGGGTGTTTATTAATGTATGCTGTCGTATCCTAGTCACTGTCCTACCAACTAGATGCTATCTCCACTGGATTCTAGGATGTGGATTCCAGAGGCAGAGAGCTGGCGGTTGCTGAAGGGAGAGGACAGAGCAGGGGTTGATGAACTGGACATAATAAACCAGTTATACTGTTCTTCTTGTGTCTTGGTGATTTAAAATATACCTCTGTGTAATTCCTAAAACATACAGCATAGTTGCAGTCGATTATCCAGAGTCAAACAGATGCATGTGCCTGTCTCTCCTATTCTAATTGAGAAATCTGTGGAGAGGATGCTAGAAATCTTTGAGGCGTGATAGCCAATGTGAAGTTGTTGGTGGTGGTTCTCTGCCCCAATGAACAGCAACATGCCTCTTAGCTAGTAATAAGGCCACATATTTACAGTCCACCTTAGGAACATTATAGACATAGCCTAATAATGCCATGAAGGTTTGTCAAGGTATGTCCCATTCTAAATCATGTGTAAAAACTCAGAGAACACTGTGCCCAAAAGGCTGCCACAGGCGGGAAGGTCCATGCTAGGTGTGAGAAGACATCGCCAGTGCAGCCACAACGGCTACAATCCATATGAGGTCCAAGTTTCACTTAGTTTAAACAAACTGGGGTGTAAAAAAAAACATGTAGGAACTAAATATATGTAGTGCGGTGTTGACCATTCATGGAGACCTCTCTTGTCTGCATGCAACAGACCTACATCTATTCATCTGACAGCTGCATATCTAGGCAGTCTCTCATCTAGCTCTGACACTAAGCCTGGTTTTACGTCCAACAACATTCTATATATCTTCGACACTAATTGCTTAAGACTTGGGGGGAGTCAATAAGATAAGATAGCTGCAGGAGTTCGAGAGGTTATAATGGGACTACCGGTTTTAGGTTGCACATTGAGAGTAAAGATTTGGTTGCTATGTAATAGGATGTGAGGGTAAAATAGTTGGAATTTCCTGGTGTATTTGGCAAGAAATGTCCAATCCTTTATTGTACATGCCACGGTGTTAATGTCCATGAGGTTTCTAAGTATCGTCTAGTTAACAGAGGTCTGTAGGATGATTGATCATCTATGTCCACATCCATCACCATATGTTGCATTACAGGTACACAATGAAGCCAATGATATGCAAACTGTGCTTGTGCACAGTTATAATATAGTATAGGGTCCGGTACACCTAATCCACACTATGGCATGATAATGTGGCTCACTTCATTCTAGGTTGCTCCCAGCCCATATTAATTCAGTTCGCATCAATTGCAGTATGCTGAAACAATATCTTGCAGGAAATTGTATTGGGATATTATTGAACAGGTAGAGTAGTCAATGCACAATGACTGTTTTTATTAGCAATATTCGGCCAACCAGTGTTATTGGTAGTTTTAACCAGTATTCTATCTGTGAGCAAATTTTGTCAAGATGTCTGCCATAGTTTTCTCCCAGCCATCGAGCTATGGATCGGAATCCTCCTTTATTGGGCTGACAGTGTAATTTTCACCCAGCCCCGGACCCGGCTAGAGTCCTTCAACTATCCCTCCATCTCAGTCTATGTTTAAACCGCAAGTTAGTTACTAAAGAACCGCTCATTGCAGCCACTTTTAAGCTCAATTTAAGCTCAACCTGAGCTTCCACGCTTTTCCTGAAATTGCCAGCACAACGGCTTCAAGGCAGTGTATAATTCAGGCTTGTATTATACCCGTCCTGATGATGATCCTAGTATTGTTTTGAAAGGATTGAAACGTCGTCGACTTGTTTAAACAGTACGCACAACAAACCAATGTGTTAAAACAAGTGCACTAAGTGTTTTTCCAGAAGCTTGCCCTAGTTATTCGTATTGGCTACAAGCTACTCTTGTCTTGCCTGAAATGTTTTTGTCCAAATGTAATTGTTCTCTGTGTGTGTAGGACGCAGGACTGTGTCCCACTTTAATACTCTGCTCTTATTCGCCTTGCTTTTTTTTATTCATTAAATTGACTGTCCGGCAGGACATCTTAAATATAGCACTGATTCTAGTCTATAATTATTGTATTTTTGTGTTTTTTAAGAACCTTTGTTTCTGTAAAAAACTGACACCCAAGGTCCTTATCTACCTTGTGGGTTCCCGTGTTGGATTTAAAATATATAGTTTTCTTTCAACACATATAATCAGGCCAGGCTGCATAGTGGGTAGAGTAGTAGCTATCTGGGAGAAGAAATCAGGAGAGTCTGTATTTGGATGATTGGCGACAACGATAGTGTGGAGAGCTACCTTCAATTACATAAATGACTATAGATTGGCCTTCAGCATCTTCCTTTAATTGCTTGGCATGATTGGAGTACCTTTCTTGATCACTATCACCATGCTCCTGGCATAGCTAAGATGTAAACAGGCAATGCTCACACAGTCTTGATGCATGCAAATGTGGGCAGTGTGATGGGTTTCTAGCAGAAGTGCAATTTGGATATTATGTCGACCGAGGTAAACTGGTGTCTACCTTCTGAATATTATTTAAACCCTGATATGACATGTGATAAAATATACTGTACTACTGTGACTGTGTGGTGGCTAAACGAAGCTCAACTTAAGAATTCCAAGGTATTGCTTCATTTACTCTACAATTGGTGGATCATTCAGAACTTATGTGGATCTCTAAGCGCGTTCATATCGTTCTGTATACTCGTGCTAACAGAGATGGAGGGCTTTTACGACTACAGTCACAGTTCATCCTATTTTTTCTTTTTAGGGAGGTGTGACTCTCCCGGGTAGGGTCATCCCAGCTCTACCATTTTTGACCTTTTCTCAAAGTCTGTGGCTTGTGTGACATCGTAGAAGATTTGGGGTTTTCCATTTACAGTGATCCGCAGCGAGGCCAGATATAGCATTGCATATGGGATGTTGGCCTGCTGTATTGCCCTTTTTATTGTCAGGAAGGCATGTCTTGCCTCTTGCAGAGACTGTATGACACCTTAAAAGTGATATGCTGCCCCCTTTATTGTCTCTGAAAAAGGATTCCCTTCAGTATGTTTGCTCTGTTGAACCACCACCCGTGAGACTGAAAGGCAGAGTTGTTCAAAGGTATGGTATTTTCCCAGTCCCTTGTCCACTAACACCATTGTCTTCTAGGTATGCTTGTAATAACAGCAAGGCAGCTTGGCATTGGGAACTAGCAAAATGAATGAAGTTATGCTGCCAAGGACGGGTGATACATGTCTGACTGGTTGGGTTGCTTTTGCTAACAGAGAAACAACCTGTGAACATGAAGGATTACAGTTTTCCCTCCCAAAAAAACGCTTGCTTGTACCATGACTTCTGTGGTGCACAAATACTGTACTGTTTTCATCTGGTGTAAAACAGAACTTGATGAGCAAATCTTAAAACTCAAGTTACATGGCATAGCTTGCTGACGTTTCAGTGCCTTTCACTAGCTAGTCATCCAAGTACAGGTAGACAAATATTTCCCTCCTCAGCAGCCCTGCTGCTACCACTATAATACATCAGGAAACAAAACCTTGGAGCAGACCGCAGACAGAAAGGGAGGACAAGGAACTGATAATGAGCATGTCCAACTCAAAAGCAGAGAATTGATAAAGTAAGCATCTTGAAATCTGCTGATGTCTTAAAATCTCCTCACTGAAGGTAGGATAAAAATGATAAAGAGCTAGAATTCAGAATGTTTCTCTTTTTACAAGTTTCTTTGTATAGTTCAGATCCAGGTGGTTTCAAACTCAAAATGTCTGACTGGTTGGGTTGCTTTTGCTAACAGAGAAACAACCTGTGAACATGAAGGATTATAGTTTCCCTCCCAAAAAAACGCTTGCTTGTACCATGACTTCTGTGGTGCACAAATACTGTACTGTTTTCATCTGGTGTAAAACAGAACTTGATGAGCAAATCTTAAAACTCAAATTACATGGCAAGGCTTGCTGACGTTTCAGTGCCTTTCACTAGCTAGTCATCCAAGTACAGGTAGACAAATATTTCCCTCCTCAGCAGCCCTGCTGCTACCACTATAATACATCAGGAAACAAAACCTTGGAGCAGACCGCAGACAGAAAGGGAGGACAAGGAACTGATAATGAGCATGTCCAACTCAAAAGCAGAGAATTGATAAAGTAAGCATCTTGAAATCTGCTGATGTCTTAAAATCTCCTCACTGAAGGTAGGATAAAAATGATAAAGAGCTAGAATTCAGAATGTTTCTCTTTTTACAAGTTTCTTTGTATAGTTCAGATCCAGGTGGTTTCAAACTCAAAATGTCTGACTGGTTGGGTTGCTTTTGCTAACAGAGAAACAACCTGTGAACATGAAGGATTATAGTTTCCCTCCCAAAAAAACGCTTGCTTGTACCATGACTTCTGTGGTGCACAAATACTGTACTGTTTTCATCTGGTGTAAAACAGAACTTGATGAGCAAATCTTAAAACTCAAATTACATGGCAAGGCTTGCTGACGTTTCAGTGCCTTTCACTAGCTAGTCATCCAAGTACAGGTAGACAAATATTTCCCTCCTCAGCAGCCCTGCTGCTACCACTATAATACATCAGGAAACAAAACCTTGGAGCAGACCGCAGACAGAAAGGGAGGACAAGGAACTGATAATGAGCATGTCCAACTCAAAAGCAGAGAATTGATAAAGTAAGCATCTTGAAATCTGCTGATGTCTTAAAATCTCCTCACTGAAGGTAGGATAAAAATGGTAAAGAGCTAGAATTAAAAAAAATTCTCTTTTTACAAGTTTCTTTGTATAGTTCAGATCCAGGTGGTTTTAAACTCAAAATTCTGATGCTTCTTCTGAATCAAGAAATAACAGGAGTAAATTCCCTTGTACTTCTGCAACATGAGTACTTTTTTGATAGTGGTATTCTTAAGAGGAATTTTACCTCTTAGGTTAGTTACTTCAAGTGTAGTGTTTTTGACATCTTTGGTGGAATAGAAGGTGAAGAAAAATGGAAACTGATTTTGTAACCATATTTGACAATATGTAGTACCCAAATGTCTTTTGTTATCTTCTCATCATCCGGTATCAAGGGGAGAGGGAGGAACAGCAGGGCTAGTTCATTTCCCCTGAAATATATGTATTATCAATGGGAACTACCCTCAAAGGGCGTAGGGATAGTGTGTTTGTACGGAAGAAAGAAATATTATTGCTTTTGAAAGCCCTCACCCACAAAAATAGTTGGTAGCATGCTTCGTCATCGGGCTCCACCTGGTGGCACCGAATGTGTCCCGGGTGTGCTTCAACGCCTGTTTACAGCGGAGCTGGTTTCGTGGTGAATGAGTGTGCAGTGATAACGTGTGAGTGTGAATTAAAAACTGTCCTCGGGTCCCAATTCCTACACGAGGTAATTTTATTAGCGGGCCATTGGCAGTGTTAAAAACAAGGCAATGGATGTGTTGTGGAGTTATCTATGGTCTCCTACATCCTGTGTTGTCAACATGTTTCAGCCAGGCCTCGGTAATGAGCTGGCTTTCTTCAGGACCTATGAATGTGTGAAGTGCTCGTGAAGTGATTTTTAAAAAAAAGGCAGGGTCAGGAATTGAGTGTAAGTGACCCGCTATGTGTTGCACTCGCTAAGGTGCAATATGGGTAAGAGGGTGCTTCCCTCTGTGCTTTGTACCTGTAAATAGAAAGGACATAAAACAATACAAATGAACACATAATGAATGGAAATTAGCACCCTAGAATGCACATGTATCTTATGTGCTTAAATGCCATGGTGTCAGTGTAGTAACCATAATGCTAAAATAGTGGCGCGGTACGCACTGTGACGTGGTAGTTGGTCGGCGATAAAAGCTAGACTGTACGATGCCTGTTACCCACGCGCTGCTCTAATCCCATTTGACAAATCCTAATACACTCTGAAGTGCGCAGCATAGTCTCAGTAAATAGTGACAACACTTTCGTTTTAACAAATACCCCTTTTCAATGCGATTTCGGCATATATATCATTTACCCAGCTCCCAATATACATTGTCACTTACACACAATTCTTGTTCCTGCCTTTTTTTTTTAAATCACTTCACGAGCACATCACAGATTCATAGGTACTGAAGAAAGCCAGCTCATTATCGAGGCCTGGCTGAAACATGTTGACCACACAGGATGTGGGAGACCATAGATAACTCCACAACACATCCATTGCCTTGTTTTTAACACTGCCAAGGGCCCGCTAATAAAATGACCTAGTATAGGAATTGGGACCCGAGGACAGTTTTTAATTCACACTCACACGCTATCACTGCACACTCATTCACCATTAAACCCGCTCTGCTGTAAACAGGCGTTGAAGCACACTCTGGACACATTCCGTGCCACCGGGTGGAGCCCGATGATGAAGCATGCCACCAACTAGGTTGGTGGGTGAGGGCTTTCAAAAGAAATAATATTTCTTTCTTCCATACAAACACACTATCCCTACGCCCTTTTATTATCGTCTGTCATGAAAGAAAATTACTGGAAATATTCCCCCCTCAGAGTGTTCGTCGCTGGCGGCAGGAAGAATTCATTGTTTCGCTGGAGGGCCTTACAAGCAGATGTACACGGTTGTTGGGAACGCCCTACTTTTCTGAGATTTCTGCAGTGGGAACACATTTTTTTGCCATTGTTGCTCCTGGCAATGCAACTGCAGCTGCCTTTTTCAAAAGAAAATAGGGGAAAGCTGTTGGCCTCTTCCATGTCCCCTAAACTGATTTTTTGGAAAATCTGTTCATTCCTCCAAACAAACAAATTTTAAAGTTTCTATTTCTGGTCTGATGCAGAGAATTCCTTCATCAGACTGAAAACCAAAAGAGTACTTCCTGAAAAAGGCAGTTGTTTGTTGTGCCTGATGAGTCAGAGATGCCAGGATATACGTCACATCCTGCCAGACATGCAAAATATTTAGCTACTCTAATAGTCTGGTCTGGGATAATCACACCTTCTAGTATAAAGGCCTCTCAATCCTCTTCCAGGACATGATAAAGAAAAAGACCATAAAGCGCCACAGCTATCTCTTATAACAGCCCAGGAGCGAGGGTGAACTTAGAACGTGAGTCACTGAAAATATTTCTGGCAGAAGACCCGAGCAAGGACACAGGAAACATTATTTCTCCTAACAGGGGATCCAGTTCCGGAGGTCTCAATTTCTTGTCTTGATGGCAGTTGATCAATTTTATAGAAACAGATATCAAAACAGTATACATAGTGGTTTTGCGAAGGCCAGGAATGAGAGTTGCCATGGGTCTTGAGGTTTTGGAAAGAGTATAGAAAATGACAGATGTTTCACAAACCGGGGCTGATGCTTCAATACTAAATTTTTGAGCTGCCTGTTCGTAACCTCATGAAATGTGACTACACCATCCACCAAGGTTATAATAGGAGATGGCAAATCTGGAGATCTATTAAAGAAACCAGTCATGACTGATCCTGAGGAATATGTGACCCTTCGCAAAGAGTGTGAGCTCTGGATCTGGGGGGCCTGACAGAGCTTCTCTAGAGAGAGAGAGAGACAGCGCATCTAGAGTGATGTTCTTCTGCTTATCTTTTCTAGGTGGCTCATCTTGTGATGTACTGCAGGGTCATGTCTTTTCTCCATTTCTTTTTACAGAGCTGAAGAAGGTGGCCTTAGAGGACTGACATCCACAAGATATAATGCTGATGAGATAGGTGGCTCCTCTGAGCCTCTAGGGAGATGCGCGTCATCTTCAACCACAGTCAAGTCAAGTCATGGATATTTATATGGCGCACAAATCACTTCCAGGAAGTCTCATGGCGCCTACAGCGGACTCTGACAGCAGAAAACGGTATTAATTTGCAAATAACCAGGTCTTTAGTCCTTTGCGAAAACGGCCATGGTCAGGGGAGTTACGGAGAAGGAGCGGGATTTTGTTCCATGCGGCAGGGGCCAAACACGAGAACGCTCGCCCACCATTTCTGGAGGTACGTACTCTCAGAGGTATTAATAGGAGTTCATTCTTGGACCTGAGATTTCTTGATGGCTGATACCATCTGAGTTTTTGGACCAGTATTTAGGACCTCTTCCATACAATTGTCTATGCACCAGACATAGTGTTTTGAAAAGGATACGCTTTTTTACTGGCAACCAATGTAGGCTCTTTAAACAAGCAGCGGAGGATGTTTTTCTCGGGAGGTTAAGAACCAGCCGGGCTGCTGTGTTCTGGAGAACCTGGAGCCTCTTCAGATGGTGTTCATTTGTAGAGAGGCCCCACCACAGGTAGTGGTGGGGCCTCTTCTGTAGAGGATTGTGGCTCCAGAGAATATGGTACATCCATGATGCGCCTCCAGGATCTCATCTTGTTTCTAGACGTTGATGTATAGCCACGCTGGACCATAGGAATGACAGGAGATTCCCGTAGAGCACTCGTGGCCCCTGGCGCAGGGACTGATCTCACTGAAGAGGAGCCACAAAAGATAAAGGGGAAATTCCAAGAACTGTCAACATTCGGTGCCACAACTATGACAATCTCAGCACAGAATGCCTTGAAGATGACTGCCTCAACCTCAAATCTCTCAAAGTCAAACACCCTGACATTGTACACCTTGATGTTGACGGCCAGCAGAAGAGCCGTCGACTTGAGGAGAGGCCTACCAATGCCGAAGTGGAATCGGTCCTGGAAACACCTGAAGCTGAAGAGGAGGTAGAAAACTCTATTATCCATCTGGAGCTGGTGGACCGCGAGGTTGAGCAACAATTTCTCTTTGCTTCTTTCTTATGGGAAACCACTACCTATTCCTTGGGTGCTTATAAGGCATTCCCAGGCAGATTTGACACTTTATGATGAAGGGCGAATCCTGAGACATACGAGACAAATAATGTATTAGTCCTTGAAGAACTTCTTGCCATGTGCCAAAAATGGCCAGTAAGGTGGTCAAAGAGGAAAGGTCAGACAATATGCACCTTAAAGTTTAAAAAAGAGAAACAAAATGTACTACAAAGTGTTGAGGAAACTAGAAAAAATTGTCAAATGAAGACAAAAATCACCATGAATAAATCAGGTTTGCAGCGAAAAACAACTTTAGAAAGACAAAAGTATGGGACTCCAGCTCAGATGAGATATAATACCTAAATGTCTCACTGACCGTGCAGTGCACGATTCGGAGGCAGGCTGACTCTGTACTTAAAGTTTAAGTGTCTAATTGGCATAATGTGCCCACACAGTATTAGAGGCTACATTTTTCCTGCATTTTGGGGTTCTAAGTAGTGTGTAGTACAGTAGTGTGTTCAACCAAATGTTATTTTAGTGTCAAAGTGGCTATATACAATTACTTTTTAAAACTAAAATAGAGAACATGCAGAAAATGTTACCTTTTACAGACGTTTTCATTGTAAACATTCTGTTTAGAATGGTATTCCAGGATCCTGCATGTGTGCAGAGATGATTTACTATTAATGGAGCCCCCTAACAGAGAAGTTTAATTTCTAATTTGGGAATGCGCAGGGGTAGATGTTGTGTAGACTAAGAAGGAAAGCAGTAAATGAAGGACAAACGTGAAAAAATGTGAGGAGAGAAAGTCAGATTTCTGGTTTAAGCTCTAGAGTGATGGACAGCTTTATAAACAAAGTGCATTTACCCTCAAAGTTGTCTCCTTTCACTTAAAATGAGAATTGCAAAATGGATCAGTTGCTCTATATAAAACTTACACTTACTCTCTCTTTTCTTTACAACAATGCATCAAAAATACAATATTATTTGTTAGCATTTGGGAGTCTTGCTTCCTTTTCAGAAATGTAAAATTGAGGAAAAGAGGAAAAACACTGAAAAGGTATGCTTTTTAAGGCACGATTTCAAATAACATTCAAAAATAGAAACCAGGGAACATTTGTCTTAATTACAATCCGGAGGACTGTGTTCCATTAACTTCACAACAACTTGGAATTAGGTTTTATTCTGTTAAAGGACTTTATGAAAGTCTACTTAACCACTTCGACGCTAATGACAAAGCCAGCTCGTCATGGGCGTTACCTGCCCTGCGCTCATGACGAGCTGGCTTTGTCACAAACAAGCCATTTACTACTTTTTCAGCGCACAGCAGGTAAACGCGGTAGCGCTGAAGCAGTTAACTAAAATGTATACCTTCATCACAAGTAAGGACCTTAGGTATGAATAGATCTGTTATTTCTCTTACCTGTTTGCCAAAATGATCCATCCGTATCGGCCTCAGGAGATTTCCTACCCCGAGAAAATACCAGTGCACCCTCTAAGAATTCAATCTTCTTTTTGTACTGGACTTCCAAGACAGAGATAGCATCAAACATCTTGGCTGAGAGTAGCTGATAAGTAATGTCTGGTTTCCCAATAAATCTCTGTCGTACAATGATTTCATATGGAGTAACTACTTTAATGTCATCGATGTCTTCCCGTTCATACCTGTGCACCAAACGAGCACTGGAGTCATGGATATCCAGGGCAGACACAAGGATAGAAAGGTTTCCTGGCTGTAGATTAGTGTCTTTTTTGTTGGAAAATACAATTGGAATTTTTATGATCAAGCCCTCTTTCCCAAGGGCCGTGGAGAAGTCAGAAGAAGACAGCTGTTTGGGTTTCGTGCCCGTAGAGCTTTTCCTAGACTTGCCACCAAATGGCCACCATGCAGGAGATTCAAGTTCGGTCAGCAACCTAATAAAGAAACAATTAATACAATTAGAACATTTATTTATCATTATACACTAAGAGACAGATTAAAATGTCAGAGTGATTTTATTTCATTCTGGAACAATAGTCATCTGTCTAGAACTTCAATAAAGATCATGGTGTCTTATCTTTTGTAGAAAGCCATACCCCTACGGAAATCCAGAAAAACCCCAAAGAGCACATGCCTGTTCTGAAAACAAAGGCTGTAAAATAAGTATTACATGTAACGAAAGGAATACTTCTCGGTCCGTTGACAATCCAGTGCAGATAAGAGGCAATGCTTCTCAGTGATAAAGTTAATTCCAATGGAGACATAATTTTATGGGTGAAATTAGATTTGCTATGAATTCTATTTTTAGGTAGCTAAGGGAGTGAATATGATAACACTAAAAGTGACTATCTTACAAATATATTACTCTGAGTGGTATAGAAACATGTAGATGGCATTCGTTTTTTTCAGGGTGTCAGAAAACAATATTGCAATGCTCTTTTTTGTTCAGTGAAAGGCTCTGGGGGCTCTTTTAGCCTCATTTAAGATTAGGTATGCACTGCAATACATCTAACACTGGTAATCAATGCATGTAGCTTAATCTAGAAGAGAGACAAAAGTAGAATGCTTCCACTTAAGTTTAATCTGAGCACAGTTTCAGTGGGACTGACAAACTATCTCTACCAAATTCTAGCAGGGCAGTGATACTGAAACAACAAGTCAATAGAACAGTTTACAAACAAATAACTTTGACCTTAAAGCAGTTATAGGTTTAATGCTTAGCACAAGAATTAGTGGGAGAGATAAGATGGCCACTGACACTCCATAGTGCACAGTCGCAGGTCTCCCTTCTCCCTTCCCGCTGTAACATGATGATCTAGGAGAGATGTTTTGGCCCCCTGCGAGTCAGGATTTCGGCGTGTTAGTGAAGCAGCAGGACGGCGCAAAGTACCTTGGTTGTCCCATTCGGCAGCTTTGATCCTCGCATTAGCCAGACAGGGCCTCACAAGAATTGCAGCGTTCCTGTCAAAACCCAGACCAGACAACGCTAGGATGGCGCCACGGGGCCAAAATCGGCTAAGGACTCAAAGGATTCGAAAGACTGCACAGGCCCAATGGATGACGCTAAGGATAGCAATAAGGAAACCTCAGTCAAACAGTACAGTGCTCCGATCCACGGGGGGACGAGGGGGGTTAGACGGCCCCCCGCAACACTGACGAAGAAGGCGACAGACCTCCAAGTAAGCAGTAATGTCGGGAACCCAGGCGGCAAAAATACGTTAAAGAAAGGAGCAGCTGATCGTTTGCAGAAAACCTATGCACAGAGCGACATAAAAAAAGCTCTCAAACCCAGAGATACCTCCCTTCACCAACCCACCTTGGATGAAGCTTTTGCACTCAAAGTACAGGAGATGCTACCACCGAATGTTTCGGAGAACGCAGCAAATGCGGAGGAGAGCGACTTCGGAGTTTGCCGTGAGGACGCTGAGGAATCCGTTACCAGGCAACGCCATGATTCATTGTTGCATCCGCAGCCCGGGGAAGTAGGTAGGAGCGCCGATCAGAAATCTACGAGCTCCACGAGCGCTGCTGCAGGGCAGCTGGGAGAGAGGCATGGGGAACATCTTGGAGCGCATCCTGGCAATCCTGAGGCCCGCCCAGCATTCATGGTGGAGAAACAAAGCCATTCTCGAGGGGGGACAGAGGAGGCTACCCCTAAGGGAATTGTGAGTACTTTACAGACTGATTTAATCCAGGCTGATGTGACTGAGCCACCGCGTGAAGGGGGGGGCAGGCTCACTAGACGGAGATAGCTTTTTCTCACTCAACGAGGACTCAGAGTCAGTATTTTCAAGTGGAGGTAGCTTGCTCGAGGACTCAGACTCAGGCTCAGCAAGCACCTCATCTGCCCAAAGAAATACCCAGCATTAAAGGAGATCCAGAACAAAGGCTATAGAGAAGTCGGCTAGTACTGCCAGGAAACTAGTTTGGAATTACTCAGCCACATCTCAGGTGTACCAAGATGGCTGTAGTGATAATAAGGAAGAAGGGCAAATAGGGCAAGCCGAGTACCCCCTAAGACCCAACCGCAGGCTGCCTTACTGGACTTACTGCTTGCCACTCTAAATCAGATGCAAGGAGAAGCAAGGATAGAGAGCCGCAGGGCTAAACAGGCAACAAATAAAATCCAAGCGTCTCTGAGGAAGATGAACAAGAAGTATTCACTATAGCTTCAGTCTATGGGTCAACGAACGATGACCCGACATCTTTGAATACTTGGATACAGAATTAGCCCTATGGCTGGAACCAATAATCTGCTGTGGAGATTTTAATGTTAATGGTTTGGCTGGTCTAGGGATTGAGGGGGGGCAGGCTTATACGGGCCGTAAGAAAAGGATGTGCCGTGCAATAGTTAACATGGCCCAACACAACTCTCTTGTAGATGCCTGGGCACAATTGAATCCTACAGGTACTGGTAGTACATATTACTCAGCACCGCATAAGTTTTGCGTTAGGCTGGACTATTTCTTAGTTACTAACTCTTTAATGGGAAGAATCCAGACAGAGAAATTCCCTTGGATTATATTCGACCATAACCCACTAGTTATCACCCTTAAGCTGGATAGGCCAGTTAAAAAGGAGAGTTCATGGTTCTTTGAAAGGGCGTTATTAAAAGATGGTCACTACATAAATTACATGAGCAACTGGATTGTTTCCTTCTGGGATATTAACAGGGGGAGCGCCTCACCGGGGATGATATGGGATGCATTTAAGGCAGGCATAAGAGGCAAGACTTTGAGCTATAGTCTACATAAACAAAAACAGGAAGGAATAAAAGTGAAAGAACTCTTTAACCCCTTCAACGCTCATGACGAGCCCAGCTCGTCATGGAGTTTCCATTGATTTCAATGGAAATTGCATTAAAGATCTAAAATAGCCTTAGCATCCAAGTGGTTAAGACGGTAGCAGCAGCAGAGGAGGAACTAATTATAGCAATCCAGCAGGGGATCCTTTGAGCCAATACTCCTAAAAATAATAGCCGCTAAAGCAGAGGCTGTCGAGAATCTTGCCAGGAAGGCAGCAGCCAACTATTTGCTTAGGAAAGAACTATGTCCAGAGTTAAGCGAGAGGGTGGGACACACATTGGCGATACGTACAAGACAGAAGGCTACAGCAGGAGAAATAAGGGATGTTTCGGATGGCAGTGGCGGCACTATAACAGATTCTAGTGGGATCCGGGAGGTCTTTAGGCTTTTTTATGCAGAGTTATATAAAGAAGATCAGCTAAGGAATGCAAGCGCGACCGAGGCATATCTTAGAGACATATCAGCCACTGGTCTCTCTGAGCATGAGAAGGCAGCACTGGAACTCCCCATAGCTACTGAAGAATTGTTAGTGGCATTAAAGAGTCTCCCATCTGGCAAAACGGCAGGCCCCGATCAGGTACCCCTAGAATTTTATAAAGTTTTTCAAACGATTTTAGGTGAGGATATGAGGGATACAATGCTACGGGCACAAATGGGAGAATCTATACCGAATTCTTGGGCAGTGGCAGAGATAGTAATATTATTGAAAAAGGGCAAACCATCGCTAGAGACAGGATTTTATAGACCTTTAACCCTTATGAATGCAGACGCAAAAATCTATTCTAAGATATTAGCTTCAAGGTTAGCTAGTGTAATAGAGGGATAGGTTAGCCCCATCCAGCACGGCTTTATACCAGGGAAGGAAACGGCGCACCACATAAGACAGGTCATTACTCTCTTTGATGCAGCAGAGGTCTCAGGGGACCCTATGGCTGTCTTACTTTTAGATGCAGAGAAGGCATTCAACAGGGTCTCCTGGGACTACCTCTGGGCGACCATGAGGTGGAACGGCATCGGAGAGGGCTTCATAGAAGCCATTCAAGCTCAATATAGAGGCCCTACAGCCCGGCTCAGAATCAATAGAGGATATACCCTTGCTGATTGAGCGTGGGACTCGCCAATGGTGTCCGTGCTCGCCACTCCTATTCGCCCTCTATATTGACCCACAGCTACATAGGTTGGAATTAAATGACAGGATTTTGTCATTTTAAACGAAAGGGCGAGATTTTAAAACATTTCCATATGTGGATGACGTGGCAATTGTAACCTCAATGCCAGCTAGAACGGTCGAAGAGGTCGACAGAGAAGCCCAGGCTTTCAGGCAGGTTTCAGGATATGCCCTGAATAGGGCCAAAACCCAGATAATTAAGAACAATAGGGCAGTGTGTGAGGTCGAGAGGGTGACTGATTCAGCTGTCTATCTTGGGATTAACATCTCAGCAGATCTTGATAAAATAGTGGAAAGGAATGTTGAGCCTATGATCACTAAAACTAAACATGATCTCGCCAGGATGCATAATCTACACTTGTCACTAGTGGGGCGAACGAACATGATCAAAATGATCTTCTTGCCTAAATTCCTCTACCTATTCAGGACAATTCCACTCTTTTTTAGGCTAAATGGTTTGTGGCACTATAGAACAAACTCTGAACAGGTTTATATGGGCTTACGGCAAGACAAGGAGAGCGTTGCGATATATGACTCTTCCTAGGGCTAGAGGAGGCTGGGCGATCCTGGATTTTAAAATGTATTACTGGGCGGCTGGCTCCAGTATATGCAGGGCTTGGTAGGGGGACCAGCAGGGAACCCAAGAGTAAAGGTTGGCTCTACTGAGGTATATGCAGCAATTCTGGGTGAAGAAGCAGAGAACTACCTTCTTAAATGTGCCAATTTTATCTATCATAAAAGAACAAGGTTCAAAACACTGCAGGCAGTTGGTAAAATATGGACAGCATTTTCTAAAAAAATTGGACTTGGTAGGTTTACTCATTATACGCACATGTTTAGGAATGAGTCCCTCCCAGGAGAAATATTTGCTGACACAGTAATGGCTGAATGGGGAAGGAAGGGTATCTTGAAGCTGGGAGACATGATGGGGCCTGATGGGATCCTGCAATTTACTGAGCTGCAGGTGATATATGGGATTGATAGAAGGAGCTTTCTTAAATATCTGCAGGTTAGGAGCTTCTTCTGGAAAAAACAGGGAGGCTCGGCAGGGTTTAACAAGAACAAAATTCTCGACGCTCTAGAGAGTGGGGTGGACTGCTCTATTCGTAGATTCTACTCAGAGCTCTCTGTTATAAAGCCGGATGATCTGGAGAAATATGGCATTAAATGGGCAGACAAGCAGTGGATAGAGCAGGAATGCTTCCAGAATTCACTAGATCTAGGACAGACCTCATTGTGTTCAGCTGGGCTGCAGGCCCAACACTATAAGACGATATATTCTCTATACTACACACCGGCAAAGATAGCCCAGTGGGAAGGAACCACAGGGATTATCTGCCCGCGCTGCGACTCCTTGGAGGCAGACATAATCCATATCTTCGCTGGCTGCAACCAACTATTTACATTCCTAAGAGCCACGGAAACTTTTCTATTCAGGTCCCTGGGAATTAAGATTACACTCACGCCGGTCTGGATTATTCTTAGGGTAAGTGGAGAGCCCGAGCAGGGGACTGATGCTCATTTTCTATTTATGGCTATGGCTGTCTTACGGATGTGTATAGCGAGGGCATGGTTGGATAGAGCTCCACCAACTCTACACCAGTGGTTGGCTTGCCTTCTTGCTACGTTCAATCTAGAAAAGGGAATATATGCAAGAAAAGGTAAAAAGGGCAGATTGTTAGGAGACGAATATGGGAACCTATTCAGAAATGGAAAGAAAATGTCAAAAATTCTCGGCAGGGTCTAAGCCATGAAGGATTATAAGATGTATTCTTGTTTCCTTTCCCAATTTTTATTTTCTGCTTCCTATCTTCCTTTCCTCTTTGTGGTTATTGTTTTTCCTTAACGTGATCGACTCATGCTGTCTGTACACTCCAGAAATATGATCAAGAATGTACTGTAATTGATGGAAATGTGGTTTTTGTTGTGCTGCAACACCAAAAAACTTTTAATAAAATATATATTTTTTTAAAAGCACAAGAATTGGTGGACTGCAACTTTCACTTAAACGGAGGAAAGCTTAAGGGAGCTGATTTTAAGCTGCTCTGAGAGCACAAATTAGTACTAATCTGTTCTGGTACGAGAAGGACCCTACAAGCTTGAAAAAAAGTTTGTATCTCCGATGCTCCTGCAGACTGTAAAGTCTACCTTAAAAAGTGTATTTTACCT
Source organism: Lissotriton helveticus (assembly GCF_964261635.1). Taxonomy (NCBI): domain Eukaryota; kingdom Metazoa; phylum Chordata; class Amphibia; order Caudata; family Salamandridae; genus Lissotriton; species Lissotriton helveticus. The sequence goes on along the minus strand of NC_136071.1, from coordinate 326,222,590 downwards.
GACACAGAGGACTCAACGCTGAGTAAAGTAAGCGGAGAAGTTTGGCTCAATGGTTAGAGCGGCAGACCCTAATGCAGAGGTCTAGCCCGGGACCAGGGTTCAATTCCCCGCCTCGGCGGGTCTTGGGCTCAAAATTCCACGGACCTCATAATTCTCGCCTCGGTGCCTATTCCAATCATGGAGTCCCACTCTGCAACTCTGCGCAATAGCTTGCTTAATCTCCACAACGGGCCCCACAACGCTAAGGATGCCTGGCCTCCACCTTGGGGGTGCCCAGGAGTGGACACCTCACAGGGAAAGCCAGGATGGGTTCCACAGCGGTATTCGTACAAGCGCCTTGAGACCCTTGTGGGTGAGTAGTGCGCTATACAAGTATCAATTTACATTTACACCCTGTATGTTTATTAGGCTCCTCTCCCGCAGATTTAAGCAGAACTATGAGATGGCTTTATACCCCATCATCCCTGTAGATTATTGAAGTGCATGAAATTCCATATGTTTTGGAACCCAATTATCATTTGTTGTTTGCATCCTGTGGTACAAAGTATGATACAGAGTAGGAGACCGTGGTTAATCCACATCCTCCAATAACACCTTGATGGTTGACTGCAGCGGCCCACTGGGGTGACAACTGCCTTTAAGTGCAAGCAGGGAAATGTATCGCAATAAAGATATACATAGTGGAATCATATATGTATATATATATATATGTACATCAGAGATCACCATGATGAGGCATTATGGGAATGCCACCGTGTTGATCGAAATGCACAACTGTGCCAGATTTGACAAAATACGCACCTCCTCGTTTGTAATTTATGTGCTTTAGTTTATTTGTACTGTCAAACAATGATTCTATAATGCAATTGAAAGGCGATGCTGCAAAGTTTAAATTCAGCTCGAAACGGATGTAGCAGTCCTCTGCTATGCCAAGGAGGCGCGGTCAATAAAGTTTTGCTAGGCTGTTATGCTCCTGAGGCAGATATAAGTGCAGTCCAACTATGCGGCTGCCCGAGGCCACACAGTGGCCATCAGGAGGGCGGCCCCTTAGATACAGAGGGCTTTCCCCTGCCCCTCTCTAGCCTCTCTCCTCCCCCGGGCAGGCGGAGCCCCGAGGGGAGTTAGGAGGAGCTGGGTGGGCAAGTCCGGTGCGGCAGGCAGGGCGAGGGGTACTTAAGCCCCCCTCGCCATTTCTCTGCCTCTTTGCTGCGCCGGACACTCTGCACTGTTTTAACATGTCTTTCTCTCTGTTATGTTAGTTGGAGAGGCCGGCCATCGGCAGCCAACATGCTGGTATGGGCTTCCGCTGCCGGGTCCCCCTGGGGATCGACAAGGCTCCCTGGGGTAATTCCCATGTACATACTACCTAGGGCGGACAGGCTCCCTAGAAATTTAGAAGTTGTGTTCATTCTTAAGCTGATTATGATGGGCACAATTCGGTCCTCTAAGCTGTGGTATGGCGGAGGCTAGAATTGCGAGGTGAATAGTGTGCAATTTTAAGCCTAATTTCCCTATAGACCATGAAGTAAGAAAGCAATGGCATCCGAACGACTAGACCAGCATCAGCCTGTCAACCGCCATTCTGTAATGTGCTGCAAAATATGAATAATCTTGCATATAGTTATGTAATTTCCTTCGTTTTCCAACCATAACCTATTTAGTTATCAGAGAGATGGACAGGTCTGGGTGGAGGCTCGTTCCTGATGATGGTGATCAGACAGTTAATCCATGGAGTAGCTGGGACAGCGTGCCCTGTAGCTTACCCCACAGCTTTTCATTCTTTTATTTCGTTCTGAAGTGCTCTGACAGTTGTGTTTATGTGTATTCCGGACATAAATAGCACGAGGTTGTTGATGCTTTGGGAGAGGTGTCTCTGTACCTGGCGGAATGTCATGTTTTGGCAGAGTTGTGCGCGTGTGGCGGATGTACGTCTAGGGCGCATGGGCAGAACTCAGTTTATGGGCGCCTCAACTGAGTCTCAGTCAGCAGTTAGCAGTCCGTATAGTGCCCATACTGTACAAGTAGCCTTACCTCTGTCGTGTGGGGAGCGTACGAGCTCTTTCAACCACAGCACATTATGCAATAAGGTACAAAGAGTTTAATGTGGAGAGCGGCACCCAGTACTCCAGGATACACGCGCTGCATTGTCTTCATATTTCAGAAGATGTGTTCATTCTTAAAATTTAGTGATGGGCACAATTCGTTTCGCCATTCAGTGGTAAGGTTGAAGGCCAGAAGTGCGAGGTGAACAGTGTGCAAGTGAGCCTATTATCTCATGGACTAAGGAGTATGAAAACAATGTCATCCTAGCGATAAAGACCAGCTCCAGTCTGTCAACTTGCCATTTTGAATGTGCTGCAGAAATAAGAATATTTTCTTTCTGGAAGTCAGGTTATTTACCTCTTTTTCCATCTTTATACTTAATTTAGTTTTGAGAGATGGAGCAGCTGGGAGAGCGGGTCTTTAGCTTTCCCTACATGTTTTCTTTCAGAAATAGCGAAGTGCTTTCTCTTATAATAGAACTTCCAACAGTATGCCCCCCTGTTATTGGATGCTCACAATGCACTAGTAATTAGTTAGACTTTACGGTCAAGTACTGGTCCAAGGCTGTGCCTCTTCGTTGCTATTGGGATGGCTGTGCGTAAGCAAGTTTAAGCTACAATAGTATAAAATGGTGTTAGTATCCCGTTTTAGGGACACTGCTAACTGAGAAAAAGTTAATTGCAAGACATAAGGACATAGGTTGCAGGTAGGAAGGAAGCTAAGTAGTGGGGGGCCCGGGCGGCGACGGTTGCCGCCGGCCGGGCTGTGGCGGAGTTACAGGGCAATCCGGAAGCAGAGAAGATCAGCACTGGACCTCAGCGAGCACATAGGGGTGCCAGAGCCTAAGACCTGGGGCCTCATGGGAGGTTCCGGGAACACGTGTCGGCGCCCCATTCGTCCTTCGGGCGGTTGTGGGCCTGTGCAACCGGGGGTTTGCCTAGTACGCCCCGCAAGGGGCGTGAGTATTATGTTTACCATAAGGGGCAGCACATGGTGGTTCGCCACGGTGCTGCCTGGCTCATCAGGCGGGCAGGTGGCGAGAATGTGGCATGCCCTTGGATTGCCCATAAGATAACCCACTATGATTACATAACGTTGTATGTAATAAAATAAACCTGCAGCAGTTTATTCCCAATGTAACACTGGTGTCTAGTGTGTTATTTGCGGGATGCATGCTAAGTGTGGGGTTGGGGGTCCTGTTGCCCTGAAGTATCTATGCGGCTGCCCGAGGCCACGCAGTGGCCATCAGGAGGGCGGCCCCTTAGATACAGAGGGCTTCCCCCTGCCCCTCTCTAGCCTCTCTCCTCCCCCGGGCAGGCGGAGCCCCGAGGGGAGTTAGGAGGAGCTGGGTGGGCAAGTCCGGTGCGGCAGGCAGGGCGAGGGGTACTTAAGCCCCCCTCGCCATTTCTCTGCCTCTTTGCCGCGCCGGACGCGTCGTAGTGTCCTCGTGGGGGGACACATATTTTCCCTCCCGACCTCTCACCCTGTGTGTCAGCTTGTGGAGGACAGTTTGAACGTTTTAATGTCTTAATTTTCGTTGCAGGCGGAGTTACAGGGCAATCCGGAAGCAGAGAAGTTCAGCACTGGACCTCAGCGGGCACATAGGGGTGCCAGAGCCTAAGACCTGGGGCCTCATGGGAGGTTCCGGGAACACGTGTCGGCGCCCCCTTCGTCCTTCGGGCGGTTGTGGGCCTGTGCAACCGGGGGTTTGCCTAGTACGCCCCGCAAGGGGCGTGAGTATTATGTTTACCATAAGGGGCAGCACATGGTGGTTCGCCACGGTGCTGCCTGGCTCATCAGGCGGGCAGGTGGCGAGAATGTGGCCTGCCCTTGGATTGCCCATTAGATAACCCACTATGATTACATAACGTTGTATGTAATAAAATAAACCTGCAGCAGTTTATTCCCAATGTAACACTGGTGTCTAGTGTGTTATTTGCGGGATGCATGCTAAGTGTGGGGTGGGGGGTCCTGTCGCCCTGAAGTATCTAAGTCCCCCACATGTATCCTATACTGTTTATTCACGCTTAGATGTGCTACCTGAGAGGGTAGGCGCTTTGTTTATTTTATATAAAAAGTAATGTTAAAATAATAGCAAATGCTCCCAAACATAAAGGAGGATATGGCGATGCATTTCTGGTATCTCAAATACATTATAGCGCGAACTAGACCCGAACCGAATCAGGTATCAGAGCGCTTTACATAGCACCAGTTACGTTACAGGAGGACAGACTTTCATTTTTAGGCACGGGGAGATTAAGTGATTTGCCAAGAATCACAGGAGGTTTTATTGGCGTCGTTACCGAGACTCGAACCCAGATCCCCAGGTCCGAGGTCGAGCGCCTTAGCCATTAGGCCAACCCCTCTCCCATTCTCAGGTATATTGATTCAAAAGTGGATTGATCATGCATATAATATATTTTAAGTTTAATATGCATTTTGGAGTTCATATGTTTCCATTGGGCACACACATACTGACTGAATCACATGTTTAATGTATTTAGATGCATTCAAATTGTTCGATTTTTCATATTATGTGATGGGTATTTCTTTCATGTTTGTTAATTGGGACATGCTATATATTTTTTAACAAGATGGCACCCATCAGATTTCTAAAGGCTGCTGAGTTAGCCAAAACGCGTCTCTCTCATCTGCTGGGTCGGAGGAGGTTCTATCAAATAAAATAAGCCCTAACCAGCAGCCCTCGTGTGCGTGCTCTTTTACCTGACGGGAAGCAGAGGTTTTCTTGATATGTATATATATGTAGGGTTTCTTTCCCTTCAATTGAATCCAAACAGCAATTCAGCTACGCTGGGACCCCACTTCCAACAGTATCGCCAACCCATTTCGGGGTATGTCCCTTCCTCATGACGAAAATAGCAATTGAGACAGTCAATATCCAAGCTCGTTAAATACAATTCCCGCCCCAATGGGCGTGGTCTATTCAGGCATGCTTGTCCTTGTAGTTGTATCAAGCTATAGTACTGTTGGAAGTGGGGTCTCAGCGTAGATAAATTGCTGTTTGGAATCAATTGAAGGGAAAGAAACCTACCTGTGTGGCTTTCCGTCTTTTGGGCAGTTTCGTTTGGAATATGTAGCGGCGCGCTCACGCCGTAGGAGAAGCCCTGCTGCATAACAGCACATCCTTGGAGCAAGGACATGAGTCTCCAGTGAATGGGAGGCAGGCAGGCAGCCCGTATTCCAAACGTAAAGAGCAAGTCAGCGAAATGGTTCTCCACATCCAAATCTACTTTAGGTAATTAGTTGACCTAAGTGACTAAATTCACTAAATAAAAGCACTTCTTGGGCACATTATCTTTTAGTTAACATAAACTTAGTTGAAAACAAAGGCAGCAATTCAAACAATGGAAAGATATGAATTACTAAATGGTTTACTGCACCTGTCTGCTACATCCATCTGTGATTCAATCTTGTCCAGGCCCTTTATAATGTTGTCAAATTGTTCCCCCTGATGATGGAGAGCTTTTGCTGTGTCCTCCAATCTTTTCTCAGAATCCGATACCAAGTCAATCATCTGTTTACCCTTGGTGCTTTGTAAGGAGGCTCCGGAGGGACCTGCCCTTTGGGGAGACAGCAGCTCCTCCCTCCAAAAGTGCTCAATGACATTGAAGACCACATTCCTGTTAGGGTAAAGAGAGCTGAACCAGTGCTTGGCTAGCCCTTTTTCTAAGATGGTGATGGAGCTGAAAATGAAGGTGGAAGACTCCTTCTTGATCTCGCTGATGCTGGACAGGTGGAAGCTCACCAGAATCTCGCCGGTCTTCTCAGCCGTAAACTTCAGGCACTTTGGTGTCAAGGAAAGTCTGCCTGGGACCCATCGCTTCTCACTATTTAAGAAATAGGAGCAAGACCATGAGTGGACGTTGATCTCTCTATTCATCAGCACAGCGTCCTAGTTGCTTTTCAAATAACGGAAAGACGTCAGCCTTTAACACAAAAAAGGAAAATGGGAAATTATGGGGATTATTCATTTGTTGACTGGAACTTGCACCCAGATTTTTCTTTGCTTTTGTTTTGCAAACAATTTCTATGTAAAAATAAACCTCTGTTGTTACATTTCTCACTGTTTGAACATGAATGTCTACTTGAGGGATAGTGACTTAGAATGAGCTGAGAAACAAATTTGTTTTCACCCCAACAAATCATAGAACATAAATGTATGTCTCCACAGCGTCAGAACTGAATGGTATGGCCCACAAATCAAATATACATACAATTATGAAGTACAAGACTCATTCATGCCATCTCTCCCTCAGTCTTTCTGTTCTAACATGCACAGTCCTGTAAGGCGGTCACTAAACCAGTTAACCGTGGGCAAAAAAGGGATCTAGATCAGTGCTTCTTAACCTCTGGTCTGGGGACCGCTGTGGGTCTGCGTAGCCTACCCAGGGGTTTCACAACTGCTTAAAAGAGTAGTTAATATTAACATATCAATACTGTGTAAGTAAATGAAGAAGTAATTGAAAATGTTAAAAGGTTTTGTAAATGTGAAGGAATCTGAAATTGGAGGCTAAAAATTCAGTTAATATTGTCAGGTTGATTCAGGGGAGCAGTGCAAGCATCAAACAGAAGATAGTACTGACGATGAGTGGCCTCAATTGAATTTAGAAAAGCTCCAACTTTCTATTAAAATTTAGATTTTTCATATATGTGAATTAAATAAAATAGTCCATCACTTGTGTATTTGTTTGATGATTTCTTTTGCTGTATTTTGAGAATTGTTTTCGGTTTAAATCGTAGAAAAAGCTTAGGCCAGGATCTTAGAATTCCAGTAATTCCTCAGATGGGGTCCTCGGATTCAAGTAATGAGTCAGTGGGGGTCCACGGGTTCTAGTAATGACAACGTAGGTGTCCACAGAAGTCAAAAGGTTAAGAACTACTGATCTAGGTCATCCGGACCAGTAACTGTTTCCTGTTATCTGCCAGTATCAAACCAATGGTGCATTCACAATATTCAGAAAAAAAACTTTTGATTGAGATTATTTTGGTTGTAGGGTATTTCCCAATGGAACCTGGTGGGTAGTCCTGCCACAACATATAAATTGCCCTCTTGTATATCGACCACTGATCATCTGCTTACCTGTCCATGTATTTTATTGATCAATATTAACTTTTTTCAAAGCAACATTGAGCAACATTTTTCATTTGAACAAATAAAAAATAAGCCCAAATTCTGCAGTGTAACTGGATAACTATTTTTAAATAACTGTATCAGTTAGTGCTACATTTTCGAGTCATATAATGACTTATCTAGGTGCTAAAAAGCACTGCAACATTTATGAAATATTGACCTATGCAGTGGATCCTTATTAACGCATGATGACAGCAAACCTCTGCGCCAATATGCCATTTTAACTAAAACATAGTTAGTGTTCTTTACTGCATAAACTCAGTGTGTGGGGTTTGCAGTTCCAGGATGTTTTCTAGGCACAATAATAATTTCAGATAATAAATCCCCTGCTGTTTAAATTGGATAATGAAAACCATCCTTGAAAAAATTAAACATTTAAGGGATCTTTGTACCGATTCCAGAGAACACAATGAAAGGGCTCTATACACTGGACAGTAATGTGAATGGGGTGTCCTAGGTTGATCTAAGCCTCCAGTCTCCACATCTCCCACTCTACTTGCCTTGTGTTAGGCGGACATTGGTTTCCCAGTTCAATGCTTACAGCTTCATTTTGAGAGGCTGCACCAAAGAAGTGAAACAGTTTTTAGAAACGCTCAATATTCTCTAAATTATATTTCAACACTATTTCAGGCCTGCCAATAACCACTATAATCTTCAAAATCTAACTCTGCCCATAGGGCTGTAAGCAGCCAAATCTTTCTTCATCACTCCTGCGCTGTCCACACCCAGTTGTCCTTAAGTGCCAGCAACGCCCACCATCAAACTCTCATGAAAACTGGACCAACATTTCAACATATAACCTAAAAGTCAATAACTAACGTGCTCCAGTACCACCCTTACCTCCACTTCCTATCTAAAACAATTAATCATTCCAACCCTCAGAGAACACAAGCAAGTGAGTACATTATTATATGACACTAGTCTTCACAATGTAAATAACAGTACTCTTAAATTAATCATTACATTAGGAAGGGAAGGAAATAGGCCAACTGTATTACCACTATCCGTCCTGAATGTCTAACACACAAATGAAATAGCCTGGCTAAAGCTTATGTGAAAACAACATTCTTAAACATTTGCAAAATATTTTTCAACATTGTATATAACTCATGTGCAAAATGTTGTTTATTAAGAAATGCTCCAGCCATAGGAACTACAATAATTACCAAGAAAGGACATCTCCACCAATCTGAACATTGAAGGATAAAATTCAGAGCTAACATTCTGAATTGATGGCATATCAGTGGAATGTTCACTAAAAATCATTCATATCATCTTTAGAAGCTTAAACAAAACAGAAAATGGTACATTATGTACAAGTACAAACGTCAGAACGATTTAACATGACACTACTTATATAATCTTGAGTACAAGGCTAGTATTTCTCAGAACTCCTAAGAGTGTCAGTTTGGTCTCAGCAACAGATATTCCACTACTGGTATTGATATACAACGATGAATGCTGTTCCGTAGATTAACAAAATCATGTATCTGTTCTTGCATATGCTCCAAAACCCAATAGCTCTGGTGATTAGGCTCTCAGAACCTTGCCACATGAATGAGGTTCTAGATACACTCTTTACACATTCTTGCTAGCTTTTTTATTATTTCTAATGAATTTTATTAAGTTTTATAAAAAAGAAAAAAAATGGCAAGCAGAGAGGAACTCCATAATGAATGTCTTTTCGTTATAGAAAGCATCAGTAATTAAGACACGTGTATGACAGCTATGATAAGATGACTGAAAAGTATTAGAAGTTAAAGAGGAGAGTAAGGATAGGTGAAGGGAGAGGAAACAAGTGCAGTAGCGTAGACAGGGAGGGAGAGGGTGGGGTAGAACCAACTAGTTGGCGCAGCAACTATATCTATTGGCTGAGGCTTATATGTAGTGCAATTTGACAATTTTGGAGCATTATGGTTGTTTAGTTGATTCAACATAATTGCCAAAATCTTTTTCCCTAATGGTTCCGTTATGGATGAGGTGGTTAGAAATGCGTTACGGGTGTTATCAGCTCCCCTAAATTAATTTGGTCCATGCCCACCATGTGTGGAATGATAGTTGGCTAAAATCTTTGCACTCTGAAACAAGAGATTTAATTCCAGTAATTAGTACAATGTCTTGTAGATAAATCTCGTCTTTGCAAGTGTTTGGATTAAGTTTGGGGGAAAGATACCTAGTGTATTGTGTGCTAGGTCGGGAATCTAAGTTACATTTAGTATTTGGGGGGTGAAGCTGCTAACGTCATTCCTGAAACCTTCGAATAAATGGCATTCTAGGACCATGAGTTTGAGGTTGCCTTGACTTTCTCTGCAGCTCCAACATCAGTCCAAGTTAATCAGTGATAGCTTTGCTGGCTTAGTGTGGATACTGGATGGCATCCAGTATCCACACTAAGCCAGCAAGGGAGAAAATGTGTAACATGTTAGCCTAGGCCACATATCTCTCTAGTTTACTGAAGTCATCTTAAGTGGATCTATTGGAATGTAGTTTATGAGTAGATGTAGGTAAGTACCTAACAATAGTAATAATGCCACAATCTCATTATAAGGTCCAATCAAGGTCTCAATAAATGATCCCATTCATCAACCCTTGGTAACTGGCTAAAGGCAGGCAGGCTTAACTTAGGAGGCAGAGGTGTAAAGCATTTTAAAACAGCAATACATAAAATAAGAAACAACACACAATAAAAATGTAACACCAACTGATACAAAATAGGAAATCTTTTTATGATTAAAACGACACCAAAACGATAAAAAAAATCTAATTTAGGGAACCAGATATATGCATTTTAAAAGAATAAACACTTTCTAGTGCCTAATAGCCAAAAGTGCCACTTTCGGACATCTGGCCGGACAAAGTCAAAGTTTCAGGCCGACCGCGATGGAGAGCGGGTTGGATACAGTGAGCGGTAGGTCTCGGTAAGGTTTCTATCTTATGACTTTATCACTTTTTGGAGCTTTTTCCCCTCAAAGTTTGAGTGGATCTTCTTTGCAGGCCGGGTTTGGGTTTGACGACGGCACCAAGGTTGAGCGTGAGGCCTTAGTGAACTCCTGGAAGGCTTGTCGATGAAGAAAAGCTCTGGACTTTCAGCGGGATGAACCTGGATTTCAGGCCGGGTTGCGGATTGATGCCGTTGGCTTGACTCTCAATGGCAGGTCAGTCAACTTATGGAGCTTTTTAACTAAAATTCTCCAAATGATCTCAAACTTCTGAATCTTCTAGAATGTCCTAGTGAGGTTCCAAAGTGTCCACACCAATCCAACGCTACAGAAACTCTGAGTTGCTCCTTGGGACGTTGGGACTTCAATTCCCACAACGAACCCAGGTCAAATTCTTAAAAGTCCAGCTGATGGTGGTCAGCAGGGTACTTCTTGGAGGAGATGGTGCAGGTGGAGCTGGAGCTCTTTTAACATGTTGCTTTCAGGGAGTCTACTCCTTCAACTTGCACTGCAAGGAAAAGTCCTTATTGGGCTGAAGATGAAAGTGTGCATCAGGTGCAGTCCTTAGGAGTGCAGTCTTCTTTTGTGCAGACCAAGGGTAAAGCAGGGCAGTCCTTCTTCTTGTAGTTTTAAGGCAGGGTTCTGAGTCGCTAGGCAGCTCTCCCATATTTATCCATGCTTCTATACAGGGAAGACCATTCTAGTGAAGATGGTGTCCTGCTTCAATCTACCTAGTTTCACCCTAAGAAGGGTCCAAGGTTATATCCTCTTTTAACATCCAACATAGCCCATTTAGTGACCACAACCCTCTGACTCTGGAGCTTGTAGTCTCTGGGCGACAGCCTGTATCAGGCAGAATTATTGGGTCACAATTTCTGCCACGGACCAAGAAAGGTGCTTAAGGTAGTCACAAGTGGACGATATTGACTTTAACAGATCTTTGGCCAATAACAGCCAGCAGGAGATTTTGATCTGCTTAGATCTGAAAGCTTCAGGGGAAGAAACCATTTAGACATTTATTGTTGTTGCAAATTCAATTAACGCTCTGCTAACAGTACCAGCAGCCTCTTCTTGTGTGGCAGCCCCAAGATGGTTTGACAGTGAGTGCTACCGGGCTCTTAGAGACTTGAAGATGATTTTGAAGCAGATTCCGCGTGACAAAACGGTTGGAGGCCAGCCGTAGTACCTACAAGCAGGTGGTTAAGGGGCGGGCGTAAGTGCCAACTACAAAAACTAACTTGGGAAGAATTAGCAGAGGCATGAAAACAAAGGGACCGCACCAGTTTCTGGAGGGTCAATAATAACCCTTGTTTCTCAGACCCGGATAAACCGGTGTTATGTCACAATATCCCACCAAATATATGGAAGGAGCACTTTGAGGCAGTTTACAATCATGGTCCGATTGAGTCAAACCCACAGATCGGAACACATCAGTTTTACCCTGTCAGAAGTCAAAATGGGTATTGAAGGATTTTACCGGAATAAGGCATCGGGGACCGAGGGAATTCCCCCCGATCTCTTTTGTTATAACCTGGAGATATGGTCTTCACTCTTAGCCAGGGTCTTAAATGCGGCAGCTTCATCATCTATCCCTATTTCTTGGTCCTCAGCCATTATCGTTCCGATCTTTAAGAAGGGAGATAGGAACAGCCCACACTGTTAAGATCCTATATCCCTCATATACGCCACAGTGTAAGTTCTTGGGAGGATCCTCCTCAATAGGCTGTCAGATAGGGCAGACGCTAACCGAATAAGCTCGGAGGTGCAGTATGGGTTTCGGGTCCTAAAATCCACCACAGACCAGTATCTTAATCTTTACCTTTTAATGGCAAAATATACATTAGCTAAACCAGGTGTGATGTTCCTGGGCTTTATGGATCTCACTGCGCTTTTGATAAGGTGAACCGTAGTAAGCTATGGAAATTGTTTTGGGATTTGGGGGTTGATGTGGCGATAATTAATTATCTAATGTTCTTACACTCCAATACTTCTGCTGTAATCAGATATACCCAGGAAGGGAATACCACCAACCATTTTAAATGTTAAAGTGGGGTCAAGCAAGGATGTATTTTAGCCCCTTTTTTGTTTACACTATATATTAACGCCCTAGATGCTTCCTTGACGACCCTTCAGCCTGATACCCCCAGGATAGGGGCAAGGCTGGCCCCTGTTTTATTGTCGGCGGCGTTGCAGTTCTTCTTTCGCGTACACCAAGGGGTTTACAGATCTCACTTGATGGGTTCATGTCATTTATGAGTGAGATGGATTTTTCACCCAACCTGTCTAAATCATATATAATGGAAGTTGGCAAGCAGGGTACTAGACACAATGCCTATAAACTTTGCTCACATAGTTTAGCGAGAGTCCCTGCCTTCTCTCACCAGGGCATATTATTTGACGAGAAACTTAATTTTAAAAACCTAGAGAAGGGGAAGCTTATAGAAATGGCACGATCAACAGGAGCAATTGCAAACTATGCCTATAGACTGGGAACTTGGTCACCGGAGATAATTTAAATAAAAGATGATTCTTACTGAATTTCTAAAGCACTATATGGCAGCGAGGCGTGGGGGTACATGGAGTCAAGCAAACTCCAAACTGTAGAAAATAAATATTTAAAATGTATTTGGAGCGCCCCACTGAGCACCCCCTTGTATTCCATACATGAGGAACTAGGGTCTAAGTACATCACGGACACGGTTGCAGTTAAACCCCTGTTATGCTGGGTGGAGATCTGGTCAAATTAGGAGGCAGGATTTAACAGGCTTGTAATTCAGGACTGCCTCTCCCTTGACCAAGCACATAAAATACCCTGGTTAAAATACACAAAGGATACCTTTACTGCCCTAGGAAGACCAGGTATGTTCTCTAGATATGATATCATGAAGCCTTGGGATAAGATTACCATTACAGAGTTGTTTTTTAAACATATGGTTGCTCACCACGAGGCACAGGATCTCAGAAAACCCCTGTTAAGAGCGCATATTTGGGTAAAGTCTGTGCAAGGTAAGAAGCCCTATTTGTCTGTTTTAACAAGTGCGCATGATAGATTTTTAATCAATCGTTTAGACTGAAACAAATTCACTACCTATTGGCTACCACTTCTGGCTTTGTTTCACACACAGATGACAGAGGTGCCTGTGGCTGCGACTCATGACCTCCACAGGATACCCTCCGATTTATTTTCTTCTGTAAATATTACTCGCATCCTAGAAGAGCGTTTTTCAAAGGGCTTTTAAAAGATTTGAGGTTTAGACATGTTCGTGTCGCCTTATTGTTTTTACAGCTTTTACCTAATATTTATACGCTTTTCTGTGTTACCAATGTTTTAAGATCAGCCTAAAGGCTGAGACGCTCGAGAGGCGATTAATGGTTATTATTCCTTTGCGTATTTGCACAATGCTATGCTGCTATAAATGTAACAAATCCCTGTTGATTAATGTGGACTATTTATGCGCTACCTTTGTTTATCAATTTCTGCTTATGGCCCGAGCATTTGTTTAATGTTTTTAGCTATTTGTTGGATATTTTATAAACCAGTATACATGGTTTTATGCAGTCATTACATGGATTCGATGTGCTGAGTATTTTTTAAACTGTTTATTTTATTGCTGAATCTACTGCTGATTAAAGATTAATATTATAATTATTAATATGTGCAGTTTAACTGTACTGTAATGGCATGGTTCTACAGTTCTTGAATGGACCAACACATGCATCAAAGGTTGGGGAAAGAGACTCGCAAAGAGGGAGCAACTGAAGGGGCCATTGTACAAAAAGATGATCTTGCATTCGGAGGTAACTGCTTCTGAAGGGAAAGGGGAAGGTGTAGGGCATGGACAAAGTAACATGTTCACTTTAGGCATATTCCACCTTGGATCTGGGTACTTTAGCCATATTCTTCCTCAGACCTTCTGTTGGGCCGTCCGCTTGACCCATTTCCTGACAGCCACAATTACTATTACCTGATCTGACAGACAACTGATTCCAAAGGGGCAGCACATGCTGCACTTTAGGCCTTTATTTGTGAACAAGTAAAGAACAACATGATAGAAATCCCGATAGATGCGCATGAGTAAATGATGATTGGTGCACACATTACTTGTTCACCTATTCTAGGCATAGTAAATGAAGAAGTCCTGTGGACTGATAGGTATATGATGGACCATCACAGTCCCTTAAATGCGTGCTCCGTAGCACAGTGGCCTGATTGGTACCTTTATTAAATTAGATACTTGTGATTTTATTAGATGTTTTCATGAGCCCACGTCATGACCTTGTGAAAAGTGGACCAGGAAATAAATAGTAACACCTACACTCTTATTGTCATAGTGATTCAAATTATGTCTCCAGTGCGCGCACCACTTAGAGGTGTGCACACAAGCATTACATTGCTACACAACAAGAAACATAGAAAGAACATTGTGGGAAACATGCGAAACATACTTAATTGTGCTTATGGACCTGTATTACAGGTGGGTGGAAATGTCATGTTTAAGGAACAATACATTCATGTATTCATTTTTTTAGAAAATATCTTTAATCAAGGGAATTATGCCAAGTATCTGCTCTCTGACAACTGACATCCCTTGAAATGTGTTTGCAACCAACATATACATTGAGAAAAATCATATGACCTTCAGAAAGACACTATAAATTCCCATGTAATACCACACGAGCTCTGTCATTTTTCAGACTAGAAGCCCATTAAGGCTTTATTTACATCACTACAAAAGTTCTTCATATTCTTTGGTAGATATTATATTTAAGAGCATACAAGAGAACTTTTAAAGTATTAGTTTGGGATAAACTGAGCTCAGATGTAAGGACAGTATTAGGCAGAAGGCAATTTCATGTGTGCATCGAATTGCAATTAGGGATGCTGCTGGTCAGTGATAATGGTTCTCATGCCTGGGGTCGCGGACATAGCAGAATGAGGCAAAACGGGCAGTCAGTAACAATGCATTGTGGGTAGCTGTCAAACTGTGGAATGCTGTTCATGCAAGCTTTTGAGGTTTGTGGCAGCGACAAGTCTCCAGCTGGTCCCACTGCTGTTTAGAAGAAACCAGTGAGTGCATATTAATCTACTGTTGGACACAATCCCAGCATAATTTAGGTGGCCGGTTTTCGTTTAATTGGAGTTATACAGGGAGACATAGTATAGCGGGGAGCTTGGCGATGTATTTGTACACCTGAGCCAACACCTGGAAAGATAAAGACCAAAATCGGCTATGACAAATGTCCTTCAAATATAGGCCATTTTGTGTGTCTAAAAGTCACATTGCACATTTAAAGTTCCCAAACCTTATGCTCCATCCTACTAAAAAGGTAAAGCACTGAAACGTAATATTACTAGAGGTCGAGAGGACACTAAACATGATAAATACGTATATGGCTACATTCATTTTAGACGAGAGGCACACAAATGTGTTCTCTCACAAAAAAAGTAGGTTTAGGGGTAAAACTTACATATATCTATTCGTTATAGTAATATTTTATTGCACGCTCGGACAATTAACATTAAAAAAAGTTAGTATGAGTTTTCATAAAATCAGCAACAGTGGGGTCCAATATCTTTCCAAGATGAGATTAAAAATCGTATTCGATATTGCACAGTCGAGACAAAAAAGAGCACTCACCAGACCCCAGGAACAACGGGAGAACAATCTTTGGTCTTGTAATTTTTTGATTATTTTTCTTTAAAAAGTCCAGAGAGACAAACTGATTTTGTGATGTGCACCAGGTGAGTTTTTAAAAAGTCTTCTCTGTCAATATCTCCCTCCTTCTCATTCCCCAAGACCGAGTCAAAAATAGACTCACATATTTCTAGCCCTATGCGCCAGACCCCACCGCTCTTCTCCAATGCCAACCTTACGTACCCGCTCAATAACTCAAGACTGAAAACAGCAGTGCTTTAAATGGGCTGGTACTCACAGGTACTGAGTACCTGACACTTATTTTTATCACTACGAGTACCGGCACTGCTCTACTGCGGAGGAGAGTACTGGTACTCATGAAAGGGTAGGTACATTGGCTGTTAGTGGTGGTAGCCTGTCTCTTTGGCAGCCAAAGCAGTTCTGTAGCCCTGAGCTGAGCCTGTGCTGAACTATTCAGGGTGGGCTCATTTGCATGATACAGGTGTTCACCAGCTCCCTATTCTGCTAGGAATCGAGGCAGCCCAGTGTCAGCTCAATAAATAAAGCCACAGGAGCTAACGAGGCTAAAATGGCTTTAATTCCACCTGATTCTTTGGTGTGAGTGTCCGTTTATGTTTGTTTATCTGCTTGCCTGTGCGTGTTTTGTGTGAGAGAAAAGCAAGAGAAATATTACAACACAAGGAAATGTTAAAATATCACTGTTTGGCTTTCGCTTTGTATAACGAGTTAACCTGCTTTGTTTATAGAAACGAATTTCTCATAATATAAAAGTCAATATGCATCAGCATGTCTTGCCTTTAGCTCCACCCTTAGCTTCGCCCACTCGCCACATTTAAATGAGCACCTGCACTATTTCCCCCCCATTTAAAGCACTGGTAAACAGTCTCCATTCCATCCTGTGACCATACCGTATTTTTTCTCTCTCCACTCAAACTGGATGCACATAACTACGGTCTGTTGTGTCTATATATTCAGCTTGACGCTCGAAACATGTATGTACCCTTCTCGCGGCACGCTCTCAGGGATTTCAGAACTGTTATTAGTTGAGCTTGTAATTCCTGAGAGCTGGTGCTGGGAGGAACTTTGAGAAGCAGTGTATTGCTGCTGCATTGTGATCTTCTGGGTGTTTCATACATGGAAACTGAGAATCGAGAGAAAAAGATATTCTGTGTGACGTTTTCTTTACAGGGGCCTTACCTCCCGCCAGGGGACTCTTAAAATCGGATTGCCTGTGGTATGCGTCCGATTATAAACGTCTCAGCATTAGGACTCCAAACCGACTTCAATACACGAAGACAGGGAGAGGCAATATGTAAAGCTAGTTTCTAGTAATTGACAGGCAAACAACAGTAATAGGAGGGACTTCATGGCTTTGCAGCTCTTGGAATTCTCTGATTGGTTAGAACATGACTACCCGGAAGAACCCGTACATGCTACTACACCGGAACAAAAATATCCTACAACCCGGAAAAGGTCACTCCGTCACCCCCCACACACACGAGAGCCGTTCTAGAATATTTCCTATCCCAGTTGAGAACTGCAAATATCTTTATTTATATTCCGTCTTCGGAGAATGAAACAACAGTCTTCAGAGCTGTGTTTCTTACCGATCGTTTTTTTATTCCACATTAGTAGCTTTTTTAACGTGAACGTCGTTATTGCTCACGTTCCGTGGTCGTGGCTATGTGAAGTTGCATTTTTGTTTAGATGAGTAGCAGAGCTTGATTCGCGAGGGTTCACATGGTCAACACGCTGGCGGCTTTAAGACATTTTATACACTACTAGCTAGGACTTGCATTTTTCAATTAGTACACCAAGAAGCGAGTCTTTGCTTCTATTTTTATTTGTATTGTCAATGCAGGAACTGTAGGTGAATTGCATACCTATTCAATTATTTAACAGCTTGTGCTACTCTGCAAGTTTACTTTCTTGAGAAACTAATCCTTTAATAAAGTTCTTCATATAAATCGGCGCAAGATCAGGGAAGCATGTATTGCTTAAATGTTGGGTTCAATGTTATTGGCTAGTACTGGACCAAAAATGGACAAGGAGGCATTCGTTTTTTACCAAAATTTGGACCAGACTCGCAACAGCATATGTTACGACAGTCGCCATATAAATTACATCGATGATCCCGTTACCTTTACATATTCAATGTTTTTTAGACTTTACCTCCTTCCTAATCGCCCGTGTGTTTTCTCCGCCAAGTTCACGGATAGCTGGGAAAGCAGGAAGCGCTGGGTCACTCAGGATGGCAAGCCTAATTTTGATCATCTGCTTCTGAAGTTTGGTAAGGAAACTATCTTTGTCAAAACATGCACCAGCAATATTGTCTTTAATTTCAGAAGACGAGCTCGTATGTACGGCTTCCTAGATGTGAGTCAGCAAAAAAATACACGTGATAAAATTGGGGTACAAATAAGTCTTATGGAGCTTTAAATAACAGTCATATTTGGCAGGTTGCAAGGAGTGTTGCCTTCGTTCGAAGACAGGATTGCCCATGGGCGTAGGAGACACTAAATTTCTGGGGGGGACAGGGACAACCATGTGGACTTTCCAGTGACCCTATACAAATCGCCCATTGTGTGAGACCGTACGCGCGTTAAATGTATACAATCGCAAAGTTATGAAGAGAAATATTAAGAAAGGCAGGCAAGTAGTGGACTTGGAAGATGTACTGGCTACTCAAATGTGGTACTAAGATGATCCTGCTCAGTTGTTAAATGGTGACATGTACGAAGAAATGAAACTGAGGGACTTGAGACAAAATCTACACTAGCAGTATCCTGAGCCCAGATACCATCAGGTGTAAAACTCCACATAGTTTTAAGAGCAATAGAGAATTGTGAAACACAGAACTAGGAGAGAGTGTGTGTGAGATGCACGAAGGCTCAAACATGGTGCAGGTAACTTCTAGCCTATAGTCCACCGATACTCTGCCATAGCCTGCCCTTGCACCCAAAATATGTAAGGGAGTGAGTACCAAATTGCCAATTCCCAGACTTAAAAATCAAATAAAGAATAGTGCAAATACTATGTTCATTGTTTGTATGATAGGTGTGACCCCTGCAGGTGGAAATTTTACACATTGAAGAAACACCGCTTTAAAGAATACTACTTCACAAAGCATTAATAGCCAAGAAACCAGCTAACTCTAACACCACTGGTTGACTTTCAGCTGCACTATGTAAGGCTAGGTTTCAAAGTCCATGCCTATAGTAGAAAACATAAAACTACAAGTACCAGAATGCAAAGGGCTGCTGGCTAAAGAGCCACAAGTGGCTGATGACCTCATCTATAATCTTGTCCACTTGGAGCTTTAAAATTTAAAGACACTCAGCTGAAAATCTAATTTGTACAGTCTTCAAAAGCATAATTTTTCCTGAAATCCCACTTGAGTGCCCCTAATTCAAGATGACCCACAGCTGTCACAAACAAACACAAACAGAAAGCTCGGAGGGCATGTGGCACTTGGCACACGTTTTATCAAGAAGATGCCCTAGCAGGCCTGACACTTCTAAATGTGGACAGGCGCCGACTGGTGCAGTAAGGTCATATGGGCTACTCACATTTCAAATGCTGGTTCAAGACTGTGAGTAAATCTCTTGCACTTTTTGTGAATCACAAACACAAGTACAAGTGGGAAAATCAATTTTTAATTTGGGAACACTGTCAGGCCATTAATGGTAAAAGACTTGATAATGAGGCAACTCAGTTTACACTTGCCACGCCTGCAAAAAGGGCCCTCATATTTCTCTCCGGGTTCAGAGTGGTTCTGCCTGAATACATGTAGCTTACCATTAATGTTATCAGCGTACTCTATAATATCATTAGATACACAGTGATCAAGCCATGGCTCTTCCCTTTTCCTGAAATTGCTCTCAGGTGTATTAGTCCACTTGGTTAAGCTGATTTAATGCAAGACTACACATCCCAAGATGCATTAGTGTGCTTAAGGAAAGTCAGGGACTACAAAATAGCGTTTTTCATGATAGTGTCATCTGGTACCTTTATTGGGCTTCATTAGTAAAATGGCAAGGCACAGGGAAAGTGCCCTTGCCCCTATGCAGCCCGTGATTCCTAATTTCAAACCCCAGTTCCCACCTGAGCCAACTGTGATCTGCGACTGTCGCGCTTAACCCCTACTCTGATAATACTCCAGTTTCTGGGGGTTCGACATTGAAAACATAATAAGCCGAAAGCATTGGTCAGAGTGGGGGAAAAAAGTAGGAGAACTGTGGGCAGAGAATCAGAGGCCCAGAATAACCTGAGGATTAGATTTATGGGTGGAGTCAGAGGTGTGGCCGAAAGAGCAAATCTTCCCTGTATTTAGTATTTCACTGACCAGTTACAAACTACTACGCTATCTAATTCAACCAATAGCCACACATGCTTATTTAAGGTTTAATATGAGTTATTGACATTAAAATACATTCACAAAGTGGGATATGTTTCCAATCACAGAATGTCCCAAATACGCTTAAAAGTGGAATCACAGGCTATTTGTCTCAGAGCCAAGCAGTTTCTGTCATCAGTACTTTTCTCTTTTCCGCAGTTCAAATATGAATAGCAAAATATCCTAGTTTGCAAATGTTTTGATCATAATTATAGTTGTAACATATTTGCCACATAATTCATCATCTGCTGAATAATCTGACAATTTTAACTAAAAAGGGGTTTGTAGCTCACAGGGATAAAAAATTACTGATTAAATGTGACTTATGTTGCTGCAAAGTGGAGGGCCCTTTGCAAAGGTTGACTGGTCACCTTTCTCATTGCTGCATTTGTATGTTATACTGGTACTAACGAGGCAAAATCTTTGGAGAGACTGTAGGTATGTGTAAAAATGTCAAAATTCACTTGAAGTAACTTATTCCTTAAATTAATAATTGTTCCCCTAAATTAAGAATTTTAACCAAAACTAAAGTCATGTGTTTTTCACATGTATTGTAAAAAAACTTGTAATGTGTGGCACAGAACATATCCAATCACAACAGCATCTTGGTTTTCTGGATCATTCTATTTTTTCATGTCAGCTGATTTTATTGCTGTTTCACTAGTAGTAATTCATCCCCCCCTTCCCTGACGATTTCACTGTCATGTCATACATGTGAACTAAGTCCATTAAGTGCGGAATGGCTATCTTCACTGTTGTCTAAGCTGCATGCCAATGCATTTATTTTTCGGCAGCACCAACCCACATGGCTGGGCTTCACCTTTACCCATAGCTTAATGAACCAGGGCTCTCTTCGTGGAAAGTAAACAACACTTTAACATGCTGGGTGGAATCAGGGGCCTTTGTTAGCTACACCTAACGCCCCCACCGAAAGCTCACCTCTTGAAGCAGTGGCGTCACTAGGGTTGGTGTCACCCAGTGCGAGTAACTCATGGTGTCACCCCCTCATGACTTACCCCCATGGACCTCGTCTGTGACAGAGCCATAGCCACCTTGTCCGGCACGCCATCCTGGTGGTCATCCTGCTACCGCGTCCTCCTTCGTGTTGTCCTCCTCTGCTCTCACCTTGTTGCATCCGAGATCCCCTCCACAGTCCCGGGCCATTGGTATATACAGTCCCTCCTCCCCCTTACACCAACAACAGAGGAAGAGACCAGGAAGCAGGACTCTTTGGTGCCCCCGGGGCTACCGCACAAGCCCCCAAGGCCTTTTCCTTACAGTACTCCCCTGCCAGGCTAGGCAGATCGGGCAGTACTGCAAGCGCACAAGGTGGGGAAAACTACATTTTGCAGTGGAAAGAATTCCATGGAAACAGAGAGTAGGTTCCTCAGCAGTGTTCGGCTAAAGCACACCATGACAGAACCGCTTTGCTCCGCTGATGTAAAATGCCGGTTCAGCTGCTCGTAACTTTACTTTATAAGGCCCGCCCGTGAAGGCAATTTGCTGTCCATTTTTGATTTTTTAACATTAAATAATATGTGTCCATATTGTCACTACGTCCGGGTCGACAGAGAGCCAGTTATATGGCTAAACATATTCTAGGAGTGGGTGAGACTCGTAATGTGAAAAGTGATCTAGGATTGAATTATCCCTTTCACCTCAGCCAACCTACACTCATTGTACCGCATACCGAAATGCTGATTGGCTGCAGAGTCCACTCTTAACAGTGATTCTGGGGAGGAGAGGGGGTAGAAGGGTTGTTAAACTGCGGGGCGCGTTTCACTACTTGAGTTTAGCGTATCTCTCCAGTCCGTGGTGGTTTACTGATGCCTCGTTGAGTCTTTCACGCAGTTCTGTCACAGCTGAGCAAAGGCGTGTTGCTTTATGTTTTTTTATTTGAACAGAACACGCCTTTTCAGCTCCATGCATGGCCAAGGTTTTAAATTGCTTATGTGTGACGTGTTCATAATTTCAGTGTAATTGAGTGACATTTCAACGACTATGAGTGACACTATCGCTACTCTGTCACCACTGACTAGAGTGCAACTTCAACTATGCAGCTTGGCGCAGGGCTCCTGAAAAGTACTGTGTGCAGCGCAAAGCTGTGTGTGAACGTCAGGGCACTGGTAGGCAGCATTTATTTTATTTTAAAAGTTTTATATAGCGCTAGCTTGATCCGTAGGTATCAGAGCGCTTTACATACATACAGTAAAAAACAGACATTACATTACATAGTAGGTCGGCAGTAAGGAAGCAAACCACAGAGAAAAAATACAGTATGGGAAATACATATGCAGTGTAGCGTAGGGGGAGAGAACAATAAAAAGAGAAAGCTTCTCTTGGAAAACTGAGTTTACTTTTCTCTCTTTTATTACAGTGAGGAGGTTTTTGTCAAGTGATCTGACAATCATTGGGAAACAAATGGCTGTAAGATCTGTTAGAAAAATACTGACATTTAAACAGCTTGCAAATAGCATATATATTTCAAAATATATCAATAGTGTTGTGTACAGCTGACCAGCTGAATTCCCGCATTTGAAAGTGCTCTCATTCGTGATAAAGAAGAAAATAGCGGCTCAGCGAATTACAATATTTGCCCTGAATTGCATAAATGTAAGCCAATTAATGGGTCAATAGCATTATAATCGGGCGGAGTAGATCATTTGAGTCACTACACCTGCAGCTCTAGTAACTTATTTTTCTAGGCCCAAGATCCTGGATTTCAGTTACACACAAGCAGCCAATAACCAGTCACTTACATCATCTTTGAATCTGCAGGAAAATACTGCAGTTAGAAATCTGAGATACTGCTTGCTCCAAAATACTACAGAAGTCTAATAGACCTTTAGACTGAAGTAAACAGCACGTCACGGTTGCCTTTCGACACAGTAAAAGACAAATCCAGAATTGAGCAAAAATACACTGAAATGTCATTAAGTGCTATGCGTTAGTGAGAAATGCATCCTCGTATACATTTTCGATCCAAGCGCATTTTGCTCTTAAATAAAAATAGGGCGAAAAAACACAGTGATACAGACAACAACCAGTTGTGTTCTGGTCATTAGCAGTCACCCCTACTCCGGTGCCAAAAGATTGCCAGAAAAGCAACACAGGATTAGACCTGGTTAACAAGACGCTTCTTTTAACGTGAATGTTTTGGCCATGAACGGGCTGGGCTCCACATTTTACATCCAGTTAGCCTTTTCGATTCCATTTGAAAGCACACACGCAATGAAACACAGCCAAGTATATGTGTATATGTCTTCAAGCCGGCAACAGACACGGGGGCGAGGAGTCCGAGGTCAGCAAATCAATCAGTGCACTGGCTACAGGCAGCTGAGGTGAGAAATAAATAATTCCCGGAGCCTCAGGGTGCTGCGCCACACAAAGAGTTGAAAAGGGCAGAGGCAGGGGGGCGAGTGGCCTCTGACATCACCTTATGCTGTGACTATAGGATCATCGGCGGCTCACAGACAGGTAACTGGAGAGGCGCCAGGTCAAGTGCAGGGCCATTAGGTCACGCTGCTCCCCTCGCAAGCACTGGTAAACAGTCTCCATTCCATCCTGTGACCATACCGTATTTTTTCTCTCTCCACTGAAACTGGATGCACATAACTACGGTCTGTTGTGTCTATATATTCAGCTTGTCGCTCGAAACATGTATGTACCCTTCTCGCGGCACGCTCTCAGGGATTTCAGAACTGTTATTAGTTGAGCTTGTAATTCCTGAGAGCTGGTGCTGGGAGGAACTTTGAGAAGCAGTGTATTGCTGCTGCATTGTGATCTTCTGGGTGTTTCATACATGGAAACTGAGAATCGAGAGAAAAAGATATTCTGTGTGACGTTTTCTTTACAGGGGCCTTACCTCCCGCCAGGGGACTCTTAAAATCGGATTGCCTGTGGTATGCGTCCGATTATAAACGTCTCAGCATTAGGACTCCAAACCGACTTCAATACACGAAGACAGGGAGAGGCAATATGTAAAGCTAGTTTCTAGTAATTGACAGGCAAACAACAGTAATAGGAGGGACTTCATGGCTTTGCAGCTCTTGGAATTCTCTGATTGGTTAGAACATGACTACCCGGAAGAACCCGTACATGCTACTACACCGGAACAAAAATATCCTACAACCCGGAAAAGGTCACTCCGTCACCCCCCACACACACGAGAGCCGTTCTAGAATATTTCCTATCCCAGTTGAGAACTGCAAATATCTTTATTTATATTCCGTCTTCGGAGAATGAAACAACAGTCTTCAGAGCTGTGTTTCTTACCGATCGTTTTTTTATTCCACATTAGTAGCTTTTTTAACGTGAACGTCGTTATTGCTCACGTTCCGTGGTCGTGGCTATGTGAAGTTGCATTTTTGTTTAGATGAGTAGCAGAGCTTGATTCGCGAGGGTTCACATGGTCAACACGCTGGCGGCTTTAAGACATTTTATACACTACTAGCTAGGACTTGCATTTTTCAATTAGTACACCAAGAAGCGAGTCTTTGCTTCTATTTTTATTTGTATTGTCAATGCAGGAACTGTAGGTGAATTGCATACCTATTCAATTATTTAACAGCTTGTGCTACTCTGCAAGTTTACTTTCTTGAGAAACTAATCCTTTAATAAAGTTCTTCATATAAATCGGCGCAAGATCAGGGAAGCATGTATTGCTTAAATGTTGGGTTCAATGTTATTGGCTAGTACTGGACCAAAAATGGACAAGGAGGCATTCGTTTTTTACCAAAATTTGGACCAGACTCGCAACAGCATATGTTACGACAGTCGCCATATAAATTACATCGATGATCCCGTTACCTTTACATATTCAATGTTTTTTAGACTTTACCTCCTTCCTAATCGCCCGTGTGTTTTCTCCGCCAAGTTCACGGATAGCTGGGAAAGCAGGAAGCGCTGGGTCACTCAGGATGGCAAGCCTAATTTTGATCATCTGCTTCTGAAGTTTGGTAAGGAAACTATCTTTGTCAAAACATGCACCAGCAATATTGTCTTTAATTTCAGAAGACGAGCTCGTATGTACGGCTTCCTAGATGTGAGTCAGCAAAAAAATACACGTGATAAAATTGGGGTACAAATAAGTCTTATGGAGCTTTAAATAACAGTCATATTTGGCAGGTTGCAAGGAGTGTTGCCTTCGTTCGAAGACAGGATTGCCCATGGGCGTAGGAGACACTAAATTTCTGGGGGGGACAGGGACAACCATGTGGACTTTCCAGTGACCCTATACAAATCGCCCATTGTGTGAGACCGTACGCGCGTTAAATGTATACAATCGCAAAGTTATGAAGAGAAATATTAAGAAAGGCAGGCAAGTAGTGGACTTGGAAGATGTACTGGCTACTCAAATGTGGTACTAAGATGATCCTGCTCAGTTGTTAAATGGTGACATGTACGAAGAAATGAAACTGAGGGGCTTGAGACAAAATCTACACTAGCAGTATCCTGAGCCCAGATACCATCAGGTGTAAAACTCCACATAGTTTTAAGAGCAATAGAGAATTGTGAAACACAGAACTAGGAGAGAGTGTGTGTGAGATGCACGAAGGCTCAAACATGGTGCAGGTAACTTCTAGCCTATAGTCCACCGATACTCTGCCATAGCCTGCCCTTGCACCCAAAATATGTAAGGGAGTGAGTACCAAATTGCCAATTCCCAGACTTAAAAATCAAATAAAGAATAGTGCAAATACTATGTTCATTGTTTGTATGATAGGTGTGACCCCTGCAGGTGGAAATTTTACACATTGAAGAAACACCGCTTTAAAGAATACTACTTCACAAAGCATTAATAGCTAAGAAACCAGCTAACTCTAACACCACTGGTTGACTTTCAGCTGCACTATGTAAGGCTAGGTTTCAAAGTCCATGCCTATAGTAGAAAACATAAAACTACAAGTACCAGAATGCAAAGGGCTGCTGGCTAAAGAGCCACAAGTGGCTGATGACCTCATCTATAATCTTGTCCACTTGGAGCTTTAAAATTTAAAGACACTCAGCTGAAAATCTAATTTGTACAGTCTTCAAAAGCATAATTTTTCCTGAAATCCCACTTGAGTGCCCCTAATTCAAGATGACCCACAGCTGTCACAAACAAACACAAACAGAAAGCTCGGAGGGCATGTGGCACTTGGCACACGTTTTATCAAGAAGATGCCCTAGCAGGCCTGACACTTCTAAATGTGGACAGGCGCCGACTGGTGCAGTAAGGTCATATGGGCTACTCACATTTCAAATGCTGGTTCAAGACTGTGAGTAAATCTCTTGCACTTTTTGTGAATCACAAACACAAGTACAAGTGGGAAAATCAATTTTTAATTTGGGAACACTGTCAGGCCATTAATGGTAAAAGACTTGATAATGAGGCAACTCAGTTTACACTTGCCACGCCTGCAAAAAGGGCCCTCATATTTCTCTCCGGGTTCAGAGTGGTTCTGCCTGAATACATGTAGCTTACCATTAATGTTATCAGCGTACTCTATAATATCATTAGATACACAGTGATCAAGCCATGGCTCTTCCCTTTTCCTGAAATTGCTCTCAGGTGTATTAGTCCACTTGGTTAAGCTGATTTAATGCAAGACTACACATCCCAAGATGCATTAGTGTGCTTAAGGAAAGTCAGGGACTACAAAATAGCGTTTTTCATGATAGTGTCATCTGGTACCTTTATTGGGCTTCATTAGTAAAATGGCAAGGCACAGGGAAAGTGCCCTTGCCCCTATGCAGCCCGTGATTCCTAATTTCAAACCCCAGTTCCCACCTGAGCCAACTGTGATCTGCGACTGTCGCGCTTAACCCCTACTCTGATAATACTCCAGTTTCTGGGGGTTCGACATTGAAAACATAATAAGCCGAAAGCATTGGTCAGAGTGGGGGAAAAAAGTAGGAGAACTGTGGGCAGAGAATCAGAGGCCCAGAATAACCTGAGGATTAGATTTATGGGTGGAGTCAGAGGTGTGGCCGAAAGAGCAAATCTTCCCTGTATTTAGTATTTCACTGACCAGTTACAAACTACTACGCTATCTAATTCAACCAATAGCCACACATGCTTATTTAAGGTTTAATATGAGTTATTGACATTAAAATACATTCACAAAGTGGGATATGTTTCCAATCACAGAATGTCCCAAACACGCTTAAAAGTGGAATCACAGGCTATTTGTCTCAGAGCCAAGCAGTTTCTGTCATCAGTACTTTTCTCTTTTCCGCAGTTCAAATATGAATAGCAAAATATCCTAGTTTGCAAATGTTTTGATCATAATTATAGTTGTAACATATTTGCCACATAATTCATCATCTGCTGAATAATCTGACAATTTTAACTAAAAAGGGGTTTGTAGCTCACAGGGATAAAAAATTACTGATTAAATGTGACTTATGTTGCTGCAAAGTGGAGGGCCCTTTGCAAAGGTTGACTGGTCACCTTTCTCATTGCTGCATTTGTATGTTATACTGGTACTAACGAGGCAAAATCTTTGGAGAGACTGTAGGTATGTGTAAAAATGTCAAAATTCACTTGAAGTAACTTATTCCTTAAATTAATAATTGTTCCCCTAAATTAAGAATTTTAACCAAAACTAAAGTCATGTGTTTTTCACATGTATTGTAAAAAAACTTGTAATGTGTGGCACAGAACATATCCAATCACAACAGCATCTTGGTTTTCTGGATCATTCTATTTTTTCATGTCAGCTGATTTTATTGCTGTTTCACTAGTAGTAATTCATCCCCCCCTTCCCTGACGATTTCACTGTCATGTCATACATGTGAACTAAGTCCATTAAGTGCGGAATGGCTATCTTCACTGTTGTCTAAGCTGCATGCCAATGCATTTATTTTTCGGCAGCACCAACCCACATGGCTGGGCTTCACCTTTACCCATAGCTTAATGAACCAGGGCTCTCTTCGTGGAAAGTAAACAACACTTTAACATGCTGGGTGGAATCAGGGGCCTTTGTTAGCTACACCTAACGCCCCCACCGAAAGCTCACCTCTTGAAGCAGTGGCGTCACTAGGGTTGGTGTCACCCAGTGCGAGTAACTCATGGTGTCACCCCCTCATGACTTACCCCCATGGACCTCGTCTGTGACAGAGCCATAGCCACCTTGTCCGGCACGCCATCCTGGTGGTCATCCTGCTACCGCGTCCTCCTTCGTGTTGTCCTCCTCTGCTCTCACCTTGTTGCATCCGAGATCCCCTCCACAGTCCCGGGCCATTGGTATATACAGTCCCTCCTCCCCCTTACACCAACAACAGAGGAAGAGACCAGGAAGCAGGACTCTTTGGTGCCCCCGGGGCTACCGCACAAGCCCCCAAGGCCTTTTCCTTACAGTACTCCCCTGCCAGGCTAGGCAGATCGGGCAGTACTGCAAGCGCACAAGGTGGGGAAAACTACATTTTGCAGTGGAAAGAATTCCATGGAAACAGAGAGTAGGTTCCTCAGCAGTGTTCGGCTAAAGCACACCATGACAGAACCGCTTTGCTCCGCTGATGTAAAATGCCGGTTCAGCTGCTCGTAACTTTACTTTATAAGGCCCGCCCGTGAAGGCAATTTGCTGTCCATTTTTGATTTTTTAACATTAAATAATATGTGTCCATATTGTCACTACGTCCGGGTCGACAGAGAGCCAGTTATATGGCTAAACATATTCTAGGAGTGGGTGAGACTCGTAATGTGAAAAGTGATCTAGGATTGAATTATCCCTTTCACCTCAGCCAACCTACACTCATTGTACCGCATACCGAAATGCTGATTGGCTGCAGAGTCCACTCTTAACAGTGATTCTGGGGAGGAGAGGGGGTAGAAGGGTTGTTAAACTGCGGGGCGCGTTTCACTACTTGAGTTTAGCGTATCTCTCCAGTCCGTGGTGGTTTACTGATGCCTCGTTGAGTCTTTCACGCAGTTCTGTCACAGCTGAGCAAAGGCGTGTTGCTTTATGTTTTTTTATTTGAACAGAACACGCCTTTTCAGCTCCATGCATGGCCAAGGTTTTAAATTGCTTATGTGTGACGTGTTCATAATTTCAGTGTAATTGAGTGACATTTCAACGACTATGAGTGACACTATCGCTACTCTGTCACCACTGACTAGAGTGCAACTTCAACTATGCAGCTTGGCGCAGGGCTCCTGAAAAGTACTGTGTGCAGCGCAAAGCTGTGTGTGAACGTCAGGGCACTGGTAGGCAGCATTTATTTTATTTTAAAAGTTTTATATAGCGCTAGCTTGATCCGTAGGTATCAGAGCGCTTTACATACATACAGTAAAAAACAGACATTACATTACATAGTAGGTCGGCAGTAAGGAAGCAAACCACAGAGAAAAAATACAGTATGGGAAATACATATGCAGTGTAGCGTAGGGGGAGAGAACAATAAAAAGAGAAAGCTTCTCTTGGAAAACTGAGTTTACTTTTCTCTCTTTTATTACAGTGAGGAGGTTTTTGTCAAGTGATCTGACAATCATTGGGAAACAAATGGCTGTAAGATCTGTTAGAAAAATACTGACATTTAAACAGCTTGCAAATAGCATATATATTTCAAAATATATCAATAGTGTTGTGTACAGCTGACCAGCTGAATTCCCGCATTTGAAAGTGCTCTCATTCGTGATAAAGAAGAAAATAGCGGCTCAGCGAATTACAATATTTGCCCTGAATTGCATAAATGTAAGCCAATTAATGGGTCAATAGCATTATAATCGGGCGGAGTAGATCATTTGAGTCACTACACCTGCAGCTCTAGTAACTTATTTTTCTAGGCCCAAGATCCTGGATTTCAGTTACACACAAGCAGCCAATAACCAGTCACTTACATCATCTTTGAATCTGCAGGAAAATACTGCAGTTAGAAATCTGAGATACTGCTTGCTCCAAAATACTACAGAAGTCTAATAGACCTTTAGACTGAAGTAAACAGCACGTCACGGTTGCCTTTCGACACAGTAAAAGACAAATCCAGAATTGAGCAAAAATACACTGAAATGTCATTAAGTGCTATGCGTTAGTGAGAAATGCATCCTCGTATACATTTTCGATCCAAGCGCATTTTGCTCTTAAATAAAAATAGGGCGAAAAAACACAGTGATACAGACAACAACCAGTTGTGTTCTGGTCATTAGCAGTCACCCCTACTCCGGTGCCAAAAGATTGCCAGAAAAGCAACACAGGATTAGACCTGGTTAACAAGACGCTTCTTTTAACGTGAATGTTTTGGCCATGAACGGGCTGGGCTCCACATTTTACATCCAGTTAGCCTTTTCGATTCCATTTGAAAGCACACACGCAATGAAACACAGCCAAGTATATGTGTATATGTCTTCAAGCCGGCAACAGACACGGGGGCGAGGAGTCCGAGGTCAGCAAATCAATCAGTGCACTGGCTACAGGCAGCTGAGGTGAGAAATAAATAATTCCCGGAGCCTCAGGGTGCTGCGCCACACAAAGAGTTGAAAAGGGCAGAGGCAGGGGGGCGAGTGGCCTCTGACATCACCTTATGCTGTGACTATAGGATCATCGGCGGCTCACAGACAGGTAACTGGAGAGGCGCCAGGTCAAGTGCAGGGCCATTAGGTCACGCTGCTCCCCTCGCACTATTTTTTTGCGCGCTAAAGGCCTGCTAATCTCTCTCTCAGGAGGGAGAAGGGAAACGTGTTTGTCCCCTGGTCCCCCTCACCCTTGTCCCCTGCGTCCCCCCCACTCCAAAATCTGGGGGGGATATGTCCCCCGCGTCCCCCACAGTTCCTACGCCCATGGGATTGCCTAAGGACCAGGGCAAGGAAGATCTATGGCTGGCTCAGTATAACATCTTAGATGACAAGTCATTTGAATTACCGTGCCTTTAATGAAGCTATCATTTTTTCAATCAGAATCTGGATCATTCACTTATGCAGTTACAAGGATTCGCAAATTATGACCTTTATTTTCGGGTCTAGTCTAATGTTATTCACAGTGCAGTTTTACACACATTTTGCCTTCTAAAAGTTCACTTCCTCCACAGCATTTTCCGAATCTGCCCTGAAATTTATACTTTAAAGTCTTACAATTTAAGATTTCATCTGTGTCATATATTCTTTTTTTTTATGAGACATGTTTATTAGAAAAATACAAAGTTAAGACCTAGAGACAGAGGTCCATCTTATTTTATATAATAAATAGAAATTCAACTCCAAAAAGTGATCAAGTGACCAAGCAAAAGCCACCATAGCATTTTTTTTTTTAACAGATCCGCTCAAAAGATATAAGACCTACTTGGAGGTCAGAAGACAAAGATGTACAAAGATATACAAGGCACAAATGGTGCATGGAATATGTAATTACAAACAGAGTAAATGATCCAGGCCATCCAGAGGACCAAGCTATATACAACAGCCACATATACACATCACAAAGCACCCACAAATCAGCAAATGCTGCTGTGCTCATGAATGACATTGTTCACAAGAACTTCGAAGGCATCAGTTTCGGAACTTGAAGTGGTTTGATGATGGGTGACCTCAGGACAATCTGTGGCTCCCAGCAGGCCTCCACAGTCGCACACGTCAGCGGTTGGGCTTCACATGCCATAATCATTCCTTCAGTCCTGCTCTTTGACCCTTTGCACTTCCTTCCCAAGCCTACTCTCCTCTTCCAACTCCGCCTTCAAGGATTGAACTTCAGCCATCACCCTCTCGAAATCCTCCTTCCCACACCTAGTGACCAGATGGAATGGGTCTTGAACCAACAACTTCTTTGGTGCAAAAGCTTCCGGACAGATGACACTGTTCTGTGGAGTGTTTAAGTGTGCAGCTTCATCCTGCGGTCTGAGCTCACCTTCTTTCGTCTTTTTTGCAGCTCTCTCATCTACTTGTAGGTAAAAGGCAGGCAGCGATCTAGCTCTGAACACTGGAACCTTCTCTTTCCTTAGATCTTCCAGTTTCTTCATCTTCTTTTCGAAATGCTCTTTATCTCTGGTGTCAAAGGAGAATGGTGCAAGCTTGGATCGTCTTTGGTTTGGAGAAACTTGTTTATAGGGTACACCATTATGTGGCTTTCTGGAATCTTTTAAAATGGGCGGTTTCTCCACTACTCCCAACATCTCAGTTGGACAAGACCTTACAAGGAATAGGCCCTTTTCCAGTCCAGCCTGCGGCCACTTTGCCCCTCGCTCCTGGATCCTTGCCTCGTGTTCTATGTTGAAGCCAGTGGGTTCAGGGAATTCTTTCATAGGCTGCTTTTCAGAGTGAAATAATTCCCCATGAAATGATCTGGTATCCAGTACTTGTGCTTGGCATCTGAGGACCGTGGGAGTCGATGGAACGGATCGGCTGGTGTTTGGTCTGACAGACCCACCAAATGCACCCATGAGGCCTTTACTTATCGACTTCCCTCTAGTAAGTGTACAAATGAAAATGGTGCAACAATGGCTCGTGGAAGATCCTTTTGGGAGCTTCTTTGCTGTCGAAGTGTCTCATCTTGCTCAGGAGGGATAGCCTTGGAATCCATCAAGCAACGTGTCTGTGCACCGAAAAGCGCGCAGTTCGTGCAGGGGTCGCTCATCCTCCTTGAACCTCTTGCAGGTGCGTAACTCGCGTAAGGTCACGAACAGTGAGGCTAGTCTTCTCTCGTCTCGCCGCGTCCTTCGAAAGCATGGCCATCTGTATCATATATTGTTTATCCTTAAAAGTGTGTGTAGTCAGTCAAACCACTTTATTCGATTAATTAAAATCATAAAACAGCCATGTACTCTTTCCAATATGAATGGGCGACATATAAATGTATACAATTTCTACACAAGAAATATAAATAATTAAAGCTAAAAGAATATATCAGATAAAAGCAGTTACAGAACAATACAATTCAGAGAAATTCATAATACAATCATCATAGGGAATCTTTTTCTCCTAAGGCGGACAGCAGCAACAAGAAAACTGTCAATATAAAAAATATTCCAGGTGTTATCTAACAGCTGAAGGTACATTAGGGCTGGTCTGACCTGTAAAAAGCCCTTTCCTCTCAGGAGCGGAATTAAAAACCTCTTCCTAATGTCTGTGTAAAAATCACAAAACATTATAAAGTGCATAGTGTCCTGAGTTGAAAAGCTGTCACAGTTACACAGGGCTAAGTCTTCTGGTTTACACCAACCAGGGAAGTTACCCAAAGAGAAGTGAATTTGGTTAAAGCGAAACCTGGTCAGAAGCCAACGATGGAAGGGCTTTGTCACAATTCTTAGATAGGGCTCTATTGATGGCGATGAAATTATTAAATAATGAGACCTGACCAAAGGTTTTTTTATTTCCTGATCCTCCCGTTCCAGCCTCAGTATATTCAAGAACTGCGATTTCATCCATTTTAGATCAGTTTTCTTGATCCCTTCTGGGGCATTATAAATATCAGGACGCCCTAGTTTAATGAACATACCCTTGACGTACGACAGCCACTGGATACTACTGGCTTTATCTAAAACAACACAGTCCCTTAAAATACGGTGGTTCAACATTAGTTCTGGGTTTAGCCAGGTTTTCATCCAATAGACCAAGGGAGCCAATCTCACCAAATCGGTTATATCCCATTCCCAATTCCTGATGGATAGCGAAAGTTGGGGTTGATTGGGGGACAGACAAAAGGGAGCGGAAAAAATTGTTTTTAGACATCTGGACCCTTCCAATTGCTTGTTCCCCCAAATAGCAGCACCATATGTAGCGATAGCCAAACATTTCGACCTATAAATGGCGAGAATTGCCTCACAAGGCTTAGCTCCCAATCGCTGTAGCGCTGACGACGATCTCACTACTTCATTCTTTTTGGCATTGAGCTGGGGGACCCAGGAGCATCTGTCGTCGAATAAAAACCCCAAATATTTAAAAGCAGTCACTCTGGTAACCTCAGCCCCAATACAAAAAAAGGTTTTAACTTTATTCTTTCGTTGACCCATAATCAGGACGTGTGATTTAGAGATATTTACCACCAGATCCAGCGAATTCATAAAGATCCCAAATGCATCCAGGAGTCTCTGAAGGCCTATGCGAGTTCGCAATAATAACACGGCATCGTCCGCGTATAGGAGGTTAGGAATGGTCCTATTTCCTACACGCGGGATGTCCAGGCTGGCCTTATCCAGAGTTTTGTCTAGCCATTAAGAAAAATGGGGTATGACCCAGACAAAGTCAAAGGATCTGGGTATCGTACGGTATAAACAGCAAAGTGGTCCTAGACACAGTGTATATAGCACATTTCAATGAAATATTCATTTCTACTTATTTTAGGACTTAATCCTGAAAAGAAAAAGAACACACAAGCTAAAATGCGTGAGCAGTATTATCCTAAGTATCCAAACAGATTGTTCAACACTAAGTTTTATAGCAAAAATGAATTCGCAATTTATTTATAATCATATATACATATTTACAAAAAATCCCAAGACAGTTGGGGGGAGTTCTGCCAGGCGCAGTAGAAAGTGCAAAAGTTGTTGTGCTCAAGTGAGAAGAAAGAAAGAATAAGTAAAAAGATATAATCCAAATATTCTAAAAAAGGCTAAGGTTCTATTCCCTTAGCATTGAGCCTGTCCCACGTATATAAATCATATGTATCAATTATAGTTGTTTAAAGGGCACGGAATGGGGTACAGGTATCACCTTACCTAAAATTTTGATGGCAGAGTTCATCAATGAAATGGGTCTTTAACACCTTGGATCCCTTCTCTGACCCTTTTTAAAAACTGGTATAATAGTGGACTGGGACCACGAAACAGGGAACCCCTGGACAACTGTGGCATTAAAAACATTTGCTAAAATTTTAGCCCAAAATGTATGCTCATCCTTATAAAGATCGGCAGGGACACCATCAGGGTCTTGTGCCTTATTACTAGATGTGACTATTATTGCCTTCTCAATATCCTCCTCTTTAAAAGCGAACAGAGGTAAGTCATTACCAGTATCTAAAGCTGTAAAAGACTCATAAGGCTCGTTTGACCCATAAATGCCCTTGAAATGTGATAGCCACTGTTCCTCTGAGATGTTAGTTTCCAGGCTACCATTCTCCTGCCCTGAGAAAAAAGGACTATTGACAATAGCCCAAAACTTTGAGCTATCCTTCAGTATTTCTACGGCAATTAAGGCGTTCCAAGCCTCTGATTTAATCTGATTTTTGTGGGTGTATACTGCAAGTTTATATTCTTTTCTGAGACTAACTAACTGCTCCCTGTCTCTAGGTTTATTTTTCAGGGCTTGTATTCAATTTTGATGAGCCCTAGAACATTTAGCATCAAACCACCTTTCCCCTGGGTTAGACCTGGGCTTACTTATAACGGTCAAGTTAGTTGCAACCTGACCACAGATAACTTCAAAAGCTCTAATGACCTTATCCTTTGGAGTAGAGTAGTCCACACACTTTGCAATATCGTTTTTAGCCTTCATACATAAATTAGCAAAGAAAGAGTCAGGGACTATCTTAGACCATTTTACCCTCCTCCCTTGGTCTCTGGTTATCACAGGGTTGGCAACCCTATCCTTACCCGGGGAGCACAAAAGGTCCATATCTTTATCTAACTCCAGGATAACAGGGTTGTGATCGCTAAAGGGAGACAACCTCGCATTATAGAATACTACATTCCCTAACATTTAGGGGGACAAAAATATATAGTCAATAATGGTCTCCTACCCCCTGGCCTTAAATGTTGCTACCATCTCACTTGGGTCATGAAAACCTGGTTCATAGATATCAGCTCCTAACAGGACATCCTCCAGAGCCTCCCCCTTAGATGTATGGTCAAAATGGGGTAGCAACAAATAATCTGGACCAAAGGCATCATCAATTTGGCAATTCTAATCACACAAATGAACATTAAAATCGCCCATAAGAATGGTTTAGAAAAAAGTGGATTGCTGTAAGCTACATGCTTCTAAAAAACATTTCAAATAAAAAAGATGTTAATTACCAATATTTTAGGGTGATTAGGAATATTTAACCCCTCCCATGCTCATAACGAGCTAAGCTCGTCATGACCGTTAGAACGCACACACGCGGGGCTAATTCCCCTGCTCTACTGGGCGTTCTAAGGAACGGGCGTGGTCATGACGAACTCAGCTTGTCATGAGCACACGAGAAGCGTGGCTCGTGACGAGCTGAGCTCGTCATGAGCACCGGGGCGCTTTGCATGCCCCGGCCCCTAGCACAGCAGGGGAATCTGCCCCACAGTGAAGGGGTTAATTCTGCTATCAAACAATTATGAGAGGTTACCCACAACAGCTTAAAATACCCTTTTATCTTTAGGGAGAAGAGGAGCTTTAAGCCTCCCTTGGCTCTTACTGCCGGCGTAGGTCGAGCGGGCGAACAATATGATTTAAATCCATCTACCCAGAAATTGCTCTCCCTCACCCATGTCTTCTGGAGAGCAATAATATCGTATTTTTTTACAAACTTTAGCCAACTCGAATCCTCCCTTTTTGATCTAAGCCCCGCGATATTCCAACTAATGATATTACAGCTAGGGCCAACATCAGTATCAGTAATTTGAGGGTTATGACTAGATTCCAAAGGACAATTGTGAGAAGTTTCTAGTCAGTCATTCTCATCTAACTGGGACACTAGGGAGAACCTGTTAGAGCTAAGCCCACCCCTATATGACCTGTCTGTGTGTGAAGAGTTTGTTGAGATAATGTATCTCTATCACTAGAACTTTCAAATTGAATTCCAGGGTCATTATATTCTGCAAGGCTTTGAGGAGCCTGATGTGGCTTCCTCGTAACCACCTCTGGATGGGTCTTAACAACTACATTTGGGCGTCTAAATGGGGGATAGAAGAATCCCAGTGGCAATGCCCTAATGCCACCCTTCCCCTTCTCCAGGTCTGAGGCGTCCCAGAACAGTCTGTCAGCAGTACCTCGTTTGTTAAAATTAACAATAACGCAATCCCCTTCAACTTGTTTCGGGGAGTTACCTATTCACCCCACCTGCCTAGCCATTATAATACTAGAGGAAATCTCAGTATTTCCGGAGCAGTAATAATCACACCATTTTTTAGCTTTCAATACCAGGGCTGCTATGGATTCTTCCTCTTTGGCAGTCAGTGGTGGAACCCTAACAAGAACCGCAACCAGTGGGGTTGCTTCTGGGGGAGGTTGATTCTAAGTTGTAAAGTTTTTACGCACCTCTCATGTGGA
Organism: Lissotriton helveticus; assembly: GCF_964261635.1. Classification (NCBI taxonomy): domain Eukaryota; kingdom Metazoa; phylum Chordata; class Amphibia; order Caudata; family Salamandridae; genus Lissotriton; species Lissotriton helveticus. The sequence goes on along the minus strand of NC_136071.1, from coordinate 326,185,257 downwards.
GCGGGGAACTCGCTGCTAGCCAGGGTATGGGCATAGTCCATTAAAACCGCAGGGTTCCTATCACTACTGCTCTGGAGTTCCCCCCCACTCCCAATGGAGCCCCGATAACCCCTAACTCTCTCCGTGAGACCTGAGTCAGTTCTCACTTATGATGGGAGAATTAAAAGACCACCCCTGTTGACCGCTCCAGAACGTAACCTAGTGTCTAGTTGAGATTTAGAAGGCTCACTTGGATTAGGAGGGACATGCAGAGGGCTTGGGACTGTTAAAAAGAGTTAATACGCTCACATTTTTCCAAAATACCAGCTACACAAATGTTCATTGTATCAATGATGTCTGGTCAAAACAGATTCCAAACGAGAAGTAAAAATCTCCATATTCCAGACTGTCACGTCTATAGATTAGCACGCAGCAGTCCCTTGGGTAGAATTACTTTTTTTTAGGCCTTTATCCCATTTGCCCGTTTTTCTGATAGGTCTCTTTTTCACAATATGTCCCTGGGGGCTGCCCTTTTTGTTCCGGTTCATGGGTAGGTGAACATTTTTTAGTAACGTTCGCCGTACCCCTTGTCTCAGTGGCTTCAGCAATGGAACCTTGGGCACTTAGTGGAGTTGTTAACAGTACAATAGGTTCCAACGGGACAGGATTTTTTACCACAGGATCAGATGTAGCAGTCCCTGCATCTGACTCTTGACTCATGCCCAAACACAGTTCCTTTTCTGCATTAGCAATTTCCTTATTTAATAGACCCACCGCCGAGGTTAAATATGAACTAATAGTTGCCGATTTTCTAGGCACTTTTGCTTTTAGCCCCCCCCTGTTCTTGGGTACATAGATATTTCCGCTTACCCATTATAGATGTAAGGTGTAAGAGGGGTGGCCCAGCCCGGCCTCTTTCGGTCACTGACGGGCTCAGATGGGCCAGCCCTTGGCCCGGGCTTTGCTGGGCGCCCCCCGCGCGCTCCTGCGCTGCGGGAGCCCGAGATCAGCTTTAGCGCCGGCGGGCGCGATGCGGTGAGGCGACTCCTGACGCGGTAACCCCTGGTGCCTATGGACCTGTGGAGGGCTCAGTGATGCGGTCTCCCGCGCTGCCGGAGCCCGAGATCAGCTTTAGCGCCAGCGGGCGCGATGCGGTGAGGCGGTGTGAGAAGTTGGCCTGATAGGTGATGTTTCCAATTCTGGAACCACCTGATATCAGACCAAACAATCCCTTATGGTGTCTGGTTGTAAGTCAACCTTATTAGACAAGCTATCCTAGGGGTAGCATGGACTAAGCAGCCTAAAGGCTTAACTTAAGAGGTCGTGTTAAGCGAGCTGTTTTACCACATACAATCCTGTAATATCAAATGAAAGGACACCACACAAGTATATATTATAAAAATATATGTATTTATTACTAAAAACAATCCCCAGTATTCTTTATGAATAAAGGGGCACAAGCGTTAAATCAAAAGCACAGTTTAAACATACAAAGTTGCACAAATATGGATGAGGGCGGGGGGCCACTCAAACCATATACTAAACAAGTGGTATAAGAGATACCAATCGAACAGTGGTTAGGCCTAGGGAATCGCTGGGAGCAGTCAGGACAAGCAGTGCTGAAGTCGGGAAAAGCCCGCGGGATTCGGGTGCAGTGCAGAAAGCGCACGCATGCACCAATGTTAACCAATGGTGCGTAAAAGTTGTAAAGTTAAAGTTTAAGGACACTTCCGCTGAACCTAGAGGAACAAAACTTAAGACACAGACCCTAGAGATGTGTACCAGTGTGGGAACACCGGCGGAGCAAAGTTACCTCACCCACAGGAAGCGGGTGCACAGGGTCGAAGTTGAGTCGGGTTTCGTCACGCAGGCTCTTGGTGCTTGAAGCTGAAAGGGCTGCAGGCGGGGTGAAAGAGAAGTGTCCGGTGGAGTCCAAGGGTGGACTCAAGTCGAAAAGTACCTGAAAGCAGAGGGGACAGAGTCTGGGTCACTCAGCAGTGACCAGGGTGGAACCAGGACGGAACCAGGCAATGTCGGGCGCAATCAGGTGGTCGTCGAGGAGCTTCTCTCCGCTGTCACATGGGCTCTGGGGCATCTGCGACGTCCAGGAGCGGGTCACGATCTGTCCCACGAGGGCTCTCACCGTCGGCGCAGTCGGCTTCAAGTTTGGAGCAAACAACACTTGGCAAGAGCAATCCACGCGGAACCGGGAGATTGCTTCTCACTCGAACCAGGAGGGTCAGAGTGGGGGCTCCTTTTCAGGGGAGCTAGTGCGGATCTGGAGCAACCAGATTCGCAGGTCGAATTTCAAAGTTCGTCGGCACAGGGGCCACTAGCCGTCTGGCAAGTGACAGGGCCAACGCGTTGAGCCAAAAGTAGCAGAAGGGCCCCACGCAGCACTCGGTGAGTGTAGAGGGGTGAGCTTCGGTGCAAGAGTGGCTCAGGGTGGGGGCTTCTCAAACCCCGGAGTACAGCTTCGAGGGTCACTCGTGGGCTGCACGGTCAGCGTCTCGTGGTCTTTCCAAGATGGCGTGCCCCACGCTTCCGGTCGCCTCCACGGGTCTCAGCTCTGCAGGGACTGTGGATCGGGCTGTTGGAAGGCAGGCAAGCTTGATCTCGTCGATCTCTGTCGCTCGAGTTCTGGCGGGAACTGCAACAAAGCAGACGTCGATGGCTGGATGGTGCCTGTTTGCACAGGGTGGTCACTCCTTGACCACAAGGGAGATTCTTCGGGCTTCTACGTCGAGTAGGATGTCGAAGGGTCCAGAGTTTCGTTTCTTATGTTTCATCAGGATAATCTGAAGTGTCTTGGCACTGCTCCCACTCTTATTCGAATCTGGGGGGCTGGATTACCTGCTAGGTCCCCTCCTATGGGTGGGACCCAGGAAGGGGGTGGATACACCCCTTTCCTTTGATCCAGGCCGCCCTGGCACGAGGGCTGGAGTGCCCCAGAACCGGTTTGGCCGGATTATGCAAGGGGCAGCCTTGTGCGCCCCAAGCAGTGTCTGGTTTCTTTCAAACCTCCCTGCTACAATCCACTATCTCCTGTCTGAGGGGGTGTAACACCTCCCTGCGAAAGGAAACCCTTTGTCCAGGCCCCATTTGGCTGAGTTTCGGTCAGCTTCAGGGGGTCAGACTCTTGTCTGTGGCAGAGGCATCCATTTTGTGGATCTAAGGTCCTTTTAGAAATTAACCGCATTTAAGTAAAGTAACATGTCTTACCCCTCTAGAGGGGTGGAATGCTATCCCCGTCGCCAGAACTGGCGAGGGGATAGTATTCCAAATCGTATGACACCTTACACGACATGTTTTGATAAAGCCAAACCAAAGTTGCTATATAACCGCGAGGATTATAAGGCACTTAAGAGTATATGGTATGGCGTTATCCTGAAACAGCTTAGGGAGTTGTTCCCGACGGCTGCAGACAGGCTCAGCTCATGCTAGAGCTCCATCTCACATAAAACCAAGCACTCTGCCTCCAGGATTGATGAGGCCTTCCATAGGAGTGGCTCACAGGTTTATATGTGTCCAGATATAGGTTTAGATATAGGTATACTATATCTAAGCAAGGGGTGATTACACCACCTTACCCCAGCTGAGTGATCAGCCAGTTGTGTCAATTTAAGAACCAGCCAGGGGTGGCAAAAGATACGCTGCAGCCCCTGGTAGGCCTTGGTGGCCCCTATGCCCTGGGCACCTATAGTGCATTATACAGGGGCTGACAAGGAGTCCATTTCCAATTGTGGTATGTACCTAGGGTACATGGAATCCATTTTACAGAGAGAGCAGATGGCCTGGGGCCCTGATTAGCAGGGAACCAGGTCAACTAAGTCAAAAAACCAGCTAAACACAGGCAAAAAATCTGGGGTAACCATAGTCAGGTAGCCACCTTCCTACACAACCCCCCCCCCCCCAAACGAAAGGAGATAAGGCTATCCTTGGCCAGGTAAGCCTATATTGCCTGAGTGGCCATATAAGGAAGTACCTGCACTAGCATGGGTACCCCCTGTCTCATGGTCCACTAAGCAGTCCCTCACCCTTGGGGTATTAGAGGGTCTCCACCATAGGGAATCACTACCTTGGGTGTGTTTATGCAAAGTTAAAGGCTGGTTTGGATATGGAGTATTGAAGTGAGGCTCTACTAATTTAGGGCTTAGCTTCCTCCAATTATCTTCCACCATGTGTGCCTTTCTTTCTTTAACTGAGTTGCACTGTGCTCCCAGGGTCAACCTCTGGCTACCTAAAGCTGGAGGCTGGGTCCCTCTGTTTGGCTTGCTGGAGGGACAGTTCAGGTTTGGGCCCTTTGGGTCCCAGGTTTGGCTGTGCCCAACAGAATCCATCTGTGGGAGGTCCCTAACTACCTTTAAGGGGGCTCCCCCAGGAGTTTTTAAAGTTTTCACCTCACTAGGGCTACTAGTTTTGGTGCCCCTAATCTGTTGATGGGGGTGCTTTATTTGACAGGGGGCCCTCTGGGTCTCACTGTCCTTCTTGTCCTCTGCAGCCCTGGGCTGGCTAAGGCAAGGGAGAGAGGGGCAGGTTACCTGCTGCAGACTGGTCCCACCTGAGAAGGGTCCACTGACATCAGAGGTTCTGTCAGGCTAGGCCCAACCACCTCTGGGGCAGTTCCTTCATCAGGGGTAAGATCAGTTCCCTGAGGAGGCTGATCCTGTCCTAAAGTCTGGTGAGGGGGAGATTTATCTTCCTCCTCCATGCTCTCAGTTTGTGTGGAGTTATCCATCATTTCAGGCTTCACAACACACATATCAGTTTGAGTTTGGGCTGTGGCCATCACAGCCCCACCAACCTTTTCAGGAGGAGACTCAGTTTGGGTTTCTGCTGTTATCGTAACAGCTTTGCTATTCTGTTCAGGAAGAGCTTTTGCTAAAGATGGGGCAGAGAGTTTCTCAGCCCTACCAACCTTTTCAGGAAGGACATCTTGAATTGGGGCTGTAGCCATTACAGCCCCACTAACCTTTCCATTGGAATTCACCATTCTAGAATGGGTTTCCTGTTCAACCTCAGCCCAGGCTGAGATTTCTAAATCATTACCCAGTAGACAGTCCACAGGCAAGTTTGATGACACTGCCACTCTCTTTGGGCCAGTGACACCTCCCCAGCTGAGACTTACTACTGCCATGGGATGATTTGTTTGGATGCCATCAATGTTTATTACCTGGTATGTGGCACCAGGTAAAAGTTGTTTAGAGGGGACTATGCCATCAGCCACCATGGTGATGCTAGTCCCTGTGTCTCTAAAAGCTTCAACTCTCAAACCATTGATGATGGGTTCTTGTCTATATTTGCTCAAAGTATTTGGGCAATCAGAGAAGTTGGCAAACCCCATGCCAGTCTCATAAACAAGATTATTTGGGGATGGGGACCTGGATAGGTCAGGGTCCTCCTGGGCTCCAAAAGTAAACCCACCCAGATTCCTGGGTGTGCTCCCACTTCCTGGGGGATTACTGCTGACAGTAACAGGAGGTGTTGGAGCTGGCTTTGGAGGTATATTCTCTTTATTGCCATTCTTGGGACAACAGTTGTCTGTTTTGTAATGCCCAACCTGCTTACAGACATGGCAATAGGGCTTTTTCTCTGTTGAAGAAGTGTCTTGGGACCCACCCCCATTCTTGGAGTTTTGGGGCCCTGGGGAAGTCTTTTCTTTATTTTTATCCCCACCCTTATCTTGAGGCTTGGTAGACTCCTTCTTCTGGTTACTGTCCTGATTCTTAGGCCTAATCCTGGTTCTGACCCACTTGTCTGCCTTCTTTCCCAATTCTTGGGGAGAGGTCAGATCAGAGTCCACCAGGTGCTGGTGTAAGAGCTGGTTCTGACAATTACTTAGGATCTGCTCCCTCATAATCAAATTATACAATCCTGTAAAGTCATGTACTTTGCTGCCATGTAGCCAACCCTCCAGAGCCTTAGTTGCACAATCAACAAAATCAGTCCAGTCCTGAGTCTGTGTCTTCTGGGTGTCTCTGAACTTCAACCTGTACTGTTCAGTGGTTAAGCCAAACCCATCTATTAGGACACTCTTCAGGACTTTGTAATTGTTTGCATCCTCATGTCTGACAGTGAGGAGCTTATCTCTCCCTTTCTCTGAAAAGGAGTACCATAAGATTGCTGCCCACTGTTCCTCAGGAACCTGCTGTACCATGCAGGCTCTCTCAAGAGCAGTTATCCACTTGTGGATGTCATCCCCTTCCTTGTAGGGGGGCACAATCTTTGTCAGGTTTCTACTATCATAGGACCTGGGTTTCTCTTTAGGAATATTGCTGCCACCAGTGGCATCTAAGCCACACAATTTTTGCTCTCTTGCCAAGGCAAGTCTAGCTTGAGCCAAGGCTACCTCCTCCCTCTCTATTTGGAGTTTGACAGCCCTCATTCTGGCCCTATGCTCTAGCTTCTGAGAGGCAGTCATACCTCTCTGAGATTCTCTTGAGGCACTAGAAATATGAGAGTCCCCTGAGGGAGATCTCACTCTTCTGTTGCCTGGGAGAATGACATGGTAGGATCTGGGGAGGTGCTGGCCCCCTCCATTTCCCAGTAGGTCTAAGTTGGCCTGGCTAAGCCTGGCAACTTTACCTTGGTTAACCCCTAGCTCCTGATCTTCAGGTTCATCTATGTCTGAACCATCCTCCTCCTCTTCCTCCTCTTCTTCTTCCTCCTCTGGAGTGGTATCAGTTACAGGGGGGTTCACTCCATCTCCTGACTCTAAGGGAACTTCATTCGCCTTCTCTAAGTCATCCTGTTCTAGAATGGCTATCAGGATAGGACAGGTGGGACTTCTGCCCCTTTTTAACCCTCTTGAGATGCACAAGGCAATCAAGTCCTTTCGGGTTAATTTGTCATAGCTGGAAGTTGCCTTGGTAAGGTCAACTGTCACAGGAGCAGACCCTGAGGCTTTTCCTGTGTCAGACATGACTCTAGTGTGGTGTAAGTGGTGCACTTACCTACACTAAGTGTTTTCCTACTGTACCTTGCTAGTGAGTTGTAGTCAGGGTGTGCTAATCCCTTTAATCTACAACTACTAAATTCAGTAGAACTTAATATGCTAAGTTTTTGATTTATATGTACCTAGAGGTACTTGATGTGATCTTTCAATTTGATAAAAGATTGCAATGGTAAAACAACAGCAAGCTCAAATCCGCACCGCTGCTCACCAATGTGAGAAGTTGGCCTGATAGGTGATGTTTCCAATTCTGGAACCACCTGATATCAGACCAAACAATCCCTTATGGTGTCTGGTTGTAAGTCAACCTTATTAGACAAGCTATCCTAGGGGTAGCATGGACTAAGCAGCCTAAAGGCTTAACTTAAGAGGTCGTGTTAAGCGAGCTGTTTTACCACATACAATCCTGTAATATCAAATGAAAGGACACCACACAAGTATATATTATAAAAATATATGTATTTATTACTAAAAACAATCCCCAGTATTCTTTATGAATAAAGGGGCACAAGCGTTAAATCAAAAGCACAGTTTAAACATACAAAGTTGCACAAATATGGATGAGGGCGGGGGGCCACTCAAACCATATACTAAACAAGTGGTATAAGAGATACCAATCGAACAGTGGTTAGGCCTAGGGCCTAGGGAATCGCTGGGAGCAGTCAGGACAAGCAGTGCTGAAGTCGGGAAAAGCCCGCGGGATTCGGGTGCAGTGCAGAAAGCGCACGCATGCACCAATGTTAACCAATGGTGCGTAAAAGTTGTAAAGTTAAAGTTTAAGGACACTTCCGCTGAACCTAGAGGAACAAAACTTAAGACACAGACCCTAGAGATGTGTACCAGTGTGGGAACACCGGCGGAGCAAAGTTACCTCACCCACAGGAAGCGGGTGCACAGGGTCGAAGTTGAGTCGGGTTTCGTCACGCAGGCTCTTGGTGCTTGAAGCTGAAAGGGCTGCAGGCGGGGTGAAAGAGAAGTGTCCGGTGGAGTCCAAGGGTGGACTCAAGTCGAAAAGTACCTGAAAGCAGAGGGGACAGAGTCTGGGTCACTCAGCAGTGACCAGGGTGGAACCAGGACGGAACCAGGCAATGTCGGGTGCAATCAGGTGGTCGTCGAGGAGCTTCTCTCCGCTGTCACGTGGGCTCTGGGGCATCTGCGACGTCCAGGAGCGGGTCACGATCTGTCCCACGAGGGCTCTCACCGTCGGCGCAGTCGGCTTCAAGTTTGGAGCAAACAACACTTGGCAAGAGCAATCCACGCGGAACCGGGAGATTGCTTCTCACTCGAACCAGGAGGGTCAGAGTGGGGGCTCCTTTTCAGGGGAGCTAGGGCGGATCTGGAGCAACCAGATTCGCAGGTCGAATTTCAAAGTTCGTCGGCACAGGGGCCACTAGCCGGCTGGCAAGTGACCGGGCCAACGCGTTGAGCCAAAAGTAGCAGAAGGGCCCCACGCAGCACTCGGTGAGTGTAGAGGGGTGAGCTTCGGTGCAAGAGTGGCTCAGGGTGTGGGCTTCTCAAACCCCGGTGTACAGCTTCGAGGGTCACTCGTGGGCTGCACGGTCAGCGTCTGGTGGTCTTTCCAAGATGGCGTGCCCCACGCTTCCGGTCGCCTCCACGGGTCTCAGCTCTGCAGGGACTGTGGATCGGGCTGTTGGAAGGCAGGCAAGCTTGATCTCGTCGATCTCTGTCGCTCGAGTTCCGGCGGGAACTGCAACAAAGCAGACGTCGATGGCTGGATGGTGCCTGTTTGCACAGGGTGGTCACTCCTTGACCACAAGGGAGATTCTTCGGGCTTCTACGTCGAGTAGGATGTCGAAGGGTCCAGAGTTTCGTTTCTTATGTTTCATCAGGATAATCTGAAGTGTCTTGGCACTGCTCCCACTCTTATTCGAATCTGGGGGGCTGGATTACCTGCTAGGTCCCCTCCTATGGGTGGGACCCAGGAAGGGGGTGGAGACACCCCTTTCCTTTGATCCAGGCCGCCCTGGCACGAGGGCTGGAGTGCCCCAGAACCGGTTTGGCCAGCTTATGCAAGGGGCAGCCTTGTGCGCCCCAAGCAGTGTCTGGTTTCTTTCAAACCTCCCTGCTACAATCCACTATCTCCTGTCTGAGGGGGTGTAACACCTCCCTGCGACAGGAAACCCTTTGTCCAGGCCCCATTTGGCTGAGTTTCGGTCAGCTTCAGGGGGTCAGACTCTTGTCTGTGGCAGAGGCATCCATTTTGTGGATCTAAGGTCCTTTTAGAAATTAACCGCATTTAAGTAAAGTAACATGTCTTACCCCTCTAGAGGGGTGGAATGCTATCCCCGTCGCCAGAACTGGCGAGGGGATAGTATTCCAAATCGTATGACACCTTACACGACATGTTTTGATAAAGCCAAACCAAAGTTGCTATATAACCGCGAGGATTATAAGGCACTTAAGAGTATATGGTATGGCGTTATCCTGAAACAGCTTAGGGAGTTGTTCCCGACGGCTGCAGACAGGCTCAGCTCATGCTAGAGCTCCATCTCACATAAAACCAAGCACTCTGCCTCCAGGATTGATGAGGCCTTCCATAGGAGTGGCTCACAGGTTTATATGTGTCCAGATATAGGTTTAGATATAGGTATACTATATCTAAGCAAGGGGTGATTACACCACCTTACCCCAGCTGAGTGATCAGCCAGTTGTGTCAATTTAAGAACCAGCCAGGGGTGGCAAAAGATACGCTGCAGCCCCTGGTAGGCCTTGGTGGCCCCTATGCCCTGGGCACCTATAGTGCATTATACAGGGGCTGACAAGGAGTCCATTTCCAATTGTGGTATGTACCTAGGGTACATGGAATCCATTTTACAGAGAGAGCAGATGGCCTGGGGCCCTGATTAGCAGGGAACCAGGTCAACTAAGTCAAAAAACCAGCTAAACACAGGCAAAAAATCTGGGGTAACCATAGTCAGGTAGCCACCTTCCTACACAACCCCCCCCCAAACGAAAGGAGATAAGGCTATCCTTGGCCAGGTAAGCCTATATTGCCTGAGTGGCCATATAAGGAAGTACCTGCACTAGCATGGGTACCCCCTGTCTCATGGTCCACTAAGCAGTCCCTCACCCTTGGGGTATTAGAGGGTCTCCACCATAGGGAATCACTACCTTGGGTGTGTTTATGCAAAGTTAAAGGCTGGTTTGGATATGGAGTATTGAAGTGAGGCTCTACTAATTTAGGGCTTAGCTTCCTCCAATTATCTTCCACCATGTGTGCCTTTCTTTCTTTAACTGAGTTGCACTGTGCTCTCAGGGTCAACCTCTGGCTACCTAAAGCTGGAGGCTGGGTCCCTCTGTTTGGCTTGCTGGAGGGACAGTTCAGGTTTGGGCCCTTTGGGTCCCAGGTTTGGCTGTGCCCAACAGAATCCATCTGTGGGAGGTCCCTAACTACCTTTAAGGGGGCTCCCCCAGGAGTTTTTAAAGTTTTCACCTCACTAGGGCTACTAGTTTTGGTGCCCCTAATCTGTTGATGGGGGTGCTTTATTTGACAGGGGGCCCTCTGGGTCTCACTGTCCTTCTTGTCCTCTGCAGCCCTGGGCTGGCTAAGGCAAGGGAGAGAGGGGCAGGTTACCTGCTGCAGACTGGTCCCACCTGAGAAGGGTCCACTGATATCAGAGGTTCTGTCAGGCTAGGCCCAACCACCTCTGGGGCAGTTCCTTCATCAGGGGTAAGATCAGTTCCCTGAGGAGGCTGATCCTGTCCTAAAGTCTGGTGAGGGGGAGATTTATCTTCCTCCTCCATGCTCTCAGTTTGTGTGGAGTTATCCATCATTTCAGGCTTCACAACACACATATCAGTTTGAGTTTGGGCTGTGGCCATCACAGCCCCACCAACCTTTTCAGGAGGAGACTCAGTTTGGGTTTCTGCTGTTATCGTAACAGCTTTGCTATTCTGTTCAGGAAGAGCTTTTGCTAAAGATGGGGCAGAGAGTTTCTCAGCCCTACCAACCTTTTCAGGAAGGACATCTTGAATTGGGGCTGTAGCCATTACAGCCCCACTAACCTTTCCATTGGAATTCACCATTCTAGAATGGGTTTCCTGTTCAACCTCAGCCCAGGCTGAGATTTCTAAATCATTACCCAGTAGACAGTCCACAGGCAAGTTTGATGACACTGCCACTCTCTTTGGGCCAGTGACACCTCCCCAGCTGAGACTTACTACTGCCATGGGATGATTTGTTTGGATGCCATCAATGTTTATTACCTGGTATGTGGCACCAGGTAAAAGTTGTTTAGAGGGGACTATGCCATCAGCCACCATGGTGATGCTAGTCCCTGTGTCTCTAAAAGCTTCAACTCTCAAACCATTGATGATGGGTTCTTGTCTATATTTGCTCAAAGTATTTGGGCAATCAGAGAAGTTGGCAAACCCCATGCCAGTCTCATAAACAAGATTATTTGGGGATGGGGACCTGGATAGGTCAGGGTCCTCCTGGGCTCCAAAAGTAAACCCACCCAGATTCCTGGGTGTGCTCCCACTTCCTGGGGGATTACTGCTGACAGTAACAGGAGGTGTTGGAGCTGGCTTTGGAGGTATATTCTCTTTATTGCCATTCTTGGGACAACAGTTGTCTGTTTTGTAATGCCCAACCTGCTTACAGACATGGCAATAGGGCTTTTTCTCTGTTGAAGAAGTGTCTTGGGACCCACCCCCATTCTTGGAGTTTTGGGGCCCTGGGGAAGTCTTTTCTTAATTTTTATCCCCACCCTTATCTTGAGGCTTGGTAGACTCCTTCTTCTGGTTACTGTCCTGATTCTTAGGCCTAATCCTGGTTCTGACCCACTTGTCTGCCTTCTTTCCCAATTCTTGGGGAGAGGTCAGATCAGAGTCCACCAGGTGCTGGTGTAAGAGCTGGTTCTGACAATTACTTAGGATCTGCTCCCTCATAATCAAATTATACAATCCTGTAAAGTCATGTACTTTGCTGCCATGTAGCCAACCCTCCAGAGCCTTAGTTGCACAATCAACAAAATCAGTCCAGTCCTGAGTCTGTGTCTTCTGGGTGTCTCTGAACTTCAACCTGTACTGTTCAGTGGTTAAGCCAAACCCATCTATTAGGACACTCTTCAGGACTTTGTAATTGTTTGCATCCTCATGTCTGACAGTGAGGAGCTTATCTCTCCCTTTCTCTGAAAAGGAGTACCATAAGATTGCTGCCCACTGTTCCTCAGGAACCTGCTGTACCATGCAGGCTCTCTCAAGAGCAGTTATCCACTTGTGGATGTCATCCCCTTCCTTGTAGGGGGGCACAATCTTTGTCAGGTTTCTACTATCATAGGACCTGGGTTTCTCTTTAGGAATATTGCTGCCACCAGTGGCATCTAAGCCACACAATTTTTGCTCTCTTGCCAAGGCAAGTCTAGCTTGAGCCAAGGCTACCTCCTCCCTCTCTATTTGGAGTTTGACAGCCCTCATTCTGGCCCTATGCTCTAGCTTCTGAGAGGCAGTCATACCTCTCTGAGATTCTCTTGAGGCACTAGAAATATGAGAGTCCCCTGAGGGAGATCTCACTCTTCTGTTGCCTGGGAGAATGACATGGTAGGATCTGGGGAGGTGCTGGCCCCCTCCATTTCCCAGTAGGTCTAAGTTGGCCTGGCTAAGCCTGGCAACTTTACCTTGGTTAACCCCTAGCTCCTGATCTTCAGGTTCATCTATGTCTGAACCATCCTCCTCCTCTTCCTCCTCTTCTTCTTCCTCCTCTGGAGTGGTATCAGTTACAGGGGGGTTCACTCCATCTCCTGACTCTAAGGGAACTTCATTCGCCTTCTCTAAGTCATCCTGTTCTAGAATGGCTATCAGGATAGGACAGGTGGGACTTCTGCCCCTTTTTAACCCTCTTGAGATGCACAAGGCAATCAAGTCCTTTCGGGTTAATTTGTCATAGCTGGAAGTTGCCTTGGTAAGGTCAACTGTCACAGGAGCAGACCCTGAGGCTTTTCCTGTGTCAGACATGACTCTAGTGTGGTGTAAGTGGTGCACTTACCTACACTAAGTGTTTTCCTACTGTACCTTGCTAGTGAGTTGTAGTCAGGGTGTGCTAATCCCTTTAATCTACAACTACTAAATTCAGTAGAACTTAATATGCTAAGTTTTTGATTTATATGTACCTAGAGGTACTTGATGTGATCTTTCAATTTGATAAAAGATTGCAATGGTAAAACAACAGCAAGCTCAAATCCGCACCGCTGCTCACCAATGTGAGAAGTTGGCCTGATAGGTGATGTTTCCAATTCTGGAACCACCTGATATCAGACCAAACAATCCCTTATGGTGTCTGGTTGTAAGTCAACCTTATTAGACAAGCTATCCTAGGGGTAGCATGGACTAAGCAGCCTAAAGGCTTAACTTAAGAGGTCGTGTTAAGCGAGCTGTTTTACCACATACAATCCTGTAATATCAAATGAAAGGACACCACACAAGTATATATTATAAAAATATATGTATTTATTACTAAAAACAATCCCCAGTATTCTTTATGAATAAAGGGGCACAAGCGTTAAATCAAAAGCACAGTTTAAACATACAAAGTTGCACAAATATGGATGAGGGCGGGGGGCCACTCAAACCATATACTAAACAAGTGGTATAAGAGATACCAATCGAACAGTGGTTAGGCCTAGGGCCTAGGGAATCGCTGGGAGCAGTCAGGACAAGCAGTGCTGAAGTCGGGAAAAGCCAGCGGGATTCGGGTGCAGTGCAGAAAGCGCACGCATGCACCAATGTTAACCAATGGTGCGTAAAAGTTGTAAAGTTAAAGTTTAAGGACACTTCCGCTGAACCTAGAGGAACAAAACTTAAGACACAGACCCTAGAGATGTGTACCAGTGTGGGAACACCGGCGGAGCAAAGTTACCTCACCCACAGGAAGCGGGTGCACAGGGTCGAAGTTGAGTCGGGTTTCGTCACGCAGGCTCTTGGTGCTTGAAGCTGAAAGGGCTGCAGGCGGGGTGAAAGAGAAGTGTCCGGTGGAGTCCAAGGGTGGACTCAAGTCGAAAAGTACCTGAAAGCAGAGGGGACAGAGTCTGGGTCACTCAGCAGTGACCAGGGTGGAACCAGGACGGAACCAGGCAATGTCGGGTGCAATCAGGTGGTCGTCGAGGAGCTTCTCTCCGCTGTCACGTGGGCTCTGGGGCATCTGCGACGTCCAGGAGCGGGTCACGATCTGTCCCACGAGGGCTCTCACCGTCGGCGCAGTCGGCTTCAAGTTTGGAGCAAACAACACTTGGCAAGAGCAATCCACGCGGAACCGGGAGATTGCTTCTCACTCGAACCAGGAGGGTCAGAGTGGGGGCTCCTTTTCAGGGGAGCTAGGGCGGATCTGGAGCAACCAGATTCGCAGGTCGAATTTCAAAGTTCGTCGGCACAGGGGCCACTAGCCGGCTGGCAAGTGACCGGGCCAACGCGTTGAGCCAAAAGTAGCAGAAGGGCCCCACGCAGCACTCGGTGAGTGTAGAGGGGTGAGCTTCGGTGCAAGAGTGGCTCAGGGTGGGGGCTTCTCAAACCCCGGTGTACAGCTTCGAGGGTCACTCGTGGGCTGCACGGTCAGCGTCTGGTGGTCTTTCCAAGATGGCGTGCCCCACGCTTCCGGTCGCCTCCACGGGTCTCAGCTCTGCAGGGACTGTGGATCGGGCTGTTGGAAGGCAGGCAAGCTTGATCTCGTCGATCTCTGTCGCTCGAGTTCCGGCGGGAACTGCAACAAAGCAGACGTCGATGGCTGGATGGTGCCTGTTTGCACAGGGTGGTCACTCCTTGACCACAAGGGAGATTCTTCGGGCTTCTACGTCGAGTAGGATGTCGAAGGGTCCAGAGTTTCGTTTCTTATGTTTCATCAGGATAATCTGAAGTGTCTTGGCACTGCTCCCACTCTTATTCGAATCTGGGGGGCTGGATTACCTGCTAGGTCCCCTCCTATGGGTGGGACCCAGGAAGGGGGTGGAGACACCCCTTTCCTTTGATCCAGGCCGCCCTGGCACGAGGGCTGGAGTGCCCCAGAACCGGTTTGGCCGGCTTATGCAAGGGGCAGCCTTGTGCGCCCCAAGCAGTGTCTGGTTTCTTTCAAACCTCCCTGCTACAATCCACTATCTCCTGTCTGAGGGGGTGTAACACCTCCCTGCGACAGGAAACCCTTTGTCCAGGCCCCATTTGGCTGAGTTTCGGTCAGCTTCAGGGGGTCAGACTCTTGTCTGTGGCAGAGGCATCCATTTTGTGGATCTAAGGTCCTTTTAGAAATTAACCGCATTTAAGTAAAGTAACATGTCTTACCCCTCTAGAGGGGTGGAATGCTATCCCCGTCGCCAGAACTGGCGAGGGGATAGTATTCCAAATCGTATGACACCTTACACGACATGTTTTGATAAAGCCAAACCAAAGTTGCTATATAACCGCGAGGATTATAAGGCACTTAAGAGTATATGGTATGGCGTTATCCTGAAACAGCTTAGGGAGTTGTTCCCGACGGCTGCAGACAGGCTCAGCTCATGCTAGAGCTCCATCTCACATAAAACTAAGCACTCTGCCTCCAGGATTGATGAGGCCTTCCATAGGAGTGGCTCACAGGTTTATATGTGTCCAGATATAGGTTTAGATATAGGTATACTATATCTAAGCAAGGGGTGATTACACCACCTTACCCCAGCTGAGTGATCAGCCAGTTGTGTCAATTTAAGAACCAGCCAGGGGTGGCAAAAGATACGCTGCAGCCCCTGGTAGGCCTTGGTGGCCCCTATGCCCTGGGCACCTATAGTGCATTATACAGGGGCTGACAAGGAGTCCATTTCCAATTGTGGTATGTACCTAGGGTACATGGAATCCATTTTACAGAGAGAGCAGATGGCCTGGGGCCCTGATTAGCAGGGAACCAGGTCAACTAAGTCAAAAAACCAGCTAAACACAGGCAAAAAATCTGGGGTAACCATAGTCAGGTAGCCACCTTCCTACACAACCCCCCCCAAACGAAAGGAGATAAGGCTATCCTTGGCCAGGTAAGCCTATATTGCCTGAGTGGCCATATAAGGAAGTACCTGCACTAGCATGGGTACCCCCTGTCTCATGGTCCACTAAGCAGTCCCTCACCCTTGGGGTATTAGAGGGTCTCCACCATAGGGAATCACTACCTTGGGTGTGTTTATGCAAAGTTAAAGGCTGGTTTGGATATGGAGTATTGAATTGAGGCTCTACTAATTTAGGGCTTAGCTTCCTCCAATTATCTTCCACCATGTGTGCCTTTCTTTCTTTAACTGAGTTGCACTGTGCTCTCAGGGTCAACCTCTGGCTACCTAAAGCTGGAGGCTGGGTCCCTCTGTTTGGCTTGCTGGAGGGACAGTTCAGGTTTGGGCCCTTTGGGTCCCAGGTTTGGCTGTGCCCAACAGAATCCATCTGTGGGAGGTCCCTAACTACCTTTAAGGGGGCTCCCCCAGGAGTTTTTAAAGTTTTCACCTCACTAGGGCTACTAGTTTTGGTGCCCCTAATCTGTTGATGGGGGTGCTTTATTTGACAGGGGGCCCTCTGGGTCTCACTGTCCTTCTTGTCCTCTGCAGCCCTGGGCTGGCTAAGGCAAGGGAGAGAGGGGCAGGTTACCTGCTGCAGACTGGTCCCACCTGAGAAGGGTCCACTGATATCAGAGGTTCTGTCAGGCTAGGCCCAACCACCTCTGGGGCAGTTCCTTCATCAGGGGTAAGATCAGTTCCCTGAGGAGGCTGATCCTGTCCTAAAGTCTGGTGAGGGGGAGATTTCTCTTCCTCCTCCATGCTCTCAGTTTGTGTGGAGTTATCCATCATTTCAGGCTTCACAACACACATATCAGTTTGAGTTTGGGCTGTGGCCATCACAGCCCCACCAACCTTTTCAGGAGGAGACTCAGTTTGGGTTTCTGCTGTTATCGTAACAGCTTTGCTATTCTGTTCAGGAAGAGCTTTTGCTAAAGATGGGGCAGAGAGTTTCTCAGCCCTACCAACCTTTTCAGGAAGGACATCTTGAATTGGGGCTGTAGCCATTACAGCCCCACTAACCTTTCCATTGGAATTCACCATTCTAGAATGGGTTTCCTGTTCAACCTCAGCCCAGGCTGAGATTTCTAAATCATTACCCAGTAGACAGTCCACAGGCAAGTTTGATGACACTGCCACTCTCTTTGGGCCAGTGACACCTCCCCAGCTGAGACTTACTACTGCCATGGGATGATTTGTTTGGATGCCATCAATGTTTATTACCTGGTATGTGGCACCAGGTAAAAGTTGTTTAGAGGGGACTATGCCATCAGCCACCATGGTGATGCTAGCCCCTGTGTCTCTAAAAGCTTCAACTCTCAAACCATTGATGATGGGTTCTTGTCTATATTTGCTCAAAGTATTTGGGCAATCAGAGAAGTTGGCAAACCCCATGCCAGTCTCATAAACAAGATTATTTGGGGATGGGGACCTGGATAGGTCAGGGTCCTCCTGGGCTCCAAAAGTAAACCCACCCAGATTCCTGGGTGTGCTCCCACTTCCTGGGGGATTACTGCTGACAGTAACAGGAGGTGTTGGAGCTGGCTTTGGAGGTATATTCTCTTTATTGCCATTCTTGGGACAACAGTTGTCTGTTTTGTAATGCCCAACCTGCTTACAGACATGGCAATAGGGCTTTTTCTCTGTTGAAGAAGTGTCTTGGGACCCACCCCCATTCTTGGAGTTTTGGGGCCCTGGGGAAGTCTTTTCTTAATTTTTATCCCCACCCTTATCTTGAGGCTTGGTAGACTCCTTCTTCTGGTTACTGTCCTGATTCTTAGGCCTAATCCTGGTTCTGACCCACTTGTCTGCCTTCTTTCCCAATTCTTGGGGAGAGGTCAGATCAGAGTCCACCAGGTGCTGGTGTAAGAGCTGGTTCTGACAATTACTTAGGATCTGCTCCCTCATAATCAAATTATACAATCCTGTAAAGTCATGTACTTTGCTGCCATGTAGCCAACCCTCCAGAGCCTTAGTTGCACAATCAACAAAATCAGTCCAGTCCTGAGTCTGTGTCTTCTGGGTGTCTCTGAACTTCAACCTGTACTGTTCAGTGGTTAAGCCAAACCCATCTATTAGGACACTCTTCAGGACTTTGTAATTGTTTGCATCCTCATGTCTGACAGTGAGGAGCTTATCTCTCCCTTTCTCTGAAAAGGAGTACCATAAGATTGCTGCCCACTGTTCCTCAGGAACCTGCTGTACCATGCAGGCTCTCTCAAGAGCAGTTATCCACTTGTGGATGTCATCCCCTTCCTTGTAGGGGGGCACAATCTTTGTCAGGTTTCTACTATCATAGGACCTGGGTTTCTCTTTAGGAATATTGCTGCCACCAGTGGCATCTAAGCCACACAATTTTTGCTCTCTTGCCAAGGCAAGTCTAGCTTGAGCCAAGGCTACCTCCTCCCTCTCTATTTGGAGTTTGACAGCCCTCATTCTGGCCCTATGCTCTAGCTTCTGAGAGGCAGTCATACCTCTCTGAGATTCTCTTGAGGCACTAGAAATATGAGAGTCCCCTGAGGGAGATCTCACTCTTCTGTTGCCTGGGAGAATGACATGGTAGGATCTGGGGAGGTGCTGGCCCCCTCCATTTCCCAGTAGGTCTAAGTTGGCCTGGCTAAGCCTGGCAACTTTACCTTGGTTAACCCCTAGCTCCTGATCTTCAGGTTCATCTATGTCTGAACCATCCTCCTCCTCTTCCTCCTCTTCTTCTTCCTCCTCTGGAGTGGTATCAGTTACAGGGGGGTTCACTCCATCTCCTGACTCTAAGAGAACTTCATTCGCCTTCTCTAAGTCATCCTGTTCTAGAATGGCTATCAGGATAGGACAGGTGGGACTTCTGCCCCTTTTTAACCCTCTTGAGATGCACAAGGCAATCAAGTCCTTTCGGGTTAATTTGTCATAGCTGGAAGTTGCCTTGGTAAGGTCAACTGTCACAGGAGCAGACCCTGAGGCTTTTCCTGTGTCAGACATGACTCTAGTGTGGTGTAAGTGGTGCACTTACCTACACTAAGTGTTTTCCTACTGTACCTTGCTAGTGAGTTGTAGTCAGGGTGTGCTAATCCCTTTAATCTACAACTACTAAATTCAGTAGAACTTAATATGCTAAGTTTTTGATTTATATGTACCTAGAGGTACTTGATGTGATCTTTCAATTTGATAAAAGATTGCAATGGTAAAACAACAGCAAGCTCAAATCCGCACCGCTGCTCACCAATGTGAGAAGTTGGCCTGATAGGTGATGTTTCCAATTCTGGAACCACCTGATATCAGACCAAACAATCCCTTATGGTGTCTGGTTGTAAGTCAACCTTATTAGACAAGCTATCCTAGGGGTAGCATGGACTAAGCAGCCTAAAGGCTTAACTTAAGAGGTCGTGTTAAGCGAGCTGTTTTACCACATACAATCCTGTAATATCAAATGAAAGGACACCACACAAGTATATATTATAAAAATATATGTATTTATTACTAAAAACAATCCCCAGTATTCTTTATGAATAAAGGGGCACAAGCGTTAAATCAAAAGCACAGTTTAAACATACAAAGTTGCACAAATATGGATGAGGGCGGGGGGCCACTCAAACCATATACTAAACAAGTGGTATAAGAGATACCAATCGAACAGTGGTTAGGCCTAGGGCCTAGGGAATCGCTGGGAGCAGTCAGGACAAGCAGTGCTGAAGTCGGGAAAAGCCCGCGGGATTCGGGTGCAGTGCAGAAAGCGCACGCATGCACCAATGTTAACCAATGGTGCGTGAAAGTTGTAAAGTTAAAGTTTAAGGACACTTCCGCTGAACCTAGAGGAACAAAACTTAAGACACAGACCCTAGAGATGTGTACCAGTGTGGGAACACCGGCGGAGCAAAGTTACCTCACCCACAGGAAGCGGGTGCACAGGGTCGAAGTTGAGTCGGGTTTCGTCACGCAGGCTCTTGGTGCTTGAAGCTGAAAGGGCTGCAGGCGGGGTGAAAGAGAAGTGTCCGGTGGAGTCCAAGGGTGGACTCAAGTCGAAAAGTACCTGAAAGCAGAGGGGACAGAGTCTGGGTCACTCAGCAGTGACCAGGGTGGAACCAGGACGGAACCAGGCAATGTCGGGCGCAATCAGGTGGTCGTCGAGGAGCTTCTCTCCGCTGTCACGTGGGCTCTGGGGCATCTGCGACGTCCAGGAGCGGGTCACGATCTGTCCCACGAGGGCTCTCACCGTCGGCGCAGTCGGCTTCAAGTTTGGAGCAAACAACACTTGGCAAGAGCAATCCACGCGGAACCGGGAGATTGCTTCTCACTCGAACCAGGAGGGTCAGAGTGGGGGCTCCTTTTCAGGGGAGCTAGTGCGGATCTGGAGCAACCAGATTCGCAGGTCGAATTTCAAAGTTCGTCGGCACAGGGGCCACTAGCCGGCTGGCAAGTGACCGGGCCAACGCGTTGAGCCAAAAGTAGCAGAAGGGCCCCACGCAGCACTCGGTGAGTGTAGAGGGGTGAGCTTCGGTGCAAGAGTGGCTCAGGGTGGGGGCTTCTCAAACCCCGGTGTACAGCTTCGAGGGTCACTCGTGGGCTGCACGGTCAGCGTCTCGTGGTCTTTTCAAGATGGCGTGCCCCACGCTTCCGGTCGCCTCCACGGGTCTCAGCTCTGCAGGGACTGTGGATCGGGCTGTTGGAAGGCAGGCAAGCTTGATCTCGTCGATCTCTGTCGCTCGAGTTCTGGCGGGAACTGCAACAAAGCAGACGTCGATGGCTGGATGGTGCCTGTTTGCACAGGGTGGTCACTCCTTGACCACAAGGGAGATTCTTCGGGCTTCTACGTCGAGTAGGATGTCGAAGGGTCCAGAGTTTCGTTTCTTATGTTTCATCAGGATAATCTGAAGTGTCTTGGCACTGCTCCCACTCTTATTCGAATCTGGGGGGCTGGATTACCTGCTAGGTCCCCTCCTATGGGTGGGACCCAGGAAGGGGGTGGAGACACCCCTTTCCTTTGATCCAGGCCGCCCTGGCACGAGGGCTGGAGTGCCCCAGAACCGGTTTGGCCGGATTATGCAAGGGGCAGCCTTGTGCGCCCCAAGCAGTGTCTGGTTTCTTTCAAACCTCCCTGCTACAATCCACTATCTCCTGTCTGAGGGGGTGTAACACCTCCCTGCGACAGGAAACCCTTTGTCCAGGCCCCATTTGGCTGAGTTTCGGTCAGCTTCAGGGGGTCAGACTCTTGTCTGTGGCAGAGGCATCCATTTTGTGGATCTAAGGTCCTTTTAGAAATTAACCGCATTTAAGTAAAGTAACATGTCTTACCCCTCTAGAGGGGTGGAATGCTATCCCCGTCGCCAGAACTGGCGAGGGGATAGTATTCCAAATCGTATGACACCTTACACGACATGTTTTGATAAAGCCAAACCAAAGTTGCTATATAACCGCGAGGATTATAAGGCACTTAAGAGTATATGGTATGGCGTTATCCTGAAACAGCTTAGTGAGTTGTTCCCGACGGCTGCAGACAGGCTCAGCTCATGCTAGAGCTCCATCTCACATAAAACCAAGCACTCTGCCTCCAGGATTGATGAGGCCTTCCATAGGAGTGGCTCACAGGTTTATATGTGTCCAGATATAGGTTTAGATATAGGTATACTATATCTAAGCAAGGGGTGATTACACCACCTTACCCCAGCTGAGTGATCAGCCAGTTGTGTCAATTTAAGAACCAGCCAGGGGTGGCAAAAGATACGCTGCAGCCCCTGGTAGGCCTTGGTGGCCCCTATGCCCTGGGCACCTATAGTGCATTATACAGGGGCTGACAAGGAGTCCATTTCCAATTGTGGTATGTACCTAGGGTACATGGAATCCATTTTACAGAGAGAGCAGATGGCCTGGGGCCCTGATTAGCAGGGAACCAGGTCAACTAAGTCAAAAAACCAGCTAAACACAGGCAAAAAATCTGGGGTAACCATAGTCAGGTAGCCACCTTCCTACAGGCGGCTCCTGCCGTGGTAGCCCCTGGTGCCTGTGGTCCTGTGGAGGGCTCAGTGACGCGGTCTCCTGCGCTGCTGGAGCCCGAGATCAGCTTTAGTGCCGGCGGGCGCGATGCGGTGAGGCGGCTCCTGCTGCGGTAGCCCCGGATTCCTGTGGAGGGCTCAGTGACACGGTCTCCCGTCCTGCGGGAGCCCGAGATCAGCTTTAGCAGCGGCGGGCGCGATGCGGTGAGGCGGCTCCTGCCGCGGTAGCCCCTGGTGCCTATGGACCTGTGGAGGGCTCAGTGACGCGGTCTCCCGCGCTGTGGGAGCCCGAGATCAGCTTTAGCGTCGGCGGGCGCGATGCGGTGAGGCGGCTCCTGCTGCAGTAGCCCCTGGTGCCTGTGGTCCTGTGGAGGGCTCAGTGACGCAGTCTCCTGTGCTGCGGGAGCCCGAGATCAGCTTTAGCGCCGGCGGACGCGATGCGGGGAGGCGGCTCCTGCCGCGGTAGCCCCTGGTGCCTGTGGTCCTGTGGAGGGCTCAGTGACGCGGTCTCCCGCGCTGCGGTAGCCTGAGATCAGCTTTAGCGCCGGCGGGCGTGATGCAGTGAGACGGCTCCTGCCGCGGTAGCCCCTGGTGCCTGTGGTCCTGTGAAGGGCTCAGGTACGCGGTGTCTGTAGTCCAAAAGATATGTTTCAACAAGTTTAGAAGTGTTCCAGCTGAAACGGGGCTCTTTTTTTTCTTTTATCTTATCTATTTGATGTGACTCACTTGATCCTCCAATGGATCTTGTTTTGTTCCAATGAGGGGTTGGATATAAGGATCCAATTTCCAGATATCCAGTGTGGATCAGGAATTGGATGTCCGATTCACAAGCTAATAATTAAGTTCATGTATATAACTCTCGGAACCAGAGTATACAGGTAAAGGATTATTATTGCAAGTCTGAACCTTCTGAAGAAGTTTATGCAGACCAAAATCATGTAAACCAATAATTCTGGTAGGCCTATACAAAACAATAACATTAGTACATAATTTTCGGAGATTTCTTTGAGCTGATCTCTCCCCGTGGCATTAATAAACAAATTCAGAATGCACAATCAAATTTAAAAGGAAAGACCTGATAAACCATAGACTAAGATTTCTAGTTAAAATTTAGTTGATCGAAGATTTCAATTTAAGGGCATCACATTATTAATTAATAAGCATGTATTTGCCACAGAGTACAGAATAGTCTAGTTAGTTGGGATTGCAATAAGGTGACAAAAGGATTAGGAGAGTTCTGTGAGGACATGAACCATGACAGCTCATGTTCAGTGTCCCATCGAAAAAGGAGTCCATAAATGGCAGCAAAGCAAAAGGAGGGAGTCCCTATGTTCCACAACTTTGGGAGAAATGTGTCAGTACCACTCTTTTAGAAGCACACAGACCCTACACATTACAGAACCACAGTTTAAAAAATATTTTCCTGAATAATGCAAGTACAAA
This sequence comes from Lissotriton helveticus, assembly GCF_964261635.1. Taxonomy (NCBI): domain Eukaryota; kingdom Metazoa; phylum Chordata; class Amphibia; order Caudata; family Salamandridae; genus Lissotriton; species Lissotriton helveticus. The sequence goes on along the minus strand of NC_136071.1, from coordinate 326,161,894 downwards.
ATTACTTAAGGTTAGAACTGATCGTACAATTTATTAAAAATATCATATATTCCTTAGCACTCTTCGTGCTCACAGTGTTCAGAAAATGATACAGGAAGAACCCAATAGATAAAAACAACAATGATAATTACACAAAAATTAATATAAAAACAACAGTTATTAATATACACCAGTTAATACATAAGAGTTAAGGTTAAAAACAAGTGTGCAACAACTATTGCTGTTTTTAACCTTAACTTGCATTATTCAGCAAATTATTTTTTAAACTGTGGTTCTGTAATGTGTAGGGTCTGTGTGCTTCTAAAAGAGTGGTACTGACACATTTTTCCCAAAGTTGTGGAACATAGGGACTCCCTCCTTTTGCTTTGATTTCTCTCCTTGTCCCTAAACTGGAACAGTAAGGAGACCTCCTTTCTATTTTTTGACTGGTCCATAAATGGCACACACAGCATATGCATCAGTCCAAATGGAGGGAGCAAGCAAAGTCCATAAGGGATGAGCATGAACAGAAAGAGTTGCTAGAAAGCCAAGAGCAGTCTCTCTTGAATCCGTCCGACTAACAGAACCAAACCGACCAATATCACACCCCCTCCTTCATCAGATAATGTATAATATACTCTTCTAGTTTCGGGGTGACAACTCCTTGGTCACTTCATTGTGTCATACCACTCAGTACATTGGTCAGTTCATATAAGATGATTGTCATGCGACATAAAGGAAGAAACATATTATAGAAAGAGGTGGTACTGATTGCGTATTTTGTAGGTCAACTGGTAAACATGAACCTCCAATCAATGATCCTTTAGAATCAGACATGATAGTTCAAGAGGATATTTTCTCATAGCAAATGATCCCAAAGTATCAACTTTTGTTGCAAAATGTCCTTCTTAGTGAGTGAGAACTCTGTCTAGGAAGCAATAGTTTTGCTTCACAATGTAAGTTTGAGAAAGCTTCTCACAAGTATAAAACAGTACAGAATAGTAAAATGCAGGCCTAGAATATAGTCAATTTAAGATTATACAGGATTAAAGTAGCCAAATATACATTTCATAGAGGTAAAGCAATATTCTATTAGCCTATTTCAGCTTATAAGCATTCAGAGAAAAACTATGTTGCAATGATTTGATGTAACTATGCCATTTTACTGCAATTTCAAAGTGCCAACGTGTACAGTTATTTCAAATGATAAAATGTAATCTTGTTTCAAGTGTTCTATATTAGCACATACATGAAGAGTATTGTCTAAGGGTTTCAGAAGGCTTACACTCAACATGACTGTGTAGCACCACTTTTTGTTTTTCTCATTTGGTGCCCAATTTTCACATATACAGAAGATGGAATTCAGAATGGAAAACCCTCAATAACACACACAAAGTTAACTTATTTATGTTTTATTTAATTAATTCTTTACACAATTCTAGTATCTCCAGAGGACAGTTAAGAACATTATAACACATGAGTACAACACTTTACCATTCTATTACATGTTAAAATAATTAGGCTAAGGCTGATAAATAAAATATAAACCTATCTTATTTAAATGAATATGATTTAATCTATCCTACAATCATCTGCATCCTTTTATGATGCAGTAACCATGTTTCTCACGTTTATTTCTCATGTCTCTTTAACAAATAGATGGTTCACGCTTATTCATTTATTAATTGAAATGTCTCAAAATCAGTTTATGTGTCACATAGAGATCCTTAAAGCATTTCAGCTGCATCAGAAGTCCCACTGTACTCATATCGGTGATGCAAATTGGTCCTTTGTTAGCAGTCACCTAAACTAGTTTTGATTTTTGATTGTAGAAGTTTCGACTACAAGTTTTGTAGTAAGATTTGAGACTTTTGAATACCTAAATATGTTTCATGTCACATTGTGTCTCTCTTTCATAAACACCCTTCTAAATACTTCTGTTTCAGGAGAAGTGGTAGTTCCCGTTGCAAACTGTGACGTCAAAGAGTACAACTCCAATCCAAAAGAGCAGATGCAGCTTGCAGAATTTATTAGTTATTGGAAAGACTATATTCAAAACAACTACTGTTCTCCCAAGGGTTGTCTCTACCTCAAGGACTGGCACATGTTCAGGTGAAGATTTTAAGGAAAAGTTTTTTGAGACTTGCACTTTTTGTGGACTTAGTTTTTAAAATGCTGTAAAATAATCAATTGCATTTTTTGATAGGGATGAAATTTACTGTGGAATGTCACTATCACACGTGTGTGGGCAGTAGAGTAAAGTAAAGTAAAGTCCACATTTGTAAAGCGCACAATCACCCGTAAAGGTCTCTAGGCGCTGGGGGCCGTCGGGAAGATTAAGCGAGCTATTGCCCAGAGTCACATGGTGCTGGGCTAACCTGCCGCCGGAGCCGGGGATCGAACCGTGGTCCCCAGATTCCAGCGTCAGTCGCCCTGGCCGCGGCGCCACACCTCTTCCTAAGGAGATGCAAATGATGTAGATGGGAATGGGGTTACATAGGTCAGGGCCATATGAGCAGTGTTAATTAGAAGTTGAGGTACAATGTTCTTGAGGGGAACCATTATGTCACTGTGAGAAGAAAATATGTATTTATTGATATAACACTCTCTAGTACGTAACAGTATCTTCTACACGAAGATACTTCCAAAGCACACAATATTGTAGCACAGAAACAATAGTAAATAGTACTAATACACAGTGGGCTCCAGGGGTAGACCAAACCATATACTAAAATAGTGATATAAGAACCACAACTCGAGTCAAGACAGTGTTTAGAGGATGCAGAATCGCTGGGACCTCAAGGAACCACAGAAGGTGAGTAAGTAGGGACCCCACGGAGGATGGGTGCAGTTTGGGAACACCACTGCGTGCGCTGTACAATTCTATGGGGAATTCACGGTTGAAGTTTTAAAGTTCAAGTACCCTTCCCAGTGGACTTCGAAGAAACACCATGAAAGTTAGGAGGGTAGAGAGCCACCCCACCCGTGGATAGTGTAGACCCCAGTTACCTATCCCAGGGAAGCCAGGTGCATAGGTCTGAAGTGGCATCAGCAACCGCCGTCGGACCCAATGGAGGACTTCGAAAAGGAGCCGCTGCTGGAAAGAAGAAAAGTGTCTGTTCAAATGTTATGTTATGTTATGTTATAATCATTTGTTACTCGCACAGCTGCTCCAGCAAAGGAGCGTCCTGGCGCCCGACAAGGTACCAACATAACACAGCTAAAAGGGGAAAACAGAGGAAGAACAGATTAGGGGAATAAAAAAGTCTTGACAGCCCTGCGGAACGAGAGCAGATCGCCAAGAGTACGTATCTCTACAGGTAGGGAGTTCCACAAAGCCGCAGCACGTACTCGGAAGGAACGGCCACCAGCACGGCTGCGCTTAAACCGGGGGACTACTGCCAATTCAAGGTCCGAGGAACGTAAACATCGGACAGGAACATAAAGAGACAAAAGATTCAGAAGAATCTGAGCAGGAGAGCCCTTGAGAATCTTGTGAGACATGCAAAGCACTTTGAATTGGATCCTCTGCTTAATCGGCAGCCAATGAAGAGAGCGTAAGGTGTTAGCCAAAGGTGGATTCTGCTCGAAGAGTACCTGAAAGCAGAGGGGACAGAGTCTGGTTCACTCAGGAGTGACCAGGGGCTAAGTAGACGAATGCCCACCGATGTTGGGTGCTTCAGGTGCGTTGATGAAGTTCTTGACTCTGCAGCCACAGGGACCAAGAGACGTCGAGGATGACCAGGAGCCAGATGCGAGCTGTCCCACGAAAGATGTCAAGTGCTGAGGGTTCGGTTTCTGGCGGAAGCACCAACAAGCCTTGGCATCGGCAACCCACGCAGAAGGTCAAGGAAGGTTACTGTTTTGACCAGCAAGGCCCAGAAAACTCACCAAATACAGGGGAGTCAAGGCAAGCCTTGCACAACCAGGGGAGCCCAAGAGCAAAGTTGACCCTCTATTGGACCCACAGGCCTGAGGCACAGGAGTTGCAAGAGGAGCTCGAGCGATTTCACCAAACAGCAGCCCACGGAGCACTCGGTGCGAGGAGGCCGGAGTTCTTGGTAGGAAATGGTGCCAGAGGTTGGGGCTACTCGGAGCCCAATGCACTTGCTCGGGAAACGCCAACAAGCATATGCACTTGCAAATGAACGCAGTGCACAGGGGTACGGGTACTGCAGCCCCCACAAGGGATTCTGGCCTCAAACTTGGTAAGAGGGCAGCTCGGACCTCGAGGGATGGTGAAACCCACCTCCTGTGTTGCTGGAGCCATCAGAGTCCGTAGGAGCTCAGGAGTAGCAGATCGGTCAGATGTGATGTGGTACCTAGGGTTGCAGGGAGTGACTCCTTCACTCCAACGGAGATATCTTCAGTTCTCCTTGATGCTTCACAGGTCCTGCACGGAGCCCTTATGGTGCACGGGCACAGACAATGCTTCAGACTGGCCCAAACGAAGTCCAGCGAAGTCCAGAGTGTCCAGACGGTCAAAGTTCAGAGGTTTCTGGTTCAGAATCTTGTCCATGTCGAATATAGGGCCCTGTAAGCCCTTTTGTACCCACGGGGAAGGGTTGGACAGATTCAGGGGACTCTCCGAGGGGAGGGTCTGGACAGTGGGGAGGTTACTCCCATGTCCCTTGTCCAGTTTTGTGCCAGAGCAGGGGCCAATGGCTCCCAGGACTGGTTTGAACTGGACTATGCACAGGGACACCAAATGTGCCCCTCATGCAGAATTTTGGTCACTGGCAAGTGCACCCAACCAGCCCTAATACGCTAAATACTGTCTGGGAGGTGGTCACACCTCCCTGTGACAGGATACCTATTGTTCTGCCTCCCCCTACTCGAGCTTGGCTCAGCAGCAGGAGGGCAGATATGTGTCTCTGGTCGGGAGCAACCATTTTGCGCTGCCTGGGATTAGAAGGCCGGTACCGGGAACACCAGGGACCCAACAAAGCTCGTTTCTGAGGGGTGGAATCATACTTCCCACGTTTTGGGGGTATGACTCCAACATGTTTGCCACCAAACACGATAGGGTTACTTGCAGTCGTTTTTGAGATGGTCATCACGCGGTCCCATAATGCACCTCTACATAAGTATGGCTGCTTCACTGGCAACCCGGGAGAATGGACTCTGTAGGCTGCAGGAGTGTCCTGCTCATGCAGGGGCACCCTCTCGCGTAGAACTAAGCACCTGCCTTCAGGAGTGTAAAGGCCTGCTAGATGGGTGACTCATAGGTTTTAAGTGCAGTGACCCTTGGATATAGTAAACCTATATCTTAAGTAAGTGGTCATGCATCAACAGGGCTCGAAAAATTCACTCGACGCTCGCATTTGCTAGTCAGATTAATTCAGGGCTAGTAGAAATACAAACTGACACTTGACCTCTGCCTCTGAAAGCCGAGGAAATGTGACAAGATAGCAAGATTTAAAGGCATCTTTATTGCTCACAAAGTAAATGAGAAATAAAAATGCTTTTAAATCTTGTTAACTTGTCACATTTGCTCAGCTTTCAGAGTCAAAGGTCAAGTGCATTTCAGTTAGGTCGGGGAGATTTTGTAGATTACTCGACCAGCAGGTCTAGTGCATTTTTAATGTTTTTTCGAGCCCTGATCAACTTACACAGGCTTCAATGGCAGACCTGTAGTTCCATTTTGCATGGCCTCTCATGGTTGGCATAATACATGCTTCAGCCCAAGGGATTAAAGTAAGTGAAAATTTGCCTACAAGGGATTTTGTTTGTAGATGAATTTCAGAGATAATATCTCATAAACAATTGTGGAGGTTCAACCCTGACTAGTGGTGAACTACTGACAATCTGACAATGAAAGAATGATTTTGCTTAGCAGATTAGTGTCATAGAAACATAGAGTGTAACATACGGGGCAGAATTTACTTCAAACAAAACATATATTTAATATATGAACAATTGAGAACTAGGGAGAAAGAAATTGAAATCAACCAAACATAGTTCTAGAGGTGACATAAATTTGCCTACAAAGTAACTATGTAAACATCTATTCTACAAAATGGTAGAGGGAAACAATCTGATACATCAGACAAAATTCCTTCAAATCAACAAATGTACATAGAAGTAGATGTCGCAGTCGACGTTTCGGTCTGTGTTGGCGATGAGACCGTCAGACTATCAAGTTCGAAAGGATACTCCTAGCTGGTGAAATCACGAAATGGGAGGGCACAAATGAATCGGCACCTCGGCACATTGGGTGTAATCAAGTCGCTTTCGAGAGATCTAGTGGAATTATAAACCGCTCGTGCAGAGACTCCAAATGCCTTCAGTATGGAACTGTATGTGGGGTCTAAATAATTTGCTGTCAAGAGATCTGAGTAATTTAGAACGCTCGCGCACAGGCTCCGGTTCCCGTCAGTGTGGAACCAAGCACCTGCCTTCAGGATTGTAAAGGCCTGCTAGATGGATGACTCATAGGTTTTAAGTGCAGTGACCCTTGGATATAGTAAACCTATATCTTAAGTAAGTGGTGCATGCATCAACTTACACAGGCTGCAATGGCAGACCTGTAGTTCCATTTTGCATGGCCTCTCATGGGTGGCATAATACATGCTTCAGCCCAAGGGAGGCCTCTGGTGTACCTATGCCCGTGATACCTGGGTACCATATACTAAGGACTGATAAGGGTACCCCAGTATCCAATCTGGAGTGTACTGAAGTACATAACATAACAGTTTAGAGAGAAAGCAGATAGACTAGGGTCCTGATTAGTAGGATCCCAGTCAGAATAGTCAAAAACCAGCTTAGCACCAGTCAAAAAGTGGGAGTACTGCACAAATGGTGACCCCGCACCCATCACTTGTTATTACAATGTTTGTTCCATTTCAACAATGTTGTATACAAATTTCAATATTGTCTCAGAGCGTTCTCCCTCTCCCAAGAATTTCAAAGTCGGGTTCTTCAGTTTGAAAAAGGTTCTTTTATTCACAAAGATGATTAAAATCAATAGCCAACGCGGTTCGTCTGTGACCGGACTTCTTCAGGGCTTATCAAATTTCTTTATAGATTTCTTGTGAATCTTCAAACATAGAAGTTCAGGTAAATTCACGGAACAACACTAATCATGGTCCCATGACGCAAACATTTCAGATTTTGCTAAATCAGGACGGAGAGTAAAGGCCGCAAAAAAAGTATGTTGGCGTCTAGTCAAACATGTGGTCATCTGGTTCGAAAAAGTGGGAGTACACATGCAGAATTATCTTACCTTCCTACAGTCATGCTACGTTAGTGCTGGTGAAGCTCATTATTGCTGCAACACTTTAAATGTTACATTATTGGCACTGATCCACAGGGTGACTGCTCTACAAATTGACAGTAACACCACTCCTCAATGCAGCTACTATATTTTTAACAAGATAGACTAGCTCTTAGTACTTGCATTGGCCCGCTCTGGCACTTCTTTATAGAGCTTCAGTTCCCCTAATGATCAGTACAAACACTTTTCTGCAGGCCTGATATAATAAATTGTTACTAGTTAGTGGCAGCATTTCTCAACAGGGATATTACGCTACTAATGCACAGCAGTTCTCAGCACCTCTGCAATACTTTGGTTGGGACATAAGCATAGCAGCTGTGTGGCATAACTACTTATTATGGGTGGTGGCATTAAGTCTCTATAAGCTGTACCAGGACTTCTCAGTGAAACATTAATTGGACAGTACAGCTTTTCTCTGTAGGAAGCAGCTGTTAGGAGAAAACGTATTGCATCTGCCCTCTTTGTTTACCACGTACAATGGTCAAAAACATGCAGACATTTCTTTAATACTATGTCACAGTTTATTATTGTAAGAAGACATGCATTATTAACGCCTCACTTTAGAGAATCACGTTGATTAAGTTGTATCTGCATGTAAGCATATTAAATGTAAACCGTGATGTAAAGTAAAAGAAACTTGTACAAGACTCTTAGGGCATGGTGCGAGTCTAACTTGTATGTATGAGGAAATTCTTCATGTAGCATCCTCGGGGAGGGGGGAATCCAGTAGCTGTGTTTATTTCTGGATGAGTTGTTTCTTGAAGGTAGAAGTTTGTGATATCTTTCATAAATGGAAAGAGATAGAGTTTGAAGTATCTATATCATGATCCATGTACAGTTCCTCCTATACCATTCATGAAATCTCAGAATAAGGAAACATGCACTTCTCTTCCCATTTCATATGTATCTTATGAAAATTGTCTTTTAAAAGCAATCAGATTAATTGCATTAAGTGCCCAGCCACCATCACTCTTCAGTATCCCCATTGTAGACTCCGAAATTATCACAATATTAGGCTTTGGCGAAGATCTGGTCTGAATTGGGCAATTGGCATTTCTCCTTCAAATCGACTTGGGGAGCTTCACACTGCCTGATAACCCTCCAGGTCTACGTTGCATGCAAAAATCAATTGTGAATTAACTATGGTCCCGCTCCAAAAAAAAGCAATGCAGTCCAATCTGCTAGTGTAGTCTGCTGTGAGCACAAACAACCTTCAGACATCCTTCAGCCTTTTGCCTCCTCAGTGTGTTGTAATGTAAGTCTCAATAGCATGGAAAGGTCAGGATTGGGCATCCTAATGCCACACGCATTGACTCGCTTAGAGATACGAAACTAGACTGATGGATATGCTTAATGGATGGCTATGCATAATTAATACGTACGTACTCTGGGTCCATTATATTCTATAATTCGGAAGCTTTTGTGGTAGGGGCCAATCATATATGCAAATGTGCCTTTCTCAGGTTCCTGCCTAAAAATGCCAAGTGTAGCCTATTTTTCTTCAGAGAAGGGACACGGCCAACTGAGAGACTGTCTGATTTGCAATCTCTGTTTACCCAACATGTTGGAAAGGGTAGAGAGTTAGTATTAAATAGCACAAGATTAGGATTGCGTAGCTCGAAATATATTCTGAACAAAATACAATCCAGCTTAAAATGTTTACAGTATATGGAAATTGATATCGTGGATGTATATGAACATTGCTGATGGCCTAGGATGAAATGATGTCAGATTCACTGAAATTGTTAGATCTCACATGTTGCACATGTTCAATAAGCACACAAGTATGTTACAAAGCTTATGAGTTACATCTTTAGCACTGCTTTCTTTTGTCAACTATCACATCATTAGCACTGTGGTGTTTGTCATTTATCACTCCCTTTTTACACACTCCATGTCTGTTGTTGCTTGTCTTATTTTGTTCAGGCCTTCAAAAACATATAAATGTTACCAGACCTGTAGGTCTAGTGACTTGAATAATCCACTCAACCTAACTGTAATGTGCTAGATCCATAAACTGGTCTCAAATTATGTCATCCTAGCAAAATATTTTATTTCTCAGAATCACCCTTTTCTGTATTATCACACATGACAGAACCTTCAAATATGTGAGTTTGGTATGTCTGCCAACCAACAACTCTTTTGTCTGATTTAATAGACTAAACGTTTGCTCTATGCCTAATAAAAATCTAGCCAACATATAGGGTACACATGACCTCTGACTTGCCTCTTGGTCCACTAAAAGCAATATTATCAGGGCGGGAGCAGGAATGTTTCTCAGTTCATGTTTAAAAACTCTCTTTTAATAAATGTATTGCTAAAGCCTGATGAGGTAGTGCAGTCTTATTACAGACAGCACATCTTCATTGACATGGCCACAGTCATTCCCACTGACATGCAATTTTACTAATAAAACAATATAGCATACAAATGATAATGTGCGGAAATGGAAATCAGGTTTCAGAAAATATTTATCATTTGCGCATCTCCAAGTAAAGTGTTTCATTCAGTTTGATCCTATTAAAATCTTTGTTTCCAGCACACTTCAGAATTACAAAAAAGTGCTTTCCTAACTACTGAAATATATTTTGAAATACTTATACAGTTTAATTACAAGCTATTAAAAATGTTGTGTTTTAGAAAAAAAACGGCAGCCTACAGTCTTTTGTTCCACACTGCTTGTACCCAGCATGATTGTCAGGCAGTTCACTTTACTCTTTCTTTTCTGACTGCCAAGTTAGAGGATTTTGTAAACACCAATCTCCAGGATAAAGTAGGCACCAATTTTTAAGAAAGAATGAGCTGACATCTGTCCTCTATCTTCGAACGCAAAGCAAATGTGACAAGATAAAACATAAGATTTAAAACATTCTTTATTGCTCATTCACTATTAGCATTAATAGAACACCTGTTCTTTGCCAGCTCGAGCTCCCTATCCAGACCAGGCCAGTAGGCCCAAAATCTGATTCGCCATAGCAAGTACATTTCTCGAGGCCGTTGTATGAAACAAAAAGGTACACGTTATGCTGGCATCCAGTCTGATTGAGTTAACTGCCGGCCAAACAATATTCTTTTTTTGTAATTTTCATTTTTTTTTGTTAAATGTAATAATTTCCCAAGTTTTGTCCGGGAATGAGATTCTTTTTAATTGCCTTTCTATCCAGCAGATGTTGAACGTTTCCATTTGAACATCACTAACCTCTCGGCGAGAGCCATGCTGAAACATATGCATGTTTTTACTTTTATTTCCTTTTTATTTCAAACATGTCACCCTCAGGTGGGCTTCAGTCATGCTTAAATTTAGGCATACCATTACTTCAGCCAAATAGTTTATGCCTCTTCTGAGAAAAGGCATATGCGAGTGCTGTTCCATATAGTGTACCTCAATTTGTTTCAGGTTTCTCTTTGACATCTGTGGCCAGTAAACTGACCTCTTTTGTTTTTAAACAGCATGTTTAATATGAAAGCTTGTTTTTTTCTGTTCAACATCAATTAGCAAATACTACATGTTTTCCATGTTCTGTTACGTAAGCCCTCTTTCCTTTATGCACACAGCTCCTGTACACAACTTGTTGATCTTCTGCCTACTGTTTGTAAATTTTCCAACAGTTTCTTAATTTTCCAACAGTTTGTACCTTTGCAAATGAAATATTTCCTAGTAAACATGAAGGAAAGTTTAAATTCTTTTAAGAGAAGGGATGAAGAAAGTAGAGCATAATCCTCGCCTCCTGTCAAAGAATTCCTTTGGGTCTAATGAAATCTTGGTTAAAGTCTTGTGTCCTAATGAGGCTTTATTTTGCATATCAGAATTAATTATCTGCCCTGTTCCTATTCTTCATAAACCTATGATAATGGCTATTCTCCAGTTTTTTTCCCCATAGTTTTATATAGCGCAAACTTGACCAGATGGTATCAGTTATCAGAGCATTTTACATGAGCACCAATTTCGTTACACGAGGACACATTCTTTTGTTGTCCACAGGGAGATTAAGTGATTTGCCCAGAATCACAGGATATTGAGCGTCGGTGTCGAGGCTCAAACCCGGTTCCCAAGATTTGAGATCGACCACCCTAACCGTTAGGCTACATCCTCTCCCCAAGTTAGACATGATCACCGAGGGAGACGGCTAGTTCAGGACTTTCTGGTCTTAATAGTAAATTTTCAATCTGAGAGCAGGAGATCATTAATCAATTACCAAATACAATTATGGCGTCAGGATGTTTCAGACATCTACTCATTTAATATGTAGAGAGAATCTTGATTTCATTAAAGACTGGAGGCTATCGTGTATAAACCTTTATTGCTGCCTCACAAGCAGCCCTTTAAAAGACTTAAACACTGCACAAAGTAAAATGTTTGATTCTGGAATCATAACACAGTATATATGTCCATCTCACACAGCTATATATCTCTTTAGGCTATGACACAAAGAAAACTTGGATATAAACTTGAAGCATCTCAAACATCTTATTAAATGTAAAACATCTCCAAGTTCTCCATCTTTCCTCCAACAGAAGAAATCCAGTTAAGGGTTGCTTCCTACAGAACAGAAACAAATGTCAAAAGTATCATCTCAATGTGAATAGCATTATAGGCAAATCTTATCCAATTGAACAGTTTAATATCAAAATTATTTTTTTTTCTTCTAGGAAAATAATCATCTCAACTATCAATTTCTTCTTTTCTCTGTTATTCTTATTCTCTTTTTTTAAACATACCCTTTCCTATTTGACCTAAGTACATATAATCATAGGTTGTGGTGGGTGTGATAATTACTTCCTCCATTGTCTTTAATGTAATCAAGATTCTCTCTGCATGTTAATTGGAGAATCACTTTCATTACAAGACCTGAAGCATGTTTAAAGCTTTCCATAACTAGACTGGTCACATGCTTCATGGGTCTTAGGTAGACATTCGTAAAAGTACTTGCATTTGACCAATGTGCCTTTTTCCTGATTTCCGAAAGGGTTCCTCCAACCCAAAACACCTTGCTAGCCATTGCTTCTCTAGCAGAATGTGCACCAAATGTGGATAAATATATGCCTGCTTCACTCATTATTGATCCAACCCATCTAGATAATGTAACGGTAGATACTGCATCGTATGGTTTCACATAGAATATTAACAATTGAATTTCATCATCAGTTCTTTATTCTAGTATTCTTTGTTCGTATACTTTCATGCAACTTACCACGTGTTGTTTTGGACAATCCTGAAATGAAGTATAGAAAAAGTTTCCAGACATTGGGCCTGGTTTAGATATTCGCATACAGGTTGCTCCGTCAAAACAGGGACAAATATCCCATCCACCAAAAGATAAATGTCATTATATCCTATGGGATTTATATTTCGGCGGATGGGATATCTGGCACTGTTGTGATGGAGTAACCCATCCGCTGATGTCTAAACCAGGCCCATCGTTTTTGTTCTCTTCCAAATATGAAAATGTCCACAATCTGATTAGTAAAATCTGTTACAAATCTCTAGAGCTTTAATATCTGATGCCCTTTTGAAAGATATTAATTATAAAAGGATTGCTAGCTTCTGAAATATCTGTTTCAGTGGAGGTAATAATTCCCTATCCATAAAATAAATAGTTTAAACACAACATTTACATCCCACAAAGAAATAAAATAAGTTTTAGATGGTCTCTTAAGCCTAATTCATTTTTTTTTCTTCTACTTTCTTATTCCTCATATACCAGAAGTGGGTATTCTAGAAAGGGTATCTCTTCCTCTCCTCAATGTGGTGTTCTGTCCAACTGGACCAGATCTACTATTTTGGCTCCAGGTTGGGAGAGAAGATAAGATACCCCTCTAGTCTCCACTGTGAGCTAGGTCCACTAAGCCTAATTCATTTAATCATTTTACATATTAGAGGCTCACATTCAATAGCGTCACTTACCAATACCTGGCCAGTTGACACACCTGACCTTTAACAATTGATTGTCCTGTAAGATAGGGCTGAGTTAAATAGTTCAGCAAAATAATTTGCCAGATGTGTCATAGGAGCCTCCACGGGATCCATATTTCTTTCCATGACCCAAATGCTCCATTTACACCAAACTCTTTTATATCTTTCCCTGGTGCCTATGCCTTATCCAGTAAATCCTTAGCTTTTCTGAAAGGCCAGAACTCTTGAGATCCTCCACACAAGAAGGTTAAACTTTCCTTTAACTACCAAAAGATGTTCCTGTCCTTCTGGGCTCACCAGTAAACCCTGATACTGGTATAAAACGACGTTCCTCTACAGCAACCTCTATTATCCCTTGAAACCAAACTTGTGAAGTCCAAAATGGAGTTACTAGAACAATCCTGGACTTCTCCTTCGATACTTTCCACAACACTCACTGAATCATTGTAAAAGGTGGGAAAGCATACGTCTTCTCCATCAGTCAATCCTGTACAAAGGCATCCACTGCTGTGGCCCCTGGGTCTGGTCTCCAACTGGAATAACTTGTCACTTGACATGTGAGTCTGCTTTCAAACAAATCAACCTCTATTGAGCCCCATAAAGTTGATACTTTCCTGAAAATGATTTAGCTCAATTGCCAATCACTGTAATCTTTGATATATTTCAAATTCCAGTCTGCCCTCAGATACTGAGTGCCTGGAATATGACCTGTCACCAAAAAAATCTTGCATTCTCCGCAGATATACAATATTTCATTAGCAAAATCTGCTAGTTGCTTTGAACTTGAACCTCTCAAGCGATTGATATAAGAAACTGCTGGAACATTGTTGATACAAATTAAAACTGAGTGTTCTCTAGGTATTTCGTGAAACTCATCAAGCTGTTCAATCCTGCCATTAACTCCATACAATTTATGTTAAATACATTTTCTTCCTTCCCCCATTCTCCCCCAGTTTCCAGGTTGTTCAATCGAGCTCCCCACCATAAAATGCTGGCATTTGTTTCTAAGGTGAATTCGGGCACATTTCCAAATATAGCTTTGCCATTCCATATGTCTAGTCTTTTTAGCCACCACTTCAAATCTGTCCATGCCTCAGAAGATAATATCATTGAGTCTGCAATCCATAACCTTTTTAAGAAATGGGTTTGTGGTTAGCTAAGGTATATACCCAGGCCAGGCAGAAGCCACCAATCTAGTCAGTGTAAGCTAGATACACAACTGAGATAACCTGTGCTCACTTCTGGTAGATTAGCACAGAGCAGGCAGGCTTATCAAAAGAGGCAATGTGTAAAGTTTTTGTGCAACACACACACACAGTAACACAATGAATACACCACAAAAAGATTCCACACAGGTTTATAAAAATAGTTTGTTATATTATAAATACATAAGGCCAAAATGACAAAAATCATCAGTAAGTTTGAAGTTATGAATTCTTTACAGTCATTGAAATAATCACAGTGCTAGCAGTACTAATGATTTGATCTCATATGGGTTCAAAGGAGCACCATGTGGAGCTTTCTGGGGTTACTCTGGACCAGATGGTAAAGGCACTCCTGGCCGCACACAGCACCCAGGTCTGGAAGTGGGACCTTGCACTAAACGGTATCTGGGCTCCAGCTGGAGTAGCAGGAGCGCTGGAACAGACTCAGCGGCCTAAGCAAAACACAAAGGGCCCCGGAATATGACAATGTCTCTCTCTTGGGAGGGCCCTCCCTTCTGGGGTGTGATGAGCGCCGATGTCGGCATGCAGCACGGCCTCTTCTGATGGGGGCAGGCTGGTCCGATGCAACATCACGGGAGAATCTCTAGTCACCAAGGCAACGTTGGGGTCTGTGCTGCAAGACTTTCTTTGTGCGGGGGCACTGGCTTGGACACAGAGACGGTAGTCTGGATCGGCGTTGAGCAGTGTAACTTGAAATTACAGGTCACAAACACTGGACCTTTGTAGAGTGAAGTGCTTGGTCTGCTTGGCCAATGCAAAAACAACAATTGATGGACAGAATGCAGAAAAAATGTCATACATTCACCCCAGTACAGAGATCTGGGCCTAAATCCATCGTTTTTTTGCACTCCACACCACCCCAGGTCAGACATGGCCATATGCAAATCAGCCTTGACCCTGTGCCTCATGGGAAAAGTCCAGCCCGAACTGCCAAGCGTCTAGTTGGCCAACACTTTTTGGCCAACACCAGGGGGTGCAAACTTGTTTTGTAATCAAAAGCCTAAAGTAGGGATCTACACATTGATTTGTTTTACTGCAAGATTCTGTGTGTGCCCTGCTTCCTTTTCAAACACACTCCCTGGTTATCTAAAGCTGGCGACACGTTTTGAACCCAATATCAGTATGGGGCTCCCCTCAGGACTAAGAACTGCAGGACACTACATCAAATTAACAAAAATGCGGAAAGCAGAAAAAAACATTTATCAGTATTCTGAATGAATTTAATTGTGGGCTGAAAAGTACTCTAAAAGCACACCCTCCACTTCTTCACTTACATTGGCTTCAGTTTGTTGATTACTTATTTATTTATTTTATTTAGAGTTTTCTATAGCGCGAACCAGACTCAAGGTAGGGTAACAGAGCGCTTTACATAGTGAGCAAGGCATGAATAGCACGCTTAGTAAAAACGTGGTATACAAAAACAACGCATACAAAGTAACAACATAGCAAAACAGAGTTTGGGGGATAAAGCAGATTAGAGAATTGTTCTGATCAGTAAGAATCAATTCGAGATTGTGCACGTCTTAGCTACGAAATATCAGTGAACGGAGAGTATAGGCAAGTTTGAGGTTGTAAGCTGGCGTGGTGTTTCTGCGGATTTTAAGGGAGGAATTTGCTCATCAAGAATAATTTTGCTTCCTTTTTGAAGAGAGGTGTTGAGGCAATTTTTCTGATGAATGGCGGAAGCGAGTTCCAAATTCTTGGCGCCGCTTCCTATTATGCTTGTCTGTTTCTTTACAATTATTTAAGTCAGCATTCAGCTTTAAATAAGTTCTGAGTCCTTAGGATAACCCCATACAGATATCTGGTTTAAAATGCTTCAACAGCAAAAGTAAGGCACGCAGGGAATCTTGCAGTAGAATAATTCAATGTGTAGATCCCTGGATTAGGCCTTCAGTTACAGGACAGGTTTGCATTTGGTGTTGGCCAAAAAATTAGAGGCTCCTGTGGTTAGCATATGCAGGCCTCTTTTGTTTTTCAAAGTTCAGAACTAGAACATGGATTGATATATGTTCTTATAAATGTTTGATGTGTTGTTTTATGTAACAATTCAATATGGCCATAACATGATGCTGTTTATTTAATGTGGGTCACACAGAAAATGTGAATTGATACAGTTCATGAAGACTGCGGTTCCTCTGTTTATATCAGTTTAATGATAAATTTATTTAAAAAAGTATGTCATAAATACTGTAAATAAATGGTGAGCGCATCAATTGAGTTGTGTGATCACAAATAGAAATCATTGTTTTGTTAAAGAAAAGTCAGTACTGGCATTTATATGTTTACAAAGTCATAGTGGCCTAGCCTAACTGACGTTAAATTGGCCCAACCCCCTCTGATTTGTTCACTTTCTAAAAGGGGCATTTCTAAAACAGGTCTAATTCAACTTCACCAGCAAGCAGGATTTATCATTACCAATCCAACTATATAAAACATGAAACAGCTACTCCTCTATGATCAGGAATTAACACACAAAAGGGTATAAGGGAATTCCTAATGCTAGCTTTTGATAGGGGTAGGACTCACAGTAGTCAAAACATCTTTTTGCGGTGTGTCGCTACTAGGACATGCAAAACATAACAGCACATGTCCTGCCTTTTTACTGAGCCCTTAGGGCTACCTAGGGTCTACCTTAGCGGTGACTAGTTTGTAATGATGTGAGTTTAAGGCTTGGCAAGTAGTTTTAAATGTCAATCGAAGTGACAGTAAACTGCCCACACAGGCACTGCAGTGGCAGGCCTGAGACAGGTATAAAAAGCTACTTCTGTGGGTGGCACAATCAGTGCTGCATCCCACTAATAGTATTTAACTTCCAGGCCTTGGGTATTTGGTATACCACTTAACATGGGACTTAGAAGTAAATTAAATATGTCAATCAGGTATAAACCAGTTATACACATGTTTTGGCAAGAAGCACATGCCCTTTAGCACTAATCAGCAGTGGTAAGGTGTTCAGAGTCCTAAGGCAAACTAAAAGCTATAGCAAAACATGCAGTTAAAAAGCAAAACTATTGAGGGAAGACACCCTAAGGATGACAGCTCTAGCACTTTTCCTTAAACCTAGTGCTTTTAACCTCTTAAGAGCCCTTTAATGCAGGAGTCCTTGAGAGATTGCCAGAATAAATGAAGATAGAAGGCCAATTGTCCTTGCTAAGTCGATGAGTGTTACCATTTCCTTTCCTAAATTCTATTCAATAAATCTTTATTCGGATATACATATCCATAAAAGCACAGATTAAAATACCAGCAACGTACAATTATAAGCAATGCACAGTGTAAACACAGTAGGCAGATAGGGGCTAGTAGTTTGTATCAAAGAATAACATACATAACATTTATAACACAAAGAGTATATAGCCCTTAACAGGTAGCAGCATAGTATTATAAAGTGCAATCAAATGTTCAATGAATAGCAGCATATTATAATAAAGTGCAATCAAATATAAATCGTTTTTAGCAGCATAATACAAAGTGCAATTGAATATAAGCTATAAAAGGAGGATTCTAATGTACAGAGCAGCAGTTTCTTGCGGAGCACCACCCCATATTAAATATTTATAACTCCAATCAAATAACAGAATAATGAAGTTGAATACAATTAGCTGGTTTACGGGGTGCTCATTGAAACATGTGAACGAACTGCCACTCTCAGTAAAGAACTTAACAGAAAATCAGATCATCTCTATTGAGCTTAAGAATTTCCAAATAGGCTGTTCTATAATCAAAGTCAAAGTCAAAAAGTTTTTATTTGTTTCGGTACTCAACTGAGGACCACAAATATTATGTAAAACAATTTACAAAATGAAAATTCATCACAAATTAATATAATGTTAAAAAAGATTTTAAAAATTTATAAAAGTTATAACATACAAATTCATTTGGTGGGTGTTTACACACCAGTAGTAGTTCCTTTACTGTTGAAATTCTACATTTTTGGTATATGGGTTCTAGATATCTTGACCGTGCTGTTACTACATTGGAGCTTGGGCATGCAAATAGGAGGTGCTCAATGTTCTGGTCGCCCCCTTGACAAAGGGTACATAATGGGGATCCTCCGGGTGTCCATCTTGATGTAAAGGTTAGCACTGGTAGGATACCTAATCGCAACATTGTAATTGCCCTCCTTGCTCCATGTATGAGGGAAAACCCTAAGTAAGGCTGTCCCTGCTTGTACTCCAATGATTCAACGAAGAGTTTATAAGTAGATAATTTGTTACAATGAGCGAAATCAAGTTCAAAACTCAATTTAGAGGTGAAACTTTTTAAAAAATGTTTCAATTGCAAAGCTGACCAGGTGAGCAAAATATCCGTACTGATTTTGGCAATTTGGAATACCACGATCATATTCCTGAAGAATGTTTGCTTTGAAGCATCTAATTCAAAAGTCTCGATTTTTAACAGGGAACGTAGTGTTTCTTCTTTTGCGTGAAGGAGATTATAGGCCCACCTGATAACATTGGCAACAGCTATAGCATAGGAACTTATAAGTGTGAATTCTAGTCTTAAAGCTTGGACCGGTATGGATTCTGAGACCTTCAAGATTTTTTTCAGGATTTTCCCTTCTTTTTGGTCCATAAAAGCCCACTGTTTTATAGGAATATGCTCCGTAGCGTAAGATAAAACAGGGGGGATTTTTACTCTGTATATTTTTAGCAATGAAGAGAAATGCCTGTTCCCTGTAGCAGAGTAGAGTCTGGAGAGGGCCCCGGCATGTAGTTCTGATTTTCTTTTTAAATTATTTATCTGCTTTGTATTTTTTAAATTCTTTGAGAAGATCCTACCGAGGTAGGTGTATTCATCAACTTCTTCTACTTTTTCTCCGCCGAGCCTCCAACAATACTTAGCGCTTTGTTTCCTGCCAGAGAAGGAAACAACTTTTGTTTTCGTTAAATTTGGAATTAGGAAATTGTCCTTTGAATATTTATGTAAAATATCTAGGAGCTCTTGTAAACCAAAGGGCGTAAGGTCCAACCTCACAATGTCGTCGGCATAAAGCAGGGCATGTATACTTTGTGCAGCAATCTTTGGTGGCAGACTTGCTCCTTGTTGTAGATAATATGGCAGGTCACTGAGGTATAAGGAAAATAGTCTCGGAGCTAAAAGGCACCCTTGTTTAAGTCCATTAGCCGTTCTAATTGTTTTTGTCAGACCATTTTCACACCCCATTTGCACTTGACACCATGTATTGGTATAAAGATTAACTATAATCTGCAGCAGTTGATCCGGTTTGCCTAGTCTCCTTAGTTTGTTCCATAAAGTTGGTCTGTCGACACGATCAAAAGCGGTAGAATAGTCTATGAATGCTGCGTATACTGACTGAGATTTCCGTACTATGTATTTGTCCAGGATGGTCTGAAGACTTGCTATATTGTCAATGACAGAGTGATTAGGTCTAAAACCTGCTTGAAACTTGGGTATTAAACCCAGCGAAAAAGCCCAGTCTTTTAGTCGGTCCAATACCTCTGCGGCAAAGATTTTCCCTGTAGCATCCATCAGTGCTATTTGGCGATAGTTGCCTGCTATGTTTTTGTTCCCCTTTTTATAAATAGGGATAACGATGCTCCCTTGCCATGACTTTGGTATTTTCCTAGTTTTAAAAATGTAATTGAAAAGGGGTGATAGCATCTGACTCCACTCCTTGGGGTCTGCTTGCAGGACTTTGATGGGTATTTGGTCAGGGCCTGAGGCGCCAGTGCTTTTTGCTTTTCGAATATGCTTTGCTATAGAGAATGCTGAGGTGTTTATAATCGGGGAATTATTCTTTTCCATGGTGTTATCGGCGTCCTTTTCATCAGGATTGGTTGGGTTTGCCTTATATAATTCACTCAAGTAAATTTCCCAATCATACGGTGGGACCGGAATTGCTTGAAGTTTCTTTTTTGTTCCAGTTATTTTAGCGATTAGGGACCAATATTCTCTCTGATTATATTTTTTTGCGGCTAATTGGATATCCACCCAATTACGGTCTTGCAACGTTCTTTTGTAGCTGTGCTTCTCTCTTCTTCTTTGATTTTTTAATTTATTGATTTCTGCCTGAATTGATGGAGAATAATTCAAATATTGAGCTCGTATAAGTTTATTGAGTGTTTTAGCAGTAGGCGTATTCCAGTTTTTATTTTTGTTGTTCTTTTTATTATTTACTGATGATACCTGTTGTAATTTATCTAGAAGAGCACATTTAAGTTTATTAACTATGTATTCAAAATTTGTTATTGGATCATCTGAATTTGTTTTTGTTAGAAGTTGAGTATGTGTAATCAGGGCGGATATGTTGTCCAGAGTTGATGAGTTCCAAAAAATCCGCCTCTGATCTGCTTTTACCAAGATTGTGCTATTATAGAATATAATCTGTTTTGTAGAGGAATGGTTGGCCATCCAAAGAGTGGATAGATGTATAAGTGCGTGATCACTCTCATCGATGAAGTTGGAATGCAAATACGTAACTGTCTCCAATAATTCCATGCCACAGATTATGTAGTCGATAATTGAGAAGGTTCCGTTTCCTCGTCTAGTGTACGATGCCGGTATATCTCCTTCTACATTGCCATTCAAGATTGTCCCATTGAGATTTGGTAGTAGTGATAATAGCAATTTGCCTCTTTTGTCTGAGTTTATTCCTTTGGGAAATTTTGGAATGGATATTTCCAGTGATTCTTCTTTATATAGGTTTGCCCACTTTCTAATTTCACAGTTAGAGATTTTTCCATTAAGATCTCCCACGATTATATATGATAGAGATATTCGATCTTCTATTATCTGAGAGATTGTTTCCATAATATCCGCAAATAGGGCGTCTTGGTTAGTGCCAGGTGGGGCATATACATTAAAAAGCAGGATTGCCTTAAGTGGAGCTGTGATGTGTGTTCTTAATGATACCTTAATGCATTGAAGATTATCGGAGTTAGTCTCCACGATCTTTTGAGCCCATAACTAATCCTCCCTAAGTAGGATTGCCAATCCACCCTTTGCATGGCCTCGATTGGTTGCTTTTGCAGGAATATCATAAACATAGTAGCCTTTATGGGAGAAAGATTTTGTTGCCCAGGTTTCCTGTAGAATCAAGATGTCGGGTTGATTTATGGTAGCTTCAATCATTTTATTCTTTGTTTTTCCAGCCATATTCCACGAGGTAATCTTCAAGCCTTTGTTAAACAGTAAGTTGTTGGCAGTTAATGTTTTTGTTACTGTTTAGTATCTCCGAGACCCAAGCCCAAGATTTTATATTTTTTTCGACCTCCTTTACTTCTAGGTCTTTGCACCAGACTACCCTTTCACCATTATCCACCTTGATTTTCAGGGTATCCTTCCCTTAAAGAGTCGATCTTGATCTTGAATCTTCTAGTACAATAGTATTTTTGTAATGATTTTTTGATTGCGTGCTAAAATTTTGCGTGCTAAAATTTGGCCCAAAAGGACCATTGGGCCTTTTATTAGATTTATTTTCCTCCGGATCAGGTATTTCAATTACGTCATAGCCGCATTTATGAAGTATCTCTTTTTCACTAAGAATAATCCCAGGGAGAACTGATGACCAAAAAGATACCATCGCTATTTTGTTATTTTCTTTTTTAGGGAAGATCACCAGATCTATTTCTTTGCTGGTCAGAGATTGTAGAGGCAATATTTGTTGGAGAAGATTGATTATCCTTCCTCTATTGAGTGGCACGTTATCGATTGGAAAAAGTTCTTCAAATTGTAAAAATTTAGATGTTTTCGCTTCCCCACATAAGGATATCTTATAATCATCTTCTCCTTTTCCTTTGTTTCTATGCCCTATTTCTGAAAATAATATGGATGGAAGGTATTCATCAGCTCTTGGATTCAATGATTGTACTTTCTGCGTGATTTTTCTGTCACTGTTTGCCTCTTGTTTGATAATATTAAGGATTGTAATTTCATCTTGTCTCTCACACATTTTTCGAGGTGTACTAGGTTTTTGAAATTTGAGCTTACGAGTTTTCTTTTTATTAATTCTTCTTATAGGCTTTCTTTTCCTTTTATTCCTTCCTTCTTCCCGGATTTCTGTTTTTTTAGAGGTTATTTCTCCTTGATCAGCATCAAGAATGTGTTTAGTGGTGTTATCCTGGTCACCCTTGTCAAAATCAGATTTATGCGAATCCGTTTTTATGGTAGATTTCGAAAAAATAGAGTACTGTTTAGCAACTTTTGGAGGTTCTTCTCTGAAGAGTTTCTTTAGGGAGTATATTGTGGAATCCTTATCGAGTTCCAGATTTTCCTTTATTGGTTTTCCCATTTTTTCTATTTCTGATGTTTGAGTACTAAAGTCACGTTTTGTTTGTATCTGTGTACTTTTGTTGATTTTAATTGAATTATTCTTTTGCAATTGCGTCGCATCAGATGTTTGTTGTTGTTTCATTGCTTCGGCTGTTTCTTTTTTCTTTTTCTCCTCTACTAAAAACTTTAGTATACCGATTTGTACATCTAAAGTTTGATCTGAATTTTCCAGAATATGGCCTAGAAATGAAAGGACCGATTCCAAGATTTCCTGTAGAGAAACAAGAGCCTTTGACATTGGGTTTGCGGAATTAGCGATATTAATATTTTTAAGAAAGAAAGGGTCCAGAGAGGAATCAAGTACAAGATCTTGTTCTAATGATTTTTTCGAAGAACTGTTGGGTAATTTGTCTGGGTCTGACTGTGCTTCTGAGTTATTGACCACTAACTTCAAGTTGATTCCATGAAGAACATCGATACGATCTGGACTCCCTGACCGTTTTTTTGGCGTTGAGGATGTTAAGTGAATCGCATCCTGGTCCAGGGATTGTAATTCCTGTGATGAGCAGATTATCTTTTGATTAGGTTCAAGATCAGTGCCCATTCGCTTCATAAATATTGTACGAGATCTTAATTTTTTGAAACCCATTAGACTTTCGTATGTAATTGTTATTGGGACTTCAGCACAACTCACCGTCTTCCTTTCCGTCAGTCTCAGTATCTTTGTTGTTACACCTACCACACTGGCGATCGAATGTTTTGCTTATCACAAAATTGCCCAGTACTTAATACTGTTTTAATACTTGTGAGGGCGACCGGGGGCGGGGCAGGCAGGGGGCGCTGACAGGATGTCGTCAGGTCTCGCAGGGACTCCTGGAACAGTGAGTCCCTGCAGCGCTACACCCCTGCAGCCTCTCAGCACCGCGGCTGCTGGGCGAATGATCTTTTCCAGGCAGGTGGGGGCAAAACAGCACGCAGCGGCTCCCGCGCAGCGGGAGCGGCAAGTTGTGGTGTAGTCGCCGGCAAAGGCTCCAGTAGAGCGAGCAGGTAGGACGAAGGTTTGTTTTCAGACTCCAAGCGTTTTGCTAGAATATCGCTGACTATTCAGCACAAGCCCCTTTTCTTGGATCAGCCGACCGGGGGCGGGGCAGGCAGGGGGCGCTGACCGGATGTCGTCAGGTCTCGCAGGGACTCCTGGAACAGTGAGTCCCTGCAGCGCTACACCCCTGCAGCCTCTCAGCACCGCGGCAGCTGGACGAATGATCTTTTCCAGGCAGGTGGGGGCAAAACAGCACACAGCGGCTCCCGCGCAGAGGGAGCGGCAAGTTGTGGTGTAGTCGCCGGCAAAGGCTCCAGTAGAGCGAGCAGGTAGGACGAAGGTTTGTTTTCAGACTCCAAGCGTTTTGCTAGAATATCGCTGTTCTATAATCAATAATGGCAGTAGCCTTAAAGAAGGGGATTAGAAATTGGTTTGTGTATTTTTGATAATAGTTGCAAAAAAATAAAAAGTGTAGCATAGATTGATTGCTGCGTGTGCCACAGGGGCAGGGCGTTTGCTCAAGATTGATGATGAAGCCTATAGAGAAGCAAAGTGAGTATTTTAAGGTTCCAGCCCTGAGGCGAAGAGCAAACTTATCTCCCACCGACCTATGTTCTTTAAAATGTAGATGGATGGCGGATGTGATGGGGGGCTGTAAGCATCCACCAAAGAAATGTACCTTACAACTGATGATTTCGAGAGCTCTGTAGCGTCTCTTGTGTTGCTATATTGTTTGTATAGAGCCTCCTGGAGGGTCGTTTTACTTATTCCCTCCAGGTTAGTTGGGTTTAGAAAAATGTTTTCCAAATTCACGCTGCTCAAGCTTTTTCTGACAGCGACAAGCCAAGGTATTCTCCCACCCGTATCACATTTAAGGCAGTCTACTATTATGCCTCTCGTCAGAGTAGCTGCTGAGTTTTGCCAGACTTTTAACCAAAATATGGCGAAACGGGACTTAATATAATGCAGTTTTAATTCCTTATGGCACACAAATTGTGAGGAGGAAATTGGGCCCCCTAAGAGTTTCCGGCAGAACCTATTTTCCTCTCCTTGGATACCTCTTCATTTTGTAAAGCCCCAAACTTCTGCACCAAATGTTGTGGTGGTAATGCACTGTGTTTTATAGATTTTAGTTATAGATAGCACTACATCGGCTTGTTTGGGTTGCGGGAGGCTCAAAATTGAATTAATGGCCTTTGAAAATGTACTTCTACTATGGGCCGCATGGGCTGCCCAAGAGCCATTCTCAGAGAATACTAACCCCAAGTATGGGAAAGTACAAGTGCGTAGCAAGCGTTCTGGACCTGAGGTAATTGAATTCATAAGGTGCTTCTTAGGTCCACAGGTCATTATGAACGTTTTTTTTAAATTAGTGCAAAGGTTTAAGTCAGCCATGAAATCTACGAAACCCCTAACTAAAGTACGTAGTGCATTTGGTGTGCGACCCATTAGAACCACATCATCTGCGTACAATAGGGCGGGGAGTGTATTACCGTTGATTCTCGGGACATCATTGGTGAGTTTGGACAATATGTTGTGTAAATCATTAATATATAGAATAAATAGGAGAGGGGCGAGTACACACCCCTGCCTGACCCCTCTACCAATATTGATGTCCCTTGACACCTCCCCATCCTTATTGATCCTCACCTGTGCCTTCAAATCCCTGTGCAAATAGGCTAAAAAATTAAATAAAACCTCATCCAACCCATATTTTAAAAGAACTGACCACAGGCGTGACCTGTTCACAAAGTCAAAGTCTGAGGTGAGGTCCATAAAAGCCAAGTAAATGGCCGGGCTATGGTATATTTGCCGACAATCAGATTAAGATTTAGGCACTGTTCCACGGTTCCTAATTTACTTCTAAAACCTAGCTGGCACTTATTTAAAATGTGTCCCCCCTCAGCCCAAGACCTAATTTTGTTAAACAGGATCCTCCCAAGAATCTTCAGTGTGTTGTCAATCAGGGAGATCAGTCTGTACCAGCTAGGGTTGGATCGGTCTCCTTTTTAAAAAATCGGAACAATGATGCTGGTAGTCCATTTACTCAGGATAAAAGTGTTTGTTAAATTGTTAAAAACATTAAGTAAAAGGGGTGTCCAGAATTCGGGTTTATGCATGATAAGATCAATAGAAAGCCCATCAGGGCCAGGGGCCTTATTATCCAGGCTATGATGAATGGCGTCCTCAACTTCTGACACGGATATCAAAATCCGCAACACACCCTGGGAGTTTAAAGGGTCCTCGCTCTGGGATGGGGCTGTATAGATCTTGGAAAAATGGGCTTCCCAGACTTCACTAGTTATGTTACAGCTTAAGAGGGTGAGAGTAAGACCTATAGACCTCATATCTTTCTTTTAGGATCTCATCTTTGCGTTGCCTGGCCACCTGTTTGTACTATGCCCTCCGAGACTTAACAAGAGTTACATCCCTTGGTGTTGCTGTGTGTGCTACACGGAGTTCTCAGTTTGTTCGTGAGCAGGCATTGTTAAACCATCTTGGGTTCTGTTTAGTATCTGATGCAGGCCTAGAGATCAATCGTTTAATGCCAGCACATAAATGACTAAAAGCGTAAATTGCCTCTGGGTTAGGATCGCTAGGTGACAGACAAATATCAATGAGTGTTGGGTGTGTTTTATAATTTTTGAAAACAATGTTTTGTTTTCAATGCCTTTCCAAATCACTCTTAGATTATCAGTCGAGGGCACTAGATTACTAGCCCCAGGCTCTTTACCAAAATCTAGTCTCTGGGCAAATCTAATCGTAGTTGAAATTGGGTTATGGTTTCCCTGTACAGTAGATAAAATCTCTGCCTTTAATAAATGGTCTTCAAGTGTGACAGATATAAAAACATAATCAATGGTAGAGGCGCAACCCCGACCCCTGTATGTAGGTATTAAACAATTATCATTGTGACATACAGCCACGATTTCCATCACATTTAGTAAGTTATGATTAGACAAATGATCTAACAATTCTGTCCCCCTTTTGTATGGATGCTCGTAAGCCGAAGGAACAGTAGCTAATTAATTTTCTCTAGGAATCCTGGTGTTAAAGTCACCGCCTAAGCAAATTCCAACTAAACTATAGAACGCATTCTGACTTTGTAAATTGGCAATACAATTAAACAAATTAATAAAATTCATATTTGGTAAGGTTAAAAAGTCATTATTATAAAAATTGATAAAACAACTTGGTGCCTTTGTGTGTAGATCAGGGCTTGAAAGTTATAATTGTTTGTAGGAACAATCTTAGCACTACCACCTGCGGAGATGTTGACCCAGATGGAGAGTCCGCCAGATGGACAGCCTACTTTAGGAGCGGGTACAATGTTATTAAAACATTCAAACCCTTCTAAATATAGATCCCTTGTGGCCCAGGTTTCTTGGAACATGAGGATGTCATATTTTGGACTATATTTACCCAGTCCTCAGAGTTTAATTTAGAGGCCAGCCTGCAACGTTCTAGCTTAGCACATGCAGGTTTGAGTCATGTGGTTCTTGGATGTCAAGCCCCAAGGAATTGGACAGGGAACTAATGGGGGACGGTTTCAGCTAACGCTGGAATGAGCATCAGTCAATCCAGGCTGTCTAAGCCAGACAGGGCGGAAAACCTGTTATGCATTGTATGCGGGGGATGGCAAAGATGTTTGGCTCCGGAGTTGGTTTATAGAAAAAACTTAGGGGCAGTGACCAGATGAGGGTTGGAATTATATTGTTAAGCTCCTGTGTCATCAGAATCGATCTTACTAGTGACGGTCGTCGAAAGTTAATGACAACAGAGTCTCCCTCAATGTTCTTTAATGAGGGTCCGGCCCACCCTACCCTGCGCACCATTATGATATCTCTAATGTTTGCCACCCTAAACTCTTTGTGTTTAACAAGTCAGTCAGCGCTTTTGTTTCACAATTGATCCCAACTTTCAGTCAGATTTTTCTTTGCTACGATTAGGACATAGGGACATGCAGCCGTTGGTAAGCCCTAGAACGTCTCTACTGGCCTCAGCAGACGTTCCGCTATAATGGATTTTGATAGCGGTGATTGTGCTTTGAGTGCTACACCCTGAAGTGGCTTTATTTATGGGATTTACGGTGGCAACATAATTAGCTGGGTGGATATGGGCGTTTGGGTAGCCTGTAGATGATGGTTTATTCTGAGCAGGAATGGCTTTAGGTAGAGGACATTCCTTTTCTTTTCTACACATAACACAGGCACTATTAGGGAGGGGGGCATAGGTCTCGAGGTTTGCCGTTGTTGGTTCGATTTCACTGCACTAGGTGATTGCGCATTGGAGACCCCCCTGTTTGGTGGTTGATTTAAAGATATTAGTATGTGTATTTAACTTATTTCCCAATGACTCCAAACGATCTAAACGTTTCCAAAGGGCAGTGAAATTCTTGTCCACAAGGTCTCTAATACGCTCATATACAGTTTCCACTATGATGTCGATTGAAATGTTGCCAGATCTAGGGCGGGTTGGAGGAGCTGCTGTGAGCTCAGTCTGAGTAAAAGTAGAATGATTTAATGGTTCAAATAAAGTTAAGTTGACAGTCACATCAGCAGTCTCCACAATCGCAATCACTGGGATCGCAGGAGGCACTGTGCCTTGGATCCTTGAACTCAGGGCTGTGTGTTGTTGCTTTAAACGGGAAGGTTGTTTCCTCTTAAGCTGGTCGGTTTAGCCAGTTTTCTTTTCCTTTTTGCCCCTGTAATTACTGGGTTCGGGGAGACATGCATGTCTGGTACAATGTTCTTGTTGCAGACCACTACTAGGTGATCCTCGAAGGCTCCATTGCCCCCATCGCCCTCATTACCCTGGTTATGTTCTATGTTGGAGTCGCCCCCTAGATTTGGTGAATGCCTAGTGGTACTGTTAAATGCATTTGGCGTCGGGGGGGGGGGGCTAGTACAATCCTCTTCTTCCTCCCCTGCCAGAAGGGTGATCCTTGCAGCCGCCAATCCCAAGGACAATCGCCTCTCAGTTAGCTCGATCTCATTTGCGACAATATTAACTGCTCTTTCTAGCATGCTGTCTATGGAGGTAGAGGGGCGGAAGCTTGTTATGATTGTACGTTTCTCCATGTCGTGGTATTTCTACAATCGCCTCAGCACAGCTTAGAAGTTGGAGCCTCTTAAGGGGGTGGCCCTGCCCAGCCTCTTCCAGTCTCTGACGGGCGCACATGGGCCGGCCCTTAACCCGGGCGCGGCCCAGGCACGCCCGCATGTGGCCCGCATTGCGGGAGCCCTGCAGAGTTTTTGAAATGCCTCCTGGTGCGTGATGCGGGCGTCGGGGGCGATGGCGGGCGCAAGGGAGCCTGGGACCTGGAGTCCTGTCCCGCTCCCCCTCCAAACAGTGGCAGCAAGATATCGGGGCTTCCCTTTCCTAAAATATTCCTTCCTTTCTTCTTTATTTACTTTATCTTTGTTTGAGGGCAAAGTAATTGGTCCCCTTTGCTGGACTGGTTGGGTGCCGACCATGGATGCAGAGACTGGCCAGCTACTGGATCATGCTAGGCCACACTCTATCTTGGCCTCTATCTTATATATGAAGTATTGGGCCATTATATATTTAGGATATATGTCCCTATGATGATCCTTCTATATTTAATAATTTTTTAGTACGAAATTGTATATGAAATCTGTGGCTCATATATTTATATTTATTCTTCAAGATATTTATGAAATACTGGGCCATTATATATTTAAGATGTATGTACCTATGCTGATCCCTCTATTAATAATTTTTAGTACAAAATTGTATATGGCATTTTTGGCTAATGTTGCAACATATTTATTCTCCGAGATACATATCTATGTCTTAAATTATATGTCTCTATATTGTATTTGACTATTTGCTTCCCTGTCTGGAAAATAAAAAAAACAAAAACTGGAAAAAACCAAAAAAAAAACTAATCATCACTGGGGGCCATCCTGAGTTTTTGAGCACTATTTCTACTTAGGGGAGGAGGCGCAATTGACACACTTGCAGGCACCTCCCAACCCACGGCCTTCACTACCTGGCCATCACTCTGAGCGCTTCAGCTCATCAGGCGCTAGGCCAGGGCGCAAGGCTTTTCTCGAAATTCCCTGACCTCACAATGAGATGCTGCACAATTTGAATCCTGGGTGTGCAAGGCTAGGTTGCTCTAAAAGCCTGCTTTATAGGAATCCTGCACTGCGCTGGTGATGAGCTCGCAACAGTCATCAATTTTAAACAAACACATAGTCAGCCAATGTTCTGTAAAATGCCTCATTGTCGCATTTTTTTTTTGTCAATGCATAACTTTGTTCCACTTGTGCCAGTTCTAACACCTTAGTAAAGCTGTGCTAAAGTAAAAGTAAGGTTTTAAACTTCTCTCAATATGCCTTGTTAAAGCACACGGCGAAGGAATAAACAATCCATCAGAAGTAATAACTTCCTTAAGAAAGAAAACAATTGTATAATGTTCTAATAGTTACTCCATAGATTGGAATAACTAGTCTAACAATAAACTATGTAAGTTTAGCGGCAAACCATGTGATATAATACCTATCAAGTTACCAAAAAGTAAAAATATACTTATCTGAGAAGGAACAGCTAATAAATGAAGAATATAGATGTGTGACATAGACATATATACTGTGTTGTGATTCCAGAATGGAACATTTTACTTTGTGATGTATTTAAGTACTTTAAAGCGCTTCATGTGAGGCAGCAATAAAGGTTTATGCAGAGTGATAGCCTCCCGTCTTATAATGAATTCTGTAAATCTTGTTTTTATAAAGTTCATCCAGAGTTGCATAGTTCTTTATCACCAAATTATCCATGACTCTGTATTTGGTGGTGAAATTAAAGATCCAGTTACCAAATAGTGGTATTCCTGTATACACAAGAGTGATCTATTTGTTGGCTCTCTCCAATCTTACCCAGAATTCTACAATCCGGCAAGCCACAATTACTATTGCCTCCATTTTATGAGTTCTTAGGAATAGCACCTGTAACTGTTTAACTACACAGACTAAGCTAGTAGTCTCAGATTGTCATCTGTTTACCTAGGCCTATATCATTGTGCTACACAGAAGTAGTGTCTATAAGATGAGGCTATCTGCCACTGTGATCAAACATGAATTTAAATTTATCAGCGTGCATTACTAGTAAAGATGGGTTTCCAATGTGGCAGATTGTCTACATACATATTGCTCTGCAGGCACAAAAAGCAGGCTTAGAAAACTGAGAGGATACCATTCATCGTTGTCATATACAACAATGGCATTATTCCAGTTCCTTTCTACGCTGAACATATCTTACCCTGTATTGCATCTGCACCACATAGCGCTTGGATTTTTGCTAATTGTTTACAGAGTTGACAAAAATATCCTTTATTAATTTCAGCATTTGTGGGATCATGTCCAGATGATCTCTAGCTGTAGATTCTAATTTCTGAACACATGTTGTTGGCTTGTGATGGCCTCTAATTTTGTTATTTTTACTTCCCTTTGTAATGTTTTTAGAAGGCAGTTAACATGCTCAAAGTAGTTTTTTTGTTGGTGATTGCTGAATGACATTTGCTCTCATTTTATTTGTATTCTCTGTCAAGCTATTGAACATGTGTGAGTGAAGTAGTCAGTGTCCTATGAAGTTTAATGAAAACATGTTTTGAATTGAAGACCTGCACGTGACAGATAACAGGAATGGCTGTTTCTCTTCATTTTCTAAACTAACCATACAGAGCGTTCCCAAACCAGGATGCTTACAGGACACCTGTCTTCTTCACCTCAGATTGGCTGAATGAGTACTGGGATGCCATCGCGGTTGATGATTATCGATTTGTCTATATGGGACCCAAGGGCTCGTGGTAAATGCATTTTTGCTGTTTTTTGGGTTGCTAAAGTTGATTACTTCCAGTACCTTTCTGTATTTACAGTGGTAGACTCTTCTCTGAGCTAGGCTAAGATT
Source organism: Lissotriton helveticus (assembly GCF_964261635.1). NCBI lineage: Eukaryota > Metazoa > Chordata > Amphibia > Caudata > Salamandridae > Lissotriton > Lissotriton helveticus. The sequence goes on along the minus strand of NC_136071.1, from coordinate 326,130,287 downwards.
ATGAAATAATAGTACTGTGGTAGAGGTCAGATAATATTACGCAATTTTGGTCTAGATGTATGAACAGTAGTAATAGTGACTAACAAATAGCGCCTTTTTTCACAAATCACTGTTTAGTAATCACTATTACTAATGTACAAAGGGGTTATCTAGCCCTATAACCTAAATAGCAATTCATGGTGAGTCACAAATAGACCTGCCGCTTGAACATTAATGAGGTGGCTTGCAATTGGTGACCCACTAGGATTAACTACCATAACAGGGATGGTGGCCTGCCGGGGTCAGCAGGCCACCATTTCTGTATTTGCTTTTAAATAAAGCAAGATTTTTTTTAAATGCACTCGCTTTCCCTAAAGGACAATGGGATACATATAAAAATAAAAAAGGAAAAGTTTAATTTTTTAAGGGTAGGCAGTGGTCTGCGGGGTTACTACCTGCTCTTAAAAATATATATTTTTTAACATTCTCAAAGGTAAAGAGGTCCTAGGGGGACCCCTTTCTATTTGTGAATGGGTTACCACCAACTTTGAGCTGGTAGTTAAGTGTGAATGTTTTGCGAACAAATTTTGGTCACAAAGCATTCATACAGCCCATTCTGGTTCTGTATTTGGAAGGGATGCACTATACACACCCCTTCCAAGTATCGAATCGGTATGTGTTTGTAATTCCAAAGTGTGATCCGGTGACATGTTACGAAATCACAATTTGTGATTAATACATGGCAACATTTATTTCTGTGACCGGTAATGGCCCGATTCTGCACTTTGGGCCGTTTGCGACTGCAAAATTGCTTTGTACATCTAGCCCTGTCTCTCCAGAATTTAGAAGCATTGTATGTGTGACAGACTGACCACAAACAACTGGAAAGTCCACACTGCTCTGATGTTTTCTTAGTGGTTATACGCCAAATAGTTCTCCTGTCAATAGTATTGAACAGAAGTTATGATTATCGAACTCATTCTGCAAACATGACAATATCAAATATTCACAGTAAAAAATGTTAGAAAAATAATTTCAGTTTTAGAACTAGAAAAGGAATGATTTCAGTGTTTTGAACTGGAAAGAGTTTGAAAATACTATTTAAATGTGGCCTAATAAATGCAGCTTCCTTTCTTAAGTCCTAGTAGGTTGTAGAGACAAGAACAAGGAAGTGTGCTATGTGAAATTGTAGACTTTGTGATGTGACATGAGGATTCTACCAGTTTTAGAAAGAGACACTGCAATTTCAAGCATTATGATGTTTACAATTTACTCTCTATCGCAATCAAAATTGTCCCCTCCTCCCTTAATGCTTTCAGATGAAAATGACCTAACCTGTTTGCCCTTAAACATCTTTGCTCATAAATTCCCAAGTGTTTTTTTTCCAAATAGTCAATGATAGATTTGAGAAGAAAGAAGGTGCATACCACTTATATATAATTTCTGCATACACTTTTTTTTTTAAGTTTGTTTTATGCAAGGAAATACAGCAATGGACAGTCACAAATTTAAAACATACATATAGTTACTGACCAATACAAGAACAAACAATATCTAGATCCAGTCCGCAATTGGGGCCCATATTTTTTCTCCCAAAGCCCTTCTTTTGACACCCTTTAGTCTATACATAGCAGATTCTATATTGTACATAAATAATAATCTTTCCCTCCAATTAAAGAAGGAGGGGGGATCCGGATTAATCCATTCCCTAGTAATGCAGGCTCGGGCAACCGCCATGCTTATAAAAAGAAAACAAGTTAATGATTTGTGTCTTGGGGTGCCCGAGTCTGTACCAATTAGCACCAACTCTGCAGTTAACTTGACGTCAGATTGAAGAACTGCAGCCAAAAAGCTCTCAATTTGTTGAAAAAACTCTCCAAGCTTAGGGCATTGAAAAAACATGTGTACAGAATTGGCTGCGTACAAACCGCAGCGATTACATTTCGTCCCCACTGTCGAACTCCACTTAACAACTTTGCTGGGAGTGTAATAAAGATCATATAAGCACATAAAATGTTGAGATTTCATCATCCCAGTTATTTCTGCATACACTTAAGGATAGGGACACTGCCAATACTGGTGGAGTACACCCCTGTGGTCTGGCAGCCACCATTAACAAACAAAATTTCTTCTTCCAAAATGAAACACTAGCACTCCTCAGTGGATTACTTGCAAGTTATTTTATTGAGCACATCAAATGTTTCTGACATTTTCATGCAGCAGAGCCTTTGTAATAAAAGGTTATTATTTCAAAATGGTGACATACTATTTATAAAACAATTGAAACCATATAACGCTAACACAGACTTCAAATGCAATCATGATGAGTGGTGTGATTGACAAATTGATAAAAAAAAGTCTTGTAGCAGATGTGCATAGCATTTTTAGTTTTTTCGAATGCCCACATAACCCACAGCCAGCAATTAAGTCATGGATTACAATGTGTTTTCCACAATGTACCAAAAAGTATCAGTTAAAATTAAAAAAAAAGCAATAATGTATAGAAATTGGGGATCAATGAAACATATGCATTTTTGAAACATACTATAGTATTGGAGTTTAAGGCCAGATGGCATTTGTGCAACCCCATATTCTGGGTTGGCCATAATGCGGATTCTGTGGATGTGTTTTTAAATAGTGCTTTTAGTACACTGACTTAAAATAGGATGTGAAAAACATTCAGTAGATGAAAGCAAATGTCCTACCATTCTGTATTTCTACATGTATCCTGTTTAAAACATTATCCCACAAGTATACGATGCGAAAAACATTCAATAGATAAAAACAAATGTCCTACCATTCTGTATTTCCACACGTCAACTGATTAAAACACTAGCCCACAAGTATATTGCCAGAGACAGGAATGGCCCTAGAATGCGCCAGTGGAAAGCGTTAGTTGATTTAATTAACTACAGTGTTTGAAACTGGGGTAGGTCGGCACTTATGGAAACATACGAAACTCAGACATTTCGGAAAGCTGAAAGAGTCCAAGGCATAACCCAGAATGCCCTACAAAGGTCAGGCATTGGTTTGAAAAACAATTTCCTCATTTCTCTAATTGAAAGTTCCAGAATTTGTGTGGGGACAACAGAACTCGACCACCCGGTTTTCCCACATTTTTACCAATGAAAACAGTGCATTACAAGTGTGGGGGGGACTATTGTAACTGTAACAGGCCTAGTCTGAGACCATATGAAATTAACAGAGTGTTATTGTGGTCTTCATATGGTATGGGGCTTGGCATGTTCCTGTGCCCTGCAATAGACAAACCCACTGTGAAGAACAGTTTTTATCGGGAGAAGTGTGGATACATTGGATGGTAGGACATTTGCAGTTTGCCTGAAATCCTGAAGTTTTCCATTGCTCAAAAGTGAAGAAATTATGTTTTATTTCTAATGCACACATTTGTAGGAGATTCTGGGTAGTGAAATGTGTTGGGATTCATGCAAGCCCATCTCCATGGATCCCCTCGGTCTTTAGTTTTCATAAATGTATTGCGAAGGTAGGTTCCCCTGGGTTCCAACCCACCCTGGGCACAAATTTTGCCCACATGGAATCTCCCCATGTTGAAATATTCCCTGTTTTACAGTGTGTGGATCCCTGTTCAGATCCTGGAAAAACTCAAATATATATCATACCCCTAGGTACAGAAGACCCAGTGTACCAAAAGTATGTGTCAGGCCTTCACAGGAGTATTATCATGCTTGAGGGATACTGAAGGAAATAACCTTGTTTTGGAGAAAAATGCGACCAAATATCATGTTCAGTGTGTACTTCTGGATGGCTTGTCCGACCAAGGGAGATCTAGGATAAATCGATAGAATATTCAAGGCGTGCACAATATGTATTTGTTATATTTTCATTAGAGTCCTATATCTGAGAAATAAAACAATATGTTATTTTACATTTTTTAAGGAATTTTCTCAACATATCGAGGAAATTCTTTAAAAAAATGGAAATATCACATTGTATGTGTGCATGTTATAGATATACATACACACATATTACTGGCAACAGTAGGTAGTTTTAGTTAGGACGTAGTGTCCATAGGAAGAGAGTTTTTTCATTTGCCAATAACTTTGGCATCATTTGCAGAATCTTCTGAAAGTTTTCAAAACGAATTTGCCCATTACTTCAGCTGCTGTCTTGAAAATGCTGTGTTGATCTGTCAAGGGGCGGTGGGGGTCCAGAAAATGAACGGGGTACCAACACGCTTTTTCTCCATGTTAATTTCTGTAGGAAACTTTAGACATGGCTACAGCTCAAACTGCTGAGTGCAATTACACCAAATTTGGCAGAAAGGTAGCTCTTAGTCCAGATAGCGCAGTGTTTAAAATGGTGTAAATCGGTTCAGTAGTTCCTGAGCAATGTAAAGCTTTCTAAGATATACAACTGAGGCCACGGAGGAGCCGCGACCCCTCCCGATCTTGTACCTGAGATCTGAGTGGCTGTGAACACTTCAAACAGGAAGTGTTGGCAGCCATCTTGTGGCCCGGTTGAGGATGTCCTTGGGTGCCAACTACCCTGCCTGTTCCCTCTAATACGTCCCACACAGCAGGATTGCTGAGATCTGGTGGGAGACCACGCTCCCTTTCTCTACCACTCTGCAAACGCGCCTCCTGGTTCACTACTAGTATTGGGAGCCTACTAGCCCTCCTGTTACCTCCAGTAAGACCGACACAGCTGGATTGCTGAAAGATCGTCAGATGTCCCGCACCCTTTCTCCACCACTCTGCAACACACCTCCTGGAGCACTGCTGCTTGGAGGATCAAGTTCACTTTAGTCCTGAGGCCCTAAGGAGGCAAGGGGACCTCATTCTCCCACCAGCAGTGCGCCAAGAGGTGCTTTTGCAGAGTGGTGGAGAAAGGGGGCGTCACCTGCGACCACCTCTCAGCAATCCCACTGTGTACGGCTTACTGGAGGCAACATGAGGCCCTGTTCGCCGCTAAGAACCCTCAGCAGCCAAGGGGACTTCATCTCCCAACCAGCTGTGCGCCAGAAAGCGCGTTAGCAGAGTAGTGGAGAAAGAAGGCAGGGCAGGGCGTTCGGAGAGTTGCAGCGACTACTAAAAAACCATAGAAATCCATTGAAAAATCGTTATAGTTTGGAATTAGCATTTAAGAACCTTAAAATTCACTGTAAAAAACAAGGGTACAGGGATGTTATAGTTAGGAAAGCAAATTACAAAAACTTTCGAAATTCACTGGAAAAAAGGTTTATAGTTAGGCTCAGCTGTCACTTGTACAAAACCGAAGAAATTTAGCCATTATAGTTAGTGAGCTAACTGTAACTCCAATGCACTGCTTATGACCTCACATTTTACATCACTCATGACATGGTCAGTGACATTGATGAAGACATCTCAAATGACATCACTGATGACATCCTCCACAGAATCTCTGACACACTCACTTACACCCCCATGTAACCTTTCATACACCCACTCCAACTATCACACTATCTTTCTCAAACCCATTCACACACACACATACCAGTACTTACACAGCCAATCACTGATTCATAGATCAATACACACATCCACTCACTCACCCATACACCCACTCACTAATAAAGCCACTGACATATCGACTCGTCCACTCATACAGCCACTCACACACTGAGACATTCACACATAGAGCTACTCACACACCTACTCTCTCACACATACAGTCAGTTACACAACAACTTGCTCACGCTTACAGTTACACCCACCCACTTACTCATACAGATACTAACGCAGACTCACTCACTTATACAGTAACTGACACAAGCACACACTCATACATCCTCTCTCATTATAACTCACTCACCCATACAGTTACTCATATACTCCATCACTCACCCATACTGCCTTTCGCATACCCAGTTACTCATCCATATTCCACTGACACATGCACTCATTCACCAACACAGCCATACACACACTAACTCAACCATACAGCCACTGACTCACCCGTCACCCATGAACACAGAAACTCAGACACCCATAGAGATACTCAGACGACCAGTTACTCCACCATACATTCCTTGAGACACCTAACCACTCACCTATACAGTTAGTCATGCACCCACTGAATCATCCAATCAGGCACTCATACACCCCCTGATTCACCAATACACCTTGGTATATAATTTAACACTCTAAAACACTCTCAGTCACCGGATGATGTTATCAGTGATGTCATTTGAGATGTCATCAGCGATGCCACTGACCATGTCATCAGTAGTGTAATATGTGAGGTCATAAGCAGTGCATTGCGGTGGATGAATTATAGTTAGTTCACTAACTATAACAGCTGAATTTCTCTGGTTTTGTACGAGTGACACCTGAGACTAACTATAACATCCCTGTAACTTTTGTTTTTTCCTAGTGAATATACAATATATTTATATATTTACCTATACATCTTTATATTCAGTGCAATGAGCCATTGGTGTGGGGTTTGTACCCTTACATTGGCCTGAATGTGCAAAATAAAAATAAAATATAATTTGTATCCGTGCACATTAACTTCAAAGATAATCTTTTACAAATGCCTTGAAAGTAAAAGGGTTAATATCTTCAAAAGCTATTTTTGAGTTTCCTTTGGTCACATATTGCATACAGATATCTCTGGCTGTAGATGGATAAAGCTCCCAAATGAAAGCATGTTTCTGGTGAAAACAATTTATCTGTCTCATTCATTTGAAAGTTTTTGTTCTTTTCTGGAATCTTTTTGGTGGCAGTTTGTGATATTGCCCTACAGGACACAGACAACATAAAATGTGTTCCTATTGACCTGAAAACACTTTCGTTGTTTTTTCTAAGTTGTATTTGTTACTTCTTCTCCTTTATTAAACAAAAGAGTGACATATTTATTTTTCTGATACAGGACTCCATTTCATGCTGATGTCTTTCGCTCCTATAGCTGGTCAGCCAATGTTTGTGGGCGAAAGAAATGGCTTCTCTTCCCAGCAGGTCAGGAAGAATACCTGAGAGATTGTCATGGTAACTTGCCATATGATGTCACTGCCCTTGAGCTCCAGCATAGCAGCACTTCCCCAGGATCCTGCCAATCTGGTCAACCCCTTGAAGTGATACAGGAAGCAGGGGAGGTGATCTTTATTCCGAGTGGTTGGCACCATCAGGTTTATAATCTGGTAAGAGGCAAACTGTTAATCAATGAAAACGGTAAACATTTAATCACAGCTAATTGTCTTTTGGTATCTCTATTTCATCCTTAACCACTTGGCTGCTAAGGCTTTTCCCTTCCTGTGCTGAAAAGCTTTGAATCCCATTATACATGACGAGCTCACCTTGTCATGAGCACAGCTCCAGTGTGCCTCATAACGAGCTCACCTTGTCATGAGCATGCAAGAGGTTAAAGCATGACTCATGTCATATAATGTATTTTTCATTTGTCTAGTGTAACTCTAGAGATGTATAGTATTTCCTGTTGTGAAAGGAATTGCTTTGGGAACTAGATGAGCTTCTGTGTTAGGAGAGATTTAGTGGATTGTGGTACCACATTGGGCCGTTGTAGAAGACTTGTAACATCTGATAGTGTGAAGTTACTGCCTCTTTGCTCAAACAGCATTTCTCTCATGTCTCCTTTAGTATAAGCTGTGATTCACATGATGTTTTGCGCTATGCAGACTAAAAAACTGGAAAATATCTGTAGGCAAATCTGTCTTTGATTCAATGAAAGTCATCCCAGTCTACCTAATTTTAGTAGAGTGCTTCTCATAAATCACCAGAGACTTCATAATGAATTTACCTTCAATTTTTATGGCAGTAAGGAAAACTGTCTGTACAGCCAGACACTGACAGCTCATCTCATGTTCCCACCAACCGCCCGAAATACACCGCTATGTCACAAAGCACTCTCCATTCCAAATTCCTTTTGGAGCCACCATTTGCATAAAGACAGTGCCCAACACAACTTACACTTTGTAACACAAATGCACACTGATGTCTTACTAATAATCGAATGTGCTCCATCCAAGTGCCTAATAACTATATGACCATGTTACCTTGCTGCAGGCGATCTAGTCCTCAAAAGAAATAATTGAGGGGAAAGATGGGCAAAGTACGCTCAGATATATCCCTCTATCGCCAGGACCAGCACAATGTATTTGAGAGGGTGATGGTGGCAAAAACCAGGTTTCAAGAGGTAAACGACGTGGTACATGACCTCAAAAAAGGGGCGGAGGAACTCCGCAAGATGTGGAAAATAAAGTTCAACAAAACAACCTCCGCTTTTTCGGATTCCTAGAGGGAATTTGAGGGCACCTCCACAAATGAGTTTCTTACCATTTGGCTGAAGACCGCCTTTCCACCCGACCAATTTTCCACTTGCTTTGTGGTGGGACAGGCCCACAGAGTGCTAAGTAAAATACCTCTCCTGGGAGCCTCCCCATAATCGCAAAGTTATTTTACTCTTAGGTAGGGACATGATCCTGCAAGAGGTATGCCATAAGGAAGATCTGCACCATTATAACTCCAAGATCATGGTGTTCCCCTATTACAGCCACTAAGTTCAACGACAGCGCCGGAGCTTCGACTGTGGGAAAGTAAAGCTACATGCCCTCCAGCTACAGTATATACTGCTGCCGTTCCCAGCTAAGCTGAAAGTTCTACATCAGGTGAAGTCCTTATTTTTCCAGACTCTAGAGGAGGCATGGACTTGGTTGTAGGAGAGTCTTAGGTTTTCGCTATGGCTAAATGAGGGTCCGGACAGCAAACAACCGAAGCTACGCGTGCCAGGCCTAAGACCAGTCAACAGAGGCAACAGAGATGGAGTTGTAAACCTTCTTATTTATTTATTTATTTATTTTTACCATTTATTGAGCGCACTGTTACCGGGCAGGTGTCCTGGCGCTGAATTGATGTGCTTTCTCCATGCGATGTTAGTCCCTATAGATTGAAAAGCCATGTTTTAGTGTTCTTCCTAAATATCATTAGGTCAGTGCTTTGTTTTAGGGGGAGGGGCATCTTATTCCAGATATCAGCTGCTCCGGAGATAAAACTGCGGCCTCCCCATCGAACTTTCCTAATGCGATCAGTCTTGACAAGCCATTTGTTAGATGATCTTAAATGTCGGCCTGGCTTGTACAGCTGGAAGTGTTGTTGAAGGAAAGATGGACCTAGTCCATTCACTGCCTTGAACACTATGCACAACGCTTTGAACATCATACGTTTCCGTACTGGGAGCCAGTGCAATTTCCTCAGTTCCCCGGAAACGGAGGCAAACTTGGGTAGACCCGTGATTAAGCGAACAGCAGCATTTTGCAGCGTCTGTAGCTTATTCAGGATCCCTTGCTGTGCTTGTAAATACAGACTGTTGCAGTAGTCGAGGCGTGACAGCACTAATGCTGTCACGACAGTTTTCCTACTGCTAATGGAGAGAAAGGGGAGAATTTTCCTTATTGTTTTTATTATCCAGTGGACTGAGGAGGAGAGGGCATTGACTTGTGCCTTAAAAGTAAGTTGTTTGTCAATGAGTATCCCTAGATTTTTTACTGTCGTGGCAGGTATGGGAAGATCTCCCATTTCTTGAGGCCACCAGTTGGGGGTCCATAAGTTGGTCTCATTGCCAAAGAGAAGAACCTCCGTCTTCGAAGAGTTCAATTTAAGGCAATTCCTGGCCATCCATGAGCTTACTGCGGTCATGCAGTCCTGAAATCTTGCTGCTATTCCCTCCTCTCGACCCGGGAGCAGAGATACCACAATTTGTGTATCATCTGCATAAGATGTAAGTTCAAAGCCAAATGACCGAATCACCGGGGCGAGGGAGGAGATGTAAATATTAAAGAGGGTAGGGCTCAGGGAGGAGCCCTGGGGAACCCCTCCTGGGAGTGTGAAAGGAGTGGATTCAAAATCTCCCAGGGCCACCACCTGAACCCTATCCGAGAGGAAAGACTTCAGCAAGCTCAGCGCAACTCCCCGCACTCCGCAGCCTTCAAGGCGGTCCACCAAGATGCTATGGTGGACCGTATCGAAGGCCGCGGACAGATCGAGAAGCACCAAGACCGCCCGTCCGCCCATATCCATCACCTTCCTAATTTCTTCCGTGGACTTAATGAGGGCAGTCTCAGTGCTGTGGCCCTCCCTAAATCCATGTTGCGCCATGTCAAGCCCCTGAGAGGATCTGAGGAAATCACAGAGCTGAGCATTCATGGCCCTCTCAATAAGCTTGGCCGGCAATGGGAGTCTAGCTATGGGCCTGTAGCTGTTGGGATCTGAGATGTCCAAAGTAGCCTTTTTAAGCAAAGGTGCAATGGAGACCTGCTTCCAACACAATGGATATTCTCCTCCTTTAAACATCATATTAAAAACTTCAGTCAACCTAACTGAGATGGGAGTGGCTGCAAGTTGGGCCACGGCAGCTGGACAGGGATCGTGGGGTGAGCCTGATTTAGTTTTTAGTAATAACTTTATAGTTTCTTCTACTTTTACTGGGCTAAACTCCACGAATTCCGGGGGCTGCGAGTTCTCTTGCATGGACTTATGGGTTCTCTCACTGAGAGTGAGCCTCACTTGATGTTCCAGGGCGGAGAATATTAGCTCTACCTTTCCCAAAAAGAATTTTGCAAGAGTCTCGCATAGCTCCAGACTAGGGGGAATAGTGACTGATTTCAAAGAACTTAAATTAGTCACAGTTTTAAAAAGTTCTTGAGAGGAATTCTTCGCAATCTCAATTTTTGCGGAAAAATAGACGCTTTTAGCCTTTTTAATCATTCCTTTGTATGTCTTAAGTCTGGCATTAAGTAACATTTTGTCTGCCTTTGAATATTTTGTGCGCCATTGGCGCTCTAATTTTTTACACGACACCTTATAATCGCGTAGTTCCTCGGTGAACCAAGGGGCAGAGGGTATTATACGTGTTGGGCGGCAGTGTTTGGACTGGACTAGGGAGGTACAGGCTTGATCTAACCAATTTGTATAGTTTTCAGCTGCTTCATTTATATCTATAGGTGGCAACTTAACTTGGCAAGGGAACCCCGCATCTGACAAAGGTATTTGCTACAAGACGGAGTATAGTCTTTCGACACAGAGGGGACCATGGACTTGCACCAAAGAAACATATAGGTCGCACACTGCCAAATGCTACACCGTCAGAATCTGTAGGAAGAGAATCTTCTTCAGACCTGGAAAGTGTTCATCCTCTTGCAAAAGAAATAACGGCATTAGAAAAGGGCTGAACAGATAGAGGACAGCAACTGCTGATCCAAACTCTGGATTCAGGACACCAAAGCCCTTGAAGTGGCAACCATATGACCGGAGCATTGCCCAAATGGCTGCAATCCACAGAACCCTCTGGGAGAGCTCAGCTGTCCTCAGACTTAGAACATCTGTAGTTTCTTGCGATTAGCTTTCTCGCTTTTCTTCCATTTTTCCCCTTCTTTCCTTTTCTTGTTTCCCCCTTTTTTTCCTTTCCATTTTTATTTCTCTATGTGATATAGTGTTTACGTTTTATGAGTTATTGGGGCTAGGGCGACAGACCTCGCTGGATCATCTTGAACACGATTGTTATAAAATGAAGCGGTTTACACTGTTAGGGAGATTGTGGAGGATAAGGGGGGGAGGGAGGGAGTCCATTGTTTTTGTTTGTTTTGTTACTGTGGTGGTCTTTGGAAGCAATATGCAGACACAGCGGTGCATTGGCAATGTAGGGTGGTAGTATGCAGGCAAACTCACTACCTGCAAAGCCTAACGAGAACTGGGGTTTTTTAGAGTTAGGGAAATACTAGGCGCACTGCACACGGTAGTGTAATGGTACTGATAGGTCAGGGTGCAAATGGGTGAGGGGATAAATGCCCTAAACCCCTCCAAGTGTGTGCAGAGCACACAACATACATAGACAACAACGAAAACCTAATGCACACCAATACTAGACAGTATAGAGAAAGATGTCTCAATGGACATTAGTATGTACACGTAATAACATTCGCAGAAAAGGAAAACGAAGGTGATGCGATTCCTCTTTTATTGCATAGATGGCCAGCCGACACGTGTTTCGTCGTCAAGCGGTAACAGTGCTTGCACGACTCCTCAGGGCTGGGGAGGATACAAAATACATAATGGAATATAATGTCCACATGACATTTTACGAAAAATTATTTCATGATTATTTGTGTGTCTAATTGATTCTAGTGCATGTGCAAGTGCAGGTGGAAATCGTGATGGTTACGAGTGACTGTATAGTGGAAGCACACAAAGCCAAAAAAAATAATAATAATAATAACGGCCCCAGAGGGTGTCCAGATGGCGGTGCATGAAGGAATGTGATTCCCATTGGCCACGTCTGTGATGCGGTCTATATGACTGGGGAAAAGATAGTGGAAATTTAATTCCCGTGACTGAATTGTGAGCGGTGGATGAAACGGTAGTGCAAGGACAAAAATCATTTATCATTACCGTCAACCTACGGTCAAATAAATATAAAAATATAATAAATATAAAATTTAGGAAGGTGAAAGAAAGGGGTGCGCTTCCTACCTGTAGCGCGAAGGTAATGAACCACAGGTCTGTAGCATAACCAAGGAGAGGGAAACAAAGGGGCAAAGGAACGTATCATAACCAATGTATACATGGTGGGGCGACATAGAGCACTATAAACAAGTCGTAAGCAGTGTTAGGGAATGGTAACACTGACAAATGAAAATGTTAAAAAACATAATGGAGCTCACCGCTTAGCCGGTGATATTTCCGACCCGGCCCCCGCTCGAGACCAGGTTAAATCTCTTTGTGGAACTTATGTGTAGCTCCAGATTCGTTATAGGTTCGTGCAGTAATGGTGCTGTAAAGGAGCAAAATGAAGTAGCGCATTTGTAAGACACCAGGTGCTATCTGAATCGAAAAGGATATATACAAAAAGGGGGCGCATGAAGTAAACAATATGTATAACATTGTTTAGGGTGTCTCACCTTTACGTAAAGTAAATAGTGCTCAGACCGCCTGTAGTTCATCGGTGTCACCAAATGGTGATGAGCATCCACTCTAAGGTTCTTGATTGTAAAGAATTATTAACTCCGCATTTGTAACTGAAAGCCCTGTAGTCACTTTCAGGAATATGATCTGTAGATAACAAGAAAAGGAACGAGAGCGTCAGTAAGCTCGTTCCTGACACCCATGTATGTGCGATCCTTAAGAAGTTATTGAAGGGATCGGACCGTGATTGTTGCAAGTAAGGTCGATGGGAAAGAGCATAAACCTACCCGTTTCAGTAGCGAAAGCCGGCAGGACGAGTAATCCCACGTAAAGGTTCCGGGTGCGGACACGTGGTGCCGACCCGGAAGTAGTTAAGTACTCAAGTGAGAAAGGACCCGTATGGGAAGGGCTAGAGCGTCAAATACCACGGAAGCGGGTGCGCCTCTAGGGGATATTAAAACAATTGGACGCTCATGAAAAAGGTCGGATTTGAAAAGAAAAAAAGGGTAGAGTCCCGATGTTCTTTTGAAAAAACGGGTATAAAAATAAAATAAATAGATATCCAAAAAGCATGCAAAAGTGTATGGTCATGCATCCGATCCACACCATGCAGTGGTGTTGGTGGTACGTTCTATATAAAATTCAAAATTCTTTGTCACATTATTTCTGTATTCTTATTTGAATATACATATGTCGAATTTGGAAACAAGTAGTTAGCATAACAATTGCAGCAAGTCGCTGTTAAATACCAGAAATTACATGAATGTCCAAATAACAGTATCACAGTGAATGCAGTACCATTGTGACATAATTTCATGACTCATATGTTGTGATAGTACATTAAGGGACAGTCCTGTTAGTACCAATCGATACCCCATGTAAACCTCATTGGGGGTGACTGAACGCAAGACTGGTATTGAGGACATTATGATAAGATGTGAAAATACATCCACTACAGTAAATGACAAGATTAATGTATGTGTCTTAGCTGCAAAGTGGTGCACGTGTATGCAGGAATTGTGAATAGAGTGGTTCAATCTCCTAGAAAGAATTGCATCTCTTGGTCAAAATTTAACCCCTGAGACACGGTACGAAGGCGGAGGATCCACATTGCCTCCAAGCGTCTCAATTTCAGTTCTCTGTTTCCGCCTCGTACTCCGATCGGAACAGTGTCAATCCCATAGAATGAGACTTGTTTGTCCAAAGATTGTTCACCGCACGCAGCCGCGTGCAGAGCAACCGGGTACCTTGGATCCTGTTTATGGATAGCTCTTATGTGTTCAGCTATCCTTTCTTTGAGGGGACGGATAGTGCTCCCCACATAAATTTTCCTGCATTTGCATTCGATGATATATACTACATAGCGTGTAGTACAGTTGATATTGGTCCTGATGATATAGGTTTCTCCATTGGTGTCATGAAATTCAGTAGTTTTGTGCTTGGCCCACCGGCACATAGAGCAGAACCCACACTTATAGAAGCCTGTGTTTCGTTTGGTTAGCCAGTTGTCCTTTGTGTTGCTGCGAGGAATCGTCGGGCTCAATCTATTTCTCAAGGTTCTACCTCTCCTGTAGGTGATCTGTGGATATTCTCCTACAAAGTCCGAGATGTTCTTATCTTTCTTGAGGATGTTCCAGTGTTTGCTGAAGGTTTTACGTAATGCTTGGTGATGGTTGCTGAAATCAGTGATCATGCGGATAGTCCCAAGATCGCTTGTCTTGTTGGTGGGCTGTCTTTCAGTGTGTCTGTTCTTTTGATTTTCATGACCCTAGAAGTTGCTGTCTTAAGTAGGTCATCTGAGTAGCCTCTTTTTTTGAAACGTTCCTGCATTTCCCTCAATGTTTCTTTGAAATCTTGATCATTACTGCAGTTTCTGCGAGCTCTTAGGAATTCACCAAATGGTATAGTGCTAATCTGGTGGGATGGGTGAGCGCTGCTAGCGTGCAGAATCGTATTGCAGGCAGTGTTTTTTCTGAAGAGTTTACTGTTCGGTTTGTTGTCCAGAATATATATTTCCAAGTCAAGGAACTCAATCTTGTCAAGGCTCGCCACCATGGTGAACCTCATATCCCACGTGTTGTGGTTGAGATGTCTGTAAAACTCCATCAGGTGTTCATGTGTGCCAGACCAAATCAAAAAACAGTCGTCTATGTATCTTCCCCAAAATACTATTGAGTCTATAAATTCCGCTCCTTTGGTGCCCCAAATTAGGTCATTTTCAAGTGCGCCCATGAAAAGATTAGCGAACGAAGGGGAAAATTTCGAGCCCATGGCGACCCCTTTTATTTGTCTGTACCATGAGTTGTTAAACATGAAAGTATTGTTATTTAAGATGAGTTCCATCATGGAGACAAGCATGTTGGTGTGTTGCCACATGGTGGCTGGTCGTTTCTGTAAAATTTTGGTTATAACTTCCAGTCCAAGTTCCGGTTTGATGCTAGTGTACAGAGCTACCACATCCATAGTAACTAGAAAGTTGCCTGGCTGCCATTGAAGATCAGAAAGAATGCTTAATATATGTTTAGTGTCCTGGATAAAGGATGGTAGATTGTGTACCAGGGGCCCTAAAAATAAGTCAACGTATTCTGCTATTCTTTCAGTTGGACCCCCTATGCCAGAAATGATAGGTCGACCGGGAGGAAAAGGGAGATTTTTGTGTACCTTGGGAAGGGTGTACAACCAAGGGTAGGAAGGTTTGAGTACTTTCATGTAAAGATATTCATCTTCATTGATTAGGCCAATGTCTTTCCAGGTAATGAGAGATCGGTTGATGTTGGTAGTAAGAGATGCTGTGGGATTGTGGTCAAGATGTTGGTAACATGTGTTGTCTTGTAGCTGACTGAGAATTTCCTCATCATAGTCTGTTCTGTTCATAATAACAACGTTCCCTCCCTTATCTGCTTCTCTTATAATGATTTCATGATCTTTTGTGAGGCTGTTCATGGCTGCCCGTTCTCCTGATGTCAAATTATCCTTGTATCTGAAAGTGCGTTTAACATCTTTTCGTTCTAGTTTGTCAATGTCCTCCAGTACTCTTTTATAAAAGTTATCTATAGAGTTGCCTCCTGGTAACGTTGGAATCCATTTGGATTTGGATTTGAGCCCACTGACAATACTAAAATCTGATTCAATGTTAAGTTCCTCTAGTAAGGTATCCATATCCTGAGGAGTTTGTTCTAAATCAGTTAGAGAGAGTAAGAGGTGTGTAGCTTGAATGTCATTAATGGTTAAAACACCAGGTTCAAAGTCAGTAGGGATGTTCGTAGAATTTTTATTAGACATGATTTTGTTAGAGAAATGCTTTTTCAATTTCAATTTACGTGTAAATTTAAACAAATCAATCTTTAGTCTACAGATATCAGTGTTAGAGAAAGGGTTAAAGTTGAGACCTTTACTGAGAAGGGAGACCATATTGGGAGTCAGGGTTTTGGATGATAGATTGATAACCTGTACCTCCCCCTCCTGTGTGTTAGTTACTGCTGGTGGTTCCCGGATCTGAGTTTCTTCCGGTAATCTTCTACACCTCCCCTTCCTGCCCCTGCGGGTTTTGGATCTAGTGTGCGAATGCCTCTCCTGATCCGCTGGATTTCGCATAAAAAAGGTGTTGTTTCGCTATCTGTTCTGTTAGACTCGTCTTCACTGACACTGGTAGTGCTAAGTGATGTGCTGCTTGACGAGATAGAGCTTGCATCAGTTAGATTCGCTTTATCTCTACCCTTTTGTGATGGTTTGTTAATCATGTAGTCATATTTCCTGTCATAAGTAAAAATTCTGCCATCAGTGTAGTCAGCCTCATCTCTTTTCAATTGTCTGGCTTTGCGACTTTTTATCTCATTCTGGTGTTTAAGAAGAATCTCATCTAGTGTTGTGTAATTTTTAACAGTAGATTCCGGACGATTCAGGTCTTTAATCTCCTGCTCTAAAATGGCAATTTCGGCTTGAAATTTGGCGACCTTACGGTCAGAACTCTCAATGAGAATGTCCATGAGGATATTGGAGTTATTAGTCAAGGCATCTTCCCATTTACCCAAAAGATCGGCATCCAAATTATCGTAGGTGGGGAAGATCTGCGCTCTTAAACCTCTCGGTATGCGCTTCAGTCTAACATATTGTTTCAAAGTGGTGCCGTCCCACCACTTTGAATTTTCTAATTTCTTCAATTTCTCAAGTCTCACGAATTTGTCCCTGAGACCTTCTTCCTTGGTGTTGCTAGGGGCATTGCTGGTTGTTGCTCTGTGTGTGGACATGCCTTTGGCGAGATTATCAAAGAGTTCTTCAGCAGCTTTGTCTCTATTCATGGTAAAGAATAGAAAGTGCTATTCTTTATGTACCTGTTAAGATGCGTGGCGGCTGCCTCCCTATTCAAAAAGCAAAGCCTAACGAGAACTGGGGTTTTTTAGAGTTAGGGAAATACTAGGCGCAGTGCACACGGTAGTGTAATGGTACTGATAGGTCAGGGTGCAAATAGGTGAGGGGATAAATGCCCTAAACCCCTCCAAGTGTGTGCAGAGCACACAACATACATAGACAACAACGAAAACCTAATGCACACCAATACTAGACAGTATAGAGAAAGATGTCTCAATGGACATTAGTATGTACACGTAATAACATTCGCAGAAAAGGAAAACGAAGGTGATGCGATTCCTCTTTTATTGCATAGATGGCCAGCCGACACGTGTTTCGTCGTCAAGCGGTAACAGTGCTTGCACGACTCCTCAGGGCTGGGGAGGATACAAAATACATAATGGAATATAATGTCCACATGACATTTTACGAAAAATTATTTCATGATTATTTGTGTGTCTAATTGATTCTAGTGCATGTGCAAGTGCAGGTGGAAATCGTGATGGTTACGAGTGACTGTATAGTGGAAGCACACAAAGCCAAAAAAAATAATAATAATAATAACGGCCCCAGAGGGTGTCCAGATGGCGGTGCATGAAGGAATGTGATTCCCATTGGCCACGTCTGTGATGCGGTCTATATGACTGGGGAAAAGATAGTGGACATTTAATTCCCGTGACTGAATTGTGAGCGGTGGATGAAACGGTAGTGCAAGGACAAAAATCATTTATCATTACCGTCAACCTACGGTCAAATAAATATAAAAATATAATAAATATAAAATTTAGGAAGGTGAAAGAAAGGGGTGCGCTTCCTACCTGTAGCGCGAAGGTAATGAACCACAGGTCTGTAGCATAACCAAGGAGAGGGAAACAAAGGGGCAAAGGAACGTATCATAACCAATGTATACATGGTGGGGCGACATAGAGCACTATAAACAAGTCGTAAGCAGTGTTAGGGAATGGTAACACTGACAAATGAAAATGTTAAAAAACATAATGGAGCTCACCGCTTAGCCGGTGATATTTCCGACCCGGCCCCCGCTCGAGACCAGGTTAAATCTCTTTGTGGAACTTATGTGTAGCTCCAGATTCGTTATAGGTTCGTGCAGTAATGGTGCTGTAAAGGAGCAAAATGAAGTAGCGCATTTGTAAGACACCAGGTGCTATCTGAATCGAAAAGGATATATACAAAAAGGGGGCGCATGAAGTAAACAATATGTATAACATTGTTTAGGGTGTCTCACCTTTACGTAAAGTAAATAGTGCTCAGACCGCCTGTAGTTCATCGGTGTCACCAAATGGTGATGAGCATCCACTCTAAGGTTCTTGATTGTAAAGAATTATTAACTCCGCATTTGTAACTGAAAGCCCTGTAGTCACTTTCAGGAATATGATCTGTAGATAACAAGAAAAGGAACGAGAGCGTCAGTAAGCTCGTTCCTGACACCCATGTATGTGCGATCCTTAAGAAGTTATTGAAGGGATCGGACCGTGATTGTTACAAGTAAGGTCGATGGGAAAGAGCATAAACCTACCCGTTTCAGTAGCGAAAGCCGGCGGGACGAGTAATCCCACGTAAAGGTTCCGGGTGCGGACACGTGGTGCCGACCCGGAAGTAGTTAAGTACTCAAGTGAGAAAGGACCCGTATGGGAAGGGCTAGAGCGTCAAATACCACGGAAGCGGGTGCGCCTCTAGGGGATATTAAAACAATTGGACGCTCATGAAAAAGGTCGGATTTGAAAAGAAAAAAAGGGTAGAGTCCCGATGTTCTTTTGAAAAAACGGGTATAAAAATAAAATAAATAGATATCCAAAAAGCATGCAAAAGTGTATGGTCATGCATCCGATCCACACCATGCAGTGGTGTTGGTGGTACGTTCTATATAAAATTCAAAATTTTTTGTCACATTATTTCTGTATTCTTATTTGAATATACATATGTCGAATTTGGAAACAAGTAGTTAGCATAACAATTGCAGCAAGTCGCTGTTAAATACCAGAAATTACATGAATGTCCAAATAACAGTATCACAGTGAATGCAGTACCATTGTGACATAATTTCATGACTCATATGTTGTGATAGTACATTAAGGGACAGTCCTGTTAGTACCAATCGATACCCCATGTAAACCTCATTGGGGGTGACTGAACGCAAGACTGGTATTGAGGACATTATGATAAGATGTGAAAATACATCCACTACAGTAAATGACAAGATTAATGTATGTGTCTTAGCTGCAAAGTGGTGCACGTGTATGCAGGAATTGTGAATAGAGTGGTTCAATCTCCTAGAAAGAATTGCATCTCTTGGTCAAAATTTAACCCCTGAGACACGGTACGAAGGCGGAGGATCCACATTGCCTCCAAGCGTCTCAATTTCAGTTCTCTGTTTCCGCCTCGTACTCCGATCGGAACAGTGTCAATCCCATAGAATGAGACTTGTTTGTCCAAAGATTGTTCACCGCACGCAGCCGCGTGCAGAGCAACCGGGTACCTTGGATCCTGTTTATGGATAGCTCTTATGTGTTCAGCTATCCTTTCTTTGAGGGGACGGATAGTGCTCCCCACATAAATTTTCCTGCATTTGCATTCGATGATATATACTACATAGCGTGTAGTACAGTTGATATTGGTCCTGATGATATAGGTTTCTCCATTGGTGTTATGAAATTCAGTAGTTTTGTGCTTGGCCCACCGGCACATAGAGCAGAACCCACACTTATAGAAGCCTGTGTTTCGTTTGGTTAGCCAGTTGTCCTTTGTGTTGCTGCGAGGAATCGTCGGGCTCAATCTATTTCTCAAGGTTCTACCTCTCCTGTAGGTGATCTGTGGATATTCTCCTACAAAGTCCGAGATGTTCTTATCTTTCTTGAGGATGTTCCAGTGTTTGCTGAAGGTTTTACGTAATGCTTGGTGATGGTTGCTGAAATCAGTGATCATGCGGATAGTCCCAAGATCGCTTGTCTTGTTGGTGGGCTGTCTTTCAGTGTGTCTGTTCTTTTGATTTTCATGACCCTAGAAGTTGCTGTCTTAAGTAGGTCATCTGAGTAGCCTCTTTTTTTGAAACGTTCCTGCATTTCCCTCAATGTTTCTTTGAAATCTTGATCATTACTGCAGTTTCTGCGAGCTCTTAGGAATTCACCAAATGGTATAGTGCTAATCTGGTGGGATGGGTGAGCGCTGCTAGCGTGCAGAATCGTATTGCAGGCAGTGTTTTTTCTGAAGAGTTTACTGTTCAGTTTGTTGTCCAGAATATATATTTCCAAGTCAAGGAACTCAATCTTGTCAAGGCTCGCCACCATGGTGAACCTCATATCCCACGTGTTGTGGTTGAGATGTCTGTAAAACTCCATCAGGTGTTCATGTGTGCCAGACCAAATCAAAAAACAGTCGTCTATGTATCTTCCCCAAAATACTATTGAGTCTATAAATTCCGCTCCTTTGGTGCCCCAAATTAGGTCATTTTCAAGTGCGCCCATGAAAAGATTAGCGAACGAAGGGGAAAATTTCGAGCCCATGGCGACCCCTTTTATTTGTCTGTACCATGAGTTGTTAAACATGAAAGTATTGTTATTTAAGATGAGTTCCATCATGGAGACAAGCATGTTGGTGTGTTGCCACATGGTGGCTGGTCGTTTCTGTAAAATTTTGGTTATAACTTCCAGTCCAAGTTCCGGTTTGATGCTAGTGTACAGAGCTACCACATCCATAGTAACTAGAAAGTTGCCTGGCTGCCATTGAAGATCAGAAAGAATGCTTAATATATGTTTAGTGTCCTGGATAAAGGATGGTAGATTGCGTACCAGGGGCCCTAAAAATAAGTCAACGTATTCTGCTATTCTTTCAGTTGGACCCCCTATGCCAGAAATGATAGGTCGACCGGGAGGAAAAGGGAGATTTTTGTGTACCTTGGGAAGGGTGTACAACCAAGGGTAGGAAGGTTTGAGTACTTTCATGTAAAGATATTCATCTTCAT
The DNA here is from genome assembly GCF_964261635.1 of Lissotriton helveticus. NCBI lineage: Eukaryota > Metazoa > Chordata > Amphibia > Caudata > Salamandridae > Lissotriton > Lissotriton helveticus. The sequence goes on along the minus strand of NC_136071.1, from coordinate 326,109,068 downwards.
TGATTAGGCCAATGTCTTTCCAGGTAATGAGAGATCGGTTGATGTTGGTAGTAAGAGATGCTGTGGGATTGTGGTCAAGATGTTGGTAACATGTGTTGTCTTGTAGCTGACTGAGAATTTCCTCATCATAGTCTGTTCTGTTCATAATAACAACGTTCCCTCCCTTATCTGCTTCTCTTATAATGATTTCATGATCTTTTGTGAGGCTGTTCATGGCTGCCCGTTCTCCTGATGTCAAATTATCCTTGTATCTGAAAGTGCGTTTAACATCTTTTCGTTCTAGTTTGTCAATGTCCTCCAGTACTCTTTTATAAAAGTTATCTATAGAGTTGCCTCCTGGTAACGTTGGAATCCATTTGGATTTGGATTTGAGCCCACTGACAATACTAAAATCTGATTCAATGTTAAGTTCCTCTAGTAAGGTATCCATATCCTGAGGAGTTTGTTCTAAATCAGTTAGAGAGAGTAAGAGGTGTGTAGCTTGAATGTCATTAATGGTTAAAACACCAGGTTCAAAGTCAGTAGGGATGTTCGTAGAATTTTTATTAGACATGATTTTGTTAGAGAAATGCTTTTTCAATTTCAATTTACGTGTAAATTTAAACAAATCAATCTTTAGTCTAGAGATATCAGTGTTAGAGAAAGGGTTAAAGTTGAGACCTTTACTGAGAAGGGAGACCATATTGGGAGTCAGGGTTTTGGATGATAGATTGATAACCTGTACCTCCCCCTCCTGTGTGTTAGTTACTGCTGGTGGTTCCCGGATCTGAGTTTCTTCCGGTAATCTTCTACACCTCCCCTTCCTGCCCCTGCGGGTTTTGGATCTAGTGTGCGAATGCCTCTCCTGATCCGCTGGATTTCGCATAAAAAAGGTGTTGTTTCGCTATCTGTTCTGTTAGACTCGTCTTCACTGACACTGGTAGTGCTAAGTGATGTGCTGCTTGACGAGATAGAGCTTGCATCAGTTAGATTCGCTTTATCTCTACCCTTTTGTGATGGTTTGTTAATCATGTAGTCATATTTCCTGTCATAAGTAAAAATTCTGCCATCAGTGTAGTCAGCCTCATCTCTTTTCAATTGTCTGGCTTTGCGACTTTTTATCTCATTCTGGTGTTTAAGAAGAATCTCATCTAGTGTTGTGTAATTTTTAACAGTAGATTCCGGACGATTCAGGTCTTTAATCTCCTGCTCTAAAATGGCAATTTCGGCTTGAAATTTGGCGACCTTACGGTCAGAACTCTCAATGAGAATGTCCATGAGGATATTGGAGTTATTAGTCAAGGCATCTTCCCATTTACCCAAAAGATCGGCATCCAAATTATCGTAGGTGGGGAAGATCTGCGCTCTTAAACCTCTCGGTATGCGCTTCAGTCTAACATATTGTTTCAAAGTGGTGCCGTCCCACCACTTTGAATTTTCTAATTTCTTCAATTTCTCAAGTCTCACGAATTTGTCCCTGAGACCTTCTTCCTTGGTGTTGCTAGGGGCATTGCTGGTTGTTGCTCTGTGTGTGGACATGCCTTTGGCGAGATTATCAAAGAGTTCTTCAGCAGCTTTGTCTCTATTCATGGTAAAGAATAGAAAGTGCTATTCTTTATGTACCTGTTAAGATGCGTGGCGGCTGCCTCCCTATTCAAAAAGCAAAGCCTAACGAGAACTGGGGTTTTTTAGAGTTAGGGAAATACTAGGCGCAGTGCACACGGTAGTGTAATGGTACTGATAGGTCAGGGTGCAAATAGGTGAGGGGATAAATGCCCTAAACCCCTCCAAGTGTGTGCAGAGCACACAACATACATAGACAACAACGAAAACCTAATGCACACCAATACTAGACAGTATAGAGAAAGATGTCTCAATGGACATTAGTATGTAAACGTAATAACATTCGCAGAAAAGGAAAACGAAGGTGATGCGATTCCTCTTTTATTGCATAGATGGCCAGCCGACACGTGTTTCGTCGTCAAGCGGTAACAGTGCTTGCACGACTCCTCAGGGCTGGGGAGGATACAAAATACATAATGGAATATAATGTCCACATGACATTTTACGAAAAATTATTTCATGATTATTTGTGTGTCTAATTGATTCTAGTGCATGTGCAAGTGCAGGTGGAAATCGTGATGGTTACGAGTGACTGTATAGTGGAAGCACACAAAGCCAAAAAAAATAATAATAATAATAACGGCCCCAGAGGGTGTCCAGATGGCGGTGCATGAAGGAATGTGATTCCCATTGGCCACGTCTGTGATGCGGTCTATATGACTGGGGAAAAGATAGTGGAAATTTAATTCCCGTGACTGAATTGTGAGCGATGGATGAAACGGTAGTGCAAGGACAAAAATCATTTATCATTACAGTCAACCTACGGTCAAATAAATATAAAAATATAATAAATATAAAATTTAGGAAGGTGAAAGAAAGGGGTGCGCTTCCTACCTGTAGCGCGAAGGTAATGAACCACAGGTCTGTAGCATAACCAAGGAGAGGGAAACAAAGGGGCAAAGGAACGTATCATAACCAATGTATACATGGTGGGGCGACATAGAGCACTATAAACAAGTCGTAAGCAGTGTTAGGGAATGGTAACACTGACAAATGAAAATGTTAAAAAACATAATGGAGCTCACCGCTTAGCCGGTGATATTTCCGACCCGGCCCCCGCTCGAGACCAGGTTAAATCTCTTCGTGGAACTTATGTGTAGCTCCAGATTCGTTATAGGTTCGTGCAGTAATGGTGCTGTAAAGGAGCAAAATGAAGTAGCGCATTTGTAAGACACCAGGTGCTATCTGAATCGAAAAGGATATATACAACAAGCATTTACAATGCAATGGTTTTGCCTTTGTTAAAGTTAGAGCTATTGGCATTGCTCTTGACACTCTGAAGCTCCACTCTGAAGCTCCACTCTGCACTCTGAAGCTCCACTCTGCACTCTGAAGCTCCACTCTGCACTCTGAAGCTCCACTCTGCACTCTGAAGCTCCACTCTGCACTCTGAAGCTCCACTCTGCACTCTGAAGCTCCACTCTGCACTCTGAAGCTGCACTCTGAAGCTCCACTCTGCACTCTGAAGCTGCACTCTGAAGCTCCACTCTGCACTCTGAAGCTGCACTCTGAAGCTCCACTCTGAAGCTCCACTCTGAAGCTGCACTCTGAAGCTCCACTCTGAAGCTCCACTCTGAAGCTCCACTCTGAAGCTCCACTCTGAAGCTCCACTCTGAAGCTCCACTCTGCACTCTGAAGCTCCACTCTGAAGCTCCACTCTGCACTCTGAAGCTCCACTCTGCACTCTGAAGCTCCACTCTGCACTCTGAAGCTCCACTCTGAATCTGCACTCTGAAGCTCCACTCTGCACTCTGAAGCTCCACTCTGAATCTGCACTCTGAAGCTCCACTCTGCACTCTGAAGCTCCACTCTGCACTCTGAAGCTCCACTCTGAAGCTCCACTCTGAAGCTCCACTCTGAAGCTCCACTCTGAAGCTCCACTCTGAAGCTCCACTCTGATGCTCCACTCTGATGCTCCACTCTGAAGCTCCACTCTGAAGCTCCACTCTGAAGCTCCACTCTGAAGCTCCACTCTGATGCTCCACTCTGATGCTCCACTCTGATGCTCCACTCTGATGCTCCACTCTGAAGCTCCACTCTGAAGCTCCACTCTGAAGCTCCACTCTGAAGCTCCACTCTGAAGCTCCACTCTGCACTCTGAAGCTCCACTCTGAAGCTCCACTCTGCACTCTGAAGCTCCACTCTGCACTCTGAAGCTCCACTCTGAAGCTCCACTCTGCACTCTGAAGCTCCACTCTGAATCTGCACTCTGAAGCTCCACTCTGCACTCTGAAGCTCCACTCTGAATCTGCACTCTGAAGCTCCACTCTGCACTCTGAAGCTCCACTCTGAATCTGCACTCTGAAGCCCCACTCTGCACTCTGAAGCTCCACTCTGAATCTGCACTCTGAAGCTCCACTCTGCACTCTGAAGCTCCACTCTGAATCTGCACTCTGATGCTCCACTCTGAATCTGCACTCTGAAGCTCCACTCTGCACTCTGCAGCTCCACTCTGAATCTGCAGCTCCACTCTGCACTCTGAAGCTCCACTCTGAATCTCCACTCTGAATCTGCACTCTGAATCTGCACTCTGAATCTGCACTCTGAATCTGCACTCTGAATCTGCACTCTGAATCTCCACTCTGAATCTGCACTCTGAATCTGCACTCTGAAGCTCCACTCTGAATCTGCACTCTGAAGCTCCACTCTGAATCTGCACTCTGAAGCTCCACTCTGAATCTGCACTCTGAAGCTCCACTCTGAATCTGCACTCTGAAGCTCCACTCTGAATCTGCACTCTGAAGCTCCACTCTGCACTCTGAAGCTCCACTCTGAATCTGCACTCTGAATCTGCACTCTGAATCTGCACTCTGAAGCTCCACTCTGAAGCTCCACTCTGCACTCTGAATCTGCACTCTGAAGCTCCACTCTGCACTCTGAATCTGCACTCTGCATCTCCACTCTGAATCTGCAGCTCCACTCTGCACTCTGAAGCTCCACTCTGAATCTCCACTCTGAATCTCCACTCTGAATCTGCACTCTGAATCTCCACTCTGAATCTGCACTCTGAAGCTCCACTCTGAATCTGCACTCTGAAGCTCCACTCTGAATCTGCACTCTGAAGCTCCACTCTGAATCTGCACTCTGAAGCTCCACTCTGAATCTGCACTCTGAAGCTCCACTCTGCACTCTGAAGCTCCACTCTGAATCTGCACTCTGAATCTGCACTCTGAAGCTCCACTCTGAAGCTCCACTCTGAATCTGCACTCTGAAGCTCCACTCTGAAGCTCCACTCTGAAGCTCCACTCTGAATCTGCACTCTGAAGCTCCACTCTGAAGCTCCACTCTGAAGCTCCACTCTGAAGCTCCACTCTGAAGCTCCACTCTGAAGCTCCACTCTGCACTCTGAAGCTCCACTCTGCACTCTGAAGCTCCACTCTGCACTCTGAAGCTCCACTCTGCACTCTGAAGCTGCACTCTGAAGCTCCACTCTGCACTCTGAAGCTGCACTCTGAAGCTCCACTCTGAAGCTCCACTCTGAAGCTCCACTCTGAAGCTCCACTCTGAAGCTCCACTCTGAAGCTCCACTCTGAAGCTCCACTCTGAAGCTCCACTCTGCACTCTGAATCTGCACTCTGAAGCTCCACTCTGCACTCTGAAGCTCCACTCTGCACTCTGAAGCTCCACTCTGCACTCTGAAGCTCCACTCTGAATCTGCACTCTGAAGCTCCACTCTGCACTCTGAAGCTCCACTCTGCACTCTGAAGCTCCACTCTGAATCTGCACTCTGAATCTGCACTCTGAAGCTCCACTCTGAATCTGCACTCTGAATCTGCACTCTGAAGCTCCACTCTGAAGCTCCACTCTGAAGCTCCACTCTGAAGCTCCACTCTGATGCTCCACTCTGAAGCTCCACTCTGATGCTCCACTCTGATGCTCCACTCTGATGCTCCACTCTGATGCTCCACTCTGATGCTCCACTCTGAAGCTCCACTCTGAAGCTCCACTCTGAAGCTCCACTCTGAAGCTCCACTCTGAAGCTCCACTCTGAAGCTCCACTCTGCACTCTGAAGCTCCACTCTGCACTCTGAAGCTCCACTCTGAAGCTCCACTCTGCACTCTGAAGCTCCACTCTGAATCTGCACTCTGAAGCTCCACTCTGAAGCTCCACTCTGAAGCTCCACTCTGAAGCTCCACTCTGCACTCTGAAGCTCCACTCTGCACTCTGAAGCTCCACTCTGCACTCTGAAGCTCCACTCTGCACTCTGAAGCTGCACTCTGAAGCTCCACTCTGCACTCTGAAGCTGCACTCTGAAGCTCCACTCTGAAGCTCCACTCTGAAGCTCCACTCTGAAGCTCCACTCTGCACTCTGAATCTGCACTCTGAAGCTCCACTCTGCACTCTGAAGCTCCACTCTGCACTCTGAAGCTCCACTCTGCACTCTGAAGCTCCACTCTGAATCTGCACTCTGAAGCTCCACTCTGCACTCTGAAGCTCCACTCTGCACTCTGAAGCTCCACTCTGAATCTGCACTCTGAATCTGCACTCTGAAGCTCCACTCTGAAGCTCCACTCTGAATCTGCACTCTGAAGCTCCACTCTGAAGCTCCACTCTGAAGCTCCACTCTGAAGCTCCACTCTGATGCTCCACTCTGATGCTCCACTCTGATGCTCCACTCTGAAGCTCCACTCTGAAGCTCCACTCTGAAGCTCCACTCTGAAGCTCCACTCTGAAGCTCCACTCTGCACTCTGAAGCTCCACTCTGCACTCTGAAGCTCCACTCTGAAGCTCCACTCTGCACTCTGAAGCTCCACTCTGCACTCTGAAGCTCCACTCTGAATCTGCACTCTAAAGCTCCACTCTGAATCTGCACTCTGAAGCTCCACTCTGCACTCTGAAGCTCCACTCTGAATCTGCACTCTGAAGCTCCACTCTGCACTCTGAAGCTCCACTCTGAATCTGCACTCTGAAGCTCCACTCTGCACTCTGAAGCTCCACTCTGAATCTGCACTCTGAAGCTCCACTCTGCACTCTGAAGCTCCACTCTGAATCTGCACTCTGAAGCTCCACTCTGCACTCTGAATCTGCACTCTGAAGCTCCACTCTGCACTCTGAATCTGCACTCTGCAGCTCCACTCTGAATCTGCACTCTGAAGCTCCACTCTGAATCTGCACTCTGAAGCTCCACTCTGAATCTGCACTCTGAAGCTCCACTCTGAAGCTCCACTCTGAAGCTCCACTCTGAAGCTCCACTCTGAAGCTCCACTCTGAAGCTCCACTCTGAAGCTCCACTCTGAAGCTCCACTCTGAACTCTGAAGCTCCACTCTGCACTCTGAAGCTCCACTCTGCACTCTGAAGCTGCACTCTGAAGCTCCACTCTGAAGCTCCACTCTGAAGCTCCACTCTGAAGCTCCACTCTGAAGCTCCACTCTGCACTCTGAATCTGCACTCTGAAGCTCCACTCTGCACTCTGAAGCTCCACTCTGCACTCTGAAGCTCCACTCTGAATCTGCACTCTGAAGCTCCACTCTGAAGCTCCACTCTGAAGCTCCACTCTGAAGCTCCACTCTGAAGCTCCACTCTGAAGCTCCACTCTGCACTCTGAAGCTCCACTCTGAAGCTCCACTCTGAAGCTCCACTCTGAAGCTCCACTCTGCACTCTGAAGCTCCACTCTGAAGCTCCACTCTGCACTCTGAAGCTCCACTCTGCACTCTGAAGCTCCACTCTGAAGCTCCACTCTGCACTCTGAAGCTCCACTCTGCACTCTGAAGCTCCACTCTGAAGCTCCACTCTGCACTCTGAAGCTCCACTCTGAATCTGCACTCTGAAGCTCCACTCTGCACTCTGAAGCTCCACTCTGAATCTGCACTCTGAAGCTCCACTCTGCACTCTGAAGCTCCACTCTGAATCTGCACTCTGAAGCTCCACTCTGCACTCTGAAGCTCCACTCTGAATCTGCACTCTGAAGCTCCACTCTGCACTCTGAAGCTCCACTCTGAATCTGCACTCTGAAGCTCCACTCTGAATCTGCACTCTGAAGCTCCACTCTGAAGCTCCACTCTGATGCTCCACTCTGATGCTCCACTCTGATGCTCCACTCTGAAGCTCCACTCTGAATCTGCACTCTGAAGCTCCACTCTGCACTCTGAAGCTCCACTCTGAAGCTCCACTCTGCACTCTGAATCTCCACTCTGAAGCTCCACTCTGCACTCTGAAGCTCCACTCTGAATCTGCACTCTGAAGCTCCACTCTGCACTCTGAAGCTCCACTCTGAATCTGCACTCTGAAGCTCCACTCTGCACTCTGAAGCTCCACTCTGAATCTGCACTCTGAAGCTCCACTCTGCACTCTGAAGCTCCACTCTGAATCTGCACTCTGAAGCTCCACTCTGCACTCTGAAGCTCCACTCTGAATCTGCACTCTGATGCTCCACTCTGAATCTGCACTCTGAAGCTCCACTCTGCACTCTGAATCTGCACTCTGCAGCTCCGCTCTGAATCTGCAGCTCCACTCTGAATCTGCAGCTCCACTCTGCACTCTGAAGCTCCACTCTGAATCTCCACTCTGAATCTGCACTCTGAAGCTCCACTCTGAATCTCCACTCTGAATCTGCACTCTGAAGCTCCACTCTGAATCTGCACTCTGAAGCTCCACTCTGAATCTGCACTCTGAAGCTCCACTCTGAAGCTCCACTCTGAAGCTCCACTCTGAAGCTCCACTCTGAAGCTCCACTCTGAAGCTCCACTCTGAAGCTCCACTCTGAATCTGCACTCTGAAGCTCCACTCTGAATCTGCACTCTGAAGCTCCACTCTGAATCTGCACTCTGAAGCTCCACTCTGAATCTGCACTCTGAAGCTCCACTCTGCACTCTGAAGCTCCACTCTGAATCTGCACTCTGAAGCTCCACTCTGCACTCTGAAGCTCCACTCTGAATCTGCACTCTGAATCTGCACTCTGAATCTGCACTCTGAAGCTCCACTCTGAAGCTCCACTCTGAAGCTCCACTCTGCACTCTGAAGCTCCACTCTGAAGCTCCACTCTGAAGCTCCACTCTGCACTCTGAAGCTCCACTCTGCACTCTGAAGCTCCACTCTGAAGCTCCACTCTGCACTCTGAAGCTCCACTCTGAATCTGCACTCTGAAGCTCCACTCTGCACTCTGAAGCTCCACTCTGAATCTGCACTCTGAAGCTCCACTCTGCACTCTGAAGCTCCACTCTGAAGCTGCACTCTGAAGCTCCACTCTGAAGCTCCACTCTGAAGCTCCACTCTGAAGCTCCACTCTGAAGCTCCACTCTGAAGCTCCACTCTCCACTCTGAAGCTCCACTCTGAAGCTCCACTCTGAAGCTCCACTCTGAAGCTCCACTCTGCACTCTGAAGCTCCACTCTGAAGCTCCACTCTGAAGCTCCACTCTGCACTCTGAAGCTCCACTCTGAAGCTCCACTCTGAAGCTCCACTCTGAAGCTCCACTCTGAAGCTCCACTCTGCACTCTGAAGCTCCACTGAAGCTACACACCGCGCAGGGCAGCTCTGGATGCTGATGCGAGAGGCCAGCTGGGAGGCGCGCTGCTCGTCTTCCTGCTCGTGCTGACTCGGAGAGAAAACTTGTTTTCATTGGGAGAGCGGCCTTCAAAGACCCGGTCACTGCGCCTCTCCGAGTGTTTAGCTTGGGATAAAATGGGCGCAGTGTTGTGGTGATGACAGTAGAGCAAGGGAGGTGCCGGCAATGCCGGAACAGAATCGGGGGCGTTCCCGGCGTCGCGTGACGTCGGCAAAAGCCAAAGAATGTCGGGAACGCCCCCGTGTCTGGTCCGGCATTGACGGACAGGCCCCTCGTCCAATGGCAAGGCTCCATTTACGGAGCCAGCCAATGAATGAGGAGGGCCGACCCAAAGCACACTACAATTCTCATCAGGTTTTCGCCTGCGCGAAAAAGATGCGCAGAGCGCATCTTTTTGGCGAGGCAAAACCTAAAAAGGGGGCGCATGAAGTAAACAATATGTATAACATTGTTTAGGGTGTCTCACCTTTACGTAAAGTAAATAATACTCAGACCGCCTGTAGTTCATCGGTGTCACCAAATGGTGATGAGCATCCACTCTAAGGTTCTTGATTGTAAAGAATTATTAACTCTGCATTTGTAACTGAAAGTCCTGTAGTCACTTTCAGGAATATGATCTGTAGATAACAAGAAAAGGAACGAGAGCGTCAGTAAGCTCGTTCCTGACACCCATGTATGTGCGATCCTTAAGAAGTTATTGAAGGGATCGGACCTTGATTGTTGCAAGTAAGGTCGATGGGAAAGAGCATAAACCTACCCGTTTCAGTAGCGAAAGCCGGCAGGACGAGTAATCCCACGTAAAGGTTCCGGGTGCGGACACGTGGTGCCGACCCGGAAGTAGTTAAGTACTCAAGTGAGAAAGGACCCGTATGGGAAGGGCTAGAGCGTCAAATACCACGGAAGCGGGTGCGCCTCTAGGGGATATTAAAACAATTGGACGCTCATGAAAAAGGTCGGATTTGAAAAGAAAAAAGGGTAGAGTCCCGATGTTCTTTTGAAAAAACGGGTATAAAAATAAAATAAATAGATATCCAAAAAGCATGCAAAAGTGTATGGTCATGCATCCGATCCACACCATGCAGTGGTGTTGGTGGTACGTTCTATATAAAATTCAAAAAATTTTGTCACATTATTTCTGTATTCTTATTTGAATATACATATGTCGAATTTGGAAACAAGTAGTTAGCATAACAATTGCAGCAAGTCGCTGTTAAATACCAGAAATTACATGAATGTCCAAATAACAGTATCACAGTGAATGCAGAACCATTGTGACATAATTTCATGACTCATATGTTGTGATAGTACATTAAGGGACAGTCCTGTTAGTACCAATCGATACCCCATGTAAACCTCATTGGGGGTGACTGAACTCAAGACTGGTATTTAGGACATTATGATAAGATGTGAAAATACATCCACTACAGTAAATGACAAGATTAATGTATGTGTCTTAGCTGCAAAGTGGTGCACGTGTATGCAGGAATTGTGAATAGAGTGGTTCAATCTCCTAGAAAGAATTGCATCTCTTGGTCAAAATTTAACCCCTGAGACACGGTACGAAGGCGGAGGATCCACATTGCCTCCAAGCGTCTCAATTTCAGTTCTCTGTTTCCGCCTCGTACTCCGATCGGAACAGTGTCAATCCCATAGAATGAGACTTGTTTGTCCAAAGATTGTTCACCGCACGCAGCCGCGTGCAGAGCAACCGGGTACCTTGGATCCTGTTTGTGGATAGCTCTTATGTGTTCAGCTATCCTTTCTTTGAGGGGACGGATAGTGCTCCCCACATAAATTTTCCTGCATTTGCATTCGATGATATATACTACATAGCGTGTAGTACAGTTGATATTGGTCCTGATGATATAGGTTTCTCCATTGGTGTCATGAAATTCAGTAGTTTTGTGCTTGGCCCACCGGCACATAGAGCAGAACCCACACTTATAGAAGCCTGTGTTTCGTTTGGTTAGCCAGTTGTCCTTTGTGTTGCTGCGAGGAATCGTCGGGCTCAATCTATTTCTCAAGGTTCTACCTCTCCTGTAGGTGATCTGTGGATATTCTCCTACAAAGTCCGAGATTTTCTTATCTTTCTTGAGGATGTTCCAGTGTTTGCTGAAGGTTTTACGTAATGCTTGGTGATGGTTGCTGAAATCAGTGATCATGCGGATAGTCCCAAGATCGCTTGTCTTGTTGGTGGGCTTGTCTTTCAGTGTGTCTGTTCTTTTGATTTTCATGACCCTAGAAGTTGCTGTCTTAAGTAGGTCATCTGAGTAGCCTCTTTTTTTGAAACGTTCCTGCATTTCCCTCAATGTTTCTTTGAAATCTTGATCATTACTGCAGTTTCTGCGAGCTCTTAGGAATTCACCAAATGGTATAGTGCTAATCTGGTGAGGGAACGTTGTTATTATGAACAGAACAGACTATGATGAGGAAATTCTCAGTCAGCTACAAGACAACACATGTTACCAACATCTTGACCACAATCCCACAGCATCTCTTACTACCAACATCAACCGATCTCTCATTACCTGGAAAGACATTGGCCTAATCAATGAAGATGAATATCTTTACATGAAAGTACTCAAACCTTCCTACCCTTGGTTGTACACCCTTCCCAAGGTACACAAAAATCTCCCTTTTCCTCCCGGTCGACCTATCATTTCTGGCATAGGGGGTCCAACTGAAAGAATAGCAGAATACGTTGACTTATTTTTAGGGCCCCTGGTACGCAATCTACCATCCTTTATCCAGGACACTAAACATATATTAAGCATTCTTTCTGATCTTCAATGGCAGCCAGGCAACTTTCTAGTTACTATGGATGTGGTAGCTCTGTACACTAGCATCAAACCGGAACTTGGACTGGAAGTTATAACCAAAATTTTACAGAAACGACCAGCCACCATGTGGCAACACACCAACATGCTTGTCTCCATGATGGAACTCATCTTAAATAACAATACTTTCATGTTTAACAACTCATGGTACAGACAAATAAAAGGGGTCGCCATGGGCTCGAAATTTTCCCCTTCGTTCGCTAATCTTTTCATGGGCGCACTTGAAAATGACCTAATTTGGGGCACCAAAGGAGCGGAATTTATAGACTCAATAGTATTTTGGGGAAGATACATAGACGACTGTTTTTTGATTTGGTCTGGCACACATGAACACCTGATGGAGTTTTACAGACATCTCAACCCCAACACGTGGGATATGAGGTTCACCATGGTGGCGAGCCTTGACAAGATTGAGTTCCTTGACTTGGAAATATATATTCTGGACAACAAACTGAACAGTAAACTCTTCAGAAAAAACACTGCCTGCAATGCGATTCTGCACGCTAGCAGCGCTCACCCATCCCACCAGATTAGCACTATACCATTTGGTGAATTCCTAAGAGCTCGCAGAAACTGCAGTAATGATCAAGATTTCAAAGAAACATTGAGGGAAATGCAGGAACGTTTCAAAAAAAGAGGCTACTCAGATGACCTACTTAAGACAGCAACTTCTAGGGTCATGAAAATCAAAAGAACAGACACACTGAAAGACAAGCCCACCAACAAGACAAGCGATCTTGGGACTATCCGCATGATCACTGATTTCAGCAACCATCACCAAGCATTACGTAAAACCTTCAGCAAACACTGGAACATCCTCAAGAAAGATAAGAACATCTCGGACTTTGTAGGAGAATATCCACAGATCACCTACAGGAGAGGTAGAACCTTGAGAAATAGATTGAGCCCGACGATTCCTCGCAGCAACACAAAGGACAACTGGCTAACCAAACGAAACACAGGCTTCTATAAGTGTGGGTTCTGCTCTATGTGCCGGTGGGCCAAGCACAAAACTACTGAATTTCATGACACCAATGGAGAAACCTATATCATCAGGACCAATATCAACTGTACTACACGCTATGTAGTATATATCATCGAATGCAAATGCAGGAAAATTTATGTGGGGAGCACTATCCGTCCCCTCAAAGAAAGGATAGCTGAACACATAAGAGCTATCCACAAACAGGATCCAAGGTACCCGGTTGCTCTGCACGCGGCTGCGTGCGGTGAACAATCTTTGGACAAACAAGTCTCATTCTATGGGATTGACACTGTTCCGATCAGAGTACGAGGCGGAAACAGAGAACTGAAATTGAGACGCTTGGAGGCAATGTGGATCCTCCGCCTTCGTACCGTGTCTCAGGGGTTACATTTTGACCAAGAGATGCAATTCTTTCTAGGAGATTGAACCACTCTATTCACAATTCCTGCATACACGTGCACCACTTTGCAGCTAAGACACATACATTAATCTTGTCATTTACTGTAGTGGATGTATTTTCACATCTTATCATAATGTCCTCAATACCAGTCTTGAGTTCAGTCACCCCCAATGAGGTTTACATGCGGTATCGATTGGTACTAACAGGACTGTCCCTTAATGTACTATCACAACATATGAGTCATGAAATTATGTCACAATGGTACTGCATTCACTGTGATACTGTTATTTGGACATTCATGTAATTTCTGGTATTTAACAGCGACTTGCTGCAATTGTTATGCTAACTACTTGTTTCCAAATTCGACATATGTATATTCAAATAAGAATACAGAAATAATGTGACAAAAAATTTTGAATTTTATATAGAACGTACCACCAACACCACTGCATGGTGTGGATCGGATGCATGACCATACACTTTTGCATGCTTTTTGGATATCTATTTATTTTATTTTTATACCCGTTTTTTCAAAAGAACATCGGGACTCTACCCTTTTTTCTTTTCAAATCCGACCTTTTTCATGAGCGTCCAATTGTTTTAATATCCCCTAGAGGCGCACCCGCTTCCGTGGTATTTGACGCTCTAGCCCTTCCCATACGGGTCCTTTCTCACTTGAGTACTTAACTACTTCCGGGTCGGCACCACGTGTCCGCACCCGGAACCTTTACGTGGGATTACTCGTCCTGCCGGCTTTCGCTACTGAAACGGGTAGGTTTATGCTCTTTCCCATCGACCTTACTTGCAACAATCACGGTCCGATCCCTTCAATAACTTCTTAAGGATCGCACATACATGGGTGTCAGGAACGAGCTTACTGATGCTCTCATTCCTTTTCTTGTTATCTAAAGATCATATTCCTGAAAGTGACTACAGGACTTTCAGTTACAAATGCGGAGTTAATAATTCTTTACAATCAAGAACCTTAGAGTGGATGCTCATCACCATTTGGTGACACCGATGAACTACAGGCGGTCTGAGTACTATTTACTTTACGTAAAGGTGAGACACCCTAAACAATGTTATACATATTGTTTACTTCATGCGCCCCCTTTTTGTATATATCCTTTTCGATTCAGATAGCACCTGGTGTCTTACAAATGCGCTACTTCATTTTGCTCCTTTACAGCACCATTACTGCACGAACCTATAACGAATCTGGAGCTACACATAAGTTCCACGAAGAGATTTAACCTGGTCTCGAGCGGGGGCCGGGTCGGAAATATCACCGGCTAAGCGGTGAGCTCCATTATGTTTTTTAACATTTTCATTTGTCAGTGTTACCATTCCCTAACACTACTTACGACTTGTTTATAGTGCTCTATGTCGCCCCACCATGTATACATTGGTTATGATACGTTCCTTTGCCCCTTTGTTTCCCTCTCCTTGGTTATGCTACAGACCTGTGGTTCATTACCTTCGCGCTACAGGTAGGAAGCGCACCCCTTTCTTTCACCTTCCTAAATTTTATATTTATTATATTTTTATATTTATTTGACCGTAGGTTGACGGTAATGATAAATGATTTTTGTCCTTGTACTACCGTTTCATCCACCGCTCACAATTCAGTCACGGGAATTAAATTTCCACTATCTTTTCCCCAGTCATATAGACCGCATCACAGACGTGGCCAATGGGAATCACATTCCTTCATGCACCGCCATCTGGACACCCTCTGGGGCCGTTATTATTATTATTATTTTTTTTGGCTTTGTGTGCTTCCACTATACAGTCACTCGTAACCATCACGATTTCCACCTGCACTTGCACATGCACTAGAATCAATTAGACACACAAATAATCATGAAATAATTTTTCGTAAAATGTCATGTGGACATTATATTCCATTATGTATTTTGTATCCTCCCCAGCCCTGAGGAGTCGTGCAAGCACTGTTACCGCTTGACGACGAAACACATGTCGGCTGGCCATCTATGCAATAAAAGAGGAATCGCATCACCTTCGTTTTCCTTTTCTGCAAATGTTATTACGTGTACATACTAATGTCCATTGAGACATCTTTCTCTATACTGTCTAGTATTGGTGTGCATTAGGTTTTCGTTGTTGTCTATGTATGTTGTGTGCTCTGCACACACTTGGAGGGGTTTAGGGCATTTATCCCCTCACCTATTTGCACCCTGACCTATCAGTACCATTACACTACCGTGTGCAGTGCGCCTAGTATTTCCCTAACTCTAAAAAACCCCAGTTCTCGTTAGGCTTTGCTTTTTGAATAGGGAGGCAGCCGCCACGCATCTTAACAGGTACATAAAGAATAGCACTTTCTATTCTTTACCATGAATAGAGACAAAGCTGCTGAAGAACTCTTTGATAATCTCGCCAAAGGCATGTCCACACACAGAGCAACAACCAGCAATGCCCCTAGCAACACCAAGGAAGAAGGTCTCAGGGACAAATTCGTGAGACTTGAGAAATTGAAGAAATTAGAAAATTCAAAGTGGTGGGACGGCACCACTTTGAAACAATATGTTAGACTGAAGCGCATACCGAGAGGTTTAAGAGCGCAGATCTTCCCCACCTACGATAATTTGGATGCCGATCTTTTGGGTAAATGGGAAGATGCCTTGACTAATAACTCCAATATCCTCATGGACATTCTCATTGAGAGTTCTGACCGTAAGGTCGCCAAATTTCAAGCCGAAATTGCCATTTTAGAGCAGGAGATTAAAGACCTGAATCGTCCGGAATCTACTGTTAAAAATTACACAACACTAGATGAGATTCTTCTTAAACACCAGAATGAGATAAAAAGTCGCAAAGCCAGACAATTGAAAAGAGATGAGGCTGACTACACTGATGGCAGAATTTTTACTTATGACAGGAAATATGACTACATGATTAACAAACCATCACAAAAGGGTAGAGATAAAGCGAATCTAACTGATGCAAGCTCTATCTCGTCAAGCAGCACATCACTTAGCACTATCAGTGTCAGTGAAGACGAGTCTAACAGAACAGATAGCGAAACAACACCTTTTTTATGCGAAATCCAGCGGATCAGGAGAGGCATTCGCACACTAGATCCAAAACCCGCAGGGGCAGGAAGGGGAGGTGTAGAAGATTACCGGAAAAACTCAGATCCGGGAACCACCAGCAGTAACTAACACACAGGAGGGGGAGGTACAGGTTATCAATCTATCATCCAAAACCCTGACTCCCAATATGGTCTCCCTTCTCAGTAAAGGTCTCAACTTTAACCCTTTCTCTAACACTGATATCTGTAGACTAAAGATTGATTTGTTTAAATTTACACGTAAATTGAAATTGAAAAAGCATTTCTCTAACAAAATCATGTCTAATAAAAATTCTACGAACATCCCTACTGACTTTGAACCTGGTGTTTTAACCATTAATGACATTCAAGCTACACACCTCTTACTCTCTCTAACTGATTTAGAACAAACTCCTCAGGATATGGATACCTTACTAGAGGAACTTAACATTGAATCAGATTTTAGTATTGTCAGTGGGCTCAAATCCAAATCCAAATGGATTCCAACGTTACCAGGAGGCAACTCTATAGATAACTTTTATAAAAGAGTACTGGAGGACATTGACAAACTAGAACGAAAAGATGTTAAACGCACTTTCAGATACAAGGATAATTTGACATCAGGAGAACGGGCAGCCATGAACAGCCTCACAAAAGATCATGAAATCATTATAAGAGAAGCAGATAAGGGAGGGAACGTTGTTATTATGAACAGAACAGACTATGATGAGGAAATTCTCAGTCAGCTACAAGACAACACATGTTACCAACATCTTGACCACAATCCCACAGCATCTCTTACTACCAACATCAACCGATCTCTCATTACCTGGAAAGACATTGGCCTAATCAATGAAGATGAATATCTTTACATGAAAGTACTCAAACCTTCCTACCCTTGGTTGTACACCCTTCCCAAGGTACACAAAAATCTCCCTTTTCCTCCCGGTCGACCTATCATTTCTGGCATAGGGGGTCCAACTGAAAGAATAGCAGAATACGTTGACTTATTTTTAGGGCCCCTGGTACGCAATCTACCATCCTTTATCCAGGACACTAAACATATATTAAGCATTCTTTCTGATCTTCAATGGCAGCCAGGCAACTTTCTAGTTACTATGGATGTGGTAGCTCTGTACACTAGCATCAAACCGGAACTTGGACTGGAAGTTATAACCAAAATTTTACAGAAACGACCAGCCACCATGTGGCAACACACCAACATGCTTGTCTCCATGATGGAACTCATCTTAAATAACAATACTTTCATGTTTAACAACTCATGGTACAGACAAATAAAAGGGGTCGCCATGGGCTCGAAATGTTCCCCTTCGTTCGCTAATCTTTTCATGGGCGCACTTGAAAATGACCTAATTTGGGGCACCAAAGGAGCGGAATTTATAGACTCAATAGTATTTTGGGGAAGATACATAGACGACTGTTTTTTGATTTGGTCTGGCACACATGAACACCTGATGGAGTTTTACAGACATCTCAACCACAACACGTGGGATATGAGGTTCACCATGGTGGCGAGCCTTGACAAGATTGAGTTCCTTGACTTGGAAATATATATTCTGGACAACAAACTGAACAGTAAACTCTTCAGAAAAAACACTGCCTGCAATGCGATTCTGCACGCTAGCAGCGCTCACCCGTCCCACCAGATTAGCACTATACCATTTGGTGAATTCCTAAGAGCTCGCAGAAACTGCAGTAATGATCAAGATTTCAAAGAAACATTGAGGGAAATGCAGGAACGTTTCAAAAAAAGAGGCTACTCAGATGACCTACTTAAGACAGCAACTTCTAGGGTCATGAAAATCAAAAGAACAGACACACTGAAAGACAAGCCCACCAACAAGACAAGCGATCTTGGGACTATCCGCATGATCACTGATTTCAGCAACCATCACCAAGCATTACGTAAAACCTTCAGCAAACACTGGAACATCCTCAAGAAAGATAAGAACATCTCGGACTTTGTAGGAGAATATCCACAGATCACCTACAGGAGAGGTAGAACCTTGAGAAATAGATTGAGCCCGACGATTCCTCGCAGCAACACAAAGGACAACTGGCTAACCAAACGAAACACAGGCTTCTATAAGTGTGGGTTCTGCTCTATGTGCCGGTGGGCCAAGCACAAAACTACTGAATTTCATGACACCAATGGAGAAACCTATATCATCAGGACCAATATCAACTGTACTACACGCTATGTAGTATATATCATCGAATGCAAATGCAGGAAAATTTATGTGGGGAGCACTATCCGTCCCCTCAAAGAAAGGATAGCTGAACACATAAGAGCTATCCATAAACAGGATCCAAGGTACCCGGTTGCTCTGCACGCGGTGAACAATCTTTGGACAAACAAGTCTCATTCTATGGGATTGACACTGTTCCGATCGGAGTACGAGGCGGAAACAGAGAACTGAAATTGAGACGCTTGGAGGCAATGTGGATCCTCCGCCTTCGTACCGTGTCTCAGGGGTTAAATTTTGACCAAGAGATGCAATTCTTTCTAGGAGATTGAACCACTCTATTCACAATTCCTGCATACACGTGCACCACTTTGCAGCTAAGACACATACATTAATCTTGTCATTTACTGTAGTGGATGTATTTTCACATCTTATCATAATGTCCTCAATACCAGTCTTGCGTTCAGTCACCCCCAATGAGGTTTACATGGGGTATCGATTGGTACTAACAGGACTGTCCCTTAATGTACTATCACAACATATGAGTCATGAAATTATGTCACAATGGTACTGCATTGACTGTGATACTGTTATTTGGACATTCATGTAATTTCTGGTATTTAACAGCGACTTGCTGCAATTGTTATGCTAACTACTTGTTTCCAAATTCGACATATGTATATTCAAATAAGAATACAGAAATAATGTGACAAAAATGTTTGAATTTTATATAGAACGTACCACCAACACCACTGCATGGTGTGGATCGGATGCATGACCATACACTTTTGCATGCTTTTTGGATATCTATTTATTTTATTTTTATACCCGTTTTTTCAAAAGAACATCGGGACTCTACCCTTTTTTTCTTTTCAAATCCGACCTTTTTCATGAGCGTCCAATTGTTTTAATATCCCCTAGAGGCGCACCCGCTTCTGTGGTATTTGACGCTCTAGCCCTTCTGTAGGAAGGTTGACCCCTGACTATGGTTGCCCCCAACTTTTTGCCTGGTGTTTTGCTGGTTTTCTGACTTAGTTGACCTGAGGCCCTGCTGTTCAGGACCTCAGGCCCACTGCTCTCTCTGTAAAATGGATTCCATGTACCTTAGGTACATATCTAAATTGGATACTGAGCCACCTTATCAGTCCCTGTACAGTGTACCCTAGGTACCCAGGGCATAGGTGTACCCAGGGCCTACCAGGGGCTGCAGCATGTATTATGCCACCCCTGGCTGGCCATCCAAATCTGACACAACTGGCTGCTTGACAGCTGGGGCAAGGTGGTGTAATCACCCTTTGCTTTAGATATAGTATACCTATATCTAACCCTAAAATGGACACACAGATCTCCTATCAGTCACTCCTATGGCAGGCCTTAACAATCCTGAAGGCAGAGTGCTTGGAATCGTGTGAGATGGTGCTCTAGCATGAGCTGAGCCTGTCTGCGGCTTTCGGGATCCATCCCTTAGCCGTTTCCATGATATCGCATACCATATACTCTTAAGTGCATTATAATCCTCGCGGTTATGTGCCAACTCTGGTATCGCTTTATCAAAACATGTCGAGTAAGGTGTCATACGAATTGGAATACTAACCCCTCGCCAATTCTGGCGACGGGGTTAGCATTCCACCCTTCTAGAGGGACACGACATGCATGTAACCTATAACCCGGTTAAAAGTCAGACAGAGCCTTAGCATCCACAAAATGGATGCTGCCACCGAGACACAAGTCTGCCCTCCTGCTGCTGGGAGTCCTCCCAGAGCAGGAGATAAGGACAAAGGGTTTCCTGCCAGGGGCGGTGCCAGCACCGTCCCAGACAGGGTTTTGTGTATTGTAGGTAGGCAGGGCTTTAGAGGAAGGTAACTGCACGTGGCACCCCGGTGCTCACTGTGCATAGGCTGGCTGGAACCAGTTCCAGGGGCACTCCAGCCCCTGGCCTGGGGAAAAGCCCGCCAAGGAAGTGGGTGTAACCACCCCCCTCCTGGTCCCACCCATAGGGCAGGACCTAGTCGCGTGCCAGCCCCCTTTTCCCAGATAAAGGTAGAGACTGGGCCCCTTCCAAATCAGATCATCTTTGGAATCAAGACACGACTTTCTGCGAAAGGACTTCAAGATTTCCTTCTTCAAGATTCTCCCTTGTGACTAAGGAGTAGTCACCCTGCATCCGCAGGCACCATCTAAGAACACTGCGGTCTGCTGCAAGTCCTTCCTCCGGAATCCGACTGCCCAGCTCGACGAGAACCGGCTTCCCTGGCACCTCTGACCTCTACCCGCCTCTACAGCCCAGCTGAGAACCGTGGGTGCGACGAGACCTCAAGGGACCGGCCATCTTCAAGACTGCACGACTTCTTTCCAGCAAGCCCGCCGAGTAATCTACTGGTGAGTGCTTTGGGGTCCGAGAAGCCCCGACTCTGAGCAGCTCCAGCTCCGAAGTGCAGCCCCCCAGCATCTCCACGATCTGCGTGGGGCCCTTCTGCTTTCCGCTGCTCACCGCGTTGTTTGGCTACTAGCCCGTTGGCTTGTGGCCTTCCTGACGACGCCCGACGACATTTCTGCTGCTGGTCTGGTTGCTCCAGACTGGCCCTTGCTCCCTTCCAGAAGAGGAGCACCCCGGACCCTCCTGGTCCACTCAAGACGCCATTTTGAGTCCACCGCGTGGGCTTGAATTAGCCAAGGCTTGTTGCCCAATCCTGGGTAACTGCGACGCCGACAACTTCATCCGTCGTGGGACAGCTCGCACCTCCATCCTGGTCGCCGACAACGCCTCCTGGTCCGAGAGACTGCAGAGCCCAGCAGCGCCCACTCACCTGACTGCGGTGACTTCGCCCGGTGCCATCCTGGTGCCCACTTAATCACTGGCTAGTGATTCAAGAACTTGGTCCCCTCTGCTTTCAGGTTTTCTTCTTCCTTGATCCAGGCTTGGATCCATCGAACTTTTCTTCACTGGTCGCCTGCCAGCAACTTCTTCCTTCCAGGCTCCTGGTCCGGCAACGAGATCCCCGACGTCTTTTCAGACCTATGCAGCTGCAGCCCCTGGGCTAGGTAACTTCGGCACTCCGGTGTCCCAGCATAGCCTCACTATCCAAGGGTCAGGATCCACTGTCGTTTTCTCCCTACCAGGTCGGGTTCGCCCGTGAACACTAACTTTGTGAATTCTAGCTTCCATAGACTTTGTCCCGCATCCCGCGTGAGAGTGTACACTCTGCACCCGAGTCCCCTGGGCCTCCTAGTAGTAATCTAACAATTCCCTAGTCAAGTCCTAGCGATTCCAAAGCCTATTAGAACTGTTACTTACCTGCTAGTAATTCGCATTCCACTTTTAAAGTATATGGTTTTTCGTGCCCCTCGGGCATTTGTGTATAACGTGCTAACTTAAAGTATTTTCGTAAGAGTTTTGTTGTGTGCTTAGCTCCCTGCCTCATAAAGAGCCAGGGTAGTCTTGTTATAAATAAATACACTGTTTATTTTCATAACAACTTGTGTGGTGTCCTTTCACTGGGTGTTCAAGGGGTAATGTGATGGTAAAACAGCTGGCTTAACACGCCCTCTAGAGTCTTAGCCTTAGACTGCTCGTATCCATGCTACTAGGATAGCTGGTCTATAAGGTTGACTTACAACCAATCATCAATAAGGGTTGTTTGGACTGATATATAGTGATCACTAGAATAGTGAGCACTGCACATCAGGCCAACTTCTCACATTGGTGAGCAGCGGTTGGGATTTGAGCTTGCTGTTGTTTTACCACACATGCCCTAAGAATATCTTGTGAAAGATCACATAAGTACTAAAGGTACATATAACTTAGCTTAGAATACTCTGAGTTCTACTGAACCAGCTGTTGTAGCTCCTAGGGCCTAGCACACCCTAAACTACAACTCTAGCAAGGGATCAGTAGGCAAACATATAGTGTAGGTAAGTGCACCACTTACACCTCACTAGAAAAGCATGTCGACTCAGGGGGACTCTACTGAGACTCCCCTGGTCAGTGTTGACCCTCCACAGGTCACTTCAAGATATGCAGCTCTCAGTTTTCATGAGATGAGACAGATCTGTGTCTCCAGAAAACTGAAGCAGGGGTCTAACCCCACCACTTCCTTTCTGATAGGTCTCTTAGAGACATATGATGCCAGAAAGCTTTCTCAGTTACATGAGAACATGCCAGCCTTAGAGGGAACCTCTGGGGATCCAGATCTCCCCAACACTGATTCAGCAGTTGAGGAGGAGGATCAGGAGGTACTCTCTGGGGATGAGGTAGACAAAGGTCTTGAGGTAGTCAGAAGGCTAACTAGGACCAACTTAGACTTACTTGGGCTAGGATCTGGGGGCCCCCCAGTACTAACCCGAAGTGGGCCTAACCTTGGAGTTAGGAGAGATAGATCTCTTTCTAGGGACTCCAATAGATCTCTGCACTCTAATGCCTCTTCTCAGGGGAGAAGGAATCCTCCACAGAGGAGATTTACTTCCCCTCAGAGAAGGGAGCATGAAGCTAGGATGAGACAAGCTGAACTGAGGATTGAAAGGGAAGAAATTGCCCTGGCCAAAGAGAAGCTTGCCCTGGCAAGAGAGCAGCAGATGAGTGGGCTAGCTCCCACTGGTGGCAACAATCTCCCAAGAGAAAAAGAGAAGGGTTTAGATACTAAACACCTGACTAAGATAGTGCCCCCCTTTAAGCAAGGGGATGACATCCAGAAATGGATGGCTGCTCTGGAGAGGGCCTGCACTGTGCAGTGCATTCCCCAGAGTCAGTGGGCAGCTATACTGTGGCTCTCCTTTGATGGTAAAGGTAGAGATAAGCTCCTCACTACAAGAGTGGAGGATGCTAACAATTACCAGGTCCTGAAAAATGCACTGGTTGATGGGTTTGGTTTAACCACTGAGCAGTACAGGTTGCTGTTCAGAGACACCCAGAAAACTCAGTCTCAGGACTGGTCAGACTTTGTTGATTGTGCCACTAAGGCTTTGGAAGGCTGGCTACTGGGTAGCAAGGTTACTGACTTCAAGGGATTGTATAATCTAATTATGAGAGAGCAAGTCTTAAATAATTGTCAGAACCAGTTATTACACCAGCACCTGGTAGACTCTGATCTGACCTCTCCACAAGAATTGGGTAAGAGGGCAGACAAATGGGTCAGAACCAGGATTAGGCCCAAGAACCAAGGTGGTGACCAGAAAAAGGAATCAACCAAGCCTCAAGAGAAGGGTGGGAATAAATCTGCAGATCAAACCACATCAGGGCCCCAAAAATCCTCTGAGGGGGGTGGGTCCCAGAATCCTTCCAACAACCAGAAGAAACCCTATTGTTATCCCTGTAAACAGGTGGGTCATTTAAAAACTGACAGCAGTTGCCCAAAGAATAACAATAAGGAAAACATACCCCCAAGTAACATTCCCAAACCTCCTGTTACTACTAGTAGTAATCCCCCAGGTGGTGGGAGTGCCCCCAAGAATTTGGGTGCATTTACTTTGGGAGTTCCTGGGGACTCTGGCCTAACCAGGTCCCCAAACTTAGATACTCTTGTCTGTGAGACTGGCATGGGGTTTGCCAACTTCACTACTTGTCCCAACACTTTGGGCAAGTACAGACAGGAGCCCCTCATCAATGGTATAAAAGTTGAGGCCTATAGAGATACTGGGGCTAGCATCACTATGGTGACTGAGAGTCTAGTCCCCTCCAGGCAACTTTTACCTGGTGCCACATACCAGGTGACCAATATTGATGGAGTACAGAGAGATCATCCCATGGCAGTGGTCAATCTCAGCTGGGGAGGTGTCACTGGCCACAAGAGAGTGGCAGTGTCACCAAACTTGCCTGTAGATTGCCTACTGGGGAATGATTTAGAGCTCTCAGCCTGGGCTGAAGTAGAGCAAGAGACCCATTCTAGAATGGTGAACATCCATGGTAAGGGTAGTGGGGCAGTGGTAGCCACAGCCCCAGTCCAAGATATCCTCCCTGAACAGGTCAGGAGGGTTGTGCCAGTCAAAACCCAATCTCAGACAACTTCCTTCCCAGAACAGGTTGTCAAGGCTGTGATGGTCACAGCCCACACCCAAACTGAGCCCCCTCCTGAAAAGGTTGGGAGAGTTGTGATGGCCACAGCTCAAACTCAGACAGATGACAGTGTTGTGAAGCCTGAAACTATGGATCACTCCACTCAGACAGAGAGTATTGAGGAGGAAGAGAAATCTCCCTCCCACCAGACTTTAGGAAAGGATCAGCCTCCTCAGGGAACTGATCTGACCCCTTGTGAAGAAACTGCCACAGAGGTAGTCAGGCCTAGCCTGGCAGAACCCCTGATGTCAGTGGACCCTTCCAAGATGGGACCCAGTCTGGAGCAGGCAACCTGCCCCTCTCTACCCTGCCTCAGTCAGCCCAGGGCTGTAGAGGTCAGGGAGGCCAGTGTTGGACCCCAAAGGGCCCCCTGTCCAAAAGAATTTCCCAATCAGCAGATTAAGGGCACTGAAGCTAGTAGTCCTAGCCAAGTGAAAATAAAACATACTCCTGAGGGATCCCCCTTAAAATTAGTTAGGGACCTCCCACAGATGGACACTGTTGGGCACAGCCAAACTTGGGACCTGAGGGCCCCAGACCTGACCTGTCCCTCCAGTAAGCCAAACAGAGGGACCCAACCTCCAGCTGTAGGTAGCCAGAGGTTGACCCTGAGAGCCCAAAACAACTCAGTCTTGGAAAGAAAGGCCTATATGGTGGAAAATGATTGGAGGAAGCTGAGCCCAAAATTAGTGGAGCCTCACTTCAGTACTCCATTTCAGCAGCAGCCTTTTTCTTTGACAAAACACACCACAGGTAGAGATTCCCTATGGTGGAGACCCTCAGACACCCTTAGGGTGAGGGATTGCTTCGTGGACCATGACATAGGGGGTAACCATGCCAGTGCTGGTACTTCCTTAAATGGCCACTTAGGCAATATAGGCTTACCTGGACAAGGATAGCCTTATCTCCTTTCGTTTGGGGGGGGGTTATGTAGGAAGGTTGACCCCTGACTATGGTTGCCCCCAACTTTTTGCCTGGTGTTTTGCTGGTTTTCTGACTTAGTTGACCTGAGGCCCTGCTGTTCAGGACCTCAGGCCCACTGCTCTCTCTGTAAAATGGATTCCATGTACCTTAGGTACATATCTAAATTGGATACTGAGCCACCTTATCAGTCCCTGTACAGTGTACCCTAGGTACCCAGGGCATAGGTGTACCCAGGGCCTACCAGGGGCTGCAGCATGTATTATGCCACCCCTGGCTGGCCATCCAAATCTGACACAACTGGCTGCTTGACAGCTGGGGCAAGGTGGTGTAATCACCCTTTGCTTTAGATATAGTATACCTATATCTAACCCTAAAATGGACACACAGATCTCCTATCAGTCACTCCTATGGCAGGCCTTAACAATCCTGAAGGCAGAGTGCTTGGAATCGTGTGAGATGGTGCTCTAGCATGAGCTGAGCCTGTCTGCGGCTTTCGGGATCCATCCCTTAGCCGTTTCCATGATATCGCATACCATATACTCTTAAGTGCATTATAATCCTCGCGGTTATGTGCCAACTCTGGTATCGCTTTATCAAAACATGTCGAGTAAGGTGTCATACGAATTGGAATACTAACCCCTCGCCAATTCTGGCGACGGGGTTAGCATTCCACCCTTCTAGAGGGACACGACATGCATGTAACCTATAACCCGGTTAAAAGTCAGACAGAGCCTTAGCATCCACAAAATGGATGCTGCCACCGAGACACAAGTCTGCCCTCCTGCTGCTGGGAGTCCTCCCAGAGCAGGAGATAAGGACAAAGGGTTTCCTGCCAGGGGCGGTGCCAGCACCGTCCCAGACAGGGTTTTGTGTATTGTAGGTAGGCAGGGCTTTAGAGGAAGGTAACTGCACGTGGCACCCCGGTGCTCACTGTGCATAGGCTGGCTGGAACCAGTTCCAGGGGCACTCCAGCCCCTGGCCTGGGGAAAAGCCCGCCAAGGAAGTGGGTGTAACCACCCCCCTCCTGGTCCCACCCATAGGGCAGGACCTAGTCGCGTGCCAGCCCCCTTTTCCCAGATAAAGGTAGAGACTGGCCCCCTTCCAAATCAGATCATCTTTGGAATCAAGACACGACTTTCTGCGAAAGGACTTCAAGATTTCCTTCTTCAAGATTCTCCCTTGTGACTAAGGAGTAGTCACCCTGCATCCGCAGGCACCATCTAAGAACACTGCGGTCTGCTGCAAGTCCTTCCTCCGGAATCCGACTGCCCAGCTCGACGAGAACCGGCTTCCCTGGCACCTCTGACCTCTACCCGCCTCTACAGCCCAGCTGAGAACCGTGGGTGCGACGAGACCTCAAGGGACCGGCCATCTTCAAGACTGCACGACTTCTTTCCAGCAAGCCCGCCGAGTAATCTACTGGTGAGTGCTTTGGGGTCCGAGAAGCCCCGACTCTGAGCAGCTCCAGCTCCGAAGTGCAGCCCCCCAGCATCTCCACGATCTGCGTGGGGCCCTTCTGCTTTCCGCTGCTCACCGCGTTGTTTGGCTACTAGCCCGTTGGCTTGTGGCCTTCCTGACGACGCCCGACGACATTTCTGCTGCTGGTCTGGTTGCTCCAGACTGGCCCTTGCTCCCTTCCAGAAGAGGAGCACCCCGGACCCTCCTGGTCCACTCAAGACGCCATTTTGAGTCCACCGCGTGGGCTTGAATTAGCCAAGGCTTGTTGCCCAATCCTGGGTAACTTCGACGCCGACAACTTCATCCGTCGTGGGACAGCTCGCACCTCCATCCTGGTCGCCGACAACGCCTCCTGGTCCGAGACACTGCAGAGCCCAGCAGCGCCCACTCACCTGACTGCGGTGACTTCGCCCGGTGCCATCCTGGTGCCCACTTAATCACTGGCTAGTGATTCAAGAACTTGGTCCCCTCTGCTTTCAGGTTTTCTTCTTCCTTGATCCAGGCTTGGATCCATCGAACTTTTCTTCACTGGTCGCCTGCCAGCAACTTCTTCCTTCCAGGCTCCTGGTCCGGCAACGAGATCCCCGACGTCTTTTCAGACCTATGCAGCTGCAGCCCCTGGGCTAGGTAACTTCGGCACTCCGGTGTCCCAGCATAGCCTCACTATCCAAGGGTCAGGATCCACTGTCGTTTTCTCCCTACCAGGTCGGGTTCGCCCGTGAACACTAACTTTGTGAATTCTAGCTTCCATAGACTTTGTCCCGCATCCCGCGTGAGAGTGCACACTCTGCACCCGAGTCCCCTGGGCCTCCTAGTAGTAATCTAACAATTCCCTAGTCAAGTCCTAGCGATTCCAAAGCCTATTAGAACTGTTACTTACCTGCTAGTAATTCGCATTCCACTTTTAAAGTATATGGTTTTTCGTGCCCCTCGGGCATTTGTGTATAACGTGCTAACTTAAAGTATTTTCGTAAGAGTTTTGTTGTGTGCTTAGCTCCCTGCCTCATAAAGAGCCAGGGTAGTCTTGTTATAAATAAATACACTGTTTATTTTCATAACAACTTGTGTGGTGTCCTTTCACTGGGTGTTCAAGGGGTAATGTGATGGTAAAACAGCTGGCTTAACACGCCCTCTAGAGTCTTAGCCTTAGACTGCTCGTATCCATGCTACTAGGATAGCTGGTCTATAAGGTTGACTTACAACCAATCATCAATAAGGGTTGTTTGGACTGATATATAGTGATCACTAGAATAGTGAGCACTGCACATCAGGCCAACTTCTCACACCTTCCCATACGGGTCCTTTCTCACTTGAGTACTTAACTACTTCCGGGTCGGCACCACGTGTCCGCACCCGGAACCTTTACGTGGGATTACTCGTCCTGCCGGCTTTCGCTACTGAAACGGGTAGGTTTATGCTCTTTCCCATCGACCTTACTTGCAACAATCACGGTCCGATCCCTTCAATAACTTCTTAAGGATCGCACATACATGGGTGTCAGGAACGAGCTTACTGACGCTCTCGTTCCTTTTCTTGTTATCTACAGATCATATTCCTGAAAGTGACTACAGGACTTTCAGTTACAAATGCGGAGTTAATAATTCTTTACAATCAAGAACCTTAGAGTGGATGCTCATCACCATTTGGTGACACCGATGAACTACAGGCGGTCTGAGCACTATTTACTTTACGTAAAGGTGAGACACCCTAAACAATGTTATACATATTGTTTACTTCATGCGCCCCCTTTTTGTATATATCCTTTTCGATTCAGATAGCACCTGGTGTCTTACAAATGCGCTACTTCATTTTGCTCCTTTACAGCACCATTACTGCACGAACCTATAACGAATCTGGAGCTACACATAAGTTCCACGAAGAGATTTAACCTGGTCTCGAGCGGGGGCCGGGTCGGAAATATCACCGGCTAAGCGGTGAGCTCCATTATGTTTTTTAACATTTTCATTTGTCAGTGTTACCATTCCCTAACACTGCTTACGACTTGTTTATAGTGCTCTATGTCGCCCCACCTTGTATACATTGGTTATGATACGTTCCTTTGCCCCTTTGTTTCCCTCTCCTTGGTTATGCTACAGACCTGTGGTTCATTACCTTCGCGCTACAGGTAGGAAGCGCACCCCTTTCTTTCACCTTCCTAAATTTTATATTTATTATATTTTTATATTTATTTGACCGTAGGTTGACAGTAATGATAAATGATTTTTGTCCTTGCACTACCGTTTCATCCACCGCTCACAATTCAGTCACGGGAATTACATTTCCACTATCTTTTCCCCAGTCATATAGACCGCATCACAGACGTGGCCAATGGGAATCACATTCCTTCATGCACCGCCATCTGGACACCCTCTGGGGCCGTTATTATTATTATTATTTTTTTTGGCTTTGTGTGCTTCCACTATACAGTCACTCGTAACCATCACGATTTCCACCTGCACTTGCACATGCACTAGAATCAATTAGACACACAAATAATCATGAAATCATTTTTCGTAAAATGTCATGTGGACATTATATTCCATTATGTATTTTGTATCCTCCCCAGCCCTGAGGAGTCGTGCAAGCACTGTTACCGCTTGACGACGAAACACGTGTCGGCTGGCCATCTATGCAATAAAAGAGGAATCGCATCACCTTCGTTTTCCTTTTCTGCGAATGTTATTACGTGTACATACTAATGTCCATTGAGACATCTTTCTCTATACTGTCTAGTATTGGTGTGCATTAGGTTTTCGTTGTAAACTCACTACCTGCACCCAATATGACTGCATCCATTACCCCAACACTCTAAGGCTCTATGTTTGATGTTACATTGTCAGAGCAGTTGTTTCAGGGTCAGAAACGTCTCCCATGTAATCGCTTTATCATGAAAGAAGTCTCTACTATCTAGACCTATTGCCGCTTAAGCTGGATCCTTGTGCTTCTGGGGTTTCTACAGTGTCTGTTGGACTTGTGTGTGCTGGAGCAGGCATGCAAGAAGGACGAGGGTCCAGTTCAAAGGGCTTCCACTCCACATAATGCTGGACTTCTCTCAAGATACAGCGATCACACAGAAGAAGTTTCTGACCCTGATCGCTGTGGAATCAAAGGAGGTTTGCCCCCACCTGAGGCGTATCCTGTGTACTAATTGGATTCCCAGCAGGATGAAGTAGCTGATGTTCAGTAGTTTTGGCTGCATTGTGTGTAGGGAGATGGCCATGTTGTCCCTATCTGCATTCCCCTAAACACCATAGAAGCGGTTTTTGTTCCATTGGAACAGTCTTCCATTTGTTCGTTTAATACTTTAATTCAGCTTTAAAAACCATAAAAGTTAATAAAACCAAAAAAGCCTTTTCCTACCTCATTAGAATAAAAACTGTTATACTATAAATATGTTCAAAAATAATTAAAATCATGTACATCATATTGAAACACAAAATTGTAAAGGAGTACAGTAGTAGAATCCAGTAACCCTACTACTCCCCTCCAATGAAACCTTTTGGAAGGGGTTACAATTCTCAAACACCTTATAAAGTGTATGTGCATTTTATGGTTATTGCACATAATACAAAATAGAGATATCACTAAGATATCACCGTCAACTACTTGGCTCTAATTCTCCACACTCCTAATAAAAATCTAGAGACACTCAACACAAGTAGTTCTTTTGTGTCACGTGCCAGAGAGTTCCAATAATGGGAAATGCCAAGCGATTTGCACACTGGGATGATCCCTTTCTTACTTAGTAAGACATAACTGGGACAAAAAAACTAAAAATGGTCCATAGATTCCTCCAGCTGCAAACAGAAAGGATAGTTAGGAGCTGAAGAGCTGTTTTTATCCCATGTGGAGGTAAAGGAATTTAATGGCAAAGTGCCAATTCTAAACTTCATATGCAAAACTTTTACCCTAGCTGGGCATATTCTGTCCAAAAATGTCTCAAAGCACGGGCCACATTTATGGTTCAAATACTTCTCTGTAAACTCCCCACTTTTTGATCTTTCCATATTTTTTCCAACATGCCTTCCCAGTAGGTTTGTTTCAGTTTTGCAATAACACCCTTTGCCATTTCTTTCAGGGGTGAGCCACACCTCATCCATCTTAAGAAGCACACACTGTTCTTTTATCTTCCTTAACCAAGGGATCCCAGCTCTCCTGTCTAGACTGAGAATCTCCTTTAAAGTTTTTCTATAGATATCAAATTTTGGGACTGTGTTCCAGATTCTTACCCAGTATATTAAAAGTTTTAGTGGAATCACTTTATCAATACTTTTTAAAGCTAGATCAAATCAAAGTGGGGTCAGGGTAGTGCTTACTGAGAGATTAAAAAGAGACCTATTACATTGATTTTCAGCTGCTCTAAGCGCAGACATATAAGTCCATCCCCCTAGCTCTGCACTTTAAACTGCCCCCCTCAGGGCCATGGCCCTATATACCTCCAGCATTGGAATTACTGCGCTCCTTGGCATAGCCTTATATTTGTTCCCTATGGCCATTGCCCTTTGTAACAGAATTGTTCTACTTTTCCTTGACTGTAATGCCCAGGACATGCTATCAGATAATCTTACCCCAGATAGTCAAAAGACTTTACTTGCTCCAAGGAAGCCCCCTCTATCCTTATTACTTCTAATGCAACGATGGGTGTTTAGCACAATACATTTTGATTTTGCCGAATTTATGTCGAGACTCCTTACGCAACAAAATAATGAAAACAGACATTAAAATAAGGAATCTCATTCCTGCTGATTTTGGTGCGTCATGATTAAATTTTGCTAGCCATTCAACTGCTCCATTTTTATATAAACTAAAGAACATAGGGGCCAGCATGCACCCTTGCCTGACACCACCATTGATATAGATCCTGGATGTAAGGTCCCCTTCCACATTCCACCTGACCTTGTAGTTCTGAAAATTCTGGACTCGTGTAATAATTCTGGACTCGAGAATTAAACTTCGTCGTAAAATAACGAATTTGGTATCAAAAGACCGAGAATGGCTGGTACACTATGTACAAGCATTTTCGTCATATTCGAGTGACGATTTCACCTCGAAATCGTCATTCTCGTTCTGAACCCTTGGCTTCCATTTGTGTATGACAGCTATTTTGTGAGTTGCCCTCACATATGCAACAAATTAAGCCAAATTCGATTCCAAAGGACACGTACACCTTAATTGACTTTTCTCTGACCTGGGCAAGTTGGAACCATTGCCCCAGGCCGAACCTGCTTGGTCAGTTCCTCTCCCAGTGGCCGAACGAGATAGCGTCAAGGCACAACAGGCCATAGACCCTTTCATCACACACACACCCTACCGAATCTTGCTCACACCTGTCCCTGGTCTCTTCTCTCTCACTTGCTTTATGATGGGGAGGTGCCCGTTTTTATTGGGGGTCCACCGGTATCTGATGGAAATGCTGGGCCTTGCCGGGTAATTTGTTGTGGGCTGAACGAACAGAAATATGGCTTGTCACCATGACTCTGCTTTTCCTTTGTAGTGGAAACATTTCAATGGTATAGTAAAATGTGAAGAATGTTTGCCTGAAGCACAATATTTCGTATAAAAAGAGAAGCCTGACTTTGTGAATTTGAGCAGTCTCCTGAGAATATACATCCCGTGTTGTTGTACTTCTAGGACCTGTTACTTGGTTGCAGCCAATAAAATCGATCCTTGACTTCACCTAGAAGACTCTGAGTTTCTGTGGTCTGAATCAGGAAAGTACTCAAGGTCTTTGGGTGTACCCTGACACCGCTGGGTTACCGGTTCGGTACCGGTTCTGAAAAACCCAGTACCTCAGTTGGCGCCCAACGCGGGGCGATACCAGCGGTACCGGTCCAGCCAGAGGTTCGTGAGGAGCTTCGTGTGAAAATTCTGGAGGAAGGCCAACCACTTCAACGACCCCTGCATGTCGACGTGGTCCGAAAGTCTTTGCTGCGAGGTTCCCCGCTTCCCGACGGCTACAAAGGACTGCTGCCCTGGCTATCGCCCTGATTTGGACCCTTGAAGTTTGGTAGAGCGAAACGCTAAGACGAGTCTTCTGGTGACGTCATCGATATTTCAGTTAAGTATAAGTGGAGCGTCTCCCAGTCCTTAGTTGGTTCTTAGTCTTGGGTATCCTTTGGGATCTTTATTTGGAACTTGCAAGTGCCAAAGCCGAAGGACTTGTGTATTCACGAGAAATATCGTAATCGATAATCCTTTGAAGTTTGGAGCTAGACTAGAGAGCGAAGATGCCTGGTCTTAGCAGACTTGGAAATTTGTTTTGTCTTGGTTGTAATAATAGGGACTCCCGATTGGAGGACTCGTGTCCGGTTCCTCCGATTGGAACTCCAACATATGAACTGTATGTGAAACATGGAGTAGGCCCCATCACATATAACGAAGTGTGGATCAAATACACCAGAAAAGACGGTGTTTTAAGATGGCCCCAATATGGTAGCTTTGACACCGAAATCCTAGATAACCTTGAAGTTAAACTTTTTAAGAAGAAAGCCCGGCCGGCAATGTTTGACTCTTTCCGCCTATGGCGTAAGGAGGCCAAACAGAAGGAAATTAAATTAGCAAAGAAAAATAAGAGAGAGAGGGGTATTTCGATAATGCAAGTATAAAGACAATGAAGAAGAACAGATGAGTGAGCAGTTGCACAGGCAACGTAAAATGGTTATAGATAAATGCTATCCAGTTTTGCCGCCTCTTCAGCAAGATGCAGCAAAAGAGCTTGAAAAAGATCCGTTAATATCGCATTTGTTAAGTTCGCCACCCCCTATGCGCAAAACGCTACGGCACCTCCGCAACCTTTAGTTGCGCAACCTGTGATTACATTGCCTCCTGCTCCTCCACAGCACCCACCAGCTGTTCTTCAGCTGGCTCCTGCTCCTTCGGTGCAGCCTCCTCAAGGCCCACCGATCACATCTGCTTCACCTGTGCTTTCTACGACTTTGCCTAGTGCACCTTCTATTTCTCCTAATGCTCCCCCTGCTATTGCCTCTGCTCCTGCCTTATCTCACCCTGTTTTTCTGCCCGTTCTTCTGTCAGTTTCTCCTTCCGTTCGACAGAGAATGGCCAACACTGTTACTAATCTTTTCTCACCTCTCTTCGGGTCGCCTAATACGACCCCTAACACGGAACGAAGACAGTTGCGGAGTCAACTGCCTGACTATCGAGAGAGAGATTTACTGAATCGTTTAGCGCATAAATGGATTATCGACGCTGTAAGGTATGATGTAGAGTCTGTCATGGAAGTCTTCCGTCAATGGGGAGCACCGAAGCAGAGATATGTTTTTGAACAAATGTGTGTTTTTCTCTGTAAAGATTTGGAAGACAATGATCTGGAATACAACCCGCCCGAGTTGTGTCGTGTGCGGTTCGATTTCGCAGAGGGCATGATCGTAGGTCCCGATGTCGAGAGAGCGGTTGAGACATTGCTGTCGTATCGGAGTAAGGGGGGCACTTCTCGATCACTATTTGAGCTTGACGCATCCGGTAGGAAAAAGGCGCGACAGTATCCCATGAGAGAAGTTCCCCCACAGTGGAGGGAAGGGGACCTACAAGCTAACCCACCTATTCAGCCTCATTTTCAGCGTGTGTGGGTACATGTTCCTTGGAAGCGAGCTGAAGTTTTAGCCCTTAAACAGACATTGCCTGATCCCCGTAAAAATCCTGCAGGGTATTACAAAGAGTTGTCACAGACTGCTGGGTCATGCATCATGAACTTAGCCGATATCGATATGTTATTTGGGAATGCTGTTCCACAGCCTTTATGGGGAAAGATTCGTCATACAGATCATGATCAGGAGTTAGGTGACTCATGGGCTAATATTGCTGCTGCAGATGCCCTACAAATTGGTGGTTCTAAACCTGAGCCTTTAGTAGCCGAACTTCCTGGTAAGATCATTGATTATATGAAAACTATAATGCCTGCGATGCGTGTGTAACTGGGATAAATTGTCTGCGTGTAAGCAGAAGAAAGAAGAAACGGTGTATGATTTCTTCACCAGGTTCGAAGAAACGTTTGTCGACCACAGTGGTCAAGATATGAGCACAGAAGGTGGTCAGCGTTTGTTCGTCGATAAATTCGTGCACAATCTGCTTTCGGAGTTGTGTAAAAAGTTGAAGGATTCAGAAGGTTCTTGGGCAGTTTCCTCTTCAGCACAAATATTGTCTACTGCACAATATTATGAAAATAGAGACAAAGACAAGAAAGATAGAGCAGAAAAGAAAACTGAAGAGCTGAAAACGAAGGTTTTGTTACAGCAAGCATATCCGCCACGTGGTGGTGGTGGCCAGAATAATGGTGGTCAGAATACCTATCAGAATAATTATCAGCAGCCTCAACAGTATCAGAGGAACTCGCAAAGAGTAGAGTATACTCAGCCACGTGTTCCTGTAGGTCCCAATCAGTGTTCGTATTGCAAGGAAGAGGGTCATTTTAAGTATAGTTGCCCTATTCTGTTACAGCGTGCAAATGGTGTGCCAAACACAAGAGGTAGAGGTGCTCAGCAAGCGCCTAGAGGTAGAGGACGTGGAAACGTCCCCCAGAACGCACGTCCCCTTCCACCTCAAAATTCTATGAATAGGTTCGATCAGCAGAATAACGCATCTGGTAGGACAGCTCAGTACTATGCTGATGATTACTATACAGAAGATTAGCATTGGGAAGGTAATGATTGCTAGGACAGCCATAGACAAAGAGAGGGAGTTGTTTCAGTTCCAGTAGATCAGAATGGAACATACGTTGAGGTGATTACATCAGGTGTGTCGGAGCCTTTTCTGTTGGATACTGGTGCTACAAAGAGTTCTATTATGCACTCCAAACTCCCTGGCGCACCTTTGTCTGGCGAAATGAATGTTTCTGTAGGTTTTTCTGGCACCCCGGATAGGAATCCGATTTCTGACCCTTTGTCTCTTTCTGTTGGTCCTTGTGAATTAGAAGCACCCCTTATTCTGACAACAGGTTGTGGTGAAAACTTGTTGGGACTGGATCTGTTAAAAAGATTGTATGCGACTTTGTACTGTTCTCCTTCAGGAGTACAACTTACTTTAGGTAAGAAAGTGGTTTCTCCAATGTATTTGTCGAGGGATAAAATTCCAACAGAATTGTCGTTTCTCCCTGATATTCTTTGGGCTACTGGTCCTAATGATGTGGGCCTCTTAGAAATACCACCATATGTCGTAACATTGAAAGCCAATGTTAAAATGCCACGAATTCCCCAATATAGAATCTCTAGTGAAGGTGAAAGAGCTTTGCTAGCGATCGTTTACGATCTGATTGAAAAAGATGTGATTGAAGAGACTAGAGGCAACATTTGCAATAGTCCTGTTCTGCCTGTTTTGAAACAAACTGATCCTTCCCAGCCACCTGTTTACAGATTTGTGATTGATCTTAGAAAGGTCAACAAGATCGTTGTGCCACAATTTCCAGTTGTCCCTGACATTACTGCCCTATTGACTATGATTCCAGCTTCTGCAACCTGGTTTTCGGTGATTGACTTGAAGAACGCTTTCTTCAGCATCCCGATTGCTGAGGAGAGCAGGGATATTTTCGGCTTCAGTTCAGGAGGACGAAGCTTCCGCTTTAAAAGAGCTCCACAGGGCTACTGTGAAAGTCCATCAATATATAGTCAAGCTTTAAAAACACAGCTTGATACGATTGTTTTACCTGAAGGTGCTACTCTTGTACAGTACGTTGATGATTTGATTATTGCTGCAGATACTGAGGAAATATGTAAGAAAGCCACGTTGTCATTGTTGCGTCATCTGTGTGATTTGCTCCACAAGGTGTCACTTTCCAAATTGCAATATTGTCGACAAGAAGTGACCTACCTAGGTCATCTCTTATCGAAGGAGGGAAGGAAACTGACCCCAGAAAGAATTCAGGCAATAGCGAAATTGAGTGTGCCAAGAACACAGAGAGAAGTGCGTGCTTTCTTGGGCATTACATCGTACTGTAGACAGTGGATTCCAAATTTTTCGTTATTAGCCAAACCTTTGTTGGCATTAACGTGTAAAGATACACCCAATCCTGTTCCTTGGTCTGAAGAGTGTCAGAAAAGTTTTTCTGAATTGCGCACAGCATTATGTTCGGCTCCTGTGTTGGGTACCCCCAACTACAGTAAGATCTTTACATTGTATGTCCATGAGAAACAAGGCTGTGCATTGTCAGTGTTGACTCAGTTGTTTGGAGACAAGCAGCGTCCATGTGCATATTTTTCGTCGACTTTGGATCCGGTAGCTAAAGCTTTGCCAAGTTGTTTAAGAGCAACAGCGGCAGCAGCTGTTTCTATTCGACAGTCTGCTGGTCTAGTGATGAATAATATGTTAGTCGTGATGGTCCCACATGCAGTAGACACGTTGTTAAACAGAACCAAGACACAGCACTTAACTAGTGCTCGATTGTCAGGTTACGAATTAACATTGTTAGCGAGTCATGTGCACATAAAAAGATGCAACTCTCTCAACCCAGCTACGTTGTTACCAATTGTAGAGGAATTATATGCTTCAGAACAGCATGATTGTTTCCTTAAAACAGAAGAAGAAACGAAAGGGAGAATAGACCTCCAGGACACTCCTCTTGCTGAATGTGATGGTACATTGTGGGTGGATGGTTCATGCTTCAAGCTCCCGAATGGTGATACGACTGCAGCATATGCTGTCACGACTTTGCATACAATTGTTGAAGCTGCACGTATTCCACATAATTCAGCTCAGGCAGCAGAATTGAATGCACTCACGAGAGCATGTGTGTTGTCAAAAGGAATGAAAGTGACTGTCTATACCGACAGCCAGTATGCGTTTGGAGTGGCTCAGTTTTGGACGATTGTGGAAAGAACGTGGGTTCCTGACTTCGCATGGAGCTAAGATTCAGCATGGGCAGTTGGTGAATGAGCTTCTTGAATCACTGACCTTGCCTCTGTAAGTGGCGATTGTGAAATGTAGTGCTCACAAGAAGGTGACTGATGATGTTGGTCGTGGAAATGCATTTGCTGACGAAATCGCGAAAGAAACTGCAAGGAATGTGATGAGCCGAATGTATGTTGCAGGCCCTGCAAGATGGATTGGTGATGTTGGGGTGTGTGAAGACACGATAGAGAGTGTGAAGTTGATTCAAGCTGAAGCTACAGAGAAAGAGTTGAGTGTGTGGAGGGAAAGTACAGGTAGAATGGATGCAAAGGGTTGTTGGGTCGAATTGTCAGAGCATCAGAGATGGTTGTTACCCGATGCATATGTGCTTGCAGTGGTTACAATGGCTCATGGAATGGCTCACATCAGTGTGAAAGGGATTTGTAAGTTGTTGGCTCCAGTATGGCAAAATTCAGGAATTCCCAAGTGTGCAGAGAATGTCGTCAAGAATTGCATGGTGTGTCTGAAACACAATCCTGGTAGGGGAACCCCAACTCCAGCTGGTCATTTTGCGCCTCCTACATATCCGTTTGAGGTTTTGCAGCTAGATTTCATCCACATGGAGAGGTGCAACAATTTAAAATATATACTCGTTGTTGTTTGTGCCTTCTCAAGATGGGTAGAAGCATATCCCCTAAAAGACAATACTGCCTTGTCCACAGCGAAAGCCCTTGTGAAAGAGTTCTTCCCCAGATTCGGAATGCCTAGAATGGTCTGGAGCGACAATGGAAGTGAATTTGTGGGTCAAGTGATGAAGAAAGTATGTGAAGGGCTAGGCATTCAGCAAAAGTTCCACGCTGCAAATCACCCCCAATCAGCTGGATTAGTAGAATGTTATAATGGCACGCTTAAGTTAAAATTGGCCAAAATTCAAGCGAGCACAGGTCTTAAATGGCCTGACGCTCTACCCTTAGCACTCCTATCCACCAGAATGACTGTGCATTCGCGAGTGAAACTTAGTCCCTATGAAATAGTCTTTGGCCGCCCGGCCAACATATGGGGAGTGCCAAGGCCCACAAAGTTCAGCGAAATAGAACACCCTGTTTTGCTTGATTATTTGTACGAATTGACGGCTAAATTGCGTGTTTTACACCAACAGGTGCATGATGCACTGCCTCAAGTCTCTGAAGCTCCAGGACTTCAGATCGACCCTGGATCCTGGGTGCTGGTCAAGAACTTTCAGCGAACAAAGAACGACCATCCCAGGTGGACCGGCCCACACCTCGTCCTTCTTTCCACAAGATCAGCTGTTCGAGTGGAGGGGAAGAAAAACTGGATCCACGGGATCCACTGCAAGCGGATCCCTCTGCCTCTGCCTTACGACAAGTGGGTCCAGAAGAGTGTCGCCGACTCAGAGACTGAAACCGTGCCTCGTTTCCTGCCTTTCAGTGATGCACGTGTAAAAGGACCACTGACTGAACAAGAGAGTAATAAAATTTTGCAATCACCATCAGTTCCATTGGACACTACAGAGCATGAACTCCTTTTCCGGGATCACACCATACCTGGAAAACAACGGTATAATTTGAGCCCGAGAAATACGAACTAATAAAAGTGGTTTTTTTCCCTCCGAGTACTATTTTTGAAAGTGCAGCTCTCCCATCTGAGAAACTTGCTTATTTTTGTTTATCGAACCGCCATCCGGGTTCCGCTGCTAGGGCCGCGATTGCCCAAAGTCTTTGGGGTGCAGCTGATGACGTTAGGTCGGCAGTTCTGGTTGGTCCAAGGGAGTTGCCCTAGACTGACAGAAGCATTCCTTAGCAGAATCAACCTCCCATCGCGGGAAGCACTTTAGAGAGGATGGAGTTTTTCGAGATGGAGAGACCTGCCAAGGAAACAAACTTTAAACACAGATTATGTAAAATAATGACAAAGAAAAGCTTTTTGATATTGTGCATTTTCATGTTATTCAGTATGATGATATTTTTATTAGGATATGTTTTATTCTCTTTTCGAGTAACATTTACACCCACTGCATCGCCCATACCTCCTCCTACTGTTTCCTCTCATTCTTTTCAACCCCTTCCTGAACATGAATCCGCTAGGAGATTAGAGTTCATTAATAACTCCTTTGTTCAGCTCTTGCACCAACACCAACTTGTAATGAACACAACTAACTGTTGGGTGTGTGGTCTTATGCCTCACACAACGGATAAAGGTATCCCTTATCTGGTTCTGCCTTTCAGCCATAATGGTTCTGTGTGGGCATACAGGACAATGTTCATATATGCCCGTGAAGTCCACCCCCTACGTTCTGAAAAAGACAATCCTAAGAATAGTGCTCTAGTTAAGGGTATAGTCGACATGATTAAGGAAGATATTTCTTATGAGACTATCCCGAGAGATGAGACACTAGTATACATAGGATGGAACGTGACTGGATATGGAGCTACCCTGAGTGAGAAACAACAAGCTAAGAGATCTTCCCCGATCTGGATTGTACCCCATCGGGTCGCCTATGTCTGCAAGGTACTGGCAAGAATCCCAGAGCTCAGTTAGGGAAGAGTATCTGCACTAAAACGTATGTTTTTGCAGCCCAGACTCCCCCTTCATTTTTAGCAGCTAAGGGTACTTATCTGCCATGATAGAGCCTATACATGGTTGCCCCCTGACTTCTCGGGCACATGTTATGTTTCGTTCCTGTTGCCTCCCACCTACACAGCAGCGGCAGATTACCACAAGACAAGGATAGTTAGAGGTGTCTTGAGTAAAGAAGACACTGCAGGTCAAGAATTTGGGGACTTTGTAAAGGGTTTTCTGCCGTTCTGGGGACCCATGGTTAACAGCAGGAACATAACGCAATTGACAAGGGTAGTTGAATCCACCGTAGTTGAAACTGCTGGTGCCCTTAGTAACTTGACTGCTGAGCTCCAGTCGGATCGTCTTATGACCCTTCAGAACAGGGTCGCTTTAGATGTCATACTTGCAGGGTGGGGTATGTAAATTGATCCAATCGAGTTGCTGTGTTTTCATCCCAGATAACGCTCCAACAGTGTACCAGGCCATCTCCAAACTGCATAAGATTTCCGAATCTATTCATGTGGATAAAGGAGATTGGTCGTTAATGGGATGGTTCTGGGAACTGATATCCGGCTGGGGATGGAAAATTCTAATGGTCATTGGGATGGTCTTAGCCATTCTTTTCCTGTTCTGTCTGTGCGTGCAGTGTGCTCCTGCAATATGTGGCCTATGTGCCACATCATGTGTAAGGAAGCCTGTATCAAGAGACGAACTAAGTAATAGAATGATGTTACAGCAGCATCTCAATGACTTTAAGAATATAGACCTGGACTCAGATTAGCATGAGATTATGGTAATTGCCTATGTAAGGGCAAAAGGAGGGTTTGTAGTTCTGAAAATTCTGGACTCGTGTAATAATTCTGGACTCGAGAATTAAACTTCGTCGTAAAATAACGAATTTGGTATCAAAAGACCGAGAATGGCTGGTACACTATGTACAAGCATTTTCGTCATATTCGAGTGACGATTTCACCTCGAAATCGTCATTCTCGTTCTGAACCCTTGGCTTCCATTTTGTGTATGACAGCCATTTTGTGAGTTGCCCTCACATAGGCAACGAATTAAGCCAAATTCGATTCCAAAGGACACGTACACCTTAATTGACTTTTCTCTGACCTGGGCAAGTTGGAACCATTGCCCCAGGCCGAACCTGCTTGGTCAGTTCCTCTCCCAGTGGCCGAACGAGATAGCGTCAAGGCACAACAGGCCATAAACCCTTTCATCGCACACACACCCTACCGAATCTTGCTCACACCTGTCCCTGGTCTCTTCTCTCTCACTTTCTTTATGATGGGGAGGTG
Organism: Lissotriton helveticus; assembly: GCF_964261635.1. Lineage (NCBI taxonomy): Eukaryota > Metazoa > Chordata > Amphibia > Caudata > Salamandridae > Lissotriton > Lissotriton helveticus. The sequence continues at coordinate 326,067,310 of NC_136071.1, read as the reverse complement.
CCCGTTTTTATTGGGGGTCCACCGGTATCTGATGGAAATGCTGGGCCTTGCCGGGTAATTTGTTGTGGGCTGAACGAACAGAAATATGGCTTGTCACCATGACTCTGCTTTTCCTTTGTAGTGGAAACATTTCAATGGTATAGTAAAATGTGAAGAATGTTTGCCTGAAGCACAATATTTCGTATAAAAAGAGAAGCCTGACTTTGTGAATTTGAGCAGTCTCCTGAGAATATACATCCTGTGTTGTTGTACTTCTAGGACCTGTTACTTGGTTGCAGCCAATAAAATCGATCCTTGACTTCACCTCGAAGACTCTGAGTTTCTGTGGTCTGAATCAGGAAAGTACTCGAGGTCTTTGGGTGTACCCTGACACCGCTGGGTTACCGGTTCGGTACCGGTTCTGAAAAACCCAGTACCTCAACCTGGGCATTTGAGTCCAAGTATAGAGTTTTCAAGATTCCAATTAGATCCTACGGAATACCATATGACTCCATCACCGCCTATAGGTTCTCCCTAGGTACCAGGTCAAATGCTGCCCTCAAATCTATCCTTCAGGGCGACATACTTCCAGCATAACACCCTGAAGCGAAATACCAGGTCCAAGGTACTAACCTTTGCCCTAAACCCTGCTTGGCAATGCTCTAGGATATAATGTTATTTTATCCAAGTTTGAAGTTCAATTAAAGTCTGCCTAGCAAATATTTTTTGACTAATGTCATTAAGCTGATGGGTCTATAGTTGGATGCCACATCCATCCTCCCCTTCTTATAGATAGGAACAATAATTGCTCCTTGCCAGGAAGGGGGGATGTCCTCGTCTCTCGGTATAGCATTACTGACGGCCTTCAGGTAAGGTACCCAGACCTCAGGGTGACCCAGTTCTAGCTCTTCGGAATGCCATCAGGGCCAGGTGCTTTCTCTCTTTTGCGTAAATGCAGTGCTTGTGTGGTGTCTGCCGTCCCAAGTACTATCGTCCCACTAGCCTCTGTCTTATGCTTTTGCCTGATCTGATCTACATCATCTCCCTCAGGTTGCTGGACATCATTACTTGACCACACCTTGTATAGCTCATTAGACTGAGCTTCCCACACAGCGGGTTGTACCAACGAATCTAAGTGATTTTCTATGGTATGAGTCCCAGATGCTATAAGATGCCAAACACCTTGGTACCCTTATTGTACTGGGATTCAGTGAATTTCCTTCCATGCCCTTTTCGCCTTTAGTAATTGTGCTATATAGGCTTTTCTGGCATTGGAAATCTCCGTGCGGTTCCCCAATTATGCCTCTTCAATGACTACTTTTTTAGCATGTCTACAGGCACCTGTGTACCATCCAGGGGGGTTTGGACGTATTGCCCCATTAAGATCCAGTGAAGTTCTACAAAATTAATAGTACTTGGGTCTGCTATTTCAAAGGGGGCCAAACTCTCCACAAAAGGACTATAGATATGTGACTGCATTTTATAATTGCCCACTAATAAAGCCCATTTCACGTTGTTACCCATAACAGATCTACTGTTAGCAGTAGTAATGCCCAGTGCTGGTAAATTTATAAAGTAACTAATGCAGAAATAGGCTCCTAGTGCTTCATGGTTGCTGTCGCTTCTAGGGGGCACCCCCATGTCAAATAAGGAAGACCATAGGAGTCTATCCAATATAATTTAATCTGTATTACTAGTGTACGATCCCCACTTGAAAGTTGGGAGGTCAGACTTGGTTGCAGCCATTTACAATGTTCAAGTCATAGGACACTATCGGATCAACAATTTGATCAACAGTCCTAGAGTGTTTTGCCCCATGTTCTGTGTCGTCGGCTGGGACTACCTTTGTCCAATGAGATTGTTCCATAACATCGAAAAGGGTAAGACCTCAGGCAGTTTTGAATTATATTCACCCGCAATAATTTTAAGATGGGTATGCTGTATGGACTCAACCATACATCATAATTGGGTCACCATCCCTGAATAATAGTTTCTGGATAGCACAAATATAGACATTTAAAATTGCAATGTGCCCAAACCACAATGTGGAGCCTGTCGGAATGGTAATACCCAATAAATCTCCACAATCTGATGGCAGTCTTTTTACTTTAGGGAACAGTTTCATCTTGAGCCGTATCAGCAACCCACCTGAAGGTCTTCCCCGTGGTTGAAGGACCTGAATTGGATGCAAAAGTGATGTATCCTGCTCTATACACAGGCTTTAGATTCCATGTTTCCCGCAGGACAATTATATGGAAGTGCCCCACTCCAGGACCTTCAGCTGTGCTCTAAACCCTGCAATATTCCAAGATAATAATTCTATAGTGTCAATTGAGCTTGAACTAACCCCAGAGTTTTGTATTGCAATGTGTGTTTCCACTCTTCTATCTGAGGTTGCTAAGTTACGTTTTTTTACATTTATTCCTATTTGATTGTGAGGAAATGCTATTTTAGAGGTTTTTGATGTTTTTACAAAGGTCAGCTGGGAGAATTTGATGGCACCTGGCTGGATTCCTAATTGTCAATCTAGGTCGGACTGATCCCCTCCCCACAATAGCGAAGGGAGTAGAGGACTGGTGACCAGCAGCTGAATTTAGCTTACCAGATCATGGTATACAATCAGAGGCGTTGGACTTAAGTTTTATTTGTTACTCTGTAGGGGGACTATACCGGTGCTGCAGACCTATTAGTTCTTCAACTAAATCATGACTTGCTAATTTTAAACTAATGTGGTGCCTCAATCGCTCATTGTTACTAAACATAGTGGCTTTCATTATATCGTCTCTTTTGACAGATCTACAGTTCCTCACTTTCCTAAGCCAATAAATTACTTTATTAGTAAGCAAGTCCTGGCTTTCTCTAGTAGTCAGTGGGATTTTTGGAACATCTATCATGTATATGTCAAAATACTCTATTTGCCCTCCTGCAGGTCTTGTGTATTTCTTTGGGTTTGGTGATAAAGGAGCCTGTCTCATGTATTGTGTATCATCCAATCTTTTGCCCCTTAAAAACTCTCTGGAGTTCAATTTGCTTCCCTTTGGTGTATTGCTGTTACGGCCATCTTCAAAAAGGGACATAGGCCGCTCCCTACCTGTTCTGTGAGCCCAGACATCTTTGTTACATAGGACCTATTCAAGGAAAATGTTTTTGATGCACTGGATGGAGTAACTCCCAAATCTGATTAATTTCTAGGACAAGTAGGAGGCTCTTTCTCTTTGGTCGAAGACAGTTTAGAACAAAGCTTCATTACCAAAGCTGTCAACTTATCTACCTTTTAATTGATAATCTTTGTCAGGTTACCCATATATTTATTTAGCCCAGAAACTGCTGTTGTTTGGCAACTCTCTGTTTATTAGGGAGCCCCTTCTCTGTGGCTAACAAATTATTATGAACTAACAAAGTTGGTATGAGTGTGGTTCTCTATTGGCTCATCCAGGGTCCTTAGACCCTCAAACCAATTGTTACATTCCGTCATTATTACATATGTGACAGCAGATGGATCCGATAACTGGGTTAATGTCACATCCTGCTATCCCTCTGATACCTTGGGCAAAGTGTTTGTACCAGTATCACTATTTGCTGTGTTGTATGTCAAGGTATCTATGTCTCAGATTTTTTAAAGATGGATTGAATGACTTCCTTCCCTTGTTGCTTCTCTTTGTCCTTAGTCGCTTTGATGTCCTTAGTAGCTAGAAGCCCTTATACTTCTTCCAAAAACACATTTATTTCATCCAATGTGCAGTTTTCCGCTGTGTGTCTCGGCTGTTTCTTTGCTTTCCCCGTGTCCAGGGACTTGCCATTTGCTTTCCATTTCCACATGGCTAGGGTAACTATGATATTAACTACTCGTGTGCCTTCCCTTCACACAAATGGAAGATAACCTGTTATTTAGAGAAAAAGCGACCCGGCTATACCTTTTTTGATGCTATCACCTAAGAAAACTAAAGGCATTGTAGGGAATAAACTGGTTGACTACAAGTCCCTTTTTGAATTCAACAGTAAAAACACAATAATAAGAGAGCTAGAAATATAAATATTCAACTAGCGACCTCCCCAATTTCCCTTCAGCTACACAACCTTTAAACAATTAAGCTGCTAGTTTAAGACAAAATCGTTTCAGCCCACACAATTACTGAGCCACCTTAAATGCACTTACAGGCAGTAATGCAAAAAATCTAATTTCCATTGCCACAAACCTAGCCAATCATCAGATATTTTACTACACCCACGCACTTATATAACACAAAGCTGCTTCAGCTGTTAGCCAGGCAGAGAGGACTGTGGGACTTGTGGTCCCTGGCAGTCGCGTCCCACAACAGCCTAATCCTCTCTTGTGGCTGGGTGTTGCAGAGGAGACCTTTCCCTGTGGTCTATTTCTGATGCAGGTGCTTGCTGAAATAGACAGCTTACTCCAAAGTTTCACTCTCTAGTGCGGATCATTTCTGCCCATCCAGAGGTATGGTTTTTAAAATGAGCAGTCCCCTCTTTTGCAGTCACTCCAAATTGGTTTAGGTGAAGCTCCCTTCTGATGAGGTTGATGGCAGCCTGCCTAAGGAGACGAAAGGGTTGCCTTCTCCAGGTCTCATCTTACATTTACATGAGAAAGAGCAAGCCCCTGTACAAGTTAATGAAATTCCTGGGTCCACTCTCTTTGATATTCCTGCAGGGGAAGAAAAACACTTCACCACACCCAGGCCATTGTTCCTGCACTGTGAGCAGTTTTCACACCTCATTAAGGTACCGTTCTGGCAATGCAACGTTGTGATTGGGCTGAGCGCCGTGGTTCGGTGCTCAGATGGGGACAGGGAGCCTATGCTTGAACACAAAGCGCGCATACCTGTTTGGCTGGCCCCAGAGGGCCGGCGAGCCAAACCGTCATGCGTACTTGGAGTGTGCAAAGCACTCCTCCACTTGTGCCACCAGCCCTGCCCCGCCCTAACCGAGCCCTGAACCTACGAAAAATAAAATTATTACGGCGTTATTATCATTTTATTTTTCCTGCTCTGAGAGCAGTGGCACGATGCCCCTCCTCCTTAGCGGAGGAGCTGCCCCTGGTTATTTTGACAGGTCTGTACAGAAGGTATTAGGTTGCTGCAAACAGGCTACACATGGTAGGCCTGAGGTCATATTTTCTCAGTCACCGTAGTGGATAGTGTAGTGGATAGTACAATCAGTGCTGCAGTCCACAAGTGACAGTTAACAGTCCTTGCAATATATGTATTTCTGCAGCATATAATATGGCTTTATCGAAAAGTTAAATATGTCAATTAGGGTTACGTCAATTGTGGCATGTTTGAAGGGGGGAACACATATGCTTTATTTCCGTATAGCAGGGGTAAAGTGTACAAAGTTAAAAAAGAGATAGGGCAAAAATTGGAGGTGGGGGGACCACCCAAAAGAGGATCATCATCTACAGAGACGGTGGTATGTTCTATATCTGCTTTATAGTGCTCACAGTGTACCTCTGTGAACAGTGAAGCTTAAATTAGGAAGGTTCACAAGTAACTCTACAACAATGTATTTATTCTAGAACACACTAAATATTCCCAATTAAGGACCAGTTATGCGTTGTATTGCGTATAGACATCTGCTTATGACTAGCAAGAGTTTAACAGAAATTATCGGTTACAAGAAGATTTGCTCTGTGTACAGAATATTGTTTCATTCTATCTAGTAGCTCCTATATTTTTTATATTCCTTCATTTTAGTTTCTTACGCTCACTCATGTCAAGTAATGCACATCTCAGTAGTAATATATTTAAAGAAATGTAGTTTTGCTGAAAACAGTAACCTGACAGATTGTATTGTCTCTTCAGGAAGACACCATATCCATTAACCATAACTGGGTAAATGGCTGCAATGTGTCCATCATGTGGCATTTCCTCCAAGGAGAGTTGCAAGCTGTCCAACAGGAGATACGTGAATGGAAAGAGACAATGGTTGACTGGCAACTGCACTGTCAGGTATGAAATGTATTTTTTATTTCCTTTGTTGAACTTAGTCCAAGCCAGTTAGTTAATATGAGCGCTGTGCAATATTTGCATACACCTGCAAAAATTATTTACAATACTTAAGCTTTAATTTGGTATACATGTTTTTTAGGAAGCAGCAGTGTTATTTCTAGAACCTGAAAAGGATGTGGGTGTATTATGTATGTCGTTTTTATTTGCAGTAGCTACCTAATTGCCCAACATGAGTGCTAAAGCCAGTTTTTAACATTTTCAGCTCATTACTGTATTTATATTTGTAGTGTAGCAAAGATAGCTGTCCCCTGGTTGTGGAATATGGGGGACAGGAATACTTGTTTCACAGCCTTCCCACAGGATGATAGGCACCTTGGCAGCGTGGTGTAGGTGTAGATGGTATATATGAGGAGTTTAGTTTTAAAGGTTGCCTCATCTTAAGGTATACAAATATGGCTGATTCTACCCTCCAGAGGATTGACAAAGGCTAAAAGTCTAATCAGCTGACACAATGGGCAAAGAACCTGCCGGAATTTGGCAGAGAGATGTTAATACCTGGTCCTAGTACTGAGTGAGTACCGTGTATGTATGTGTCTTGTAAAGCGCACTGCTGCCCTGAGGCGTCGTGGCGCTGTAGACCGCTGGGGAACCCGTCCTGGCTATCCCTGTGAGATGGTCCCTACTGAGTATCTCCAAGGTGAAACCAGGCATCCCCGGCGAAGGTGGGGGGCCGTTGTAGAGATGAGGCAAGCTAATGCCCAGAGTTGCCGAGTGTGATCCCTGGTTAGAGTAGGCACCAAGGCGAGAATTATCAAGTCCACTGACCCTGGTCCACGACCCTGCCGCGTCAGGAATTGAATCCTGGTCCCGGGCCGTTCTCTGCTTCCGGGTCTGCCGCCTCTAACCAGTGAGCCACACCACTCCACTCGTGTAATTCCATCACTGATAATGCATGGAATCGCTATAAATACAATTCCTGCAGGTAACTTACACCTTGTAATGTACAGTAAATAGCAGCTCTTTAGCAAATCGCCTCGTGCGAAAACATTCACTTAAACCCAATTTATATACATTAGCAAGACTATAAATGGTGTTAAGAAATAGGTAAACATTATTGGTGGTCCGCACTCCGTATTTGATCGATTTTAATCCATTTTCTTTCCGCCAAGAGATTTCTAAAAATGCGTGCGTCCCTGGGATTGTGCAAGCCCGAATACACTAGTTAAGCATAAACATGTGGGGAGCGCGTGTGAACACACCCCACTCCCAGGTGCACTGCTCATGAGGATATCAAATCCAACTTCATTTCAAACCATTTCACCACTTCACATTTTTTTCATTGTTCATCTTTTTCTGTTTTTTCGTTATATTATTATCACTTTTGTCCAATCCACATAGTCCTCGTACTGCATTTAAGTAACTTCTCATATTTCAATGTGCCCATCCGGACCTCTTTTAAAATAAGATCTTAGTGCACCAAAATGTTCAGAGCAGCAATCTTTTTATTTTATGTAAAACCCAATGCATTTCGGGCTATGGTCCAGCCCTTCGTCAGGGGTAGCTGAAAACGAACAATTTTAATTAATACATTATTTTTAGGATAGTATCAATATTATTTACAGCCTTTTTTTAAAAAAAACATTTTCAATACAAGCGATCTCATACCCAATATTAGTCAGATACTACATAAATCAATGCTGCACAAATATGTGAGACGCATTCTCATCCACAAATGCATGATAAACAATAAATTCGACCTTGCTTACATCACTTTAAGATGTCTATTTTATCAACGGGGAGTTTAAATTACCGTGTGCTCAAAAACTGTTTGGCATCATGTTAAAAGCTCAACATTAAACGGTTACATTAAAAAAATATACTATTTAGCAGACGCTTAATCGCTATTCGCTTGCCCAAAACTACAGTTATTTGGCCTTGCTCACTCGCTAGTACGATACGCGTTAGTCTTTTACCCACTTAGTGTTTCTTAACATTTAAAAGCAATCCCATTCTCGTTCCTATCGTACCTGCTCGTTTTCTTATCTCTTACGGCTCGCCCTGCGCGCTGCCGATAATTGAATCTCCCACACGTGCAAAGTTACGTTTTAAAAAAAAACCACATCCTGCTCCACCCATTGCCTCGCGAAGCTTGATGCATTTTCAGTTTACATCATTTACTGCGTGTCCCACAATGCACCATAGTATTTATGCCTAATTACACTTGTTAAAAAATCGCTTATAACGACGCTCATACAAACGCTTATACAAAATGTCCCTTTATCCATCTCAATCCTGGCTGCTTTGATATCCTTCCATGTTAACAAAGTGCCGCCTCTAGAGATTGTGGCTCCGAACACAGTTCAATTCCATGTGGATTCACGGATGTTTTTCTTGCGACTTCTGAGTTTTCATTGTGGGCGCAATGACCAACGGGGGGCTTTAATTATTAACATAAACATTATTGGTGGTCCGCACTCCGTATTTGATCGATTTTAATCCATTTTCTTTCCGCCAAGAGATTTCTAAAAATGCGTGCGTCCCTGGGATTGTGCAAGCCCGAATACACTAGTTAAGCATAAACATGTGGGGAGCGCGTGTGAACACACTCCACTCCCAGGTGCACTGCTCATGAGGATATCAAATCCAACTTCATTTCAAACCATTTCACCACTTCACATTTTTTTCATTGTTCATCTTTTTCTGTTTTTTCGTTATATTATTATCACTTTTGTCCAATCCACATAGTCCTCGTACTGCATTTAAGTAACTTCTCATATTTCAATGTGCCCATCCGGACCTCTTTTAAAATAAGATCTTAGTGCACCAAAATGTTCAGAGCAGCAATCTTTTTATTTTATGTAAAACCCAATGCATTTCGGGCTATGGTCCAGCCCTTCGTCAGGGGTAGCTGAAAACGGACAATTTTAATTAATACATTATTTTTAGGATAGTATCAATATTATTTACAGCCTTTTTTTTAAAAAAACATTTTCAATACAAGCGATCTCATACCCAATATTAGTCAGATACTACATAAATCAATGCTGCACAAATATGTGAGACGCATTCTCATCCACAAATGCATGATAAACAATAAATTCGACCTTGCTTACATCACTTTAAGATGTCTATTTTATCAACGGGGAGTTTAAGATGCCAAACAGTTTTTGAGCACACGGTAATTTAAACTCCCCGTTGATAAAATAGACATCTTAAAGTGATGTAAGCAAGGTCGAATTTATTGTTTATCATGCATTTGTGGATGAGAATGCGTCTCACATATTTGTGCAGCATTGATTTATGTAGTATCTGACTAATATTGGGTATGAGATCGCTTGTATTGAAAATGTTTTTTTAAAAAAAAGGCTGTAAATAATATTGATACTATCCTAAAAATAATGTATTAATTAAAATTGTCCGTTTTCAGCTACCCCTGACGAAGGGCTGGACCATAGCCCGAAATGCATTGGGTTTTACATAAAATAAAAAGATTGCTGCTCTGAACATTTTGGTGCACTAAGATCTTATTTTAAAAGAGGTCCGGATGGGCACATTGAAATATGAGAAGTTACTTAAATGCAGTACGAGGACTATGTGGATTGGACAAAAGTGATAATAATATAACGAAAAAACAGAAAAAGATGAACAATGAAAAAAATGTGAAGTGGTGAAATGGTTTGAAATGAAGTTGGATTTGATATCCTCATGAGCAGTGCACATGGGAGTGGAGTGTGTTCACACGCGCTCCCCACATGTTTATGCTTAAGAAATAGGTGCCAGTGTTAAGCAGTTCCTTGTCAATTGTCCCAAAGTGCCAAATACAGAGCGCACTCTGAAATCTGTCTTAATTTGAGGCATTTTGCTGCACTCAATAAGTTGGCATATGGTGTAGCACTCGCAGCCAATAATTGAAGATGAATGATGCTGACATTCATGCATTATGGCTAAGTATGTACACAATGAATTGTTGCACTGGTTAATATCAACATGACAAATCCCAATAGTAGGCCTACCATAATTAACACCTTCGGTGCTCATGACGAGCTGAGCTCGTCATGAGCCACGGCGCTCCGGTGCTCATGACGAGCTCAGCTCGTCATGAGCCGTGGAACGCTCAGGTGCGGGGAGAATTCCCCTGCTGTGCTGAGCGTTCCATGGGAGCCAATGCACCTGTGACGAGCTCAGCTCGTCATGAGCACCGGAGCTCCGTAGCTCATGACGAGCTCAGCTCGTCATGAGCATGCGGGCGCTGTGCGCGCCCCCCTCCCCCCAGCATAGCGGGGGAATAACCCCTGCAGTGAAGGGGTTAAGTTCTTCAAGAAAGAATTAACTCAGTCAGACTAAGCCATGTCCGAGAACTTCTCTATTACTATTCTCCTTACAGTGACTGTCCGGCCCACTCAGTCAATATGTCGAGATAGTTAGTTCCAACCACTGCAGGTTATCTTTACTGAGGAAATACTTGCCTCCATTTCGGATTGTCAGTACAATAACCATTTCCCATACCACAGCAGCCTAATTGTTGCTTGAAGAAGCATTATGATTGCCCCAGGAGAAAGACCAATGGTTCAGGAGGTGGAGGACAAATGGGCTAAAGGGAATTCACGTCCCTTGGACCACATGGGTGCAGACTGCCATAACCATTGGATCTGGAGCTATTTTGTGGATGATGCCATCTTCCTCCCCAGAAGGATAGTGCCAGGTGATGAAGGTTTGAGACACAAATCTTGTGGCCTAGAACACTGTCCCCAGATGTGTGCAGACGTAGGTCCCTATAAAGTCCAGTATATGATGGTTCACTTAGAGTTTTTTTCTAAGTTAATTAAAATGCTATGAGACTGAAAGACTCTGCAAACTTGCCTGACCTTTCCCTCTGCCTTTGAGAAAAAGGCACATAGTTACCCACTCATCCACGTAAGGTTAAAGTTGTATAACTTTGTTGTGGGTAGGTCTCATCAAATAGCCAGTTCCTGGATGAACACAAGTCAGACAACTAATCTAACATCAGGATGATTGAAAACAGAAAATGTATATGCTATCATGAAAGGCTTATAAATGATAAAGTAGCTCCCTTCCTTGAGTTCAAGAAGGGATAGTCCCTGATGGTTTCTGAACAAGGAAGAAGATGGATTGAGAGCACATCGCGGTTCCTCCTGTGGTTCCCGATCTGCCACATGGTTGTCCTGCAAGAGTAAAGCTCCTTGAATAAAAGCTTGCTGCTTGATCGGCTATAAAATAGCCCGTCAACCAGTTGCTGGAGAGGAAGCCATCCCAACATGCGAACATTTCTTCTTATGTGCTGGGGCTCAAGATTTTCCATTGAGGAAGATAGAATGGATGGCATCTCCAGGACCAATATTAGAGAAAGCAGTTGGCTCTTAGATGCAAGTCTTGCTTTGGGAGGGAGGGTGAGTTGAGAATCAGACTTGAGATTTTTCAGAGTCAGGTCCGTGGCTGTGGCAGCAATCCACTGATGCTCTCAAAGAGTAGTCAAAATAACCCCCGAAAGCAAAAAACATCCTCCACAGGATGGAACTTTTATAGGACGCGTCAGATAATGAGCCTCAGTGGGTTTCCTGATAAGGTTGTTGAGCCAAGCCATAGACAGTGTAGTCCGCATGAACATTAGTTTAAGCTGCATATTATTTGCTTGAACTCAGATATCCCGAAACGTATCTATAGCTCTTGACATGTTGCCATTGTTGAGCCTGATGATGACTACCTTGAGCCTGATTCTGCAGCTGGTAAGGTGCAGAAAGTGTAGAAGGAGACATCAGGTTATGTAGTACTCAGGAGGTAAGAATGGTGGTCCCCTGTGTTTATTGTTTCAGCCAGTGTCTGGAAATCCCTAAGCAAAAACTGACCTATGTTGGAGGTTTTGGTGTAGGAGGGCATTCCAAAGTTCATTGTGGAAAAGAAGTGGTTCAAAGCCACTTCAACTCTTAAATCTTCTGGATCGGCTTTGTAACTTACTGAAATGATTGATATCTGCAAAGAGAGACTTGCCACTAAGGAATCTACTTTAATCACACCTGGAAAATCCTAATAAAACCAATGCAGGGAGCTTTGCATGTCCAGGAAGTTAGTAAAAACTTAATGTTCCTCCTTTTTTCTTCCCAGGTAAGGGCATTAGGCATCGCCAAATGAATATCAGTCCATTCTGCTCTGAGTTGTTCGATGCAAGTAAGATACTTAACTACAACAAAGGAGCGTCATAATGAAAGGAATGACTACAGGTTGAAGCAACAAAAAGTGTATTAACTCTGTTGTTTGAAGGAAAACCATAATAAGTTTTGATGAAGGCCCTCACTCACCGACATGGTCAGTGACATGTTTCATCATTGGGCCCCACCAGGAGTGGCCGAATGCCACCCTGGTGTGCTTCAACGCCAGGTTACTGTGGAGCTGGTATTGTCATTGTGAGGTGATGGATAAAATGGCCAATTGAGTCGAAAAAAATGGTTTTATTGGTTTCGCCAAATGGTCAGGATAAAATGTATATGAAGGATAACGGACACAGATTAAAGGCACGACCAATGCACGAGTGACAGTTGAGATATACTTGTGCTCATAGCAGATTTAGCTGTTACCAAGTGGAGACCTCAAAAATGGGTCTCTGTGTGTAAATACATCAATCCGGGCGGAAACGAAGTGAAGGGCCTATGTCGATATATTACAATCAGTAACAGAGTCTCGAGATACTGGGTCAAAATATCTCCAAACATACTTAAACTAGATGATAGTTGCAGGGCTAATAAAAAAACACACTATTAGGTTGCTCAGAGGGCGAATATAAGAAATCCTTACAAAAGTGCTTAGTTACAGCACATCATGGGTCTCGGGAGGGGGGTGGTAGCTAATCGGCACACCCTGTTGGGAGAAAAAAGAAAAAGAGAGGGGGGGAGGCTCAGTATGGCCAGCAATCTTAGCCTCGAGGGAGGGAAAGGTACTTATCTTAATTGTAGCGCGCTGTACTCACGCCCTGGAAGCTAGGCACCCTCTTGGTACCTAGAGACGCCCTCGTCAACCGTACCCCGAGGAACAAGGACTCCTGGGTCTCCCGGGTAGATATAGGCAGAATGAAGGGAGTCCGCCAATTCGGTAGAGGCGTAGGCCAGCCGGGCTCCTGGGGAAGGGCTCGCGTGATTGGCTAGAGTCGCGCTCACGTGGTTGCGGCTCGTCCAATTACTGTGGTTAATGGGAAGGACCTATTGGAAGGCTTCTTGCCAGGCATTCTTGAAAGCCCACCTATCATATTCCGCAGAACAAAGAAGGCTACACGAGAGATACTGTGTAGTCAAGGTAACGGCACACAAATGTAGAAGGCACATAAATAAAGATAGGACAGGCGACCACGACCGGCAGGTAAAAACAATTCCAGTGATCGGCCGTAGCTGAAAATAATTACCCGTTTTAGTATAAACGTTACTATTGGAACGCATCGTTTATTTGACACAAGATATGTCAGCATCAGACTGCAAAATAAAATGTTTTTATTTTTAAAGATTAGTCACACAAAAATGACTAAAAAGCGGTAGAAGACCGGTGTAAATAACAAAGTCCTTACACAAAGACTAGTAGTTTGTAAAGTGTGGCAGTATGTGCAGGAGATATCTGGTCTAACACAGATTGTCTTTTAGGCGCCTTTACCTAGTCATAGGGATTGAAAGTGAACACCCATTTCGAAGTAAAGGGCAAAGGGTTCTACTTGCTAAGCACTGTGCCCCACGGGATATTATCGTTGAGGCCATTCTTGTGGGTGCCTAAGCGGTAGACCCACCTTTGTTCTTTTTCATATAGAATCCTCTGTGTGTTTTTATTTGAATCTCCCTGCTCAATGATATTCCAGCGCATGTCATTGGTGGTGTGGTTATTCTGTAGAAAATGTTCACTCAGGTTGGTTGTGATGCGACCACACCTGATGTTGCTGCGGTGTTCGCAAATCCTTTGTTTTACTTTGCGTGTTGTCATACCGACGTAACGGAGGAGACATGGGCAGGTTATAAGGTACACTACGTTCATCGAATTACAATTCTTGTGAGCTCTTTGCGTCCATATTTTGTCTTGTTCAAGATTGAGTGTCTTAGTATGTGTAGTCAGATGACAGATGCTACAATTCAAACATGGGTAGTGACCTATTACCCTTGGTAAACCCCAAGCATCAGTCACAGATCTCATTCCAATGATGGTAGTTGTCAGAAGACGTGTATTTGCCAGATTGTCTCGTAAGCTACGTCCTCTTTTGAATGAGAAAAGAGTTTTTTCCCAGTTCCTATTGTTGCTGTTGAGGATACTCCAATGTTTCTGAATAATCTTTTTAACAGCGTCTGAAGCCGTGCTGTAGGTGGTGACACAAGTTAAAGGGATATCTCCTTGTGGTCGTGAGTTATCCTCAAGGAGGGCTTCCCTTGGTTGGTTTCTTGCTCTTTTGAAACCTTTAGAAAGGACATCTTTTGGGTAGCCTCGATTTTTCAGTTTTGTAGTCAGGTCCATTGATTGAGCTTTCCATTGAAGAAGATAGAATGGATGGCATCTCCAGACCAATATTAGAGAAAGCAGTTGGCTCTTAGATGCAAGTCTTGCTTTGGAAGGGAGGGTGAGTTGAGAATCAGACTTGAGATTTTTCAGAGTCAGGTCCGTGGCTGTGGCAGCAATCCACTGATGCTCTCAAAGAGTAGTCAAAATAACCCCCGAAAGCAAAGAACATCCTCCACAGGATGGAACTTTTATAGGACGCGTCAGATAATGAGCCTCAGTGGGTTTCCTGGTAAGGTTATTGAGCCAAGCCATATACAGTGTAGTCTGCATGAACATTAGTTTAAGCTGCATATTATTTGCTTGAACTCAGATATCCCGAAACGTATCTATAGCTCTTGACATGTTGCCATTGTTGAGCCTGATGATGACTACCTTGAGCCTGATTCTGCAGCTGGTAAGGTGCAGAAAGTGTAGAAGGAGACATCAGGTTATGTAGTACTCAGGAGGTAAGAATGGTGGTCCCCTGTGTTTATTGTTTCAGCCAGTGTCTGGAAATCCCTAAGCAAAAACTGACCTATGTTGGAGGTTTTGGTGTAGGAGGGCATTCCAAAGTTCATTACTCTTAAATCTTCTGGATCGGCTTTGCAACTTACTGAAATGATTGATCTCTGCAAAGAGAGACTTGCCAATAAGGAATCTACTTTAATCACACCTGGAAAATCCTAATAAAACCGATGCAGGGAGTTTTGCATGTCCAGGAAGTTAGTAAAAACTTCATGTTCCTCCTTTTTTCTTCCCAGGCAAGGGCATTAGGCATCGCCAAATGAATATCAGTCCATTCTGCTCTGAGTTGTTCGGTGCAAGTAAGAGACATCTTCTGAAACATCAGATGCCCTTAAAAGCTGTAGTAGTTGCCCTTCAAATGCTGCAGGATTGCAGCCAAGTCTGAACCATATTCATACCTGCCACAGTGCGTTGCTCCATTTGCTGTGGTTCTAGTTTTGTTGCAACTAACTTCACATATCTGAGGCATTTATTGTGGGTGAGATGCAACATAAAGTGTGTTTTTAGGTTTTTTTTAAGTGTAGAAGTGATTGACATGCTGTGGGGCTGTATTGAAGATGTGTTGTAATTAAACAGATGTCCAGAAGTCCCGAGTAGATTAAGAATGATGTTTATTAAGTCATCATGAAGAGCCCCACCAGTAGCAGCCTTCCGGCTGCTCAGCCCACCCTCCAACGGACTCTCTTAAACCTCCACATTCCACAGCATCACCACACACTAACATTCCACACCCCAGTCACACTGGCTGAGCAGCAGGTATAACAGGATGTTATGTTGTAATTTATAAATGTGTATATCCTTGTTTTTTATTCAATTTTTACACTTGTTGATTGGTGTTATTCTGGCTTTCTCTTTTGCAGAGACCTCTAGAGATGGTATGTTGCCTGGCAGTTAAGGTCATGGTTTGTTTTTTACTACTTAGTCCTTGATTTAGCAATTTGGTAACAAAGTATGGGTCTGTTGGATTAACCGGTGTAGATGATTTATGGAACCTGCATTTGTAATAGGTTTTTATAAGGCTGTCACAAAAGATCTGCACTGGTTAGAGGACAGACTTCACCACAAATATGCTAAGTGTAGAGACAACCTTAATAGAGACGAACGTACAGCATTACAACAACTATCAGGATATTCAGATGTAGTAATAAAAGAAGCAGATAAGGGGTGCAACCTTGTTATAATGGATAAGGATTACTACATTAAGGAAATAGATAACCAGCTAGCAGATACCAATGCATACACAAAAATACCGCAAAATCCACTTTAGTAGATAACATCACTTATTGAAAAGAAACTAAGCTAGTGGCGTAAATCCTGCTGTTTGACAGACATGGAATTTAAGTATCTATTTAATCCATTACCACAAGCCCCTTGTATCTATACTCTGCCGTAGATACTCAAAAATTGCACCCAGCCACCAGGTAGATCCATCATTTCGGTACTGGATCACCAACGGAGCACATATCTGAATAGATTGATATTTTCTTACAACCCATAATACAAAATCTACCAGCATTTATCGCAGATACAAAGGACCTATTGAACAGATTGGATGACTTGACATGGTCAGACAAGTTCACATTTGTCCCTGGAGGTCAATGCCTTATACACTAGCATACCTTTGGACAAGGGCATGGAAGCTCTGACTTACTTTCTATCCAAACGAAATGCTACTCTATATGAGACTACGCAAATGATTCTAACTCTCGTACGCCTCACGCTAGAAAACAACAACTTCATACATAATGGTAGTTGGTACAGGCAATCATCTGGAGTTGCAATGGGATCCAAATTCTCACCCTCTTTTGCTAATATCTATATGGGATCTTTTGAACAGCACCGCATATGGAGAGCCTGTCCTTCAAACATGACAGTATCAAAAATGTTTCGGGGCGATTTATCGATGATATTTTTTTTTATTTGGGGTGGGGATGACGCCACTCTCAATGAATTAGTATCACACCTCAATAATAACCTGTATAATGTGGGCGTTATACATCAGGTCTGTAAGAAATAGATTTATTTTTTGGACATCACCCTGTACATAGAAGAGGTAAACTGTATTGTGAACCTACTGCGTGTAATGCTATCCTACATGCAGATAGTGCCCACCCTACCAAACAAATCAGAGCAATCCCTTTTGGGCAAATAACGCAGTTGAAAAGGGACTGTAGCAATGATACGATCTTTCAGGAGGAATTAAGTCATTTGAGATCTAGGATTACAACTAGAGGATATGACAAGAACACACTGGGCAAGTCAGTGAATAAGATAAGAAAGAGATCACTTTCTAACCTTTTACGAACAGGGATAAAAAGGAAAAAGCAACAAAGATACAATGTTTCACTGATTACACAACACAACTCACACAGTCAGGATCTTTTCAAAATTCGCCACAGACACTGGCACCTTTTGAAATTGGATCATAGCTTAGATAAGCATATATCTAACAAACCACAGATTACATATAGATGAGGCAGGAGACTCAGAAATACTTTATGCCCAACATACATCAGTCCAGAAAAGACAGTACAAACTAAATCCTGGTTTCCCACTAGACCCACAGGGTTCTATCGTTGTACTTCGTGTAATGTTAGCCAGTATGCAGCAGATAGAACAACAAGCTTGGGTTACAAGACAGGACAGGTTTATCAAATAAGACAGTTTATAAACTGTAACACCAAATATGTGGTGTACTGTATTATCTGCAATTGCAATCTGATCTATGTGGGCAATACCATCAGGCCCTTGAAAGAACGGATAGAAAAGCATATTAGAACAATTCGTAATGGCAATACTAATTACCCACTAGCGGTACATTATACCATTTTGCATGCAACTGCGGAGATGATTACACTCAAATTTCACTGCATCGCAGCGGTAGATGAAAATGCCCGTTTTGGTGAGAGAAATCTTGCACTCAGGAAGTTGGAAACCAGATGACGGTTTATTTATATCTCCATCTCTATGATGTTCAACATCTATGTGGAAGCATGAAATTGAAAACCTTTGGACGATCAATGGAAATCTATTGGAAATTTGTAATAACGTTTTGACAATGCTTACCCCTCCCCTCGATGAATCTTAATCTCTAAATGAAAGTATGTAAATGTAAAATTATGATGGAACAATGTAATCAAATTTTAAGCAAATATGTATGGATTCACCTTTTCTTATATGTAATTCAATCTACCAACATCCCCCTTCTCTTTTCTCTACTTTCGCACACGTTTGGCAGATAAGGGATGATAAGCATGGAATACATATGGATGTAGGTCATTTGAAATGAGACCCATTTTAGCAGCTTAGGTGGAGTAAAACTAATTTGTTTGTTGAGATGGATAACTCCTATGTACTTTTTTACTGTGTGCACTAGTTAAATACAGTTGTTTTCATTATACATAACTTCAGGCCTTGAAGGTCGTTTTCTATGTGACACAGACAAACGTATTCATTATAATATGGCGCTATCACTTCTTTGCGTCCGGCGCCCCCTTTCTTTATTTCTCTTCCTGGGGACAGCCTTATCCATTACAATACGGTATTACCGCTCTTTTGTGTCCAGAGCTCCCTTTTTAGGTCGAAGCCTGCGTTGCAGCGCATGCGCTGCTGCAGGAAAAGAGATATTATGAGCAGGGGATTTCAGTACGGCGTGAAGCCACGCCCCTTTTTTCCATTGGCAGGCCTCTCGAAATGGAGGCCTGCCATTGGAAAAAGCTCCTGTTTAGCAGATTTGTCTGCTCTGGATACCGCCTCTCGAGGACTCCATGACCTGCCTTACGGTAGCACCACAATATTTCTTGAAATATTGCCTTGGCAACCATGAGGCAGGTCAGGGAGTCCTGGAGGGGCGGGATTCAGTATCCTGTTCCCGCCCCAGGTTTTTTTAGTTTTTTTTTCGTTTGTGCCGTCATTCCTGAGCGTTCCTCGGCGGTGGAGGAGGTAGGGGAGAAACGGTGCTTGTGTTACTTTATGTTAGAATCTCCTCCCCACCCTTTTAATACCGCTTTTCATTATTGTATTCCTGGAAAGCGCCCGAGACTCCCCTTAAAATCGTATCTCAGGCCAATACTTGGGGCTGAAGGACGGGTAGTCGGCCAACCGCATTAGGAAAGCGGACATTTAGGGTTCATTGAAAATATAAAATGAGAGTTTGGAAAACCAATTTAGATTGAGTAAAATCAGACCAGGGACCCGCTCATAATTCCTGAAATGGTGAGCCAATGATTACGAAGCTAGGAGTATGTAGCCAACAGGCGTCAAGGCTCGTGGAAAGGCGTACCTAACCAATGGGATGGCTGAAGGCACCTAGCGAATGAAGTGTCACTGAGAGTTGTCACGGCGTCTCCAGCCAATGAGCTGTTCATCTGATGGAAGCTGGGTGTGCCCGTCCGCCTGGTGTAAGGGAAGCTCTCAGAGCCTTACGTGCGGCAGAAATTGGCTGTGATTTATCCGAGGGTATAAAACGTGACTGCTGCAGCAGGTGCGTCAGATAGAAGCGGCGCGTGAGCGGTAGAACAGCGGAAGTCCGAGCCGAGCCAAGCCATGGAGATGGAAAATCAGCAGTGCGAGGTGAGGAGTAGGGGGCTGCCATGGTGGTGTGGAGGAGTATACGCTCTGCGTTGGTAGTAGTAGTCGCCATTTGCAGCTGCCAAAAGAGCACCCTCGTACCCCCTTCCATGAGAACTAGTGTGAGTGACATCCCGGATGGGAGGGTTCTTAGCCAGATAATTATAAGCCCTAAATTGCCGCTTCAGGCTTCATGGGAAGTGACTTTAGCTAAACTAGAGTTTTCAGTGATTGGCATTTGGACTCTGACAATGTTCCTCCTAAGGTTGTTAAGTGCGTTTTCAGACAGCATTTTATGACCAGTTTCGTTTATGAAGATAAAAATAAATTGTTCCCTGTAAAAGTACCATTCGTTTGCTTCTCATGCATTTCCCCGCTGAAAGACAACACAAATCATTTCGTATTTGTTTCCTATATATTTTCTATTTGTGATTAAATATTTACTCCTAATTCTTCATAGCGTATTGGCCTTTGTTTGGGGGCTTAATTCTTTAAACGGTCCATACGAACAAATGTGAGTTGATAGTTTTTGAACATATTTTAAGAGGCTTGGCTAGTCTAAGTTCCGTAATTATGCATGTTTTGTTAGTCTTTGGTACATTTAATAGATTAATCAGTTGCATGATTTTTTTCCCGAGTTTAGTTGCGTTGCAGGCCCCGCATGAGATAATCAGTGGCATTAACTCCTATTTTTACTTGGTTAAAAGTTTAGATTCTCTAGCTGATAGCAGAGTGGGCAAACAAAAGCTCTCCAAGTGATAAGTGATGCGAGGGAGACTCCGGTTCTTTTTCAAACGGGTTCTGGTTTAAAGGCGGGACCTTATCAGCCTCGTGTTTTAATTATTATAAATTTGGATTTATGTTTCACATGGAGAGTGATGATGGGCGTCTAAACTTAACTCCCTTGTTTTTAAAGCAAGAAGGGTCCGACAAGAGGTTTGTAGTGACGAACCATTGAATACTTCGTAGTTGTGTTTAGAAAGATACTTTTGCCATAATAAAGAGAAAGTTAGCATAGCTGTAAAGATTGCTCTTCCCGCCATAACCTGCGTATGTTTATTTTTTTGGTACGTAAACATTGTGTGGACTGCTGTAAATCGCTGGTTCGGAAGCTTCCCACCGGGACTAAAACCTACTCCCTAAGCTGCTAAGTTACTGGTTGGCGATAGCAAGCCACATTTGCTGTTCTTTATTGTTACTCAATGGAGAAAGATTTGCTGGGTGATTGTTGCCAAGATGTAAAGGATCAAACCAAAACGCTGTGTTTCCTTGCAAAATACAAAAAGAGTTAAATCTGAAAGAGACACGTTAGTGATAGATTCCTTACCTTAGGATATCCCCAGGCGTCAGACTGGATCCGGAAATTTTTGCGTAGCAGTACCCTTGCGCGTCGGTAGGCGTCGTCTGCGGCTCCGCGTCCGTCGTCGGCGTCGTGGGCGCCGTGATGATGTCGTCGGAGTACTTAGACGCCGCCTCCGCGTGCTGACGTCAGTTCTTCTTTTTTCCGCGCCAGCAGCGCAGATCCGGAAAAAGTGGTACCTTAGTCACTTTTTGACTAAAACTTTTTTGATCTTTTGACTCCGAAACGGTGCCGGTAGGGATGCCTGGTTTTAAGCCCTGTGAGGATTGCGACCGGCTGATGTCGGTCACGGACCCTCACCGTCGGTGTCTCCACTGACTCGGCGTCGACCACGACAACAAGACCTGTTCCGACTGCCGGGCCCTGACT
The DNA here is from genome assembly GCF_964261635.1 of Lissotriton helveticus. Classification (NCBI taxonomy): domain Eukaryota; kingdom Metazoa; phylum Chordata; class Amphibia; order Caudata; family Salamandridae; genus Lissotriton; species Lissotriton helveticus. Next base: position 326,046,028 of record NC_136071.1, on the reverse strand, counting down.
TCGAAGGCTAGACGGGAGCGGTCCCGTAAGCGACTCGAACTCCGGCAGTCGGCCCCGCGCCAAGAGAGGTCCCGGTCCGGACGGAGGTCGAGGGACCGGTCGCGGGAGCGGAGCCATCATAGCTCCGGGAGTCGACATCACTCCTCAGGGTCGAAGTCGTCAGGTAAGCACAAGAAGTCGAAGAGACGTCATCGCTCTTCCGACTCCCCCCGACGCTCGCGCGACGCGGCCGGGAGTTCAGGTGGCACCGCCCACGCGGCTCCGTCGGAGTCGCAGGCGCCGCGTCCGGCCTCATACCCTCCGGTCCCTGGGCCCAACGCGACGCCGGGGGAGATCGAGCGGTTCCTCATGGCCATGAGGTTCCTCTCTCCTCCGACGGGCTCCGCGGCGCCTTCGGGCCCAGCGGACCCGTCTGGGGGTCCTAGCGGGTCGGGAGCTTCGGCCCCGACGCCGTCGAGTGCTTCGGCTCCGACGCCGCCGGCGCCTTTGGACCCGGCGCCGCAGGGCCCCGCTGGATCCGGTTCCGGATCCGGGTCGTCGCCGGTGGACTTAACGACCTCCCTGGCGCCGACCCCCCAGGTGTCACCCCCGGCGCCGTCCTCGGGCAGCGCCGTCCCCGATGCCTCCCTCGACCCGGTTCCGGCGCCGATGCGGCGCCGCTTCAGACGCCGTTCGGGGAGTTTACTTTCCATGAACCGGACCCATCCTTTTCTAACCCTGAGTACCAGGAGATGGGTGATGAGGAGTATTGGGAGGGGTCTGAGGACCCTCTGACACAGGAGTGTCAGTCCCAGGAGGACTGGACAGGTGACTTGGGGGATGCCAGTGGTCTGGACACTTCGCCGGACACTGGCTTTGTCTCACCTCCTACCGTGGCTACGGAGGAGGGGGCAACCTATAGTGTGGTGTTGATGAGGGCGGCCAAGGCCTTGGGCCTTGTGCTCCCCGTCGCGACCTTGAGGACTAACCTCCTCACTGAGGTCCTTAAGCCGCAGTCATGCTCAGCCGAGCCTCTGCTGCCGTTTAACGAGGCCTTAACCGACGTTCTTTTGGGCACTTGGTCCAAGCCCGCTACGGGTTCGCCCGTAGATAGGAACGTGGCCAGACGCCACCGCCCGGCTCCGGGCGACCCATGTTTCCTGTCCACCCACCCCACCCCCGAGAGCCTGGTCATCCAGGCTTCCAATTCCCAGACCGCATTCCCGTCAGCACGTAGGTACGAGCAGTCCCTTAGTCTGGGACTGCGATCTGCCAACACCGCATGCCTCTTCGGGCCGCTACACCCACTCTCTGTGGGATACGGTTGCAGAAGTGCTGCCAGAGTGTCCGTTGGAGGTACGGGCCAAACTCGGCCAAGCCCTTGTGGAGGGCCGGGATGCAGCCAGATATTCTATCCGGTGTGGGCTGGATACCACCGTCTCACTAGGTAGAGCGATGGCAACGACAGTGGCGGTCAGACGCCACGCCTGGTTGAGGTCCGCCAACTTTTCGGCCGTTGTCCAAAACACACTGATGGACATGCCGTTTGATGGCCTTCGCCTTTTTGGCGACAAGGCAGACCATGCGCTTGAGCGCTTTAAGGACTCCAGGTCTACGGCCAAGTCCTTGGGCCTCTCGGCCCCGCGCCAGCAATCGGCTGCCTTTCACTCCTTTCGTGGCCACGAAAGGGGTGTCCCCACACGTGCTGCCAGCCACGCTCCACAGGGTAATACCCAACGCGGTGGCGGCCGCGGAAACGGCTGTGGCGGCGGTCGGGGTCAACGGCGAGGTCAGTCCACACCTTCCCCCGCTGCATCCGCCTCAAAACCCTCCTAGTCCGTGCTTTCAGGCCCATGTGACGCCAGTGGGGGGCAGGGTTCGCCACCTCCACTGGCGCACTGTCACGTCAGACAGGTGGGTGCTGCAAATCGTCCGAAGGGGCTACTCCCTCCCCTTCGAGGCGACTCCTCCAGCCATGCCACCGCAGAACCACCGTGTATCGGGGGATCATTTGCGACTTCTGCAGGAGGAAGTTACGGCCCTCTTGGCCAAGGGGGCCATCGAGCGCGTTCCTGGGCCAGAAGTAGGGTGTGGTTGCTACTCCCACTACTTTCTGGTACCCAAGAAGGGCAAAGGGGGCCTACGCCCTATCTTGGACCTACGGAACGTCAACGGCTTCCTCTGGAAGGAGAAGTTCAAAATGCTGACTCTGGCTTAGGTCTTAGCTGCCCTGGACCCAGGAGACTGGATGGTAGCGTTGGACTTATTTCCACATCCCCGTCCTGCCGGCCCACCGGCGCTACCTGCGGTTCACGGTTGGCCACGAGCACTTTCAGTATACCGTGCTCCCCTTCGGCCTTACCAGCGCCCCACGGGTGTTCACAAAGGTGATGGCGGTGGTCGCAGCTCATCTGCGCAGGTTAGGGGTTTCAGTCTTCCCCTACCTCGACGACTGGCTGTTGAAGGCGGGCTCGCCCCAGACAGTCGTCAGCCACCTCCAGACTACGGCAGATCTCCTGCACCAGCTGGGGTTCTCCATCAATGTGCCAAAGTCACACCTGTGCCCCTCTCAGAAGCTCCTCTTTATCGGAGCGGTTCTCGACTTGGCGCGGTTTTGGGTTTTTCCACCCGAACAGCGGGTCCGGGATATTCAGGCTCTGATTCCGATATTTCAGCCTTTATCTCGGGTCTCGGTCAGGTTGACGCTGCGGCTTCTGAGGCTGACGGCCTCCTGCATCCTACTGGTGCATCATGCCAGGTGACGGATGCGGGCTCTGCAGTGGGACCTGAAGTTTCAGTGGGCCCAGCATCAGGGCAACCTGTCCGACCACGTCCTGATCTCGGAGGTCACTGCGAGACAGCTGCAGTGGTGGCTCACGGACCGCGATTGGGTCAGTGGCAGATCCCTCTCAATTTCCCAGCCGGAGCACGTAGTTGTGACGGACGCGTCCCTCCGGGGCTGGGGAGGCCACATGGGAGAGGCGGAGATCAGAGGCCTCTGGTCTCCGGCGGAGTCCAGCTCCATATCAACCTTTTGGAGCTGCGGGCGATTCGTCTAGCACTGAAGGCATTCCTCCCCTCTGTCCGGGGGAGTGTAGTGCAGGTGTTCACGGACAACACCACCGCCATGTGGTACTGCAACAAACAGGGCGGGGTGGGGTCGTGGACCCTTTGCCAGGAGGCTCTGCGCCTCTGGCAGTGGCTGGAACAGCAGGGCGTGACCCTGGTGGTTCAACACCTGGCAGGTTCTCTGAACGCCAGGGCGGACGAACTCAGCCGTCGGTGCATGATGGATCACGAATGGCGTCTGAACTCGGACGTGGCGCAAGGCCTCTTTGAGCAATGGGGAGAGCCTTGGTTAGATCTATTCGCCACCGAAGAGAACGCGCAATGTCATCAGTTCTGCGCGTTGGAATTTCCAAGGCGGCACTCGCTCGGCAACGCTTTTCGTCGCGTGTGGAGTTGCGGTCTGTTATACGCCTTTCCGCCTATACCACTTCTGCCCAGAGTGCTGAAGAAGATCAAGCGCGACCGGGCACAAGTCATCCTTGTGGCTCCGGACTGGGCACAAAGGTACTGGTATCCAGAGCTACTCAGTATGTCAGTCGATCCCCGGTTCGTCTGCCTCTTCAGGAGGACCTTCTGTCGCAGCAGCAGGGGACGGTCCTCCACCCGAGCCTGTCCAGTCTCCACCTCCATGCTTGGAGATTGAGCGGCGACAGTTGAGGCCATTTGACTTGCCTCCTGAAGTCTGTAATGTCAGTCTGGCAGCCAGGCGTCCCTCCACTAAGTCGGTATACGCCTGCAGGTGGAACAGATTTGTGGCATGGTGCACAGCAAAGGCTGTGGATCCTCTTGCTGCCCCTCTTTCTGAGGTTCTTCTCTTCCTTCTTTCTCTTGCCCAGCAGGGCTCTGCTCTGGGCACTATCAAGGGCTACCTTTCTGCCCTTTCAGCCTTTCTAAGGCTGCCTGATCAACCTTCTTTGTTCAAGTCCCCTATTGTAAATCGATTTCTGAGGGGCATCACACACACATTCCCTCCAGTTCCGATTGTGATGCCTCAGTGGGACTTGAACCTTGTTCTTACGTTTCTGATGTGCGCTCCCTTTGAGCCACTTCACAACTGTCCTCTCCGTCTTCTTACCTTGAAGACTGCCTTCCTGGTTGCCATCACCTCTGCCAGGAGAGTGAGTGAGCTCCAGGCTCTTTCTTGTACTCCTCCTTTCCTTTCTGTCCATCCGGACATGGTTGTGTTACGTACTAAGCCATCTTTCCTGCCCAAGGTTGTCACAGCCTTCCACATCGGGCAGTCCATCACCTTGCCAACCTTCTTTCCGCCTCCGCACCCCTCTAAAGAGGAAGAGCGGCTCCACCGTCTGGACCTAAAACGTGCGCTCTCTTACTATCTAGATCGCACACGCCAGTTCCGGGTGGATGACCAACTCTTTGTTGGTTACGTGGGCGCTAAGAAGGGGAAAGCGGTGCACAAGAGGACCATTTCCCGGTGGATCATCTTGTTTATCCAGGCATGTTACTCCTTGGCTAAAAAGGAGCCCCCTGTTGGATTGCGGGCTCATTCCACCCGAGCTACGGCGACTACAACTGCCCTGGGCCGGGGAGTGCCCTTACAAGACATCTGTCAGGCAGCTACGTGGGCATCACTGCACACGTTTGCAAGACACTACTGCCTGGACAGCCAAGTCCGGAGGGATGGCTTCTTTGGCCGTTCTGTCCTCCAGGACTTTCTGGTGTGATTATTGGTTCGCAGACCCACCACCGGGGTTGGTATTGCTGGGGTATCTATTCTAAGGTAAGGAATCTATCACTAACATGTCTCTTTCAGATGCACAAGTTACTACTTGTGTAACGATATATCTGTAAGAGACATTAGTTAGTGATAGATTCCTTACCGACCCACCAATCCTCCCCGTTCTGCGAACCGATATCTAGGGTTAGGGTTACCCCCCTTTCAGGGCCCTAGTTTCAATGGCACCAGTGTTGGTTTTTAACATGGCTCAGCGCTTCTGGCGCGGAAAAGCTGTGTCTAAGAACTGACGTCAGCACGCGGAGGCAGCGTCTAAGTACTCCCGACGACGCCATCACGACGCCGACGACGGACGCGGAGCCGCAGACGACACCTACCGACGCGCAAGGGTACTGCTACGCAAAAATTTCCGGATCCAGTCTGACGCCTGGGGATATTCTAAGGTAAGGAATCTATCACTAACTAATGTCTCCTACAGATATATCATTACACAAGTAGTAACTTGTGCTTCTAGACACATCCAAAGCAACATATACAATGGTGTAGAAAGTTGTGGCAATTTTTTGTGCGACCCATGATGTGCTAGGACACTTTTCAATTGCATATAGATCAAAATGCTTACACTTTATGCATGAACCAAATGTAATCTGCATATATAACATTACAGTGTTAGTCATGTCTAATAAGATCTTCCTTTTCTAACAAATGAACTGTTCTCAGCCATTTGCTGGGTTTCGCACGTTCCCTTTTCATAGTGCAAAGTAAGAGAGAAGCTTAGCTGTGATGCCAGATAAGAATAAAAGGGAGAAAATGCATTTTAAGTATGTGAGGAGTGCTCCAAAGGCTACCATTTTTTTACTTTGAAAAATTAAACATTGCATGGTGCATTGCAATTGTGTAAAGGCCTTTTTCACTACATTCACTTTTCTGTTAAGCTTGTGATTGTATATCATAGAAAAAAGCACTTCTTTGCATAGCTACACAGTTTTTTATGAGCAGAGTTGCCTTCTTTGCCAAGGCCACTACTCGCAACTGCACTTCAACAACACCAACAGAAGCATAACACCACCTCAGCATCACTCAGCCCAAGGGCAGCACCACCTCAGAACCAGCGCAGACCACCTCCGCACCAGCACACCATCTCAATTCCAGCTCTGCACCAGTGTAACACCACCGCAATACCTCAGCATCAGTGCAGCACCACCACCTCAGCCTGAACACAGCACCAGCACAGCATCACTCAGTGCCACCACCGCATTACTCTGCACCACCTCAGCATTACCTAAGCATCACTCAACACCACCACCTCAGCACAGCACTACCTCCGCATCAGTGCACCACCTCCTGCGCAGCACCATCGCAGCCCCAACACAGCATCAGCACTGCACCACCTCATCTGCAACTCAGCAACAATGCATCACTAGCGCAGCAGCACCTGAATATCACCAAAGCATCACTCAGCACCTCCTCAGCATTACTCAGCACCACTCTAGCATCACTCAGCACCACCCTAACTTCGCTAACAACCACCCCAGGACCTCCTCGGCATCACTCAGCACCACCTTAGCATCACTCAGCACCACCTTAGCATCACAGGACTCCACCTCGGTATCACTCAGCACCACCTCAGTATCACTCAGTACCACTTCAGCACCAGTGCAGCACCACCCCAGCATCAGCATAGCATCAACTCAGCCCCACCACGGAATTAGCACAGCACCAACTCAGCACCAGCGCAGCACCACTTCAGCAGCAACTCATCACCAATGCAGCACCACTTCAGCATTAGCACAGCAGCACCAGTGCAGCATCACTTTAGCACCAGCGCAGGACCAGCTCTGAATTACTAAGCACCACTTGAACACCAGCACAGCACCACCTCAGCATCACTCAGCACCACCACAGTCTCACTCAGCAGCACCTCAGCATCACTCAGCACCACTTGAGCACCGCATCAGCACAGCACCATCTTAGCATCAGCACAGTATCAATTCCTCATCAGTGCACCACCACCAGTGCAGTACCAACTCAGCATCAGCGCAGCACTACCTCAGCTGCAGTGCAGCACCATCTCATTAGCAGCACTGCACCATCTCAGCATTCGCACAGCACCACCTCTACATCATTGCACCACCACCAGCGTAGGCCCCCTCAGCAGCTGGTGCAGCCCCACCTCCGCAGCAATTCAGAACCAAAGTAGCACCACATCAGGATCAGTGCAGCACCACCTCAGCATAGAACCAACTCAGCGTGATTTAGCGCCACCTGAGCACCAGTTCAGCTCCACCACCTCAGCATGAGTCATCACCATAGCATCTCTCGGTACCACCTAAGTATCATTCAGCATCCCCTGAGCATCACCTCTGAACCAGCACACCACCACTTCAGCATCCCCTCAGTATCATTCAGGATCACCTGTCACCACCACCTCAGCATCACTCCGCACCATCTCAGTCTGCCCTCGGAATCTGGCATCTGTTTATTCTCCCCTAGTGTCACTCCACTGCTCCTATTGTAATTGAGATACTATTTCCCAACCTCCCGTTGCTTATGTCCCCCTCCCCCATAACAGAAAAAAGATAACAAATTAGCATTAGAACAGGCAGGGAAAAGTTGCCAGCATTGCATGGACAAAAAAACTAGAACACATTTTTTGTGTTAATTCTGTTTTTATTAGAGTCGTTTAGTTGTACATAAGGTTTTCTTGGTTATATAAAGGGTGACAAAAATGGTTATAACACTTTTTTATTATAACTTTTCAACATGCTGCACAACATTCACAATGCTCTACAACACAGCTTAAAGACATTAACAAAGCCAAAAGCTGTGTTTACACACTTATAATGTCCCAAAAGCGAGACCTATTGGCATGCCAATGCTTGTTTTGTCATATGCGATCATGTGCACCGGTTAAATACAGGTGCTTTAACTGTACAGAATTTAAGGCCATAAGGGTAGTTTTCTATGTGGTACTGATAAACTTATCCATTAGAATATTGCTTTATCACTTTTTTGCATCCGAAGCCACCCTTGTTTTAATTTTTGTCCAGGGGGCAAACATATCCATTACAATAGAGTGCTACCACGTCCTTGCGTCTGGAGGCTTTTTTTGATTTCTCGTCCAGGGGACGAAAATGTCATGTGACCGGCCCGCAATACTTACGCAATGCAGAAATGGATGCACATGATTCACTGTGCCCGTACAGACTTACACTTCGGTACGCGTTTCAATTACACCGGCTAAGCGGGGGTTGGTTGGGTTTCCTTTGTAATTTATCATTGAAGCACTAGCAATATATATTTAAGGATATGTGTAGACTATATTTTCGCTTCAAAACTGATTTCAGGAAAGGAGCTTACCAGGACTCTTTTGACATTTCTCTATCACTTCAGTAAAATGACGAGTGGTTGTAGCAGTGCAGTCAAGATTTGAGGAGCTTACTTACTGGTATTTAGTACCCTTGTTCTTTTTTACTTAAATGAATTATACTTTAGAGCAAACTATATTATTGATAGTCCTGTGTCTCATGTGAATATGGCTGCATTTTGGCCTCACGGTGCCTTTTTTTCACTATTTTAGAAACTTAAAATTTGTATTTATTGCCCTTGTTCTTTCTTCATTGAAAGTAATTTTACTTTGGAGCTAGCTATATTATAGATAGTAGTGTCTCGTGCATGTTTATGGCTGTATCTTGGCCTCACTGTGACTCTTGTTTACTATTCTAGAAACTTGAAATTAACAAACTAGCCAGGGACACTGGATATGACTTTAAGTTGGAAGTATATCCCATACTCGCTATTGACTTTTGAGTAAGTTGCCTATTGATCATAGCGACTGGATCCGCTTTTTCTGAGCAGAATTGGTTTTACTCGTTGTTCATGTTGATAGCAGTCTTCTTTTTCATCCTTATAGCCTCAAATAAGTTGGACTAACGTATTGGTTGCAGCTGCTATACATGGACATTTGTGGCATTTTCTGTGACACACAAGATCATTAGGATCAGATATATAGAACTGGTGGGTATATAGTTGTCTTACTTATACAACATCAACGGGGCGTAATCACCATGATATCTCCGTCATTTTCCGGGTGAGGACTTATTTCCGTAATCAGTTAAAAAAAATCCTTGTCACTTAAAATTCTCATCACTTGGCGTGAAATCTTCAATTACAGGTCTATATCTGACTTCTTTTTCTCAGAATTCTAGACTCATCCCACCTTATATTATTTCACTTTTTTTGCTTGGGATCAAATTGTCTTTGGGATCACCAAAAGTATCAATATTCCAGCCACCATTTGTGTTTCAGCACCAATTGAAACAAAGAATACATGTATTTATATTCCGGCCTTCAAAAAGTCTCTTAAGACGAAACACGTGTTGGCCGATCTGTGCTGGAAGTGTCATTTTACAGAATACAGAATAAACAAATACAGAATAAACCAACAGTGAAAACCTTGGAGCAACAATTGGATTTTGTGTTATTTCATGTTTACTGAGGAAATGTGTGTGCATGTTCTGTTACAAAGATTATAGAAGAATATATTCATGCTGATAAATATCCACAACCATTTTATGGTTGTATCAACTGTCTATGAGGATACTGAATGCAGTTCTATTTTGTGTATTGATTTGACATTATGTATCTAATGGAAAACATTCACCTTTGGTAGTAGGGTATTAGGACTGTGGTAGCACCTCTATATTGACAATTCAATTGAGAATGTTTCCCACTAACTAAGCGAATCATAAAAACTATATTGTGAGGTGCGGTATTTTGCCCTCTTGAGTCCACCACTACCACATAGTCAGTGCATATTCCTGTATTCGAGTTGAGAACCTACAATTGTGTGGCATCTCTGTTAGGCAAATAAAAATAAAGGGGCATGTGCTTGAGGAGTTTTATATAATAGTGCCTAAGACAACATTTTAATTTCATTGCCATCTAATGACATGTCTGCATCAAAATTAATACATCAATATTTTTCCTTTATCTGCCCTGCATTTTTTTCCACACTAGGCTGTTATCATACTAGGAATTATTTCTGATCTATTGGCTTTTGAAGAGTTGAGTAGAAAATGTCTTTTTTTCTCTTGGCTTTTGAAGAGTTGAGTAGAAAATGTCTTTTTTTTCTCTTTTGCACAATAGCAATTGTTGTGCACTCATCTATGGATAGTTGTAAACTTCTAAGGAGTTATAGATCTTCTGTAGGATTCCTGGACAATTTCGTAGTTTTAATTGCTGCGCTGTTGATTTTTTGTGTGTTCGCATTGCGATATAGTTCTTATGTTTCTCGTCCCCATGGCATGCAGTTCCAGATGCCCCCTCGGTTTCTCCCGAGGTTGATTTACTTTCTTCCCTTGTTTATCCTTTGCATTCAGATATTGCTGATGTGTGTGGTTTCCCTTTGTTGGGGCAGCAACTTTATACCGATTCTCATTGGCACCTCTGCATCAATTTATCCTGACGTCCTTGCTAGTAGTAGATGCTGCTTTCTAGCGCAGAAAGAAGACATTTGTTTGCCACACCTGTATCGCAAAGCTTCCACAGGCAACTTAAACATTTCCCAAATTGTAGAATTGGCATAGCTTTGGAAGTGAACAACGAGCCTTTGCCGTAGTTGATGGAGGGACTATACATATATCTGTAATGGAATAGGGAATAAACAGGAGCCTGCAGATAACCCAACTCAAGCCTTGATACTGCTGAGAAAACTTCCCTATTTTCCAACTCAAAATTGACTTCAGGAATCAATTTAACCATATTATACAACCCACCACCAATTTTTTCATAAATTATTTTCATACTTTCAAGATATCTCAAAATTTGAGAGAAGGACCCACTAACCAAAGGGAGGGGTACCACAGCAGACCAAGGTCATAAATGAAAACCCCTTTGGATTAATTTATGTTCGTCACACCATTCACACACAGCTCATTCAGAACAAGATTAGTGGACAGGAGGGATGTAAACAAAAAAGATAACAAATCTAAAAAATACATGTATACAAATGTATTCATAATTAAAAAACATATAGATCATAGTGCATACAGTACATAATTTTCAAATATCCTAGGTAAACAATGATATTTAAACCTAAGGATAAGCACAATAATGTTCCTATATAAAAACACAAACATGCATAGGGACCTAAAAAAGGAAAAACTATTTCCTATTGATTAAGAAAACCAATAACCCATATAGGGATTAATTGTAACTGCTATGGGTAGTTCATACATATACTAGAATTTCATACAATTGTCACCACAGATTTTATACAGTTCTCTTAATTGTGCATCGACGCGTTTCGGTGGCCACTAATTTTATGGCCAACACCTTCTTCAGGAAGATTTGGATAAAAGTCCCAATTCACATTAACATCTGAAAAATATGAATATAACAATCAATAGCTAAAAATACAATAATCGTAAAACCTATGTTAACCTTTTTGGTCACTGTTGGAATTAGGTAGCCTGGCCTAGGGCAAGACTAACATTCAGAGGCACAGTGTAAAGGTTGCAGACCACCCAAAAGTACTTCCACGCAATAGCACTCAAAAAGAAAACACTACACCAAAATTATATGAAAATACGTATCGCTTTATATAAAAATAATATGCTCTTTGTTGTCAAATATAAATAGCTCACATATAGGTAGTTCAAAACATTTCAAGTCACCTTTAAGATCAGCAGTTACACTTTTTAAATTCCTAGCAGATTATCACGTTGTCTTTAAAACAGTTGTTATATTCTTGAACTCCTATCACCCTTTTGCATTAAGATAACTGTACCTTAGAATCAACTAGGCTAGATATACTCCGCTAGAGTCTTGGGAGAGAACTACACCTCACTATAAGCAAGAGCAAATATCATTACAGTATTAACATTTAAACTGCTAAGCAATTAGTCAGCCAGTTTCAACATTACAGTTCATTTGTCATGAAACCAGTTTCAAAGAGAATCACAATGCAGTTTCTTACAGTTGAACTAAGACGGTTCAATTAGGGAATGACTGTACTCAGCTTACTTAAATCAGGCCAGAGCCTCACTCTCATTTACATGAAACACATTTAGCTTCTCTACTACTTCTCTGAGTATTCTTGGTTTAGATTCACCTTCATCAGCATTTAATTAAGCTCCCACAGTAGTGAAATGGGAATATCTTGTAGTACACTATACTCAAAATATCCAGTCACTGAAGGTTTCCTTAAGTCAATTACCAGCGTCACTCTCCCCCTTTCAGAACTCCTCCTTACTTGTTTTTACCAGGCGGATGTGCAGACAGTCCGGTTTCAGGGGACAAGATCGATCTGGCGTGAGGGGCTGAAGGAAAACAAGGCTAGGGAAGCTCCCACTCCTCAGCTGACTCCTCAGCGTGAGCCTGCTCCTTCGTGCTACTTTCGCGCTAAAATACCTTCCAGGCAGACCCCAACCCTCTTCACCGCTGCCAGGCCTCCTCGCTCTCCCTCCCTGATCAGGCCGACTCTTCCACACGGCGCCCAAGCAGGAGGAAGCGACCTGACAGGCAGCGAGCTGAGGAACCCTCCGGCGCCTTCCCTCAGCGCAGCTCGAAGGAAACACTCCTCCGGTGCGCATGCGCGGGAGCGCTCTCGCCGAGGCTGCCTCCCACGGGATCTGCTCCGAGGAGAGACGCTGCTCGCTGGGGCCTGCTCACTTCACGGCCCCTCCTTCCGGGGATATCTTCACAGACGGGGCGTGCGCAGTAACGCCTCTGGTTCCTTTCAGGACAGGCGACGCGTCTCCAGCGCGATCAATGCCCCTGGGGTCCCGCTCACAAAGGGAAGCCTCTCTAAGCTTCCCCGGCTCAGTGGATCCCGGGGGGGGGTGCTGGCCCAGAGCGCGATCGATGAAAACCCGGTCACGGTTCACCTCACACCTTCTCAGCTGGCAGAGGGGATGGCCACACACCACAGGACCAGTCACTGGTAGGGGATGCTATCAGTTGTTTAATGAATGAATTCCCTTCCTTCACCAAAACGAAGAAGAGAGAAAAAAGGGGGGGGGGGGGGCTCCTTCAGAATAAAGCCAGGTTGTACTCTCTCAGCACCAACCCCCTATTCCTCCTTACTGGGCAGACTAGGGGCACGGGGGAACTCTCAGCTCAGCTCCCAGGACTACTAAAGTTAACCCCTTAATCTATCTGCCCAGGATCAGCAGGATGAGCTAACTTGGCTAGGACAACAGGATCAAGGAGGGGGAAAACCTTGACAGAGGGCTACTCTTGTAGAGGGAACCACCCTTCAGAATCCTACCCCCACTAGACCTCAGCCTTCACTCTAGCTGCTCCTCACTGACAGACAAAATGGCTGTCCAGCATTCCGCCTTATATAGGCTGCCCTCTCAGTGGTCCAGAATGGACCAGAAGGTTCTGGAATGCCCTATGTTAGGCTATGGCCAAGTTCTGTTGGTGACAGTTGGGGCAGTTGGTGGCCACCATTTTAGGTGGTGCCAACTTTCCTGTCAGAACAGGCCTCTGGGCCTAAGGTAAAAGACCATGAGGGGGAGAAAGAACACCTATCCCCCTGGCCAACACCTACAAAAAGTCAGTAGACACAAAAATTAATAAGGGTATGAGGGGCAAAAAGGGGACAAAATAAATAAAAATTAGGAGGGACTTTGCCAAAAAGCCAGACAGGTCTAACACGCGTCCCCCCCAGCTGAAAGTGGGGAGAACTACCCAACCCCTTGGGAGTCCTCATCACTAAGGCGGAAATACCTGGAGAGACCGTCTGCATTGGCGTGGTCCACTCCAGGCCGATGTTCCACCCGAAAGTCCATTCCCTGTAGGGAGATGGACCACCTCAACAACTTGGGATTTTCCCCCTTCATCTGCATTAGCCAACGAAGGGGTCGGTGGTCAGTCTGAACCAGGAAGTGCGAGCCAAAGAGGTATGGCCGCAGCTTCTTCAGAGCCCACACCACCGCAAAAGCTTCTCTCTCAATGGCACTCCACTTCTGTTCCCGGGGAAGCAGTCTCCTGGATAAGAAGACTACAGGTTGATCCAGGCCCTCTTCATTGAGTTGCGATAACACTGCCCCAATGCCATGTTCGGATGCATCTGTTTGCACAATAAACTCCTTGGAGAAATTGGGAGCCTTCAGGACCGGTGCTTCGCACATTGCCTGCTTCAACTTTTCAAAGGCTTGCTGACAAGCCTTTGTCCAAACTACCCGTCGAGGTTGTTTCCTAGAGGTGAGCTCTGTGAGGGGCGCTACAATAGTGCCATACCCCTTCACAAAGCGACGGTAGTAACCTGTGAGGCCCAGGAAAGCTCGGACCTCAGTCTGTGTCTTGGGGGGTTCCCAGGCCATGATTGTCTCAATCTTCGCCTGTAGGGGTTGCACGGACCCCCTACCCACCAAGTGTCCAAGGTACACAACCGACCCCTGACCAATCTGGCATTTACTGGCTTTGATGGTCAATCCAGCTTGTTTCAGCGCCTGGAGAACTGCTTGCAAATGTTGCAAGTGGTCCTCCCAACTGCTACTGAAGACAGCAATGTCATCCAGGTAAGCAGCCGAGAAACCCTCCATTCCAGAGAGGACCTGGTTCACCAGTCGCTGAAATGTGGCAGGGGCGTTCTTGAGCCCAAAGGGCATCACACAGAACTGGAAGTGTCCCTCAGGCGTGGAGAAGGCTGACCTTTCCTTTGCTCCATCTGTCAAGGAGATCTGCCAATACCCTGAAGTAAGGTCGAAGGTACTTAGGTATTGGGCAGCTCCTAGCCGGTCAATTAACTCATCCGCCCTGGGGATTGGATGAGCATCAGTTTTGGTAACTGAGTTCAGTCCTCGGTAATCCACACAGAACCTCAGTTCTGGTGTGGTGCCCGGTGGGGCGGCTTTTGGGACTAGCACCACCGGACTGGACCAAGGGCTGCTGGACGGTTCTATCACTCCTAGCTCTAACATCTTGGCAACTTCGCCATGGATGCTAGCCTTCACCTTGTCCGACAGCCTATAGGTCTTGGATTTCACTGGGGGGCTGTCTCCTGTGTCCACATCATGGGTACACAGGTGGGTTCTTCCCGGGACAAGGGAAAACAGTGAAGAGTGCTGCCCCAATACCTGTCGGCAATCCTCTCGTTGCTCAGGAGTGAGAGACGGGGAGAGAATCACTCCCTCCACCGACCCATCCTTCTCTTGACATGAAAAGAGATCTGGGAGAGGCTCGCTTTCCGCTTCCTCAGCACCATCAGTCACCATCATCAGGATGACCTCTGGCCTCTCATGGTGGGGTTTGAGGCGATTGGCATGCAGCACCCGTAGGGGCTGCCTCGGGGTCTTAAGATCCACCAAGTAAGTGGCCTTACCCTTTTTCTCCAACACCTCAAAGGGGC
Source organism: Lissotriton helveticus (assembly GCF_964261635.1). Taxonomy (NCBI): domain Eukaryota; kingdom Metazoa; phylum Chordata; class Amphibia; order Caudata; family Salamandridae; genus Lissotriton; species Lissotriton helveticus. The sequence goes on along the minus strand of NC_136071.1, from coordinate 326,030,924 downwards.
CTGTCCAACGATCCTGAAGGGCACTTAGCTCTCCAGGTTCCATCACCCAGACTTTCTGGCCAGGCTCCAACTCCACCGGGTGAGCATTCTGATCATACCATTCCTTCATGACTGCCTGACTGGCCTCCAAGTTGTCAGCAGCCTGCTTCCACAACTTGGCCATCTGGCTTCTGAAGGCCAACATGTAGCTCACCACATCCTGGGGAAGTTTTCTGGGAGACTTCTCCCATCCTTCCTTCACCAGGCTGAGAGGCCCACGCACCGGGTGCCCATACAACAATTCGAATGGGCTGAAGCCCACTCCTTTCTGCGGCACCTCTCTGTAGGAGAACAGTAAGCAAGGTAGGAGGATATCCCACTTCCTCCGTAGGCTCTCTGGCAGACTTCTTATCATGCCCTTCAGGGTCTTATTGAACCTCTCAACCAGTCCATTGGACTGGGGGTGATAGGGAGTGGTGAACCGGTAGGTCACCCCACACTCCTTCCACATGGTTCGCATGTAAGCAGACAGGAAGTTAGTCCCCCTGTCAGACACAACCTCCTTCGGGAATCCTACCCTAGTAAAGATTCCCATCAGGGCCCTAGCTACCACAGGTGCAGTAACAGTCCTCAGAGGAATGGCCTCTGGGTACCGTGTGGCATGATCCACCAGAACCAGGATGAACCTGTGACCAGCTGTTGTTGGTGGATCCAATGGCCCTACAATGTCGATGCCCACCCTTTCAAAGGGGGTGCTAACGACAGGAAGTGGTTCCAGGGGAGCCTTTAGCTTCACCCCTGTCTTCCCACTGGCCTGGCAGGATACACAGGTCCTACAGTATGTGTTGGACGCCACTTTCATCTGAGGCCAGTAAAAGTGGAGGACAAGCCGTGCAAAGGTCTTGTCCTGGCCTAAGTGTCCTGCCAGTGGTATCGCATGAGCCAATTCCAGCAGAAAGGCTCGGTATTGCTGCGGGACCACCAAGGCCCTTGATGAGCCAGGTAGAGGTACCTTGGGTTCACTGTAGAGGAGGCCATCCTCCCAGTAAATATGATGGTGTCCCGTAGCATCACCTGCTGCCTGGGCTTCAGCCTGACGCCTCAGTCCCTCAAGGGTAGGGCACTCCCTCTGCCCCTTACAGAATTCCTCTCTGGTAGGACCTCCCTCCACATGCCATTCAGCAGGGATGGGTAAATCCTCCAGAGAGTCTACTCCCCCCTCCACGGACTCCTGGCCTACCACTGCAGGTGGCCGATCTGTCTCATGGGGCGTGGAAGCCGAAGCAGGCTGTCCCTGTCTCCGTTTCTGACCCTTTTTGGCAGCGGGTTGGGCCATTGTTCCAGGCTCCAACCCAGGCGAACTCCCTCTCCGGGCAGTCGCAGACCGTGTGCTTACACAGGCCCAGTCAGGTGTACCCAGCATCGCAGAATGCGTCCGGTATTCCACCTCTCTCCAAGTGTTGTGCTCCATGTCATTCCCCAACAGACAATCAACTGGCACGGCAGGGCTTACGGCAACTCGAAGTGAACCTGCAACCCCTTCCCACTCAAAGGGAACCTCAGCCACTGGATAGTGGCCCATTCTGCCGTCAGCCATCGCGGCGGGGTGGAGTACATTAGGAACAACCTGCTCTGGAGACACCAGTTGACTTCTCACCATAGTCATACTGGCTCCTGTATCTCTCAGAGCCTCCCCTCTTTGGCCATTGATGGTAACCCATTGCCCATACTTGATAGTATTTGGGGGCACCTGGATCTTTGGCACCATCTCCCGCTCTCCCAGGGACACTAAGGTGACACCCGCCCACTCACCCCCCTTATCTAAGGGCAACTCCTCCCCGAGCGCTACACTAGCTACTCCCGGTGACTTTCCTCCGGTGGGAGGGGGTGGTCTCTTTGGGCATTTGACATCTCCCTTATAATGTCCAACACCACCGCATTCAAAACAGTGGAGAACCCTTGGCTGCTGGCTTTGGCCAGGATTAGGGTTTCTGGGCGGGTTTGCCCTAGGGGTGAAACCTGCTCCCTTACCTTGGAAATTATTTTGGGGACCTTTGGAGAACTCCTTCTTTTTATCTCCTCCCTCTTTCTTCTGGGGGGCGCCCTGTCCGGCTTTTTGAGAATCCCCTCCAGTCCCCTTGGAGGATACCCGGGTACTTGCCCAAGTGTCTGCCTCCTCTGCAAGCTTCCGGGGATCGGTCAGCTTGCTGTCCACCAGGTGTTGGCGCAACTCGGGAAAACATTTCTCGAGGAGGTGTTCTTTCAAAAATAGATTGTACAGCCCCTCATAATCTTTTACCTCGCTGCCCTTGACCCAACCCTCTAAAGCTTTCTTGGCGTAGTCTAGAAAGTCTACCCAATTCTGGTTACTCATTTTGTGACTTCCCCTGAATTTTTGTCTGTACCTTTCAGGGGTAAGTCCAAACTTTTTCACCAGTGCCACCTTCATGACAGGGTAGTGGGTTTGCTCATTCTGCTCCAGAGCCAACAAAGTGTCTCTGCCAGCAGGTGGCATGTATTTGTACAGCCCACCTCCCCAGTGAGTTTCTAGGATCCCGTGAGCCCTTAAAGAAACTACGTAGGCGGCTAACCATTTGGCAATGTCATCACCTGAGGTGTAACTAGCGATGACATCTTTAGGTAAGTAGGGTCTGGATTCCCTGGTGTCTACTTTCTTTTCGCTGCCACCATGGTCTGGAGTGGGAGGCCTTTGTATTAGGACCTGTAGGTCCATCTCCTTGAGGGTTCGCTCATGAGCTAACCTCCTTTCCTCCCTTTGCATATCCATCCTAGCTAACTCCAGCCTCATTCTTCTCTCCTCCCTCCTATCTTCTAGCTCGGCTTCGGTTAACCCCTTCTCCGAGACGCTGCTGCCCGCCCTGGGAGGTGTCTTGGAACCTGTCAGTAGATTTCCCCCCTCCGCTTGGTACAGCATTCCAGTCTCAACGACAGTGTCCCTGTCACTCCCTTCTGACACTGGTACCTCCCCGGAATGAGCCTCCACCCATGCCCGTATGCTGGTCTGCAGCTCGCCTTTCTTGGCACCCTTGTTGAAAAACACACCTTGCTGCTGACACCAGTCCTTTAGTTGGGTCACAGTATAGTTATTCAGCTCTTCCACATTTATCTCCATTTCTGCTAGAGTATAAACTTTTCACACAGGAGGAAACCAAAAGTGTCCTAGGGTCAACCTCCACCCACCACCAGAAATAAATTTAGAAAAAACAAAAATGTAAATTAGGAGGGCCGCAAGGAGAAAACTCCTGGTGTAGGTTTAGTGTATTGAGTTGAATTACTAGTGAGTAGCTGCAACCAAGTCCGCGATCCCACCGCTAGGCACCAATATGTTGGAATTAGGTAGCCTGGCCTAGGGCAAGACTAACATTCAGAGGCACAGTGTAAAGGTTGCAGACCACCCAAAAGTACTTCCACGCAATAGCACTCAAAAAGAAAACACTACACCAAAATTATATGAAAATACGTATCGCTTTATATAAAAATAATATGCTCTTTGTTGTCAAATATAAATAGCTCACATATAGGTAGTTCAAAACATTTCAAGTCACCTTTAAGATCAGCAGTTACACTTTTTAAATTCCTAGCAGATTATCACGTTGTCTTTAAAACAGTTGTTATATTCTTGAACTCCTATCACCCTTTTGCATTAAGATAACTGTACCTTAGAATCAACTAGGCTAGATATACTCCGCTAGAGTCTTGGGAGAGAAC